>NC_073624.1:101940000-102565000 GCF_029407905.1 Bubalus kerabau
AGCAATTTGCTGCAAAGCAAATTTTGCTTATGTGAATGGAAAGTTTATCATCTGTCAAAAAAAGAGAAAAGAAATATAGAATCCTTGAGAATAAGACATAAACTGGTATATGTTTTAAACATAAAATAATATGTAATTATCATTGTACACCCAGCCTGTTCCAGCTCATTAAAGTACTGAGAACAAAAATCAACATCTAAAAAATGTTCAGGGGAAAAATATTAAATACACTCTTAACAAGGGTAGCTTTCACATTAAAAGAAAACAGAAAGACATTTTGAAATGTAAAAGAATCTAACATATATAGTATTACTTATAAAAATCTACCTGCAAATGCAATGCAGTCAAATAAATAATGAATCAAAATTAAAAACAAGGGATCAATACATCAAGGAGTGAAAGGCTTAGAAGAGAATTCTGAATCTAGGTAAATATATCATTAAATCTTAACATTTATAAAAACTGGCTGCAAATGGAATGCTTTAATTATAGAAACAAAAGTTAATACATTTGAAAAACAGCAGGCAAAAATATGTCCGAGTGTGCCAAAAGTTGGGAAACTTGGACAGACAGGGAAGGTTATTGTTGTTTGACTCTTTGCAACCCCACGGACTGCAGCCCGCCAGGCTCCTCTGTCTTGCAACCCCAGGGACTGCAGCCCGCCAGGCTCCTCTGTCTATGGGATTTCCCGAGCAAGAATACTGGAGTGGGTTGCCATTTCCTTCTCCAGGGGTTCTTCTCTACCCAGGGATCAAACTTGCATCCCCTGCATTCGCAGTGGGATTTCTTTACCACATAGCCACCTGGGTTGGGGAAGGGTATAATAGTCCTTAATTTTCCACAGCAGAGAGTAAAAGGATATTGTTTACTCTCTGTAGCTAATAACTAGAGAAGCTTAGGCAATATAATTTAAAGATATAGAGATAATCACATTTAGAAAAGAACAATGAATACACTATATCCCTTTGAAATTAGCAAAGATACAAGAGAAAAGAATCAGATCAGATCAGTCGCTCAGTCGTGTCCGACTCTTTGCGACCCCATGAATTGAAGCAGGCCAGGCCTCCCTGTCCATCACCAACTCCTGGAGTTCACTGAGACTCACGTCCATCGAGTCAGTGATGCCATCCAGCCATCTCATCCTCTGTCGTCCCCTTCTCCTCCTGCCCTCAATCCCTCCCAGCATCAGAGTCTTTTCCAATGAGTCAACTCTTCGCATGAGGTGGCCAAAGTACTGGAGTTTCAGCTTCAGCATCTAGCAAACAATTAAAATAAACGATGAGTGAGTGAGTGAAGTTGCTCAGTCGTGTCCGACTCTTTGCGACACCATGGACTGTAGCCTACCAGGCTTCTCCGTCCATGGGATTTCCCAGGCAAGAATACTGGAGTGGGTTGCCATTTCTTTCTCCAGGGGGTCTTCCCAACCCAGGGATCGAACCTAGGTCTCCTGCATTGCAGGCAGATGCTTTACCCTCTGCACCACCAGCGAAGCTAAATATAGGATACACACATTATCTAAAAGAAAGGATACACACATTAAATCGCATGCAAAAAAACAAAAACAAAAACAAAAAACATTTAGACTTAAATATGTGAAGCAAAACAAAACATCTGATAAAAATTGCAAATCAAAATTTCTCCAAACTGAGACAGAGTGCACCCTGAAAACTTCTAAAGGAAATAAAATAAGCTGTAAAAGAATAATAATTATTAGGTCAACCACATTTTTTATCAGTAAAAGTAGATGCCAAAAAACTGAAATACCTTCAAAATTTATAGGGAAATAGTTTGTAATCTAAAATTCTATACTCTTGTGGTAGATTGTATAGCGGCTGAAAAATGTTCACTTTCTCCTTGTATCAGGATTATACATCCCTATCAATCTACCTGTGATTTTTCTGAGCATATGTCACCATGGCACTGACCTCAGATTTTGACCAGGCAGATGTGCTTTGGCAATTGAGATGTGAATGAACATGATATACATTTGCCATATTTAAGTAGGATTCTTTAAATATTGCTGCTTGATTTGGTCTGATATCACTCTCGCATCCCTGCCCTCTGCTGTGAGAATGAACATCCTAAACAGGGGCTACTCTATCAGCCTGAGGCTCTGAATAAGATATTGAGCTGCTGAGCCACGTTGAGCATGCTGAGTCAAGCGGAGCTGAAGCTGATCTACAGCCCTCATACAATGTGAGCCAGAAATAAATTTATGCTGTCGTAAGTTACTGAGACTTCGAGACTGCTTATCACCAGAGCAAAACTGAAAATACAGACATTCAAAGGACCCTTACCCTGTGAGGAAGAAGTTTATTGTGTTCTCAGCATTCATTTCCCCTTTGTTCTAATATTACCAAAGAAAATTTCATCTGGGATCTACTCCTTTTTCAAGCACCATTCAAATGGTTTGGGTGATTCTATGCACAAGTCCCAGCTCCACGAGGTGTGGATGCTGTTCTTTGTTCATATTGACTTGATCAGAAGTGGATACATGCCCCTCTTCAGCCATGGGACATGTTTATTAACTTTTACCTATCAGCAGGCTCACTGCTGAGGAAAGCTCTCTCTGCACTTAAGCCTGGACAGCTGTTAAGTTCAGATCTTTCAGTGGCCATCATGAGAAGATAGTTTCTAAAATGCTAAATATGAAAGTGAGACTGAGCTATATGACATTATTGAGGCCTTGAACACAACCATTGTATTCCTAGAATTTCCTTGAATTAATACATAATTCTCCTTTATATTTTAGACAATTTGAGTTAATTTTAATCATAGCCAAAATAGTCTGTATTACTCTGGCTCTCATTTACCTTTTTTTCTTTAAATTTGTTGAAGTTCTCAAGTAAAATAAGTAAATCAAGAAATAGCAAAGCCTTGAATTAAAAAAAAAAACCCATAAAACTCTATGAAGTTTAAGGAAACAGATGTGTATTTTGTGAAGTTACTGGTCACATGATAGGAAAATACTGACTTCAAGAGTCCAAGAAGGATGTCTTCAACATTGTGTCCCAAGCAACAGAGAAAACTATTAAGAAGCTGGAAGACATTAGTAACAGAGTAAAGAATGTGCATGCTTTACTTCTATTCTATTCTCTCAGTAAGAAAAAAGAAAGGCAGTAAGAAGTATACTGCTGCTGCTGCTAAGTCGCTTCAGTTGTATCCGACTCTGTGCGACCCCATAGACGGCAGCCCACCAGGCTCCCCCGTCGCTGGGATTCTCCAGGCAAGAACACTGGAGTGGGTTGCCATTTCCTTCTCCAATGCATGAAAGTGAAAAGTGAAAGTGAAGTCGCTCAGCCGTATCCGACTCCTAGCGACCCCATGGACTGCAGCCTACCAGGCCCCTCCATCCATGGGATTTTCCAGGCAAGAGTACTGGAGTGGGTTGCCATTGCCTTCTCCAAGAAGTATACAACTCTACACAAATAACTACACGAGGAAGTCGTCATTTTTAGTTGATGCAAACTAGAAAAGACATTATTTGGGGAAGTTGGTGGAATACAGAACAATATTTGTGAATGTGTTTGAAAGTTAGCTAAATTTTCAACTAACACAACAGGAAGTGGATAGATAAGATTCAAAGGAATGATAAGTCAATAAAAATAAAGCTCCATCTAAAACTATCCTCCATAGGTTTGGACTCCTCATTACAACTAAAGTCATAAATGGTTAAAGGCATTGCCTCTTACAAAAATGAGAGTGACAGAAAGGACAAGGACAGGCAATCTTGTACAAACTTGTACAACTGGATTTCCTATTTGTTTTGTGTATTATTTTTATTTTTTATAAGTAAATGTGTTAAACTCAGCAATTGAAAGAAAAAGTTTAAATTGGACTAAAATAAAATTTAAACTACATGATGCATGCAAGAATTTACAATGAAAAGTCTACCTAACGTAAAATATAGGAACAAAAAAATAAGACTCTGAACTCTAAAAATACATTAATAGGACACCCAACTTTAAAAAATGTACAAAAGATTTGAAAAGGCATTTAACCAAAGATATAAACATAATAAACACATGAAAAAAGTGCTCATCATTATTACCCATTGGGAAAATTGAAATGAAGACAAGATACACTGTGGTATGGTATCTTACTGAGGACACTAAGGATACTGTGAGGCAGCTGGAACTCTTACACTCCGGATGAGAACGCAAACTACTGCAAACATCTTAAACAGTTGGATAGTTTCTTAAAAAGTTAAACACATACCTGCCCTATAGGATCATTATAACCCAGTCATTCCACTCTTAGATATTTACCCAAGGGGAGGAAAAAGTATATGCCCACACAAAAGACTTGTACAATAATGTACTTACAACTTTATATGTAATAGTCAAAAACTGAAACAGGACTTCCAGAATGACAGACTTGTGAACCTGTTCCTCAGCGAAGTAACCGTGATGATAAAAATGATAAAGGCCCCAAACCCTTAATCATTTAAGCTCACTGGAAACTGTCCTAAGGATATACAGCAAATATATAATTATTTATGCAATGAGCATTTGTGACACTTGAGTCATGCCCTGTTTCCTCTTTCTCCTCTCCCAGCTCAGCGTAATAGAAAATTCACTCCGGTCAGGTGCAGCCAAGATGATGTAGCTAAGCTTACTCCAGATCTTCATCAGAAACTATAGTGTCTCCCCAGGAGGAGAAGGCTGCAAGCATTTCTCATCCTTTCAAGTTCTGTCTTGCATCTGGCAGAAGCTGAATTCCGAACAAATGCAACCAAGAAATAGAGGGCTCCCTTCCCTCATTCAGCCCTCACTTTCAGCATTGAGGCTCTACCAAGGAAGGCAGACTGAGAATAATGGGACCCCATGTGTTAATAAATGTAGTCCTTTCCCCAGCTTGCTCATGGGGCAGAGATTCCATGCTGGTAGAGGAAAGCTGAGAGACCAGAGGCTACCATCCTCACCCAGCACCCTACTTATAAAGTAAAGGAGTCACCCCATGAGAATAGTCCACCATCATCTCCTACAGTTCTGGGAAAAAGACTCAGAGATTTTGCCCATGGGAAGAGGCAGACCATAAAACCAGAAGACTCCAAAGCCCTCTTCAGGTGAGCTGACTTTACTGGGAGTAGAGTAAGAGAAAGTTCAAGTCTAATGACACCTGTGAAATTAATGGGAATTTGGAGTTCTAGTATGTAACAGGAGACTGGAGATTCTAAGACAGCAACCAAGTAAAACATAGGCCAATTGATTTATCAGGAAAAGAAACAGCTAAAATGACCTCTTCTCGTTTTGGAACAAACCTCAAAACTGCCTTCAAAAATTACTCCTGAAAAGGGGCCTGTTCTTGATTGGGTCAGACCGTGGAGCAATTTATACTGCAAGGCAATGTCAAAAAATTAGAACAATCAGCTGGCAATTAGGAAGCCTAGCCAACTGAGTGTAATATCAAAAGAGGCAGATAGCTTAACACAAAGAACTGGAGAAGAGTCAAAGAGAGCTCTGTTAGGACACTGTCATTTTTGACTTTGCATACATCCAAGCCAGCACTCTCTAAGAAGTGATATCAGAGGTATCACATTGCAGGGAAATGGACTTCACTGAAACAATCCAGTCCAAACACTAATCAAATGAACAAGCAAGCAAAGCAACAAGACGTCCTGAACAAGAGAGATTAGCATCCAGAGTTACTACAACATATTATCTGAACAGCCAGTTTTCAACAAAATAGTATGAGACACACAAAGAAGTGGGAAAATGAGATCCATACATGGGAGAAAAACAAGCAAGTAACAGAAAATGTCTGTAAGAGGGCCGGGTGTCTGACTTAGCGGACAGTCTTCAAGACAACTATAGTATAGTATAGTGAAGTCACTCAGTCGTGTCCGACTCTGCGACCCCATGGACTGTAGCCTACCAGGCTCCTCCCTCCATGGAATTCTCCAGACAAGGCAACTATAAACATATTTAAAAACTAAGGGAAATCATTCGTTAAGAAGTGAAGGAAAGAGTTCCACTTCTGGTTGGCAGTGTGATGAGCTCCGAGGACATACTTCCCAGTGAAACTGATGGGAAACATGAAAGGACAATCACTTTAAGAGATTATGTTGAATGAAAAATGCCAGACAAAGTTAAGTACATGTTATAACAGAAAATGTAAGCATTATAGTGAGAAAGTCAGATGATTGGTTGCCTGGCTATGCAGGGGGGTGGTGGGGGAAGGGTGTTGAAACTTTTGGGGGTGATTAATGTGTAAATGCTTTTTATGGTGGTGATCCTTTCATAAGTTATATATATATATATATCTCAAAATATATCAAAATTTACAGTTTAAATATTTATAGTGTTTTTCATGTAAATTCTTCATGAAGCTCTCTAAAAATGTTGCACAAAAGTATAATAGGAAAAAGCTAACAGAAAGAATGTGGGGAATCACAATTCCCTGGAGTTTTATCCTCTAACTCAGGAGATATCTTTAAATGCTTCCTTCCCGAAAAATGCACTTCAATGTCTCATTATAAAGACTATTAATTTTTTTTCAAATTCTATAGAATTAACACCAAAACAACACAGAATTCACCCTGCAGGCGGACATAAACATTTTGAAGTCCTCTACCCATCCTCATACTCCTTTGCAATTTGAAGATTATTCTAAATGCAGAATGGTTTGATTACTT
This sequence comes from Bubalus kerabau, assembly GCF_029407905.1. Classification (NCBI taxonomy): domain Eukaryota; kingdom Metazoa; phylum Chordata; class Mammalia; order Artiodactyla; family Bovidae; genus Bubalus; species Bubalus kerabau. Next base: position 101,946,638 of record NC_073624.1, read on the forward strand.
GAACATCTGCAAAGAGATAGCTTGTTCCTTTCCCAGATTACTGTTTATCAAACTTCAGTGTGTATATGAATTACTATGCTTATTTTATAACAAAATACAATGACGTATATGAAATATATTGACAATATTGCGAAGGTTGCAAGTGCAATTTGGTTAAGGTGTGATTTTTGCCTTCCAAGTATGAATGCAATCAAAATCAAAGCCAAAGGCATTCAATCAAAGCATTACTGTATCACAATGGATATATCATCAGAATTACAAGGGTACATAGTAAGGAAGTTTTTTTCCCTCAGTAAGTCATCATTTATATGAAAAATAATAGCAGGAAATACAAAGAAGTAGCAGATAAATACAGAAGTGGAAGGCTTTTTTTAGTCCTTCATGACTATTTAAATCTTGAGGCATGGTCAGAGAAATTCAATGTGCAGTAAATAAGTGATATAACTCCTATTTTCAAAAAACTCTTTTTTGTTGTAGTACCTTTAGTAATATAAAATATCTTATATTAATCACTTAAACATATAATTTGTCATTAAACACCTTAATTTGGGAGACATGTTTGACTATACTCGAGAACTAGAGTCACCAGCAAAGCCCATTAAAAATTTTCGGTAAATACAAACAGAATATGGTAATAAAATAAAGTCTAACCTTTTGTTTTTGCTTTGTGCTCCATCCAGTTTCGCATGCTCACAGGTTGCCGTGGGCAGAGGTCCTGAACCAACGCTTCAGACCTGAGCTTCTGGTGAGAAATGGCTTCACTGATGCGTTATCTCCTGCCGTGTGCAAAAGTGCTAGGCACAGCACCCAGTTCTGCAGACAATGGAGCCAAGTGGGCTGTGCACAGTGGCGATATAAACAGCAGGTCTGAGCCTTCCCCCTGACCCCAGAACACCCCTTCCCTGCCCTACTCATCAGGAGAGTGTGTTCTAAAGCTCAGCTCAGACCTCTTAATTCTTTGACTGAAGGATATAGCTTTCCTTTGCGTCCAAGCCTAACTTGGTCTTATTTTACTCGCTCCAAAAACACAGGGCAGGAAAGCCCTTGTTGGGGCCTGACCCACAGTGTCAGTAACTCTACTACTTGTATTAACTTATGGCGTGTGTGCATGCTCAGTCGTGTCCAAGTCTTTGTCATCCCATGGACTATAACCCACCAGGCTCCTCTGTCCATGGGATTTCCCAGGCAAGATACTGGAATGGGTTGCCATTTTTTTCTCCAGGGGCTCTTCCCAACCCAGGGGTTGAGTCTGCGTCTCCTGCATCAGCAGGTAGATTCTTTACCACTGTAGCATTTGCAGTCATTAACATTGATTTTTGGAATGAAGATCATATCAGACGATTAACCATCAATTGCTGCTCTATAAAAAGTTCCTGTAAGCCTCAGTTGTATACCAAAAGCATAGCACTTTATTATTTTATAGTAATCTGTAAGTTGGCTGGTGATTCCTCTGATACTTCTCCCAGGCTCTCTTAAACAACTGCATACAGATGGAGGGTTACCTGTGGCTATAAGATGCAAGATGATCTAACAATTTTTAAGCAGTCAGTGACGACTCTTGGGTGGGTCACTTTAATTCTTCTGTATGTACCCTTTCATCCTACAGCATTCTTAACTGGCCTCTAAATGGTGATTCTCGGGGCAGCTGAGAGTGGCAACTGCAAACACGTTTAAGGGCTAGGTCGGGGAATCATTTTCTATTGGTCAAAGCAGGTCACGAGATTAGCCCATGTTCAAGGGTATGAAACTGCTGAGGGAAATGCCTTTACGTTTAAGGCATGAATTTAAATCTCTAAGAGGTCTTAAAAATTGCATAGGCACAGCCTTGGTGAGATCTTTGTCTGCTGAGGCTATTTTATGTTGAAGATTTTTTTACTACTGGGCAGAATGGAAGCAGCCACTTCCAACCCAGTATGCTCTCTACGCCTTCTATATTTTTTCTAAATTTTAATTGCAAATCATTTCCTTCCTTAGCTCCTTTCCTTCCAATATCTTATATGCAGCTAAATACACACACTAAAAACCTATCTACATTCTCAACTTTCTGTCCATAGATGTCCTCGATCATATCCTGTTCATTTTGTATATTTTCTACCCTCAGTTCCAGAAGTCAGTATTTTTGTTCTGTTCTTCCATAACATCACATGGATTACCCTTTCTCTAGCCTCCAACAGTACCTTTTCCAGTCATCTTCCCTGTCTTTGCTTACATATTTCTCACTGCTTTTCCAAGTTCTCTTGTCACCAGTCCTAAAATCAATGGCACAATTATTTCAAGATTTTTGTCACAGTAGCTCCCAACTTCCAGGTACTAGCTTCTATAACTATTAGCTTATTGGTATAAAACAAAGCACACCAAAACTCAGTGGCATAAACCACAAATATTTATCATTTATCATCAGTCTCTGGGTTGGTAGGTGACCTCTCTGCTGACTTACTTGGATAACCTCAATGAATGCTGGAAGATAAAGTGGGCTATGTAGAGGAGAAAAAAAATTTTTCACCTACCTTTCTGAGTTATCACTGAGTCTGTAACAAAAGACAGATTAACAAGAGAAAAAATGGATATAAGATTATGAAAATGTATACATCATGAATACATGATGTATACATGGGAGGTATCCAGAAAAAAAAAATGAATAATTTAAAGAGGTAGCTTAGAATTTAGGCTTATATATCATTAACTCTTGTCTGTGACTAAATGGACTCGAGTTACGGCCATGGCGTCACCGAATCAATGGACATGAGTTTCAGTAGACTCCGGGAGCTGGTGATGGTCAGGGAAACGTGGTGTGCAGCGGTCCATGGGGTCGCAAAGAGTCTGACAGGACTGAGTGACTGAATTGACTGATCATTTTAAGAGCTAAAGGAAAGGAGATATGTAGTCCTCTTAGGGGAGAGTAAATGACTTTTTGGAAATATAAACAGACCCTTAAAAGAACAGATGGAAGATATGATAGTTTGTGACAGTTTTTCTAGGTATGGTGTAGACTTCTAGTTTCCTCTTGTGTGATAAGAAACAATCTCTCCTGGTTGATGAAACTCCCAAGGAGGGCATTTATGACAATTGAACTCCTTTTAAAACAGGTGTTAAACAGGTTTAAAACAGGTTTAAACAGATAAAAGGGGTTTGGAATAAGTCTATCTCTGAATTCGCTGTTTTTCAAGTGCCTGGAGTTCAAAATAATCAATACACCAAAGTGTGTATTTGGGGATGGCTTTTTCAGCTACCCTTCATTTGTAAGGTACAAGATGGCCTCACTCACCTATCTGAAAGTTGGTGCTGTCTCTCATTGGTGACAACTTACTTCTCCCAGTTGTCTCTTGCCTTTCATTGGGCTAGACCATTGCCCTTATGCGATGGTCTTAGAGCAGCAATTTAATACAGAAAAGGCAAATGCTACAAATCCTCTTGAGGCCATAGCTGCTGAACTCACACAACATAATTTCCAGCACATTTTATTGGTTAAGGGTGCCACAAGGGCAGCCAATAATCTAGACATGGGAAATTATACTTCATCTCTTGATACTAGTTGCTACATAGAATTTATGGTCTTATTTAATCTATCATACAGATGAATAAAATAAAAGTGTCTAGAAGCATAATATTCTCACTAAGTTTAATTTTAAAATTGTAAATACTAAAAAAGGAAAGGATAATTTTATATTTCTCTATGACAAACCTAACTAGTGTATTAAAAAGAAGAAACATCACTTTCTCGACAAAGGCCCATACAGTCAAAGCAATGGTTTTTCCGGTGGTCATGCATGGATGTGAGAATTGGACCATAAAGAAGGCTGAGCATCAAAGATTTGATGTTTTTGAACTGTGGTGCTGGAGAAGACTTGAGAATCCCATGGACTGCAAGAAGCTCAAGCCAGTCAATTCTAAAGGAAATCTACTCTGAATATTCATTGGAAGGACTGATGCTGAAGCTGAAGCTCTGATACTTTGACCACCTGATGCAAAGAGCTGACTCACTGGAAAAGACTCTGATGCTGGGAAAGATTGAAGGCCAAAAGAGAAGGAGGTAGAGGAAGATTAGATGGTTAGATACCATCACCAACTCAGTGGACATGAATTTGAGCAAAATTCATGACAGTGGAGGTCAGAGCAGCCTGGTGTGCTACAGTCAATGGGGTTGCAAAGAGTTGGACCCAACTTACTGACTGAACAACAACAGTCTTTTGAAGAAATAAAAATGCATAGTTAACTTCTGAAAAAGAAGAAAACAGTTTCTCCACATTAATGATGTTTTTCTTTACTTTTTGTGAATTACTTGACACTATTTTGGTTTTAGTTTTCTTGAACAACTGGGCATTCCAAAGATAGAAATGAAAATGGTAATAAAAAGTTTCCTGGTTTGGAGTGTTCTGCTTTTCACAACAAACCTGAGAAAGAACCAATATATATATATATATATATTGATGGAATTCTTCATAAAACAGCTTCCATTAGTGCTGCTGAAAACACAGTATGGATGGATGAGTTGGAGGTGTTACAAAAAATATTTGGCTTATGTACATGCAATTAAATGTATTATTGTTGTTTAGTATAAGGAGACTTAAAATTCATTTGACATTCTATTATATATATGGCTAAAACATATTTTTATTTTCTTTTCTGCATATAAAGTCATTATAATTTTTACATATTTTTTCTTAATGTGGACTTTTTTGCAATTTGGTTTTATTTTGTTCAATATTCTGTTTGTGACGTTTCAACAAATCGACATCGGTTGATGCCAACTTGTGTAATTATTTTAAAGTGTCCCATCTTAAATATTTCAAATAGTTTATCCATTCTTTTATTCATGTTTAGAATTTTACTGTTTTAAGCAACTCTGTTTAAATGGTTTTATATCTCCTTAGGTATACGGGCAAAATTGTGTCTAACAGTGGAAATGGAATTATGAGAGAGGAGTATATTCAAGTATTCCACAAATTGCCAAATTGTTCCCCAAAATGGTTGTGACAAGTTATCTCCCCACTCCTCCAAAAAGTAGAGCTGTCTTATGAGATCCACCTCATCTCCCAACATTTAATATTGCTGGGTATTTTCACTTTTAATTTAAAAGGGTGAAAATATGTCCTAAAAAGATTTCCTTTTAATTATAGGGGACTGGAATGAAAAAGTAGGAAGTAAAGAAAAACCTGGAGTAACAGGAAAATTTGGCCTTGGAGTACAGAATGAAGCAGGGTAAAGGCTAATAGAGTTTTTCCAAGAGAAAGCACTGGTCATAGCAAACACCCTCTTTCAACAACACAAGAGAAGACTCTACACATGGACATCACCAGATGTCAGCACCAAAATCAGATTGATTATATTCTTGGCAGCCAAAGATGGAGAAGCTCTACACAGTCAGCAGAAACAAGACCAGGAGCTGACTGTGGCTCAGATCATGAATGCCTTATTGCCAAATTCAGACTTAAATTGAAGAAAGTGGAGAAAACCACTAGACCATTCAAGTATGACCTAAATCAAATTCCTTATGATTATACAGTGGAAGTGAGAGATAGATTTAAGGGACTATATCAGATAGATAGAGTGCCTGATGAACTATGGACTGAGGTTTGTGACATTGTACAGGAGATAGGGATCAAGAATGTCCCCAAGAAAAAGAAATGCAAAAAGGCAAAATGGCTGTCTGAGGAGGCCTTACAAATAGCTGTGAAAAGAAGAGAAGCGAAAAGCAAAGGAGAAAAGGAAAGATATACCCTTCTGAATGCAGAGTTCCAAAGAATAGCAAGGAGAGATAGGAAAGCCTTCCTCAGCAATCAATGCAAAGAAATAGAGGAAAAAAAAACAAAATGGGAAAGACTAGAGATCTCTTCAAGAAAATTAGAGATACCAAAGGAACATTTCATGCAAAGGTGGGCTCAATAAAGGACAGATTGTATGGACCTAACAGAAGCAGAAGATATTAGGAAGAGATGCCAAGAATACACAGAAACTCTAAAATAAGATCATCATGACCCAAATAATCATGATGGTGTGATCAATCACCTAGAGCCAGACATCCTGGAATGTCAAGTCAAGTGGGCCTTAGAAAGCATCACTACAAACAAAGCTAGTGGAAGTGATGGAATTCCAGTCAAGCTACTTCTTCCTAAAATATGATGCTGTGAAAGTGCTGCACCCAATATGTCAGAAAATTTGGAAAACTCAGCAGTGGCCATGGGACTGGAAAAGGTCAGTTTTCATTCCAATCCCAAAGAAAGGCAATGCCAAAGAATGCTCAAAGTACTGCACAATTACACTCCTCTCACACGCTAGTAAAGTAATGCTCAAAATTCTCCAAGCCAGGCTTCAGCAATACATGAACCATGAACATCCAGATGTTCAAGCTGGTTTTAGAAAAGGTAGAGGAACCAGAGATCAAATTGCCAACATCCGCTGGATCATCGAAAAAGCTAGAGAGTTCCAGAAAAATATCTATTTCTGCTTTATTGACTATGCCAAAGCCTTTGATTGTGTGGAACACAACAAACTGTGGAAAATTCTGAAAGAGATGGGAATACCAGACCACCTGACCTGCCTCTTGAGAACCTGCATGCAAGTCAAGAAGCAACAGTTAGAACTGGACATGGAACAGCAGACTGATTCCAAATAGGAAAAGGAGTACGTCAAGGCTGTATATTGTCACCTTGCTTATTTAACTTATATGCAGAGGAATCATGAGAATTGCTGGGCTGGAAGAAGCGCAAGCTGGAATCAAGATTGCTAGAAGAAATGTCAATAACCTCAGATATGCAGATGACACCACCCTTATGGCAGACAGTGAAGAACTAAGGAGCCTCTTTCTTGAAAGTGAAAGAGGAGAGTGAAAAAGTTGGCTTAAACTCAACATTCAGAAAACTAAGATCATCGCATCCTGTCCCATCACTTCATAGCAAATAGATGGGAAAACAGTGTAAACAGTGGTTGACTTTATTTTGGGGGGCTCCAAAATCACTGCAGATGGTGATTGCAGCCATGAAATTAAAAGATGCTTGCTCTTTGGAAGGAAAGTTATGACCAAACTAGACAGCATATTAAAAAGCAGAGACATTACTTTGTCAACAAAGGTCTACCTAGTCAAGGCCGTGGTTTTTCCAGTAGTCATCTATGGACATGAGAGTTGGACTATAAAGAAAGCTGAGCCCTGAAGAATTGATGCTTTTGAACTGTGCTGTTGGAGAAGACTCTTGAGAGATCCTTGGACTGCAAGGAAATCCAACCAGTCCATCTAAGGGAGATCAGTCCTGGGTGTTCATTGGAAGGTCTGATGTTGAAGCTGAAATTCCAATAATTTGGTCACCTGATGCAAAGAACCGACTCATTTGAAAAGACCCTGATGCTGGGAAAGATTTGAGGGCAGGAAGAGAAGGGGATTCAGAGGCTGAGATGGTTGGATGGCATCACCAACTCAATGGACATGAGTTTGTGTAAACTCTGGGAGTTGGTTTTGGACAGGGACACCTGGTGTGTTGCAGCTCATGGGGTCACAAAGAGTCGGACATGACTGAACAAGTGAACTGAACTGAGAGATCTACTGAATCCAAGTCTTTGATTTGGATATCTGGAATGTATTTTTTAAATCTTTCATGTGATTTTGAAGACCAGATATGTTGTTGAAACACTGAGCTAGAAAGTTGAGCTGTAAATGGCATTCTTGGCACGGGAATAAGACAGGGAAGATGAGGAAATGTGACTAGTCTAAGCCTGCTTTGGAAATTGCAAGCAGATCAGGATGGCCATCATAAAGAGTGTAAGTGGGAACATGGTAGGAGAAAAGACTGAAAGCTAAGTAGAAACCAGATGGAGAATGCAACTAGTAAAGAGTAAGATATATGAGTTATTCAATGAATACTTGTTGAATAATGGCTAAATCAATGAATGAATGGGTCATTACAACTTTATATGTCTTGTTTGGAGTTGATGTCTATCTTGAAGTTTATGAAGAACCAATGACAGGTTTTGAGCCAGGAAGTGGAAACTGAGATTAAATTAACACAAATGAAATGTTATTCTAAAGTGACAAAGAAGCTCATACATTTTGAAGATTTTTTGGAGCTGTGATGGTATACTCATAAGAGACAGTTTTCATAATTCTTATTAATCTTTTATTTAGGGTGCTTAAACTCAGTGCAACTGCTTTTAAAATTTCATTAAACCCATTAATAGAAGAAACAGTTCAATCCTGACACAGAAAGAACTGACTTTCCTATTTTCCACCTATTGTGAGAAACATGACATGCACCACAGGGGGAAAATAATCACCTTAATTTTCTGTCATTGGAATGAATAATTTAAACATATAAATGATATTCTGAATATTTTATTTTATAATGGAGCATATCATCTCTTTTGATTTTGACAGCATGCTCTTTCATTTTTTTCCCAATTCAATTTTTGGAATGCTGTACCTTGGGAGAGCACTTGGCTGATTACAAAAATAGAGTAAAAATCCTTCTAGTCCTCCATGAATAACAAGTAGAACAGAAAATAGGAAGAAAAATAAAGAGAAGGAAAAGTGGGAATCCCAGTCACTTTGAGCTTTAATTAATCTTTGTAATGCTCCTCCAGGGCTTTGGTGTGAAGGAGCAGCTTAGAGGCCTGGATATGTGATTTAGTTATTTGGAGTGTCTCCCCTCCCTTGGGATGGATGCCACTTTAAGGATGCCAAAGAAAGAAGCCCAAGAGAACAGATGCCCAGGAGGAGTATGAAATTAACTCAGGATCAACAAGTAAATGAAGGACTAGGGGAACTTGGCCCTGCAAACCAGCTAGGACTGAACCCAGAGGAGTAGATATTATCATTATCAACCCCTTGATTATCTTTAAGCTAACTATTGCGTGGGAAGATATGGGTTACCATTAGTATCCACCCTCTATTTTAAAGATAAGTTCCAAGCTTCTTATTAAGGTATGAAAGGGCTTACTTAATCTGGCTTCAGACTCTCTCCTTCAGACTTCATTTCATTTCTTGCCTCTCTGTTCTCATAAAGCTTTACTATGCGCCCTGCTGCAACATTATCTGCCTCTAGCTCCGATGTCTTTTTATGTGCTCTTCCCTTTGCCTGGGGAACATTTTTCTCTTTATTTTCTTTCTTACTGGGACAGCAGTTACCTGTTTCTCAAAATTTATCTCAGTCTTAATTTATACCAAGATCGCTTGGATGCCCTTCTACAAGTTCCCACAGAACTCTCTGCTCTGTGCAGAACATTTTATTCAATTTGTTTAATTAAACAAGGAATTCAGAAACAAAGACTCTCCAATCTATTCTAAACTTGGAATAATCAGTTCAATGCCTTTAGAAGAAGAGAGTGGGTACACTAGTAGAGAGGTTCAGGTGTGATAAACAGAAAATAGTGGAGAGTTATGGACTTAGATATGGCACATCCCTCAGGGAAAGCTTTGATATTCAGTTTTTTTTATAGCTTTCCGTGACAAACAATATATATACCTATGGCTGATTTATGTTGATGTTTGACAGAAAACAACACAATTTTGTAAAGCAATTATACTTAAAAACTAAATAACACATGTATACCTGTGGCGGATTCATTTTGATATTTGGCAAAACTAATACAATTATGTAAAGTTTAAAAATAAAATAAAAAAAAAAACTAAATAAGTTTTTTAAAAAATGAAAAAAAGCAAAATATATTTGTAAACCAAATGAGCTTGTTTTACAACTACAGTCTTGAGATCACATATCATATTTTACTTTGAGTTACTTTTATAACATAAAGCAGGTTATAAGAGAGATTTATAAATACTGACTAATTGAAAAAAATTACTGACTGCATGAATTGGAATTATTCCTTATTTCCAGTAGTCCCAACTTTTTTGTTCTTTTTATAGAACTTCAGTTAGCTGACAGACTGGGAAGTGATAACAGATGAAGAAAGTAAATGAGGGATGACTTTTAAGTATTTAGACCCAGATAGGCATAAGTTTCAGAGAAGGCAATGGCACCCCACTCCAGTACTCTTGCCTGGAAAATCCCATGGGCGCAGGAGCCTGGTAGGCTGCAGTCCATGGGGTCGCTAGGAGTCGGGCACGACTGAGCGACTTCACTTTCACTTTTCACTTTCATGCATTGGAGAAGGAACTGGCAGCCCACTCCAGTGTTCTTGCCTGGAGAATCCCAGGGGCGGTGGAGCCTGGTGGGCTGCCATCTATGGGGTCGCACAGAGTCAGACATGACTGAAACAACGTAGCAGGCATAAGTTTAGGACATTGGGTGTACAAGTTACAAATCTTGAAGTTTTTAACTAGAACAAGACTTTAAAAATATTCATTTCTAGCCTGAAAAATAATATAAAAGAATTTCTAGGTAAGAAATAATTAATATTGGTTAAGGTAGCTTCTATTTTTTAGGATACTATTCAAATTTCATATACTAAAAAGTCAACATTTTGGAAAAGTCAACACAGTCTTGACTCTTTGTCCAGTTTGTCTGTATCCAAACTGTTTATTTGGAAGATTTTGTATAGTCAATAAAATAAATAGAAAACTGTAACTAAAATAATTATTTTTTGAAGTATTAAATTCTAACTGTATGCTGTTGCCTGAAGGACATTCTGAGCTTAGGTCTGTTCTCATTGTTATAATGGAAAATTAGCAAACATTAAAGGAGTGTTAACTTTATATTCCAAAAAGAAAAAAAAAAATACAAGGTCTACTTCTGAGGCCAACCAAAAGATTAAGAGAATAGAAAATTGAATATTCCTCAATGTGTGAGTCATTGTTATTTAATGCCATGCCTTTTGTTGTCAATTTCAGATACAGCCAAAAATAGACATCCCACATTTTGAAAATACAAGGGCTAGGTGAAAACCACTGACCTGATTTACTATAACCAAATTAGGTTCCTAGACCCAATTTCAATGTGTGTGTGTGTGTGTGCGCGCGCGTGTGCATGTTATGTAGCTCTCCCAAACCAACATGCAATTCTTAGGCACAAGCTGCATATCCTACCGCTCAAATCAATTGTGACACTATCTCTCAGAGTTAGCATCTGGTTCTACAGGTTGAGGGTTCTGTCCTTTAAGACTGCCCCCCTCACCCCACCAGCTTCAGATGCCAGTTTCAAGACCATGTTGCTACCTGTACTTCTGACCATTGCCTATAAATCAGAGGTCCTCACACCCTCTTCCTTGGGTTTGACTAATTTGCTAGAGTGGCTCATAACTCAGAGAAAGATCACCAGTTTAGAATAAAAATATATTACTCAAGAACAGTCAGGTGAAAGAAAGGCACAGGGCAAGGCAGGGGAAAAGACACAGCTCTTCCATGCCCTCTGCAGGAGCCACTCTCCTAGTCCCTCTAAATGTTCACCAACATGGAAGCTCCCTAAACCCTGTCCTCATGGGTTTTTATGGAGGTTTCATTACATAATCACCACTGATTAAACCATTGCCTGTTGACAATTGACTCAACCTCCAGGCCCTCTACTTTCTCTAGCTATCTGGGACTGGAACTGAAAGTCGCTTCTCCTGGGAAGGAGCCCCTTTTCAAAGATGTTTTTCAAAAGTCACCTGGCTAACAGAAAGTGCTACAGAAAAATGTGCCTAATTCCTTCCTAAGGAGTGTCCATATACACACAAGAATCGACAGGTTGAAGTAACTGTCAGTAGACTGAGAGGGAGAAACTCTAGAAAGAGGATTTATACCTCCCTTACCCTTTCTCAATTATTTCATAATGTGGATTTTTAACTTTCAGTTTAAAGTTTTTTCTCTTATTTTAATTATTTTCTTTGGCAGCTCTACAGGTGGCCTTCTTTAAGCAATCTGCTGGAAGCATGTTCGGCCTGTCCACCAGTCTGTCAACTGAAGTTATTTTCAAGGTGAGCAGTGAACTAACTCAAGGACTTAATGAAATAAATAAAGCTGGCGGTTAGCTCTACAGTTAGTAATACTAGAGAACTGTACTAGGATGCATCAAGTCCAAGGAAATGAGGTAGTTTTACCTGGAACACATTTCCCTCAGACTATTTACTGCTTTTTGTTTACCAGATTGTAGTCGGCTCTTCATGTTCATTTTAACAATGCTTTGGAGGTAAGAAAATACTCGCAGGAAAGGGAAAATGGTGTAAATCGGATTAAGCTTGACGAAAAGCTTGATAGATGCAAGGTCTTATAAGCCCCATGAAGGAAAAAAGTAGTCATCAAGAGGTGACATTATTTACTCAAAGCAATTTGCCATTGTTTGTGTGCGAGCTGCTCAGTCCCGCATGACTTTTTGGGACACCATGGACTATAACCCACAAGGCTCCTCTGTCCGTGGGATTTTTCAGGCAAGAATACTGGAATGGGCTGCCATTCCCTTCTCCAGGGGATGGAGAATTCCTGCCATTCCTGGTCAGGATGGAATTCCTGACCCAGGGATCCAACCCAGGTTTCCTGCACTGCAGGCAGATTCTTTATAGTCTGAGCCACCAGGGAAGCCCAATTTGCCATTAGCTGACAGCAATCAATTTTTCATTTCTAGATGTTTGATAGACAGAGAGGGTTAGAGCAGATTTTAGCTTTGTCATTTAACCCTTACTCATAAAGCCACCATCAATGCATCGCTATCACTGCACCAAGCACTTAACATCACAGTTTTTTTTTCCTTGCAAAGCTCTGTACACAATGGATTTTTAAAGGAGGTGTGTATCTTTTAGTAACTCAGACTTCTTAGCCAAGGGTTGTGAGCTCAGGTTTGGAGCTGGATACCTCAGCACTGTCATCTACTAATTCTCTCACCATTCTTATAAAATAAACATTTTAGAATTTTCATATATATCATAAAGGATGTCATTTGTTTGCCACAATTTACTACGTCATTCTCAAAAAGTTTTTTTTTATGTTCCCCTCAAGTTATTTCAGTGATAAAGTGATTAAGAGTTCTTACACTCAGAGAGATTTAATGCATTCTCATTTCCTGAAAGTCTGGGTTAAAGTTCAGGGAGAAATTTCAAATTTGAGTTATAAGATACACTGTTTTCGGAGAAGGCAATGGTACCCCACTCCATTACTCTTGCCTGGAGAATCTCAGGGATGGGGGAGCGAGGCTGGTGGGCTGCCATCTGTGGGGTCGCACAGAGTCGGACACGACTGGAGTGACTTAGCAGCAGCAGCAGCATACACTGTTTTTAATGAATTGCATCTTTGATATGATTTTTTTTTCATTTAAAAAAACTATACTTTTTTCCGAATATTCTTCCAAATACATGTTTTACAGGCCACTATGGGCCAGAAACATTCTATGGAAGAAAGCATTTTGACAGATATTGGAAATAATTTTAATAGAAAAAAAGCTGACATTTATCTAGATGTGGCCATGTTCCATAGGATGATTTCAGCATCCAAAGTTCAAAGACAAAATGACTGTGGCTTTTCTTGCCACTCAAAATATTAACAATATTCCCTTATAGCCCACTCTTAATTGTTAGTTTGCGTGTCAGTAGATGGTACACTGACCTTTAGAAGTAGGGCTCCAATGGACAAGGGAGTATGCGTGTCAAGCATCAGAATTAATTCAACTTAAGAACAAACTGGCTTTGACCCCAACCAAAGCCAAAATCCAGCCAGAGGCCCATTAGAAATAAATATAAATTGTAGTATCACTTTTACAAGGTTGTGCCACTTAAGACTATTAAACCTAATAATTGAAAAAGAAATAACTGGAATAAAGGGTTTCTTTAAAAATGTATCTCATAAATATAAGCCCACATTGCTTTTTCTTTTTAAGAAGGTGGTTTCATAATTTTCTTAAAAATAATTCTTCACTTTTGTTACCTATCAGGTATTCAGTCTAAAGGTATATTTTTGATAGAGAAATTTTCTATACCTAAAGCTAAAATAATTTTATAAATTATATAAGAAATCATATCAAAGATGCAATTCATTAAGGCAGCTGACTGATAACACATATATCTGATGCAAAAGTCTTTTTCTTCAAGTCCTTATATTCAAGTTTAAGAGATTTTAAGTCTTTTAAATCCTTACTACAAATGTTCAATAGGCCTAAGATTCCACCTTAATGCTAAAATTTTAAGGCCATACCTTACATTTCTATAATTTAAATTACATTAAAGGAGCTCAAAGTGTTATATTTACCCACAATAGCTGTTTTAGTACATGCTCAAATCTCTCAAAGGTTACCTAGTGATTCCTTTGAGCACAACGTATCATGTCTGGATGGTAGAGACAAGCTAAAGTCAGAGACCAAGAATATTTTTTCTGAAGTATATCTTTGCTCTCTCTTTATAGACAAAAGCACTGTCCAAATGAATTGCACTTAGAAATGTGTGTGTGTGTGTGTGTGTGTGTGTGTGTGTGCGTGTGCATGCTGGCATGTATGCATTTGAGTACATGCATGGATCTCTATTGTTTCCAAGGGGAAGCATTTCTCTTCTCTTGAGTACTTGGTTATAGGTGTAGGAAGTATTTTCAGGAATTCTGGCTTCACTGAACTTAATATCCTCTACTGTCAACTCTGGGGAAATAAGGTTTGGCCTTTGGACTCTTAAACATACAGGAAATATGGCAAAACATAATGATTTTTACAGTAAATGATTACTAGCTCAAGTAGAACTAACATGAATGAAAGCTAATATTATTTATGGCACTTAAAGTATTTTTCATATTTCTTTTCAATGTTTTGATATATGCTAAATAAATATTTAATACATGAATGCTCAAAGTCCTTCAGGAAGCATTCCAGCTTTCATTATCAAAGGCAACATCATAACTCATTATTGCTGAGCCTCTTTCCTGAAAGTAACTTTCAGGCAATAGGTGGCTTTTCCTTATGTGTATTATACCACAGAATAGATGCTTTAAAACCAATATATTCTAAAAACAATCTCTAAAAGTAATTGTAAAAACCAATCTCTCCATATTATTAATGTTTATATTTCACACTGGATTTCAGCAGTGAGAATAATTTGAAAATGTCTATTTAAAAGCAAGAAAAAAAGCCCACATCAACCTCAAAAATGTATATGCCACAGATGTTTACAATGAGCTATTCCCAGAGACATTAATAAGGGGTGATTTTTACCCAAATTTCAAGAGAGCTCAAATTATATAATACTACAGACCACATCGATATAATGGTTTTGCTTTCAGTGTTCAAGTTGTGTCCTAAAAGACTGATTTACCACTGTAATTACTGCTGACATTCTGTCCATCGTTACTCCTTTTCTAGATTTGGCAGTTTACATTATGTAGGGTTTAAACAAGGTAAGAGTCACTGTTGAACATGGATTTGAGCTTCAAAAGAATGAATGTATATAATGGAAGTAAGAAGTGAAGTACTTCAGAGACAGAATAATGCAACAGAGTTGAATACTATGCTACGTATGTATTTTAGAGGTAATCTGGCCATTTATTGTATTAGTGAGAGCAAAGGATCCATAAAAAATATCTGACTTGCTCAAGATCTCAAAGTTGGTTGTTTCAGGAAGTGTTAAAACTGAGTATCTTTTGCTAATAAGACTCCTTTCCATTAAAACAGTAAGATGACCATCTGTTTACTGCAGTCATCTACCAAAAATTGGGCTTCCCTGGAGGCTCAGTAGTAAAGAATCCACCTGCCAGTGCAGGAGACACAGATTCTATGCCTGGTACAGGAAAAGCCCCTGGAGAAGGAAATGGAAACCCATTCCAACATTCTTGCCTAGAGAACCCCATAGACAGAGGAGCCTGGTGTGCTACAGTCCATGAGGTCATAAGGAGCTAACTAAGCGACTGAACAACAGAAAGATCACATAAAAGAAAATGTACAATATTTCTGGTTGGTCTCAGGAAGAGTTTATAAGACTATGAAATTTCAGGTAGAATGTATTATTCACACAGAAGGGGGCAAATTCATCCAGGAATTTGAAAAGAAGTAAACCTCAAAAAACCCCATCAATTTTAAACAAATAATAATTTCTTCTACTTAAATCCACATTCAATTCAAATGGACTTATTATTCTTTCATAAAGTATTCTTGCGTTTTCCTAAATGAAATGATGTGTAGGATATAACATAACATCATATATTATATAGCTTTAAAACAGTATATTATGGGTTATATGGGAAGAGAGCGGGGGATGTAGAGGAAAAATTGGTGATGGATACATGTAAATCTATTATAACATTCTCATTTATAACAACTCAAATGTCTTCAGAATAATAAGTTAAGATATATAGTTCTCCATCTATTTTAATGTTATCTGGGCTGTTTCTAACCAAACATTAGAGATCTCTGGGGAATCATCTTAGCTTAAGCCATTCCATTGTTGAGCTCATAACACATCTTCCTGACTTTTTTCTCCCATAATGGATCCTTCTGCGTCCATCTTTTAAAAATGCCACCTGACACAGAGACAACATAAATGTCTTCTTATTTTTGGTACTGGTGAGAGAGTCAATTCCTAGGCAGGTTGATAAGAAGTCTGGAGTCCCTGAGAAGGAGAAAGTGAGAGTCTGGGGCTCTCAAGGAGGAAGTAGGAGTCTGGAATTCTCAAGGAGGAAAGGACAAACGTCTTTTTTTTTCCCCCTCTGCATTCCTTAGTCTTAGTCACATAAAACTTTTTATTTCTTTAAGCCCAGAACTGATGATTACACAACAAAACAACTCAGCTTAAACTCTGTACTAAGAATTATATAACAGTTTATCCTGCTTGATGACAGTTTCTCCCTCCTGAAAACCTGACTAATCCTGTTATCTTAAAATGTAAATTGTGGGAGTGAGTCTGGTAAGATCTTTACAACCTTGAGACATTCTTTTGACTTACTGTAATAACTAATTAAAAAAGTATCTAGCTTCCTTGCTAAGACTAGTAATGGGGGGGACTCTCCATCCTCCTTCTGATGTCTATGTCAAAAGCTTTCTCTGTGCCTTTTCATACTTTAAAAAAACTCTGCTATGCAAAAGCTTTTGAGTGATTAAGCCTGGTCCCTGGTCCCAAAGCTAAATCTTCTTCAGAGATCACAAATCCGACACCATTCACCATAAGCTATCACTGGTTTTCATTTTTCTGTATTTTTTTTTTTTTTTCAGAATTTCCAACTCTAGGGAGAATAAATCACACAAGTTCTACCTACCGTAAAGAAGACTGTGAGATGTGAGAGGTACTGGAGATGAAAGCACTTCCAATGTGTGAGGAGTTAAAAAAAAATGTTACTCATCATTATGATAAAAATAACCATAATGATGAAGATGTTGGTAACTGCTCTAATTGGTTTTCTTTTTGTTTTATCTCACACAGACCATATGCAATTAAAGTTCTTATTAAATCAGTGTGGATGTCGATCAGTTGCTTACAGCAATGCACTAAATCAGTGGAATTCTAATAATGAATTTCATGTAAGTTATATGCAATAAGTTATATGCAAATCTTCATTTGAACATGGTTTGTTACATTTGGAATCAAAATTTCTTTTTTTAAAAAGAAAATACCATTTTACTAGATCTCAAGACTGAATGTGATTCATTTTTGTTTGAAACATCTTTTATTTACTCCTTAAATGTTTTGGGGCTTCCCTGGTAGCTCAGATAGGCTTCCTTGATATTTCAGTTGGTAAAGAATCTGCCTGCAATGCAGGAGAACTGGGTTCGATCCCTGAGTTGGGAAGATCCCCTGAAGAAGGGAAAGGCTACCACTCCAGTTTTCTGACCTAGAGAATTCCATGGACTATACATGGCTCAAATGGTATAGAACCTGCCTGCAATACAGGAGACCCAGGTTCAATCTCTGGGTCAGGAGGATCACCTGGAGAAGGAAATGGAAACCCACTCCAGTATTCTTGCCTGGAGAATTCCATGGACAGAGGAACCTGGTGGGCTTACAATCCATGGGGTCGCAAAAGAGTTGGACACGACTGAGTGGCTAACATTAAATGTTTTTTGGCTAATTAGAAGTTGGAGGCTCATCATTTATATGAATGAAAAGGTAACATTTGTATTAATTCTATTTTCTATTAATAATTTTTGTCCTCAGAAGGTAAGGAACCAGTTTTTAATGTGTTCTTCATACTTTAAGATAATTTTTGTAAACTGTCAAAGGTCTGTTTTCAAGGAAAGAAACTGAAAACCATTTCATGGATTTTTCAGATTTTTGTCTAAATAACCATAGAAAATGGTTAGGAATAACCATTCCTTTATGGAATCTAACTGAAATAAAATCATTCTCCAATGATGCAGAGAGATAATTGTGACAATTCACTTTCATCACCCTTATTGTCATCTTACTTGATACAATGTAACATGAAGAAGAGCCCTAACATGTATATTTCATAGTGAAATCATTTAGTTCTAAATTTTAAAACCCTAAAATAAATATTAAAATTCATATTTAAAATGTATAAATTTACATGAGTAACAAGTGTAATTCTATTAAGGGAGATGAAGTACAGTCAAAATTGTAAGACAGTGTCAAAGTTAGGTTACTCAACTCACAATTAGCTCCAAAAAGTGAATAGGATTTTTTTTTTTAAACCTAAATTAAGTAACTGACTTATTCAGTTCACATATAATAGTTACTGCCTAAAAGTTTTTAAAAAGTTAATAGAACTTGTTTGTACTTTGCAATCTTATATTTTTCAAACCATATGTATTTCATATTTGCATCTCATCTTTAAAAACTAAATACAGCTAATAACAAAAGCCTCTCCCAGCATCCCATTCTTTCACCTTCTCAGAAGTAACTATAGCCTGATATCATCATTTACCCTTTCTGTGGACATTTTATACTGTTACCATACATCTCTATACCATGCATAATCATGTTCTATTGTTTGTGCTTTAAATTAGTGATTTTGTATCATAAGTAGCACTTCATTTTCTCAGTTTTCCAAAATCATAAGTAAAATCACAATAAAATCAGACGGCAATGCTAGCTAGACCTAATCATGGTGTACATTTAGAGAAAAGCTCCTTTTTGTCACCTTTTCATCAAAATCATACTTGAGAATATGAAACAAGAAAGGTTAATGTACGCATTCACCATTTGTGCTACTTACCCAAGCCAAATTTGCAGCTTTCACAGTCTAGTAAGCACTCTTTGGCTCTGTCTCCTCTTAAGCAACATGAAGGTGAAAAAGATATGCATTGTTGTGAGAAATTATTTGGATCCAATAGGATGCATGTAACCAAGTCAGTAACTTAGCATCATTAAATTCATTTCTTTATTTATTCTCTGAGCTGGTAAAATGAGTGTTTGGGGAGATGTGGATCTGACATCTGTTTCATTCAATTTCATTATATAAATGAAAAAAGGAAAGCAGGGAAATGGGCTTACCAATTACAAATTGGTGCGATGTAAATGTTCTTTGGAAGTCAGTTATTTGGAATTTGACAGATATATTCACATAGACACAATATTGTACATAATGTTTATTATCCATTAGGCACAGAAAAATCTATTTAACTCATATCATGAGTCTAAAGTTTAGGACTCTATTCAAATTATTGAAAGTGTTGCCAGAAAGAAAATCAATGCCAATTTTACTTTCGGGGCCCAATAAATGGGTCAAGAACTTCTGTCCACAGCCTCTCAGTCTATCAAGCATAAGGTGTAAGAAGTCTCCAGGTACAAACTCTGGTTTGTACTGACAACATGTGGGATTAAGAGTTCAGCAGATAATTTAAGAATTAGCAGCTGGAGTGGTCAACCCTCTGATGAAAGAGGACCTGAGGAAAACATCAAAGAAGAAAGCCTTAAGAGAAAAGGTCTAAGGAATTAAGAGTCTCAGGGACCCCTGATAACAAGTGCCTCCATCTTTTTTTTTTTATTTTTTTATTTTTTTATTTTATTTCATTTAGATCTCAAACCTGACATCTGTTCCTCTATCTATCTATGTATCATTTATTTATCTTGACATTGTTTAGCAGTCACCTCCTTTCTCTTATTTCAATTGCTTT
The DNA here is from genome assembly GCF_029407905.1 of Bubalus kerabau. Lineage (NCBI taxonomy): Eukaryota > Metazoa > Chordata > Mammalia > Artiodactyla > Bovidae > Bubalus > Bubalus kerabau. The sequence goes on from NC_073624.1 coordinate 101,966,530, forward strand.
AGGCATTGGTCTAGGATGTGCCTATTTCATTCTTTCATTCTTCCTTCTGACAAATGTTTCTCAATCAGTCTTTCATTGGAGGAAAGAAATCAGTCTGATTATATAGCTCATTTTCAGGGTTGAATTCAAGGGCCATTTGACAAAGTCTCCATGAATGAAATATTTCAAATTTAGACTTCCACTTTTATCACCAAACAAATTTATGCATACAGTCATGAGAACACATTGAAAGGACTGAAAGATGGTTAAATTTAAGTTTTTAAAATATATCATTGTATTTATAATATTGGCTTGTACTCCCTTGGTTTTTAATAAACTTGGATCTCAAAAGTATGCTTGAAGACCAGTTCTTTCTTAACTTTGAGAAGGCCTGACCACACCTCACCACTACTAAAAACGAAAAGAATTGCTTCTTTGAACTTTCTTTTTGCAGTAAAAATGTTCATCCTACTCATGTTATGTTTTTGAAAGAAAAACTCCTGGTATGAATGCCATTGCTTCTCCTCCTGCAACTGGGAAACACATCCCTAACTGATGAGGATGTGCCTTCTTGCTGAGAATTATGCACTGGTCTCAAGTCTTTCTAAACATAGCCTTCCAAAGAGTCACTAACAATTTATCTGGTAGCAAGTAGGGTGAACTATACTTGCGGCTTTCAATGTAATTCCTATGGGTACAATCAAATCAAGAAATTCTCTAAATTGAGTTTCTGAGTATACAAAGGACTGAAGATTAATTACATCAAAGAAGAAAAACAGGAATTCTGTCTTCCTAGGACATCACTGCAGATGGTGATTGCAGCCATGAAATTAAAAGATGCTTAGTCCTTGGAAGGACAGTTATGATCAACCTAGATAGCATATTAAAAAGCAGAGACATTACTTTGCCAATAAAGGTCCATCTAGTCAAGGCTATGGTTTTTGCAGTGGTCATGTATAGATGTGAGAGTCAGACTATAATGAAAGCTTAGTGCAGAAGAATTGATGCTTTTGAACTGTGGAGTTGGAGAAGGCTCTTGAGAGTCCCTTGGACTGCAAGGAGATCCAACCAGTCCATCCTAAGATGGACCCAGGAGATCAGTCCTGGGTGTTCATTGGAGGGTCTCTGATGTTGAAGCTGAAACTCCAATACTTCAGCCACCTGATGTGAAGAGCTGACTCATTTGAAAAGACCCTGATGTTGGGAAAGATTGGGGGCAGGAAGAGAAGGGGACAACAGAGGATGAGATGGTTGGATGGCATCACTGACTCAGTGGACATGAGTTTGGGTAAACTCCAAGAGTTGGTGATGGACAGGGAGGCCTGTAGTGCTGCAGCTCATGGGGTTGTGAAGAGTCGGACATGACTGAGAGACTGAACTGAACTGAACTGAAGACATCAAATGAGCCAAATATGAAGGAATGCAAGATGCAGAGAAATGTTAAGGGAATATGGGTGAACTGGAAAAAAAAAAACACTAGTATAGGGTATTGAATATGCTACCCTGAGAACTTGTAAGTGGGGAGGAGAGGTGTTGCGAATATACTTTTTAGTTTATTTTTATTCTCCCTTATATACTGTCTTCCAAACTATCCTGTTCTTCCCAAAGTAACATCCTTCAGGACCAGCCCTGCATAATATTAGGATATTAGGGTTGATATAAAGGTAGGGGCCACTTAGAAGTAGCAGGCAGAGGAGAAGGAAAAGAAAATCCCAAAGAGCAATGGCAAAGAGAGAAGTGTAATCACTGTGGTCTTGAGAGCAATTTTTCATAGTCATTCATAGATAAATGGCACATGTTGTTGTTCAGTCGCCAAGTCATGTCCAACTCTTCATGACCCAACGGATGACAGCACTCCAGGCTTCCCTGTCCCTCAGCATCTCCCGGAATTTGCCCAAGTTCATGTTCATTGAATCAGTGATGCCATCCAATTAACTCATCCTCTGTCATCCCCTTCTCCTTCTGCCTTCAATCTTTCCCAGCATCAGGGTCATTTCCAAAGAGTCAGCTGTTTGTATCAGGTGGCCAAAGCACTGGAGCTTCGGCTTCAGCATCAGTTCTTCCAAAGAGTATTCAGGGTTGATCTCCTTTAATATTGCCTGGTTTGAACGCCTTGCTTTGACCCTAAGCCTAACCGTAACCCTAGATGATGTGTAACTTAGATAACATATACAGGAGGATGAATGCTTGTAGTGCCTCAGAATCTAAATAAGTATAGTATTCTTTATTGATTTTAATAAATTTCCTAAACATAATCTACTATGTGTATCTTTCTTGCTCTTTCTGAAGTTGAGGAGAGACGCCCTGGGATCATGTAGCGTGGTCCCTGGTGGCACGTGTTCATCTTTAAAGGACAGGACAATCCCCTGACACAGAGGGTTCTTATGGCTGCTGCAGGAATCTGAAAAGTACTCATCATATCTTATGAGCACTGAAATTCCTGGCAGTTTCCACAATCGATAAATTAGGACAATGCCACAACAGACAAGTAAGTAAAGAGAGAAAAAAATCTTTAAAATGTTGCTGTTATTTTAAAAAGGTAATTAAAAAACTGAACAGCAAATTTGGGGTACTAACTGCTGTTAATAGGTAAAACCCAAACCACAGATGCTTAACACAAATGAAGTTTTATTAGTGAATAGCTTCCTACATGAGTATTCAGGAAACCTGGTTTGTCCATCTTGTGGAACATCATGTCCATGCTCAACATAGAGTTTCCAAGGTCACTTTGTAGGTCATCTTAGTTAGCCTGCCAGAGGGGAAACAATCATTATACATTCACTGGGGAGGTCTTTATGGTCTAAATCTGTAAAGTGGTTCACATTTCTTTTGAGGCATTCCTTGGACTTAGTCATATGAACACAACTAACCACATGATATGCTGAGAAATGTAAGCTAGTTGCATGTCCAGAAATAGGTAATAGACTTTGGTCTCTTCCACAACCTTGAGGCTGATTTCAAAATTTGGTCAATGGATCCCAAAGATCAGTCCATGGACAGCTGCAGTAAAATTATTTAGAGAGCCTGTTTAAATATAACTTGACAGGGACAACCCCTGGAAATTCTCATTCAGTAGCTTTGGGCTAAAACCCAGTGAAATATATTTTTAAAAGTTCCCTAGATGGTTCCAGATATGGGCCAGAGTTGAGATCAGCTGTTCTAGGTTTTCCTGAAATCAACCACTGAATGGACACTCTGGGGACATGAAAATTAGCAATAATCAAATTTATCAGCTTCTCAGGACCAAACTGGTAGCTCGATGACGATGTTTGAATAGTGGCAGTTGTCCATATGGGAGTGAACTGGAGGATATAGTAATTTCAAGTGACATTATTCACTGAGCAGCCCGGAAATAATAAGTTTGGTAACAACAAACAGATCATTACTCAGCTGGGTGGCATTTGAGTTAGTATCCTAAAAAACTCCCACTGTTTTGTTTCCAAAGCTGAGTTTCTTTCTTAAAACACCATGAAAATTGGCATGACTGGAATGGTTAGACAACATTTTTCTAATTTCTCCAAACTCAAAGTATACACTATACGTAGCCATCTTCCTCTAGATTTGAATGGGAGTGTTACTCATGCAGTTGTGTCCGACTCTTTGCAATCCCATGGACTGTAACCCACCAGGCTCCTCTGTCCATGGAATTCTCCAGACAAGAATACTGGAGTGGGTAGCCATATCCTTCTTTAGGGGATCTTCTCAACCCAGGGATTGAACCTGGGTCTCCTGCATTGTAGGCAGATTCTTTACCATCTGAGCCACAAGGGAAGCCCTATTTTTTAGTTATACTAAAAATCCTGGAGAAATGCAGAAACTTTGTTAAAGAATATTTCCTGTTTTGAGCTCTTTGAGGTTAGTGTAATCTCCCACTGTTAATCTTCACAGTATATCTGAACTCTTAATCTAACATTGTTCTGTGGCAATTCAAATAGAAAATAATTCCTTAGGATGAATTCTGTTAGTCTTTGTGAGAAGCTCTAGCAGTAAGCATAAAAATGCACCCTACAGTTTGAAATTAAGGATTAAAAAGGCTGAGTGCCGAAGAATTGATGTTTTCAAATGTGATAGCAGAGAAAACTCCTGAGAGTCCCTTGGGCTGCAAGGAGACTAAAACAGTCAATGCTAAAGGAAATCAACCCTGAATATTCACTGGAAAGACTGATGCTGATGCTGACGTTGAAGTTCCAATACTCTGGCCACCTGATGCAAAGAGCTGACCTATTGGAAAAGACCCCGATGCTGCGAAAGATGGAGAGTAAGAGAAGAAGTGGCTGGCAGAGGATGAGATGGTTAGATAGCATCACCAACTCTGTAGTCATGATTTGAACAAACTGCAAAAGATAGAGAAGGATACAGAAGCCTGGTGTGCTGTAGTTCATGGGGGTCACAAAGAGTTGGACATGACTGAGTAACTGAACAGAAACAACATATGTAATGCATATACATATATGAATGTATAGTTAGACTCTAAATTGCCAAACATAAATATATTATTGGAGAGTGCATACACCTTGAGATTATCAGCTATTCCTTAAAATTACTTTAAACTTATTGAGCTACAAAAATACTGGAATAGGAATAATTTACATAGTTCTCTCCATTTAATTTCAAAAGGGTTCAGCAAATTTTGAGGTTTGCTACAAGACTCACTCAGCACACACTTATGTGTGAGCACATTTCTGGAATACTTAATATATGCCATTATTTGAAATTACAGATAGCTCAGTTAATAAAAATGCAAAATCTGCTGTTCTCTTTGTCTTTTAAAAATTATTTCCATGTGTTGTAATTTAGTATGGTGCAATTTGTTTGGAAAATTAAAGTAATAAAACCTTAGTTTGTTGTGTGTCTGAATGGTGGCAATGATTGTCTCAGTGGGTGGCTGCAAATGTGGGGGGAAGTCATTGTCAAGATATGCAGACAGAATAAATACTATTTACTAAGGGCTAATGTATAAGAACTAATAATAGACATATTGTTGCATGAAAAATTACCTCCCTAGGAGAGCTTGAACAGTTAGCCTCAGTGCAGTTAGCATGCATATGTTTTTCCTTCTAAACCACTAAAATAACCTTCTGGAGAAAAGAATCCAGAGCAGCCATCTCTTTGTCATCTTTTTATGTCACTCTATCTGGGGTTATGTGGTAGACTACGAAGTTAGTAGTAATTAATAATGATTATAATTGTGGGATATTAATATTTTAGGAGCATGAAAATGATTATTGTAATCATAGGAAGCACCATAAATACATGTAATTGTGATAATGCTGGCTATCATTTTAGTAATTTAGAAAATTAGGGCATAAAAAGCGATTAGTGAGGGACAATTCAGAATGAGCGTGTGAATATGTATGTAAGAGGTAAATTATTTCAGGGAAAAGTTAATCAGCTGGACAAGAAATTTTCCAGAACTGTTCATTCTCTAACTTTCTTCAGTAGGGAAATTTGAATTTTCCCAATGTATGATCCCTTAAAATGCACAATATTTTTGAAAAAATGCTTTGGATCTATAAAGTTCTAGTTACAAGGCACAGAAATTAGATCCTTAGTCAAAAGGATCTAATGTACTGAGGTTTTAAAATATCAGCATGGATCAAAGACAAAGATGTACTGCTCTAAGTGTATCCCATAAATCTTTTTTTCTGTGATGAATTCTTTCAAAACTTCAAATGAGCTTGTCTTTGCTTTGAAAGAATCTCATCAAAACTGGTTATCTTGATCCTCTTGAATGGTGAATACATGAAAGTGTCAGACTCCTCTAATAAGCAATTTATGTTGAATTTTTCAATTAATACAATAACCCTATGAGATCAGTAATATTACTATATCCATTTTACCAAAGGAGAGAAACAAAGAGACGTTGAGTAGCTTGTCCAAGGATGCACAATTGGCAAGTAGCAAAACTGCTATCAAACTCAGGATGACTCCAGAATTCCCAAGCCTAAGGCCTGCTGCTGCTACTGCTAAGTCACTTCAGTCATGTCCGACTGTGCGACCCCAGAGATGGCAGCCCACCAGGCTCCCCTGTCCCTGGGATTCTCCAGGCAAGAACACTGGAGTGGGTTGCCATTTCCTTCTCCAATGCAGGAAAGTGAAAAGTGAAAGTGAAGTCGCTCAGTTGTGTCCGACGCTCAGCAACCCTATGGACTGCAGCCCACCAGGCTTCTCCATCCATGGGATTTTCCAGGCAAGAGTACTGGAGTGGGTTGCCATTGCCTTCTCCGACCACTTCTCTGTATTACTGTGCATGGAATTTAAAAACTACATAGTCAGGGAAGCATATATGAGTTTTATAGTTTTTTTTTTTGTCTTTTTTTAAGGGGTGGGGTGTGTGGTTATTTTTATTTATTTATTTTTGGCCATGTTGCGGGACACAGAATCTTGGTTTTGCATGTCCCCTGCAGTAGAAGCAAGAAGTCTTAACCTCTGGACCACCCGGGAAGTCCCAGTTTTATATTTTTCAGCTCCTTCTTTTGCAAAGGCCATACGTGGATAGTGTCCCAGATTATAGGGCTGGTTCAGATTAAGATACACAATGGATATGACATGAGAATAAGTATTGGAATATTATATTGGAAGATGATTAAGGATTAGAAGCATGATATTTGTAACATACACTAAATCTGAGAGGTTAAAAATAAGGATCCAAGACAGAAGCCAAGAACTAGAAGAACAGAAGTATGTGTGAGCAAGATGCAATGGGAGACCAGGAGAGGGGGGTTCTAAATGATTATGTATCACAGGGGCTAGTGTGAGAGAGGAGCATACTTATAAAGTGTACTCTTTAGGTGATACATAGGTGCATTAATAGCAGTGTATAGTAAAATAACAGGTAGTTAAATACGTGGTTAAACATTGCAATTTGTTTCTCATTATTGATATGTATTCCAAAGTTATCCCTGATATTATATATATATATGCTGCTAAGTCGCTTCAGTCATGTTCGACTCTATGCGACCCCATAGACGGCAGCCCATATATCAGATGCTTATTTTAAAGCACAAAACCTATGATTGTATAATTAAATACTATGAATACTAGAAAAGCAGGACTTAGCAGTGAATTCATGTGTGTTATTAGTGCACAGCTCTTAGAAATCTGCAAAATCATAAATAAATCAGAAAAATATAACTTTTTACTTTTATTCTTTTTACCTTTAGTGTACTTTTGTTATTGGAAAAAACTGCATACTCTTCCTTTAGATAATCTATTTATCTTCTGCATCCTTCTTCACAATTATTTCCTTATATGAATGTTACCTTCCTTCCTCACAGAATATCTTTGTCCCTGCTGTTTCCAGTTTCCAGATCAAGTTAATACTTTGCAGGAGAATATTCCCTTGATTATTCCAATGCAGACTAACCACTGTTTCACGTGAATTTTAAAAGTAACACCAACTTGAAACTTAAAAAATTAAATATTTGTATAATTTATCTTTTCAACTGAATTGTATAGGTCTTTGAAATTAGAATTTATTAGATTTCTTTCTTTGTATACATATATATATATATATATATATTGATTGAGGTAAACTTCATCAAATTACTTTAATCAACTATCATTTACTATCATTCACCATACACCAGTGTTTAGATGCTTAGATTAGAAGGAATAAAGAATTAATGATTGAACAAATACATGGTCCTTTTCTCAACCATCTCATCATTTGTTGGAAGGAGTGTAACAGTCTGCATAAGCTAAGTTTTGCTGCCACAACAAATGACTACCTAATTCTGCTGCTGCTAAGTCACTTCAGTCGTGTCCCACTCTGTGCGACCCCATAGACGGCAGCCTACCAGGCCCCTCCGCCCCTGGGATTTTCCAGGCAAGAGTACTGGAGTGGGGTGCCATTGCTTTCTCCGACCAAATTCTAGCTTCTGACAGATAAAAGTAGTTTGTATATCTCACACAGTACACATCCATTGATATTTATCTAGTCTCTGCCTCATAATCTGCACTCCAGGATCCAAACTGACAAAACAATCTGGTCACGACACAGAGGTAAAGGAAATCGCAAACCATGTTCTGGCTTTAAATCTTCTCCCCCAAATCACACACCAAACTCACGGCCACATCTTTTTGGCAAATGTTAATTACATTTGTGCTGCTACATTCTACAAAGGTGGGATATATCTTCTCGGATGGGGGTGGGTAACTCAGAGAGAGAATGTTTAGTGAATTGTAGTACAAGTTACCTCAGGGAGAAAGATGTAACACATTAATGATAACCGTTGTCAGAGAGGTTATCTATTTTGCTTTCTGGAAGCTTCCCACCGTAGAGACTGTCAAATCACCTGCTATCAGCATTGGAAAGAATGTTAAAAGTCATCTAATTCACCAATCTATTCAAGGCAATCAATAACTGCATGTTGATGGAGATTAAATAAGTGGGGAAGTCAATAAATATGCAGTGATACCATGGGATCATTTCACCCAGAGAAGATAAAGTTTTGTGAATATGAGAAAAAAATATGTGAATGAATAATCTACTCCAGGAAATTGTTTCAGAATTCTACACACAATATGTATAGATAGTGGCACTGTGAAGTTTTTTACCCTATGACATCTTATTGGATCAATGTTTAGATCTGAAATTTCTTTACAAAAGCACAGATGATAATTTAATAATTCTGCAACACATAAAAGCTCACGTAACTGAATTTTAAGGGACTTACTAGTACCTTTCTTACGCTAAAATTAATCTATCTTTCAAAGAACAGAGTGAAATCTGAGGATCTATTTTTATTATTTTTCTATTTTATTTAAATCTTACTACCATCCATTTTATATAATAAAACAAGCCATGCTTTTTGTTTGATATATTACTCATCTGTAATCTGTTCATATTAATTTAGTGGATCTTTCCTATTAATTTGCTAATAGTTTGTCCATGTAATATAATATGACAAGTTTCAATATGTGTAGTAAAGATATTTCTTTTTATAATACTTATTCTAGCAATTTAGTAAGGGCAAAATTGAATAAGAAAACAGACAAGCAATAAACAATTGCATTTCTATATACCAGCTAAAGAAAATGAAATTTCTAGGAACAAACTAGTATGAGTAAGACTTCAGTACAAAATCTTTAAGGTGTTATTATGAAAAATCAAAGACAGAAAAAATAGTGGAACATACCATATTTATGTTTGCAAAACTGTTTTAAGTATGCCAATTCTACTCAAATATATAAAATACAATCCCAATTAAAATGCCAGAAGTTTGGGAAAAAGATGATGATCTAATTCTAAACTTTATATAGAAATGCAAAAGCCAAAGAAGTCAAGACATTCTAAAAGATGGGCCAAATGGAATCACTGTTCTGCCAGATATTATAAAACTACAGTAATTAAGTTAAGACAGCACATAATTAGGCAAGAGATGAATAAATAGACCAATAATAATAAAGAACAGTGAAAGCACTCATGCATCAGATTCCTTTTTTTCTATATGAAATTAGTTGAATACTTTAGAAAGGCTCAATGAAGTTAGATTTCTAAAATATATTGATACTGATTTAGGTGTAGGGGGTGGTGTTTAGTTGCTAAATTGTGTCTGACACGTTTGTAACCCCAGGGACTGTTGCCCGCCAAGCTCCTCTGTCCATGGGATTTCCCAGGCATGGACACTGGAAGAGGTTGCCATTTCCTTCTCCAGGGAATCTTCCTGACCCACAGATCGAACCCATGTCTCTTGCATTGACAGGTGGATTATTTACCACCGAGCCACCAGGGAAACCCAGGTATAGGTGAAATACATATAAAAGACATGGGAGAGGGAGAAGGTGGGATGACGTGAGAGAGTAGTATTGACACATATATGTTACCATATGTAAAGTGGATAGCCAGTGGGAATTTGCTATGTGATACAGGGAACCAAAGCGGGTGCTCAGAGATAATTTTGATGATGGGATGGAGAGGGACATGGGAGGGAGGTTTAAGAGGGAGAGGACATATGTATACCTATGGTTGATTTATGCTGATGTATGGCAGAAGCCATCACAATATTGTGTAGTAATTTTCTTTAAATTAAATATAAAAGTTTTTGAAAAGATATGGAAAAAATAGTTAAAATCTGGGAGAAGTTTCTCCTAAGATTATTTCTTGTCTCTTTATATTCTGGCTTCTTTTGAGGAAAACCCACACTGAAAATTATACAGAATGGATTATGGCTGGGTTTATAATTGAAAACAAAAACAAAAAACCTGATGTAGAGCTTTTGTCAGAAAATTCATACATATTTATATTCATTCATATTACTTTGGCAGGTCAAAATTTTGGACAATAAATATGTAATTATATACTCTAAATTAAGTTTATAGTATTACTGTTTTTTCTGCTTTATTGTTATTTTTTTTTAACTAACCTCCAGCACTGAATGTAAGGTATCAAAAGGTTTCTACTGTGCTTCTTATCATGTGTTTTAATGCTTATAATAAAGAAAAGTTTACAAAGAACAAATTTGGTGGGTTTCTTTGGGGAACATCTATATTCTGTACTTTGGACAGCATATTAATAATAAGAAATTTTATTTCTTCCAGGACAGGAAAATTGGCGTGGAGAAAAATATTTCCTTTGAGTTCAGATCAGTTCAGTCCCTTAGTTGTGTTCGACTCTGAGACCCCATGGACTGCAGCATGTCAGGCTTCCCTGTCCATCACCAACTCTCAGAGCTTACTCAAACTCATGTCCACTGAGTTGGTGAGTGGTAGTTTTCAGTAAGATATGGGTAAGATATGATTTAATTTTCAATAAAATAGTACTTTCTTATAACTAAGAACTCTAAACACACATACTTAAAGGGTCAACTAATAAGAATTGCTATTACAAAACCATTTTACTTCTCATAAAATAGCATAATTTCATGCTTCCTTTAAACCACAATCCCCCTGCCTCCTTATATTTTATCTTATTTAGTTATATCCTCTGTTAATTAAGAAATGATTTTTTTAAATAACTTTTTTTCTAATGCCTTTACTTTTCTTAGAATGTTGAGGAATTTTTACCAGATGGAGCTCATTTTTTCTCAATACTTTTTAAATGAAATAAAATTTATTTTATATTTTTTTTTCCAATGAAAAGACATAAAATATTTATTGTGAATCATCTTGGCTCTCCAATGGCCTGTGTTTCAAGTATAAGATTAAGGCACTTAGAATACGTTTCCCATTTCAATTTATTAATATAATGTAGGTATATGGCATACGTATATAACTTGAAAAATTAAAATATGCAGAAAACTTTATTATGCCTGGTTCTATGGCTCGAAGGGAGAAGGAAATGGCAACCCAGTCCAGTACTCTTGCCTGGAGAATCCCGTGGACAGGGGAGCCTGGTGGGCTACAGTCCATAGGGTCACAAAGAGTTGGACACGAGTGAGCAACTTCACTTCACTCATTTCACTCACTTCATACTTTATCACTGGAGAAGGTAATGGCAACCCACTCCAGTGTTCTTGCCTGGAGAATCCCATGGACAGAGGAGCCTGGCTGGCCATGGTCCCTGGGGTCGCAGAGGGTCTGATACGACTGAAGTGACTAAGTATGCACGCATGGCTCAAAGACAACCACTTAATACTTGCTGCAAATAATTTTAATGTTTTATTTTTACATACATTTTATTTTCTTTTTTATTTTCTTTTTATTTTTTAACTTTACAATATTATATTGGTTTTGCCATATATCAAAATGAATCCACCACAGGTATACATGTGTTCCCCATCCTGAACCCTCTTCCCTCCTCCCTCCCCATACCATCCCTCTGGGTCGTCCCAGTGCACCAGCCCCAAGCATCCAGTATCGTGCATTGAACCTGGACTGGCGACTCGTTTCATACATGATATTATACATGTTTCAATGCCATTCTCCCAAATCATCCCACCCTCTCCCTCTCGCACCGAGTCCAAAAGACTGTTCTATACATCAGTGTCTCTTTTGCTGTCTCGTACACAGGGTTATTGTTACCATCTTTCTAAATTCCATATATATGCGTTAGTATACTGTATTGGTGTTTTTCATTCGGGCTTACTTCACTCTGTATAATAGGCTCCAGTTTCATCCACCTCATTAGAACTGATTCAAATGTACTCTTTTTAATGGCTGAGTAATACTCCATTGTGTATATGTACCACAGCTTTCTTATCCAAATTTAACAACCTTTGTCATTCATGTGACATTTATCATAAATGGTTTACTTATAAATTTAAACAGAAAAAGATAATTTTACCTTTAATATTTCAAAATAAGTGTATTCCAGGAGAGCTTAAAATAAGTTTGTGTATTGAAACATAAAGATTTTTGTGATTTGATAAATTTAAGCACAATGTCACCTTGAAAGTGAGAAATTACTGTAAAATGAGAAATTTTTCTACCAAAGATTAAAGCCTTCTTGATTGAAAAATGAATATGTATCCTTTTCAATCTTGATTAGAAAATTATGCTTCTTCTGCACAACCCCTGGCATGAAGCATATAAACATATTACATAGGTTTTGTCAGTTGAATGTTCCACTACTTATGGCAAAAGCCATAAAAACGAGGACAGTTTAAGGTTTATTCCAGTGGAGAAATCTAGCATATTTGGTCAAGAGTCATGGTGGTAGTGGAACTGGGAGTCTAAACACAAAGATAAAAATGTCTGACATGAGTAAAACCTGCTAAACAGTCTAACTAGCTCTGACACTCTCTGGGGTAGTATAAGTCTATGTTTTTGGCTCACTCGAGTCATTTTCCCCAAAGTCATTTCCTTAGCTCTGTTACACAGCTATTTTTGTTAAATCTGTGAGCTACCCCATTATAAATGTTTTTATACTGAATCTAATCAGCTTTAGTTTCTGTTTTGCAACCAGGAACCCTGACTGGTACAGAATCACAGGGCACTAAAGTTAGACTCTGTCTCTGGCAAGTGCTCCTCAAACTGACAAAATAAATAAGCAATCTTCAGCTTGAAATAGTTATTCTCTGGCAACTAAATGTCTTATTTCCCTTTATAAATGATAAAATAATCTCTAGGATGGCTTCAATCTGTGTTTTAAAATGTTTAAATTACACAGTGTGGGTAGGAAAATGATTACAGTTGATGTAACAACTAAGCTTCATTCCTGCCCATACCTCCTAAGTTATGAAAAGTGACTATTACATTTGGAGTTTCCAAAACAACCATTTAACTGTACTGATGGCAAATTGTGTATCTCTTTATTAGCTTCACCAGTTTTTATTTAATTAACCTGATACATACAACCATTATCTAATCATGTTTTACAAATTAAGGGTGTCATGTGTTTTGAATCTTATAAAGATTATTTTTATTGTTCCTTATTTGTGGCTTATCAGGCACTAAGACCATTACTAGTTATCTTTCAATTAGAATTTTGACATTGAGAAAAGTATTTAATTTCTCTGTGCTGATATTATCAGGGTAAAATCATGATGATACTTGTAAATTAATTCATTAGGAATTTGTCTATCATACAAATAGTCCTTAGATCTATAGGGAAAGAAAAGATAAATAATACTTAGATCATGTCTCAAAAGATGTAGAAGAAGAGATGGTCAAAAAAGTTAAGATGAAAGGCATGTCAACACATGTATTATAGAGTTCCTAAATAAGGCAAACTTCCTAGAGGAAGTATTATTTGAGCTGGGCTTCAAGGGGTAAGATTTAAATAGAAAAAGGGTGTTCTTAGAATTGGGGACTACATTTAAAAGGTGAAGATAAGAAGAGAAAACATTTTATGAGCTGTATAGTGTTTGCAAAAGGATATAACAAATATAGTTTAAAGATATTTGGCAAAACTAATACAATTATGTAAAGTTTAAAAATAAAATTTAAAAAAAAAGAAAATGAAACGAGATTAAAAAAAATAACACTTGATATTCCACTAACCAAATGTATCCATTTAATTGTTAAAGTCTTCATCTCTCAAAGCATTTGTTTTACGTAATTAGAATTACAGGATGCCTGGTATTTATTAAACTTTTTTTTTCTCAGCAGTATATCATGGATTTTTATAACACCAATAAATGTATATCTGTTATCAAAACTTTAATAACTGCATAGTTTTCAATTTTAAGTGTGGATAACACTAGTTTATCTGTCCTTTTGGTTTCCAGTTAATTAATATTAAAAATGCTGCTATGATGAAACCTTGGCATATCTTTTATCTTTCTAAATACTAGCTCCTAAGTTTAACTAGAAGTTGGAATGCTACAATATACACAGTATACATTTTGTTTCATATTACCAAATTGTCTAGTAATAAAGGCCTTTAGAATGGACAATTTCACCAAAAATGAATGAAAGAATACGTTGAAGGGCAGTTGATACTTCGAGGAAAAATTTGTGCCATGTTTTGTAAGCTCTGGCTTAAGGACAAGTTATGGGGGTGGTGTATGGTGACTGAAGTTCCAAAGAAATTCTGCTATATTTCTGGCCTGAGAAACCATAGGACAAAAACAGGGTATTAGTCACCAGAGAGTGAGGGTCAATGCTGGGCATAAAACAGCCAGAATAGGAGCGTCAGTGTAAAGTCAGCCAACTCTATAGTTGAATCCTGAACTAGACATATTCAGAGCACAATCAGAGGGATTCAGCTAAAGACAAAAGACCTAAACCAAGTCTGAAGCTGATTCTCCAAACATCAGTTTCACAATTTGCATACAGAGGAACCTGGTGGGCTACAATCCATGGGGTCACAAAGAGTCAGACACAATTGAGTGACTAAGCACAGCACAAGTTAATTACCTAGCAAAATAAAAACAGAAGTAACCTTCAGAAAAATACAGTGGAATGCAAAGTTTTAACAACGTCATGCTCAGAATCCAGTTTCTTCAAATATGAAGAAGGAAAATGTGGCTCATTTTTTTTTTATTGTTGTTCCCTGACCAGGGGTTGAACCCAGACCCTTGGCAGTGAGAGTGGAGTGCAGAGTCGTAACTACTGGACCATCAGGGAATTTCCTGACTCATTTTAAATATCAAATATAATCAAAAGAAGGAGACACCAGGGATACCCATATGTTGGATAAAGTCTTTATCATACAAGGACTTTAAAAGAGCTTTTATAACTAAGAAAAGGAAAATAAGTTTGAAATGAATGCAAAAGTCATAAATTTGAGCAGAAAAATAAAAGGTTCATCAGATGGACTTAAAAGCAGAATGGAGATAACAAAAGAAAAACAAATCAGTGAAATTAAAAAAGAATCAATGGAGACTATACAATGTGAACAACAGAGAAAAATATTATAGTAGAAACAGTATTTCAGAAACTTGAAAGACAATCTCAAAAGGTCTAATAGAACTACATGGAGTCAAAGGTGAAGTGGGCCAAAAATATAAAGAGCAAATACTAGAAAAATTTATGCTCAAAAATTTCTCAAATTTAGTGAAATAAATTTATCTATTAAAACAAAATATCAAACTTTGAACTAGAAAAATACAAAGAAAACTAAGCTAATTCTATAGTTCAATTAACATATAAAAAGAAAATATTGATGATAAAGGACAAGGGTAAATAAGACCAGTTACAAAATGCTCACATTTTTAAGACATTGCCCAAAATTAATCCTGAGTAGACTGTGAAGTTTAAGAGGCATACTGTAAACTCTAGAGCAAGTACAACAGTAATAATGCAGAGATGTATACAAAAAAATGAAATCCTTAAAATGCATTGTGATTAACTGCAATGTGCTAGCACAGTGGGTAAAACTATAATGAGTTAAATATAAATATCAATAACCATAAAAACCAATTTTTTTGTTACAGATGTAGGAGTAACAGGTTATATGAAAACAATAACTCCTAAATCCTATCTTTTTCACTTATTAGTCAACATATATAGAGAGAGACAGCTCAGAGAAATTAGATTTGGATAGTTAAAATAAAACATACATTACCATGGTGTTAGGAGCGGTAAGGGAATTTACTTTTCTTTTTTTTTTTTCATTCTATTTGGAGATACATACACGTAAGTTTACATTTACATGAATAATGTTCTGTATATACCATTTCAAAAATTAAGATGAGTGATAAGTGTTGCATAAAAGACTGAGTAATAATTACATGATGAAATATACTACAATGCAATGTAATTAATTAATTGCTGGGTCATACATTTAAAGAATAAGATCAAATGGGTCAAAGGCCTAAATGTAAGATCAGAAACCATGAAATTCCTAGGAGAAAACATAGGCAGGGCATTCTTTGACATAAACCATAGAAATATTTTTTTTTGATCTTTCAGGAAATAAAAGGAAAAATAAACAAGCGGGACTTTAAAAAATTTTGCACAGCAAAGGAAACCATAGATAAAATAAGAACATAACCTACTGCATGGAAGAAATTATTCCCAAATTACTTGATCCATAAGGGGTTAATCTTCAAAATAAGTAAACAGCTCATACGACTCAATATAAAAAACAACCTAGCTTAAAAAAATGGGCAGAAGAATTGTTCAGACATTTTTCCAAAGAGGATTTGCCTGCCGATGGCTAACAGGCACATGAAAACATGTTCAACGTAGCTAATCAGAGAAATGCAAATCAAAACCACAATGAGAGATCACCTCACACCTGCCAGAATTACTCTCATCAAAAAGAACACAAATAATAAATGTTGGTAAGTATATGGAGAAAAGGGAACCCTCCTACACTGTTGATGGGAATGTAAATTGGTATAGTCACTATGGAAATCAGTACGGAGGTTTCTAAAAAAACTGATATAGAACTGCCATACAACACCAAAATTTCTCTCCTGGGTATATAACCAAAAAAAAACCCAAAAGCAAAAAACACTAATCTGAAAAGATACATACATCCAATGTTCACAGGAGCATTACTAACAATGCCAACATATGGAAGCAACCTGTGTCCATCAAGAGATGAATGGATACACACACACACACACACACACACACTAATGGAATACCACTCAACCACAAGAGAAAAATGAAGTTTTGCCATTAGTAGCAACATGGATGGACTTGGAGGGTATTATGCCAAATGAAGTAAGTCAGACAGGAAAAAAAAAATGCTGTATAAATTATGAAAGTCGCTCAATCACCTCCAACTCTTTGCAACCCCAGACTGTGGGCTGCCAGGCTCCTCTGTCCATGGAATTCTCCAGGCCAGAACACTGGAGTGGGTAGCTGTTCCTTTCTCCAGGGGTTCTCTTCTCCAGGTGATTTTCCCAACCCAGGGATCAAATCCAGGTCCCCTGCATTGCTGGGGGGTTCTTTACTGTCTGAGCCACCAGGGAAGCCCAAGAATACTGGAGTGGGTAGCCTAACCCTTCTCCAGGGGATCTTCCTGACCCAGGAATGGAACTGGGGTCTCCTGCATTGCAGGTGGATTTTTTTTACTAGCAGAGCTACCGGGAAGCCCCAAAATGTTGTATGATATCACTTATATGTGGGATCTATAAAACACAACAAATTAATGAATATAACAACAAGAAAACGGACTCACAGACTTGTTGAATTAAGACTCTGTGAAGGCACATATATTAATAGGATGGCAAGCTAGAACTTCCAGAAAAGAGGAGTCCCCAATTTGGATGAATCTAGAGCAGGAATAACCACAGATATTTAAGAAAATTGGCATCTTACATGTGACTTTAAAGTATTTAGCACTTTGTGTAACGGACTATTTTACTTCAAGAAACTGCTGACTTTGGGAAAGAGAAAAAAATTGTTCTCGTGTTTTCATTATCAAGAGAGAACTAAGACATATGTTTACCTATGGCTGATTCATGTTGATATGTGGCAGAAACCAACACAATATTGTAAAGCAATTATCCTCCAATTAAAAATAAATTAAAAAAGAGAACTAAGAAATGGGAGAATTGTATGGTGTATGAATCACACCACCAAAAGGCTATTAAAAATACAAATGAGAACCAAGATATCTAGAATAACTCACAGATCCAATTACAAGACAGTCCAAAATAAATAAGGACTGCTGCTGCTGCTGCTAAGTTGCTTCAGTCGTGTCTGACTCTGTGTGACCCCATCGACGGCAGCCCACCAGGCTCCCCTGTCCCTGGGATTCTCCAGGCAAGAACACTGGAGTGGGTTGCCATTTCCTTCTCCAATGCATGAAAGTGAAAAGTGAAAGTGAAGTCGCTCAGTCGTGTCCGACTCTTATGACCTGCAGCCTACCAGGCTCCTTCATAAGAAGCATCAAATAATAGGTAAGTTACAAGAGCAAATTCTCCCTAGTATCCATGAAAATACTGGGAAGGATGGTTGACGTCCCATAGTTTTAAGTGGGAGACTTCCCAAGTTATTTTACCCAAATAATAAAAGGAATGATAGCTCTACAATGCTAAAATATTGAAGATAAAACAGTTATTTTGGATGACCACAAAAATTAAAACTTTTAGTAGTATATAAATGGTATAATCCTACTTGATTGATAAACTTTCCTTGGGACAAAATACATATTTTTAGGGTTTTTTAAGCGCATAGGTTCTTAGAGGAGAAAACTTCATAAAAATAGATAACAGTTGTGCTAACACTGAGTAAGTAAATAAGCAAAAATGTATTAATTGAATTCTGGTTTTTAGTTTCTATATATGCACCTAAATATGCTAGCAGAATATGAATTTACAAAGTTGTTAAGTGATTACTAAAACTTTTTTTAGACTGAAATCTTTCTTGAGTTTGAAGAGAAAGAATTCAGATCATGAGTAAATATAAAAAAAAAACAGAGCAAAATTAGCTGTCTTCAATACTTTACAGAATTCTCTGGAGAATGAGTGAAAGAATGAATGAATGACTAAATCAAAGGAAAATAATAAATTTTCAGTAGGTAAAACGTCATGTGAAATTTCTGTTATACCTTATCAAGTGCAGATTAGGTTATAAATTCAGGATTTATAACCAGTCATTTCCATATGACTAAAAATTGAGGAGCTATTTATAAGATACTTTTTCAGAAGAAATTACAAATGCCATGTAAGTTGTATACATTCGAATAGAGCAGAAAATTGTAATCATTTTTTTCTAGAGAACCAAATATTTGTTTAGTGACTTTGCCCTCTTTTTAGTTTCAGTTATGTTCTCTGCATCTGTGTGTGTGCATGTGTGCTCAGTCGTGTCCTGCTATTTGTGATTCCGTGGAGTGCAGCCCTCCAGGGTCCTCTGTCCATGGGATTTCCCAGGCAAGGATACTGGAACAAGTTGCCATTTCCTTCTCCAGGGCATCTTTCCCACCCAGAGATTGAAACTGCATATTTTGTCTGTCTTGCATTGGCAGGCAGGCTCTTTATTAACGAAGCCACAGGAAGCCCCTCAATTATGCTAGTCATTGTTATCCTCAGATAGAAAGAACAGATTTTCTTCTTATTTCTTTTCTTTTGTTTCATCACTTTACCATTTTGTTCAGTTCAGTCGCTCAGTCATGTCTGACTCTTTGTGACCTCATGGACCTAGCACGCCAGGCCTCCCTGTCCATCACCAGCTCCCAGAGTTTACCCAAACTCATGTCCATTGAGTCAGTGATGCCATCCAATCATCTCATCCTCTGTCATCCCCTTCTTTTCCTGCCCTCAATCTTTCCCAGCATCAAGGTCTTTTCAAATGAGTCAGCTTTTCACATCAGGTGGCCAAAGTACTGGAGTTTCAGCTTCAGCATCAGTCCTTCCAATGAACACCCAGGACTGATCTCCCTTTGGATCTCCTTGCAGTCCAAGGGACTCTCAGGAGTCTTCTCCAACACCACAGTTCAAAAGCATCAATTCTTCGGTGCTCAGCTTTCTTTATAGTCCAACTCTCAAAACCATACATGACCACTGGAAAAACCATAGCCTTGACTAGCCGGACCTTTGTTGGCAAAGTAATGTCTCTGCTTTTAAATATGCTGTCTAGGTTGGTCATAGCTTTTTTTCCAAGGAGTAAGCGTCTTTTAATTTCATGGCTGCAGTCACCATCTGCAGTGATTTTGGAGCCCCAAACAATAAAGTCAGCAACTGTTTCCCCATCTATTTTCCATGAAGTGATGGTTTGGATGCCATGATCTTGGTTTTCTGAATGTTGAGCTTTAAGCCAACTTTTTCACTCTCCTCTTTCATTTTCAATCAAGACTCTCTCTAGTTCTTCTTCACTTTCTGCCATAAGAGTGATGTCATCTGCATATCTGAAGTTATTGACATTTCTCCCAGCAATCTTGATTCCAGCTTGTGCTTCATACACCCCAGCATTTCTCATGATGTACTCTGTATATAAGTTAAATAAGCAGGGTGACAATATACAGCCTTGACATACTCCTTGCTGGATTTGGAACCAGTTTGTTATTCCATGTCCAGTTCTAACTGTTGCTTCCTGAGGGCATTACATACTGAAAATTTCCATAGAGAAATTTCTTTCAGCGTGTTTATTTTTCCTACATATTGTGGCTCAGCTGTTAAAGAATCTGCCTGCAATGAGAGAGATCTGGGTTTGATCCTTGAATTGGGAAGATCCTGGGGAGAAGGGAAAGGCTACCCACTCCAGTATTCTAGCCTGGAGAATACCATGGACTGTATACTCCATGGAGTGGCAAAGAGTTGGACATGATTGAGCAACTTTCACTTTCACTTAAGTTCTACCTCTGAATAGAGACTGAAACAAGGCTAGAAATGAAGGAGTGTAAGGAAAAATTTATATGGAACATTAAATAATGACCCCATAGAACAGCTGTCCAACAGATCTAGTACTCTGAGGTATACTGATTTAAAGCTCTATTGTGAAATTATTCATTTCTAAGACATAACAGAAGAGTTTATTGGCATATAGCATTACTTCATTTAAGACTTGTTAATATTTAAAGACTGTAGTAGCGAGAATTTAATTATGATCAATATTTATTATTTTAAAGGTGCCAAAAACACATATCTAATTTTTAAAATTCTTTTATATTAAAGCAAATAGAGCTTGTTCTCCTTTCCATAAGATGTTAATGAGATGCTAACAAAGGCCTGGCATTTTTAACATAATTAACAGTAGGTTATTTTGAATCTTTCAAGCTATTTTGCAATGTGCCTTTTGTTTTTTAATCTCCTCATAACTAGACATAATAGAATAGTTTAAAATATGAACAAAAATAAAGCCTTTGAATTTTGATGGATTTTGAAGATATCCTATTGTCCAATGCCATAACTCTCCCAGAAAATGTAGGATGTCATGATCATGTCACAATAACAAAGAAAGTTCTGTGGTTGCAAAACTTAAAGAAGGCATCTGAAGACAATGATTTTAATCGATTAAAGTTAGAGGATATAATCAGAATATGAAAAAAACCAAAGTAGATCAAACTATTACATAGCTAAGTTAAAACTTGGGGCCATGGCAGTAATTCACATACATAACTTGACCAAGTTGGATAGGAAGACCACGGATTACAGGGTCAGGATCCCAGGAATCTCAGCTTATTCCCTACCTTTCTGACCTCATTTCCACATCTATTAAGAAAAGGGTTTTGGGCTGAATCCTTAGTGGCTCTTCCTCCCTAGATTTTACGGTTAAATTATTACAACCAAAACATACATTCCCTCTAGAGGTTTTTAGTTCCTTACATTACAAAAATTACATAGGTCTTGGATATTTATATTATTGGAATCCTGACATTTGTTCTGACTTACTTTTAATCAGAACACCTCTGAAGAATACTGGATTTACACACAATTGTCTTCTAATCCAATTTATGAAAGTCTATTGAATATTTACACATTGAAAAAGGATTACAATGGTATAAATATGAAAACATTACATTTCAGGCCAATATTGGGAGATAAAGTATTACATGGATCAAGTGTCATCCATGTTGCTATGTATTGTGTTGTATCTATATCTCTAATACAATGGAAAAAGGAGCACTCTCTTCTGCCTCAGGGGCAGTTAAAGGAAGATGTGCAGAAAATAGCTTTGTGAGCCTTAGGTTGTTTAAATTTAAAAAAAAATGATTTTTGAGAGGTACAAATTGAAGTGCAATAGAAGAAGCTACAGATTTGCAGATGAATGGTTATAAAATTGCAGAGTTCAGATTATGGTGAATTGTAAATCACACAGATTATATTACAAATCAACCTGATGGCTTTTCCCAATCTATGGTCTGACTTTGAATGGAAGGTTATCTTTCTTTTGTTTTCCTTTAAAACTAATGGTCATTAATCCATCCATATTCTTCTTAGAATCCATTGTAACTAGCAATATGCATTTCAAGAGAGGAAACAGGATGCATCTTCCATGATTAAAGAGTTATTTATATCACAGTTAATTGCATTTAAAGGACTTGCCCTTGGTCCATCTACCTCCTGTGACATTCTATGGTAACTGCTTGGATTTCTCAGAGAGAATTAAGATGTCTTTTTTGTTTTGACCTTTGGTTCCCTCTTTGTTTATTCACTTAATAAATATGCAAAGAGTAACAACTACATGTCAGACTTGTTTTAAGCAATAGACACACAATGATGTACAGAGCACAAAGCAGAGGCCTCCCTTACCTGGATCAATGGATGATGCTGACGCAGTGAACAAAATAGGTCTTACTGCGCAGAGCTTTATAGTCTAGTGGTAGAGACTAGCATCAGTTTACTCTGTCATGACTACTAGAGTTGCAAGACCCAGAAAAATGCTTCTCTATAACTCTTGCTCTACATCCTTGAGAAAAAGGCAACTGCATCCCAGGACTGTGACGATGTATGGATTGTATTTTTACCTTCATGGGTAAAAGACATTGCTTTGGAATATGGAAAAATTTGAGTGATGAAAACCTTTGGGTAGAGATTGATTCATTAACTCATAATGAATCATATTAATTAACTCAAATTCTTCCTCTGAAATTACATGAATGCAATACATTTTTACACAAAATGAAGTATCATTTTACTGAAGTGTTGACTATCCTTGTGTCTTTCTCTTCTAATTTATAATTTCAGGGGTACTCAAGAATTAATGTGATGTTTCAATATTTGCATATGGTGCTTGAGGACTATTTTACAATATTAAACAATTCATGTTACTCTTAAAATCTATGTTGTTCCAGATTTAGCATGCATGAAACATGATATCTATACTTACATTGGTTTTGATATCTTGATGTTGCTTCACAAGGCTGTAAAAGTTGTTATATAAATGGCAATAGTTTATGTGATAAAATTACCATTTTTATAACATATGCTATGATAAAAATAATTTACTTTATGCAACCTCATTTTAATGTTTAAAAACTCCATGTAAAAACTCTGGTTCATTTCCAAGTTTTATTTAAGAATTTTGTTCATAATTCTATTTGCCTCTACTCTAGTAGTCCAAAGTTTCTCTAAATTAAGTTTTAAAAATTATCAGAGAATTACAAAGTCAAGGAAGATTAATTTGACATTATTATCAATAGAACACAGATTATGTAAAAATCTTGATAATAAGCATATGATTGATTTTGCTATAATGGAGCAAGAAAATTAGAATAAATATGTAATAACTTATGAATTATATATTAATCAATCAAACATTTCTGGCTCAACCATGCAACACCAAGATATATATATGTTAGGTAGGTAGAATAGGAAATAGGAGTCCAAAATGGCTGTGTCTAAAAGACAAGGACCAGAGTGAGGACTTCAGGTAGAACAAACAGCACTCCTGGCTAAGCCCAATTTACATAGGGCAGGCCCAGGGGGAGGAAAAAACATATAAAAAGAGGAACGAAAGGGCTGGTGTATATATATATATATATATATATATATATATATATATATGTACAATAAAATTATCCAACGTATAGTATGTATTCATTAAATTTCTACTGAACGAGCAAATGGATTTTCACCTTTGAGTTTATTAATATCAGCAGTTTCTTACATGTAGTACATGGTTTTGGCATATGATCTTTTCATGTTTAATGCATATCTACATTTACTATCAGTCCTTCCCTTCCACAACTTGCCTAATCAAAACTTTTAACTTTTCAGAAAAGGTGACTTTATAGCTATATAATTATTGGGTTAAAATATTTTGCCCCTTAAAGCTCTATAGACATTATTTCTTTGTCTTATGAAATTTATTGTTTTACTGAAGTCTTTTACTAACCTAGTTCTTTGTGGGTAATTTATTTTTCTTGCTTGGATGTGTTCAGAGTTCTTTCCTTACTTTTGACATCTAAAACTTTCAGATGTGTTTCAAGATAGGTTCGGTTCAGTTCAGTTGCTCAGTCGCGTCCGACTCTTTGTAACCCCTTGAATTGCAGCACGTCAGGCCTCCCTGTCCATCACCAACTCCCGGAGTTCACTCAAATTCATGTCCATGGAGTCAGTGATGCCATCCAGCCATCTCATCCTCTGTCGCCCCCTTCTCCTCCTGCCCCCAATCCCTCCAAGCATAAGAGTTTTTTCCAATGAGTCAACTCTTTGCATGAGGTAACTTCTTTTATTCATTTGTCCTAGAAATAAGTTAAGGCTTTTACTATATAGACCCAGAATCTTTTCCTTTTCATTCCCTGCCCCCCACCCCCAATGTTCTGGTACAGCTTTCTTCTGGAAAAAAAAAAAGAGTTTGCTTATTGCCTTATATTTGTTTTGCTCTGTTTTCTTTTAAAAATGAAAGTGTTAGTCGTTAAGTCCGTTCAACTCTTTGTGACCGCATGAACTGTAGACCTCCAGGCTCCTCTGTCCATGGAATTTTCCAGGCAAGAATACTGGAATAGGTTGCCATTCCCTTCTCCAGAGGATCTTCCCAACCCAGGGATCAAACTTGGGTCTCCCACATTGCAGGCAGATTCTTTACCATCTGAGCCACCAGAGAAGTATTATTCATGTACAATAATTTACTTATGGTGAAAGATGCAATGTAAATCATTTGAGGAGAGAAATAATCATTTTATATCATCACTGGATTCCACACCCAAGACATATTCTAGTAGTATAATACGTACAGGTTAATAATAATATTATGGTGACACTCAAAATAAAAAGTAAAATAAAATGTATACCAAGAAGCTCAAGGAAGGATGTATTTACCTGTTCAGACTTACATTTACAATCAGCCTTGATGATTCAATTGTTCTGTTCTCTGGTCTGGTTTACCCAACTGAGCCTCATGTGACTCTTTCCTATCCATCATCACACATCTTTCTGTCTTTATTTGCCACGTATCCTCAACAGAACTTCCACCCTAACTGAGTAGAAAGTCTATGGCCCTACAGCCTCACACATTCTTTTCTATATTTTAAATGTCCTTTCCCTTGGATCATTTGATGTGATAAATTTTACCTTAAGTACCTCCTGCTGTTTGAAAACTTCTCATTACTGAAGCTACAAAGACCATTCTGTCTTTAGCATTCTATACAACAGATTGTTTCATTATCAGGCTCTGATAAGCATGTATGGCCATAAAAGTAATGATTGTGTGGATACATATCAGTGGATTTCCTATATCCACAGTAGAGATGAACAAACAGGTATGAGTAATGACTTTGCCAAGGCAACACCCTCACAGCAAGCCCTTATCAGCATAATAGGTTCAATCCTGACTTGGTTCTCACATTTTCCAATCTAATCTCTTTAACTGACTGTATCATCAACCATGCAAACACTTCTTAGGTGTGTGGGATGCTGCTCCCCATGCTTTTACTTCTCTTATATTCAACTTTGGCTTATTCCCCATTTACTATCTGCTACTTTCAGTTTCCTGTTGCATTCCATAGTACTCCTAAACAGAAGTCTTGTGCTTTGTTGGGCAATTTTTGTTCACTTATTACTATTCAGTGCACTGCAACCTTTCCACAGCTGTGCAGTCTTTGCATCATCATAGACCCCAGTCATGGCTGTGTTTGGGGACTGTTTGTCCTCAATTCTTTGCACAATCCTAGGAGATCATATGTCTCATTTCTCCAAAAGAAAGGAATTTGCTCTCTTGTGGACAACCCCAGTCCTATTTCCATCTTCACTTCTCCTCTCCATATTTCCTCCTTTATCTTCAAGTTTACATTCTCACTTCTGTTTATTTTATCTACTGACCTCTTCCAATATATGCTTTCCCTTCCTATCTGCTCCTCAAGTGAAAGAAGATCTACAAATTCTGTTGTAAGTCTGCGGTGTTAGGTTCACTTTGAAAGCATTTTATCACAAATTGTTTAAAATCTTTTTCTGAAATTTTCCTCAGCCTGGGGAAAAAGAAAATGTACTCCACAGTGGTTTAGGGAGTTTGCATTAAAAGTGCATACTGCAAGACCTCAATTTTATTGTCTTCTCTTCTAGTTTTAAAGGACAATAAGTCTGAATTTAATTTTATAATACAACCTGGTTTTCTCCCTGAAATTTAGTATCAGTATTTAAAACCATGATGGACAGAAACAAAGTAAATAGTAAAGAAGCATGCTAGCTTGTATTAGAAGTTTTGGTGCCAAAAAAGTTAGAGATATGAATTCAACTCTGAAGACGGCTGTTCTCCTGTGTTGTTATAATCATCTTAATGTAGCTTTTAGCTATAAAGCTGCAAACATTCTTTTGAAATGGCAGTGTTTGTGAAATTGTGGCACCAAGGAGCTAATCCATTCTTGGCAACATAAAAGAAGAAACAATTCTCTTTGTAGTCAGTTATGTCTCTGTAGATTATGTGCCTCTTGTTTTTTTTTTTTTTTTTAATGTGTCTTTTAAAATTTAGATTTTACTTTGCCTGAAAATTATGCTTTTACATGTATAGGACTGCGTATGTAGGTGTGTGTGTTCTTGCTAAAGTGATTGCTTAGATTGTGAGGTGGGACATGAAGACTATGGCGATCGATGCTCACCTCACCTTGGCAGAAGGATAGTAAACAAGACTAGAATTCTGGACCTGGCAGACTCTAACTCGTCATGCACTGGGCTATTGAAGTTCTACGCATGTTGTTGTTTTCTTCATACACTATTGTGTTGCTCAACACTCATTCCCAGCAAACCTGCCTCTTGATTGTGACTTTCCATTTATTCAAATTAGGATTGGCCACATGGTGCTGTTTAGGGCCATAGGACATAAGTGGAAGTGTAGCAGAAAGATTCTTCAGGAGATGTGTTTACTCTGCTCATAGAAGAAACAGAGGCTCCATTCCCTGCAACTTCATGATTTCAACGTAATTATATTTCTGTAACTGAGATAGCTATTCAACCACCATGAGAAAGCATCTGAAAGAATGACAGAAATGCTGTACTTGACATCGTTGAGTCTTTGAAACATTAATAGCATCTTCTTATCTCCTGACACTAAGAAATATAAAACTTCACTCCCATTCATGGACCATGAAACTTCCCTGCATGGTAATGAGTATAACTCTGTCAAATATTCTAAGACACTGTGTATCTTGGATAGAAGTTAAACAATGGATGTTGGACTTTAGACTGGAAAAAAAAAAACAAAAAAAACACTTTCTGGGTCATGTCCCTTGAGTCTGAAGACAAAAGACCAAATAGATTTGGTATATCCTCAGTGGTAAAAGACCTGGTCCCAAGTACACAGGGGCAGAGGAGAGACTTAGCAGAGTATTATTTTCTAGGTGACGCTGAGGATGAACTGTGACTTTTGAACATGCCCTTATAGAGCAATAGGGAACTTTCTCGAGTGCTCTCCTCTTCTTTCATCCATTATCACAGAAGCTCTAGTAAAATATTGTTGAATGTTGAGTCTGGAGTTAGTTGGACCATAAAAGAAAAAAAAAACTATTTCCATGTCTGATTTGCAATGATAAATTAGTCCATGGTGATCATAAGAGGTGACAGTGGTGTTTACATGATGGCATTCTCATCACTAGAGGCAATGACATGTCAGCTTAAACAAGTGTTCAGGGAAGAATGATGTATGGGACATGCTGCTGAACACAGTGACATAACACTCTGAAGAACCTCAGAAGCAACTAGAGACACTCTGTGATGTGCTCAGAATGGGAAAGACCCTCTGTCATCAAACACTGGGCATTCATCAAAATTCAATTTAGGGCTACCCTGGTGGCTCAGTGGTAAAGAATTAGCCTGCCAAAGCAGG
Source organism: Bubalus kerabau (assembly GCF_029407905.1). Lineage (NCBI taxonomy): Eukaryota > Metazoa > Chordata > Mammalia > Artiodactyla > Bovidae > Bubalus > Bubalus kerabau. The sequence continues at coordinate 101,994,490 of NC_073624.1, forward strand.
AGACATGGGTTCATTCCCTGGTCGGGGAAGATCCCACGTGCCAAGAAGCAGCTAAGCCCATGGATCACAACTATAGAGACTGTGTTCTAGAGCCCAGGAACCTCAGGTACTGAGCCCTTGCGTTCAGCTACTGAAGCCCACACAACCTTGAGACCATGGTCCACAAGGGAAGCCACTGCGATGAGAAGCCCAAGCGCCACAACTAGAGAAAAGCCCAGGTAGCACTGCAGACCCAGCAGAGCCAATAAACAAAATTATTAAAAATTCCTTTAAAAAATTCAATTTAACCGTAATGTCAGGAGCTAGTGAGTCCAGGAAACAATTCAATTAACAGTGCTTATATTAACTTAAATTTTGACCTACTTGCAAGAAGTAAACACATTCTACTTTTCTTCTTCAGCATTAGATGTGATGCAGCTTCCAGTGCATTCATTCTGGAGAAAGAAAAAGACTTAATTGAAGAGTGCTGAAATGGCCTAACAAGTCCAATATCCAGGAATTTCTTATCTTTGCTTAATTTTATAATGTTTGTGAAAAGAGACTCATATAAACATTGGATTCAATGAAACATTATAATTTTTGAAGTTAGTTGGAGCACTACCAAGAGAGATATCTAATGAAGTGATTTGGCATAATATTACTTGTGAAGTAAATAAACTAAAAATGTCTGATCCACTAATCAGTTTGATTTTGCCTCTTAGGGACATATTTAGTGATGAAGGTGAATTGATGATTTTTACTCTATCATTGCTGGTGCTTTAATTATCATCACACATAAAGAGTGTTAGGTAACTCATAGGCTTAAAGACAATAGTGGTATATTCAACTATCCAAATTTATTTCACTGTCATAATTTTGTTAAGCACAAAAGAAATGCACCTTGTGCCTTGTAGTTGTTGATAGAGAATGATCCAAAAATGCAAGAAAAAATTTACTAAACTAATTGCTCATGTCATCAAGATTAAACAATGAGCTAATCGGTTCAGTTCAGTTGCTCTGTGTCCGACTCTTTGTAACCCCATGGACTGCAGCATGCCAGGCCTCCCTGTCCATCACCAACTCCTGGAATTTATTCAAACTCATGTCCATTGAGTCAGTGATGCCATCCAACCAGCTCATGCTCTGTCATCCCCTTATCCTCCCACCATCAGGGTCTTATCAAATGAGTCACTTCTTCACATCAGGTGAACAAAGCATTGGTGTTTCAGCTTTAACATCAGTCCTTCCAGTGAATTTTCAGGACTGACTTCCTTTAGGATGGACTGGTTGGATCTCCTTGCAGTCCAAGGGACTCTCAAGAGTCTTCTCCAACACCACAGTTCAAAAGCATCAATTCTTTGGCACTCAGCTTTCTTTATGGTCCAACTCTCACATCCATACATGATTACTGGAAAAAAAACATAGCTTTGACTAGATGGACTTTTGTTGGGAAAGTAATGTCTGTGCTTTTAAATATGCTGTCTAGGTTGGTCATAACTTTTCTTCCAAGGAGCAAGCGTCTGTTAATGTCATGATTGCATTGAGCATCGGCAGTGATTTCAGAGCCCCCCTAAAATAAAGTCTGTCACTGTTTCCATTGCTTTCCCATCTATTTGCCATGATGTGATGGGACCAGATGCCATGATCTTAGTTTTCTGAATGTTGAGTTTTAAGCCAACATTTTCACTCTCCACTTTCACTTTCATCAAGAGGCTCTTTAGTTCTTTGCTTTCTGCCGTAAGGGTGGTGTGATCTGCGTATCTGAGGTTATTGATATTTCTCCCAGCAACCTGAGTTAATTTAATATTAGTGAGTTAATTAATAATAATGAGTTAATATCTAGCTGTAAATATGTGAATTATATGAATATGTGAATAATTTTCACATATCCGGTTGTCTACCATTTGTTTTGGACAAGGTTTTTCTTCATTAAAGACATTTGACAATGTAACACTGAATTTGAAAACTTTGACCAGGATCCTTTCCAACAAAGCAATCTTATATTTGTGTATCATGAAGTAAGTTGTTTTAAAGTTCCCACTTCATTTTCTTACAAACTTGTTTAGAAAAGGCATATATTCAAACAATTGTTTTTGGGAAACTTATGATTATTTTGTCACCTTGAGATAATCAAGGGGGCAGACCTTTGGAGAAGAGATATTCCAGAGAATGATGACGTAACTTGCAGTGCTTCTAACGCTGGCTTGGTGAAAGAGTGGGCACACCAGAATTTCCTCCATTGTGATTGTCATATATCTCGTTCCTTATGACCATTTGTCCAATTTTTTTTTTCTAATTTATACCAGGCACATTTATGAATTCATAGGCTGTTGAAAATATTTTTCAATGGTTATAGTTATTTTAACACTTTTTATTTGCAAGGCATTGTACCTAACATTTCACATGCCTTATTTCATTTGCACTTTCCCCTGACATACACAAAGACACACACAAAATATAATAAAAATAAACAACACCTTAACTCTAGCATTGAGTATCAGAAAAGTTTCTATTTTTCACAAAGTGGTTAAGTAACATTCCCAACTCTTCTCTATTAATAAGTGGCATAGTTGGGATTTGAAGTCACAAATCTAACTGCAGAGATTCCTCTGTCATCGTACTCATCTGACCATCAAGAGATTGAATAATCAGTTTATCTTCATATAAAATATCTTTAAAAATACTGTAATCAGTGGTCAAGAATGCTGCAAAAGCCCTATTTTCTCCTTCTATTACAAAGAAGTCATTCAAAACCTTGAGAGTTTCCCTGGTGAAATCTGAAATTGGCCTTTGTACACTGAGGGCAAGGAGAGATTGGAGAAAGAGGCAGACCACTTCAGACTAACAGGTGGCAGGATTAATAAGCAAGAGAATTTAAATACACAGTTTGTCTGGTATGGCCACAAAACAAGCAGATCCCAGCACCTGCCTGCCAGAATCTTAAAAATCTGTATGGAGGTCTTAATTGGGTTCAGTCATGTACACAGTCCAGAGGGTCTCAACACCACATTGCTCTCTCAAGGCTACTCCTACTGTGGGAACAATAGATAGAGCAGGGGAGGGAGGTGAGGAACCTCCTACTGCCTGTGACCAGCTCTCATGTCAATCAGCATTATGTCTTCTCAATGACCTTCTCCAATAAAAGCAACAAATTATAACTGTTAACATATTATAAAATGTACTATTTATATCTTCAATAGAACCCATTATTTTGTATCAATCGATAGAATATTTTACATTTGTCTTCATCTTTTTAAGCTTAAATTTAAGAGATAGAGATCATTTAACTCTATCTCATTCTAATTGTATGCTTCACTTTCCAAAGTAATTAATTCTTAAAGAGGATTTGGAGGATGCTTCTAGCAACATCTATCACTTGTTTATACATATTTGTTTATGTGTTCCTTGCCCAGAGTGTTTTGGATTTTTAAGTTGCAAACACTCTGGTCCTTTTTCTTAAATATTTCCATAATTGATTTTTGATCATATCATTAAATTAAAAAAAAGTCACCTTTTTTCACCCACAATAATGCAAACTATATTTTAAGGAGTGATCTCGGAGCTGCTTGTCCTTTCATAGATTGATGGCTGCAGCTTACTTCTGATTGGCCAGTTGTGGTGCTGGACAATGTCATACCTTTAAATAACAACCAATGATTTGGGGTTATTACAAATATCCCTTATTATCCTGAGAATTTCCATCAGATTGTAGATAAATATTTCAAATTACTGTCTTTTAGTAATTAAGTCATCTTCTTAATTAAAAACACAGTCTTTAAATGCTAACTTGCAGTGCCTCTAACACTGGCGGGGTGAGAGACTGGGGACACTAGAACTTCCTCCATTGTGATTGTCATATATTTGGCTCCTTATACTTGAAAGGAATATAAGCAGATTGTCATTTTAGTGGATGGTTGTTAATTGTTAGCTGTCTGCCTTCAATTCCCCATTTCTCAGTGAAGCCTAATATCCTTTGGGAAAAATTCATGCACCTTCTCTCATATTGGGAGGCCTGAGAATCATGATCACGGCCTCCTCTTTCCTTTCCTCTCTGGTCTACAGAGCAAGCCTATGAGCTGAGCTTGTGATCTGGCTACAAAAAGACAAACATCTCAAGGATTTAAACCGAAAATCTTGGCCAGGTTCTGAGGATGTCTACAAACTGCCCTCATGGTTTCTGCATAACTATATCTCCAGCTAAACTTCTTACATAATCTTCCAGCCTAACAAGTTCAAAGTCCTTATTTTCTTTTGTAGATATTCATTTCTATTTCCATGTTTTGTCTGTACTCCTTACTACTGCTGGATTTCTACTTAAAACATGTCTTTTTTTCCCTCCATCCATATATATTCTTATACAATTTATACTCCTTTTATTTTCCTTTTAAATTTCAAAAAATTCTCCCTGATTTCTCAACACCATGAAAATATCTTGTGTCTTTGACTTTCTATAGAATTTATATTTGTAGCTTTGGGTGCTAGATTACATTGATTAGTGCCTTTGGGCACTATATTACACAGGGTTTTGTAACATCTGAGTCCATGTACCTCAATGAATTTATAAACTCCATAAAGACAAAGGTCTCTTTCAGCAACCAAGATATTATGGCATATGAAAAAACAACTGTTCAAATATTTTTATCAAATAGAATATTACCATATGTTTTTTGGTCATTTCTGAAAATCTGAGAGAGGTGTTTTAATTCCTTAGTATTTACAGCTTAATGACTTTTCTACATTTAATGTGTGAAATATTTCTGGCCCAGAACAAAGACTAAGATGCCAAAAACTGCCTGAACTTTGTATATAAATGCATTTAAAGCAAAGTCTATGTGTCATAATTTCTAAACCTGAAAATGTACAAATATTCAACTCAACTCATGAACATAGTTCATTTTATGGGAAAGAAGGCAATATCATTACTCAAAATGAAAGTTAAAATTATTCTGTAAGTCTTCTGATTCCATAACTAGTCCTTGGATGTGTCTATATACACATGCCATGACAATTACAATTCAAGCAGTCTAACAAATATTTCTTAAGCATTTGCACTGTGAAAGCCTCTATGAAAAGTGCCAGAATAAGATACAATTGCTACATGGAGAAGTTCACAGTATGTGAGAAAAATATCTCACAAAGATATAGTTAAACATAAGAAGTACATTAAGAGATGTATGCATAGAGTGCTATGATTATATAGACCAGAGTATACTGTGTAAATGCTACATTTAATTAAACCCACCTTTTAACATATACTTACAGCCATCTATTAATGTGCATTTTGACCATTATGCCCTGAACAGAAGCTACTAATAGTGTTAGAAAGTCAGCAGTGCAGTAGCAAGTACACAAAATTGAGATTCATAATACCTGGATTTGAGTATCGACTTTATGACCTATTGTGTGACCTTGAGAAAGTTACAAAGTAATTTATGTCACTTGTTATACTGTTTTTTAAAAAGTAGTAATATTTACTCAAGTTATCATACTAAAATATTGGTTATAATTTTAAGATAATATTAACTGCAGTTTGTTTCTTGCTATTTAATTCTGGTTGGGATGAAGTAAAAGAAATATTGTGCTTGTTTACTGGGTTTTTTCCCTCTAAATGATCTTATTACATTCATTCCCCTTCCCAGCTACATACCCCATGCCTAACTCTTAAAAATGAGAATCGTAGAAAAGGGAACCCTCTTGTACTGTTGGTGGGAACGTAAATTGATATAGCCACTATAGAAGACAGTATGGAGATTCCTTTAAAAACTAAGAATATGACCACCTTTAAAATTCCTTTAAAATTTAAAATTCCTTTAAAAACCACCATATGACCCAGAAATCCCACTAGGCACATACCATGGGGAAACCAAAATTGTACAAAATACATGTACCCCAATGTTCATTGCAGCACTATTTACAATAGCTAGAACATGGAAGCAACCTAGAGGTACACTGACAGATGAATGGATAAAGAAGCTGTGGTACATATATACAGTGGAATATTACTCAGCCATAAAAAGAAATGCATTTCAGTCAATTCTAATGAGGTGGATTAACCTAGAGCCTATTATACAGAGTGAAGTAAGTCAGAAAGGGAAAAACACATTTTGCATATATTGCATAATGCATACATATGGTATCTAGATAGTACTGATGAAATTATTTGCAGGCCAGCATTTTTAGTAATGTCAAATCTAACATCCTGAAGTGAGACTACTAAGATAGATAGCTCCTACTTTTATTCCCCAAAGAGTAGCCTTACTCTGATGGAGGTGGTGTACAAGAAATGCGACAGGAACAGCTTAGAAGCTAGACTAATGTTCTTGACCATAAAGGGTGTTAAGCTATCTCTAAGGAATTTAAATGATGTTATTTGAACTATTATGAGCAAGCAAGTGAAAATGGGTATCTATATGCAGCAAAGAATAGGTTCCATAGGATTATCAACATTGAATCCATTGTTAATCTTACTTATCCCAGATAGAAAGGCTCAGATAGTGAAATTCTTACATTTCAGAATAAGGGGTGGAAGATTATAAGTGGGAACATTGGAGACCTTGACATCTTTTTTGTTTGTCTACTACTCTTTCCAGCGTGGGCCACTGGAGAAGGGAATGGCAAACCACTTCAGTATTCTTGCCTTGAGAACCCCATGAACAGTATGAAAAGGCAAAAAGATAGGACATGAAAAGATGAATCCCTCAGGTCGGTAGGTGCCCAATATGCTGCTGGAGAGCAGTGGAGACACAACTGCAGAAAGAATGAAGGGATGGAGCCAAAGCGAAAACGACACTCAGTTGCGGATGTGACTGGTGATGGAAGTAAAGTCCGATGCTGTAAAGAGCAACATTGCATAGGAACTTGGAGTGTTAGGTCCATGAATCAAGGCCAATTGGAAGTGGCAAACAGGAGATGACAAGAGTGAACATTGACATTTTAGGAATCAGCAAACTAAAATGGACTGGAATGGGTGAATTTAACTCAGATGACCATTATGTCTACTACTGTGGGAAGGAATCCCTCAGAAGAAATGGAGTAGCCATTATAGTCAACAAAAGAGTCCAGAATGCAGTACTTGGATGCAATCTCAGAAACGACAGAATGATCTCTGTTCATTTCCAAGGCAAACCATTCAATATCACTGTAATCCAAGTCTATGCCCCAATCAGTAATGTTGAAGTAGCTGAAGTAGAACAACTCTATGAAGACCTACAAGACCTTCTAGAACTAACACCCCCAAAAGATGTCCTTTTTATTATAGGGGTCTGGAATGCAAAAGTAGGAAGTCAAGAAACACCTGGAGTAACAGGCAAATTTGACACTGAAGTACAGAATGAAGCAGGGCAAAGGCTAATAGAGTTTTCTCAAGAGAACACACTGGCCATAGCAAACACCCTCTTCCAACAACACAAGAGAACTCTACACATGGACATCACCAAATGGTCAACACTGAAATCAGATTGATTATATTCTTTGCAGCCAAAGATGGAGAAGTCTATGCAGTCAGCAAAAACAGGACTGGGAGCTGACTGTGGCTCAGATCATGAACTCCTTTTTGCCAAATTCAGACTTAAACTGAAGAAAGTAGGAAAAACCACTAGACCATTCAGGTATGACCTAAATCAAATCCCTTACAATTATACAGTGGAAGTGAGAAATAGATTTAAAGGACTAGATCTGATAGAAAGAGTGCATGATGAACTATGGATGGAGGTTTGTGACATTGTACAGGAGACAGGGATCAAGAACATCCCCAAGAAAAAGAAATTAAAAAAGCAAAATGGTTGTCTGCAGAGGCCTTACAAACAGCTGTGAAACGAAGAAGAGCAAAAAGCAAAGGAAAAAGGAAAGATATACCCATTTGAATGCAGTGTTCAAAAGAATAGCAAGGACAGATAAGAAAGGCTTCCTCAGTGACCAGTGCAAAGAAACAGGAAAACAATAGAATGGGAAAGACTAGAGATCTCTTCAAGAAAATTATAGATACCAACAGAACATTTCATGCAAAGATGGGCTCAGTAAAGGACAGATTGTACGACCCTAACAGAAGCAGAAGATATTAAGAAGAGATGGCAAGAATACACAAAAGAACTGTACAAAAAGATCTTCATGACCCAGATAATCACGATGGTGTGATCACTCACCTAGAGCCAGACATCCTGGAATGTGAAGTCAAGTGGGCCTTAGGAAGTATCACTACAAACAAAGCTAGTGGAGGTGATGGAACCCTAGTTGAGCTATTTCAAGTCCTAAAAGATGATGCTGTGAAAGTGCTGCACTCAATATGCCAGCACATTTGGAAAACTCAGCAGTGGCCACAGGACTGGAAAAGGTCAGTTTTCATTCCATACCCAAAGAAAGGCAATGCCAAAGAATGCTCAAACTACTGCACAATTGCACTCCTCTCACATTCTAGTAAAGTAATGCTCAAAATTCTCCAAGACAGGCTTCATCAATACTTGAACTATGAACTCCCAGATGTTCATGCTGGATTTAAAAAAGGCAGAGGAAACAGAGATCAAATTGCCAACATGTGCTGGATCATCGAAATAGCAAGACTGTTCCAGAGAAATATCTATTTCTACTTTTTTGACTATGCCAAAGCTTTTAACTGTGTGGATCACAACAAATTGTGGAAAATTCTGAAAGAGATGGGAATACCAGACCATCTGACATGCCTCTTGAGAAATCTGTATGGAGGTCAGGAAGCAACAGTTAGAACTGGACATGGAACAACAGACTGGTTCCAAATAGGAAAGGGAGTATGTCAAGGCTGTATATTGTCACGCTGCTTATTTAACTTATATGCAGAGTACATCATGAGAAATGCTGGGCTAGATGGAGCACAAGCTGGAAACAAGATTGCCCGGAGAAATGTCAATAACCTCAGATATGCAGATGACACCACCCTTACGGCAGAAAGTGAAGAAGAACTAAAAAGCCTCTTGATGAAAGTGAAGGAGGATAGTGAAAAAGTTGGCTTAAAGCTCAACATTCAGAAATCAAAGATCATGACATCCAGTTCCATCACTTCATGGCAACAGCGCAAACAGTGGCAGACTTTACTTTTTTGGGCTCCAAAATTACTCCAGATGGTGCCTGCAGCCATGAAATTAAAAGACACTTACTTCTTGGAAGAAAAGTTATGACCATCCTAGACAGCATATTAAAAAGCAGAGACATTACTTTGCCAACAAAGGTCCATCTAGTCAAGGCTATGGTTTTCCCAGTAGTCATGCATAGATGTGAGAGTTGGACTATAAAGAAAGCTGAGTGCCAAAGAATTGATGCTTTTGAACTGTGGTGTTGGAGAAGACTCTTGGAGTCCCTTGGACTATAAGGAGATCCAACCAGTCCCTCCTAAAGGAAATCACTCCTAAATATTCATTGGAAGGACTGATGTTGCAGCTGAAACTCCAATACTTTGACCACCTGATACGAAGAACTGACTCATTTGAAAAGACCCTAATGCTTATAAAGATTGAAGGAGGGAGGAAAAGGGGATAACGGAGGATGAGATAGCTGGATGGCATCACCGACTCAATGGACATGAGTTTGAATAAACTCCGGGAGTTGGTGATGCTGGGAGGCCTGGCGTGCTGCAGTCCTTGGTGTTGCAAAGATTCAGACATGACTGAGCGACTGAACTGATACTGATACTGATAATACTTTTTCAGTCCCTTGAGTAAGTTTGCTAAGTGTACATTTCTCTGTTAAAAATTGTATATAGGCAGGAAAACAATGAAATGTGAAAGACTGAAATTGGGTGACTAATTTCCTGAGATTAGTGAGGAACCTGTTCTTCATGTAATTGTTAAAATTATCACTATTAATCATTCCAGTGGTAAAAATTCTATATATATATTTATTTATTTATTTTTTAATTGAATGATAATCATTTTACAGAATGTTGCTGTTTTCTGTCAAACCTCAACATGAATCAGCCATAGGTACAGAGATAGCCCCTCCGTTTTCAGCCTCCTCCCATCTCCCTCCCATCCCACTCCTCTAGGTTGATACAGAGCCCCTTTTTGTTTCCTGAGACATGCAGCAAATTGCCGTTGGCTATCTAGTTTAAATATGGTAATGTATTTTTAAAGTATTGATTTGTTGAAAAATAGTCAATGTTGACTTCCCATTTCTGACATTTAAAGAGTTTACAAGTTGACACTATATTCTAACAATAAGTGAAATGCTGGAAAAAATGAAAAAATGAATAACACTTCTTATATTTGTCAGAGAAGTGAAGCCACAAGTCAGATTACTTCCCTCAAAACTGGAGAGATAAATAGGCAAACAAAGAGAACCACAACTTACTGTAGCAGAAGCTCACAAGCAGAAACCGCCACAAGAACCAGTTCCAGGGCAGGAAAGCCTGAGCTGTGGCTCGGGCTACAGCGGCAAATTGGCCACGGAGGAAAATTCTGAGAATTTAAAGCTCCAGTCACGGGAATGAGGAGTGCCTTAAACTGCTATGCTTTTTATCTCCAGGAACTCTACTTGTTCTCACAATGAAGATAGAAGAAAGATCCCTTCATGTCTCCAGGAAGAGGAGAGGAAATGTTACCATTTTGAAATACACCAGAGCATTGCCTTTCTTTACAAGTCTGCACTCTACTCAGGAGAAAAAAAAACCTGCTAGAGTTTAACCGAATTTAAGTGACCCGAGGGAAAGGAAACATCCAACTCTACCCTTCCACTTAGGAAAAGAGAAATACCCAATTCAAGCCACCTCTAGCCATCCTTTCCCACCTGAAGCGAGGAGAGATATACTGAGAAGCACTAGCGAAGTTCACAGAACAAGGACATAGGCTCATCAAAAGACTACACAGCTACTCCTAGACCACTCCCCTTCCCTACACCTTACAACTGCATACAGGAGTGCTATTTACCGCAATTTGTTTACACAGTACATCATGTCCATCTTTTAGTAAGAAATTGCAAGGCATATTAAAACACACAAAACACAGTTTGAAGAGACAGAGAAAGCATTAGAACCAGACCAGATAAAGCAGGAATGCTGGAATTATCAGACCATGAATTTCAAAAGAATTGTAATTCATATATTAAAGGTTCTAATGGGGAAAAGTAGACATCATGCAAGAACAGATGGTTAATGTAAGCAAAGACATGAAAATTCCAAGAAAGAACAAAAATACTGGAAATTAAAAACATTGTAATAGAAATGAAAATGTCTTTAATGAGCTTATTAGTAGACTAGACATGACTGAAGAAAAACTTTCTGACCTTGAGAAAATGTTCACAGAAATTTGCAAAACTGAAAAAGCAAAGAGAAAAACAAATGTTTTTGTTTGTTTGTTTTTTGTTTTTTTAAAGCAGAATATCAAGACTGTGGGCCTCTCTAGTGGCTCAGAGATAAAGAAGACCAGGAGACATGGGTTTGATCCCTGTGTCAGGAAGATCCCCTAGAGAAGGAAATGGCAACCCACTCCAGTGTTCCTGCATGGGTAATCACATGAACAGAGAAGCCTGACAGTTCACAGTTCATGGGGTCGCAAGAGAGTCAGACACAACTAAATGGGCTTCCCTTGTGGCTCAGCTGGTAAAGAATCCACCTGCGATGCAGGAGACCTGGGTTCGATCCCTGGGTTGGGAAGATCCCCTGGAGAAGGATAAGGCTACCCACTCCATTATTCTGGCCTGGAGAAGTCTATGGATTGTAGAGTCCATGAGGTTGCAAAGAGTCGGACATGACTGAACAACGTTCACTTTCACTAGTTACTAAACAAACAAAAATAAATCCCAGAATGTGTGGCAACTACAGAAGGTGAACACATGATGAGAATATTCAGTGAAGAAAGGAAAGAACATAAGCGATATTTGAAGCAATAAAAGCTAAGAATTCCTCTCAAATTAATGTCAGAGTCTAAACCACTGACCAAAGAAGCTCTAAGAATAACAAGCAGTATAAAACACACACACACACACACACAAACTAACCAAGGCATATCATAGTCAAACTTCAGAAAATCAAAGTTGAAGAAAACACCTTGACACAAATCAGAGGGGGGAAAAATCTCTTTATAGAGGAGTAAACATAAAAATTAAATTTGATTTCTTCTTAGAAATCACAAAAGCAAGGAGAGTAGCATGAAATATTTAAATTGTTGAAAAGAAAAATATCAATCTAGAATTTTTATCTTTATGAAATTATCTTTCAAAAGTGAAAGAGAAGTAAAGACTTTTTCAAACAAAGAAAAATTGAATAAATTTGTTGCCAGTAAAATTGCCTTGCAAACAAAGCTTTAAGTTCTTCAGAGAGGAGAAAAATGATATAGGTCAGAAACTTGGATACACATAAAGAAAGGAAAAACATCAGAGAAGTAATAAGTGATGGCAAAATTAAAAAATATATATTTTCCTTATTCTTAATGAAACATAATAATTTTTCAAAATAATTACAGCAACAATGTCACTGTGTCATTTGAAGGTGGACTTGAATTAACTGTAAATGTATATCACAAAACTTATAACAAAATATCATAGACAATATGAATGGATGTATATCTATTAAACAATAATTAATAACCTTCCAAAACAGAAAGCACTGGGCCCAGATGTGTTCACTGGTGAATTCTATCAAACATTTAAGGAAGAAATTGTACCAATTGTCTAAAATCTCTTTTAGAATAAGCTAAGGCATCTATTTCTGCTTTGTTGACTATGCCAAAACCCTTGACTGTGTGGATCATAATAAACTGTGGAAACTTCTGAAAGAGGTGGGAATACCAGACCACCTGACCTGCCTCTTGAGAAATTTGTATGCAGGTCAGGAAGCAACAGTTAGAACTGGACATGGAACAATGGACTGGCTCCAAATAGGAAAAGGAGTACTTCAAGGCTGTATATTGTCACCCTGTTTATTTAACTTATATTCAGAGTACATCATGAGAAATGCTGGACTGGAAGAAGCACAAGCTGGAGTCAAGATTGCCGGCAGAAATATCAATAACCTCAGATATGCAGATGACACCACCCTTATGGCAGAAAGTGAAGAAGAACTAAAAAGCCTCTTGATGAAGGTGAAAGTGGAGAGTGAAAAAGTTGGCTTAAAGCTCAACATTCAGAAAATGAAGATCATGGTATCTGGTCCCATCACTTCATGGGAAATAGATGGGGAAACAGTGGAAACAGTGTCAGACTTTATTTTTTGGGGCTCCAAAATCATTGCAGATGGTAACTGCAGCCATGAAATTAAAAGATGCTTACTCCTTGGAAGGAAAGTTATGACCAACTTAGATAGCATATTCAAAAGCAGAGACATTACTTTGTCAACTAAGGTCCCTGTGGTCATGTATGGATATGAGAGTTGGACTGTGAAGAAGGCTGAGCACCGAAGAATTGATGCTTTTGAACTGTGGTGTTGGAGAAGACTCTTGAGAGTCCCTTGGACTGCGAGGAGATCCAACCAGTCCATTCTGAAGGAGATCAGCCCTGGGATTTCTTTGGAGGCAATGATGCTGAAGCTGAAACTCCAGTACTTTGCCACCTCATGCGAAGAGTTGACTCATTGGAAAAGACTCTGATGCTTGGAGGGATTGGAGGCAGGAGGAGAAGAGGACGACAGAGGATGAGATGGCTGGATGGCATCACTGACTCGATGGACGTGAGTTTGAGTGAACTCCGGGAGTTGGTGATGGACAGGGAGCCCTGGCATGCTGCGATTCATGGGGTCGCAAAGAGTCAGACACGACTGAGCGACTGAACTGAACTAAAGGGTTCACTTGTTAGTTCATTCTATGAGGCCTATGTTATCTTAACACTAAAATCAGAAAAATATATTAGAAGAAAAGAAAATGATAGATATCTGTCATGATATAGATGTAGAAATCCTCAGCAAAATCTTTGTAAATTGAATCCAACAATGTATAAAAAGAATTGCACAGGATGATCAAGTGAAATTTATCCCAGATAGAGAACTCATATACTTTCCATTTTATTTTGCTTTGAACCTAAAGCTACTCTCAAAAATAAAGTATATTAAAAAATTAGTGAATTTCAAATTTCTCAGTTGTATCTATCTATTTTCCCCAGGACTATCATTTTAAAAGTTATTTTAAAAAATATACATACAATATAAAATTCTGTTGATGTATTAATAGCAAATAAATATTAGATGATTTCATGATTTGAATTAGTCTCTTCCATATATTTACTTTGTTTCTTAGTTAACAGAACCCAATAATAATTGGCTACACATATGGCTTCAAATAAATTTAATTTAGGTTTCAAACTTACCTGGGAAAGTTAATATTTTCTTAGGATATGTACTTTAAAAAAAAAAAGAATGCTGTTTGGAAACAGGTTGTTTCAGATGTATAGACTCAAAATATTGGGAGGGTAGTGAATCAGCCGTAATGAAAATGGAATGAAAAAGACTTAAGTTTCATTTCTTAGTTGTGATTTTCACGATCATGTCAACTTGGGAAGGTTCTTAATTTTCATTTTTTGTTTTGTTTTGTTTTTTGCCCTTTTTTTTTTTAGATTCAAAGTCCTCATCTGCATAAGGTTCATCTGACAGTCTTAATATGATAATTACAGTGATAATTAAAAGTGCATCTTTACTGAGAGAGAGCAGGAAAGGAAGAGGAAAAGGGGGGAGTCAAGCCAAGAAACTGATAAATAGCAAGTATTCAGAAATGTTTATTCTGCTAAATATTTTGTAAATGTTAATTACAACACCAATATGATGAAGTCACTTTTATCCCAATGGGATTTGGAAAATTAAAAAAATTTCTCCAAGGTCACATGACTAGAAATTAGCATAGTACTCAAAATCATGTCAGTCTGACTAATCAGCATATAGACCTTCCCAGGGTTGATTGATAGATGAGATATCATTGATATTGACAAGCAGAAAAATAGTATGATCTAGCTCTCTCCATTCGAGTCTAACTGACTTGGCAGAAACTGAGTGAAAATCAAAATGAAATGGCCTATGTGATAGTCTGTGAATCTGAGGTGAATAACAAGAGAAATATCAAGAAGTGAATTTATCTAGGCAAGGGGAAAGGAATATAAATAAGAAACATGAGGTTCTGCCTACAGTTTCCTTTAAAAAAAAATCTTTCTGGACTTTTTTTTGGGGGGGGGACAATATGCATTAAATACTGAGAAAGAGCTGAAAAGCATTAAACATTTCTGAGCAGAAATTACTGAGGAAAGTGGTTGCCTAGCAGCAAAAATATACAGTTTTGACATGATAGTGAGGATTGATGAAACATTAAAATAGTTCATTTTAAAAGCTTACAGTTGCTTTGGAAATGTAAGGCCATCTGATCTTTTTTAGAAGTCTGTTTTTTTTTTTTTTTTAAAGAGGCTTTTGTATTACTTTCTTTATGCGATGTTAACAAATTACTAAAAACTTACGCGCTTAAAGCAACACTCATTTTATTGCAGTGTCTGTAGGTCAGAAGTCTGGGCACAGCTTAATAGGGTCCTAAGCTCAGGGTCTCAAGTCATATCAACTAGAGTGTTGTCCTTATTAGGAATCTGGACTAGGAACAGATCAGTTTTCCAAGCTCTCTCAGTTTTGGCCAGAATTTATTTCCTTGTGACTGTAAAATTCCTGACTGCTTACTTCTTGAAAACCATAAAAAGAGAAAGTATCTCCTATTTAGCATCTCTGCCTTCAGGAAAAGCCTTGATTCGCTTTTAAAGACTCACTTGGTTAGGTAAGCCCCACTTAGAATAATCTCTTCTTTGATAACCTAAAGTCAACTTTTATATGTAAAAAAAATCTTCACTTTTGCAATATAACTTGACATGATTATAGTAGTGATAGCCAGCGACCCTTGTCATAGTCTCTTGGCTAGAAGCAGATAACAGTTTCCACCAAAACTCAAGGGTGGATACTAGGTTTCAAAAATCATGGAGATACCTACAGGGTATGCCTACCACAGGTATGAACTGACAGCTCCGTTATCTTCCTTACCACAATTGAGACAAAGAAATAAAGAGCAATTAAAATTATTTCACATGGTTAGCATTGTTTTACTGGACAAATTATCTTATAGTACTTTAAAAAATGATTATTTATGAGTTCTATAGAATAATTTCTTAATTCTTAAAGAATATCTCTCAGTGTATTATCTCTTTAAATAGGATTTTTTAAAAAAGAGATATAAAGAAGTGTTAAAATTTAGCAGATAGAGTAAAGCTTTTACTAATTTTAATACAATTTACTTCTAATCAATGCATGTTATTAGAAAAATATTTATTTTATTAGATTTTCCATATCTTTTCTCTCTCTCTCTTTTTTTTAATTCTATTTTATTTTTAAACCTCAAACACTGTATTAGTTTTGCCAAACATCAAAACGATTTATGTAGTAGAATATGAATAGAACTAATGTATAAGAAGAAACTAAGAAACATTATACCACAAAAAACTATCAACTTTGATGATTATCTATATTATTTTTATTAAATGAAAGTATATTGATCTTACCAAAATTATTTTATATTAACACATCACATTAATGCTTTTCAAATCTATAATTTTTGGACACAAACTATTCTAATAACCTAGACATTTTATATTTCTTTCTTGAGCAGAATTAATTCATAATTCTGTGTAGATTCTTTCCTATAGATGAATCTTACATAGCTTGGTAAATTGTATTCATCTGAAATACCAGATACCAGTGCAAAAAATAATTCTCCCTCTAATTTTAAATGCAGTCAAAAACACTCAAGAAAAAAAAAAATCACAGAATCTGGTTGAATTAGTCTAATTGCATTACTTCAATTTCTTTTTTATGCACCATGTAGCTTCTGCTTTTTACAAGGTTTCTGGTTTCTAGATATTTTGCCTTTAATTTAAAAAAATGAATAGTGTAACATATAATTAAACTTTGATGTTCATGAATCACTTGAATTGATTTTTTTAAATCACCTAACTTGGATGACATAGTCACTGAAATCCTGATATACGTCAATTATAGAAAAGTACTACTGTAAGTCCAAACTGAGTTCTATGGCTTTTTGATGACATTTCTTTGATAAGTAAAATGAGTTGATTTCCCATTCCATATTTGAAGTCAATGTCATTGTCATCATTTTGAGAATAGCAAAGGATAGTTCTTACTTTTTCTTAGTTTTTGCTTTTCACCTGTTCTGATTTGCTGCTTCACTCCTCAATTCTCATTTCACTGACTCTCCTTTAACATTTTTATTTGCAATTTTATCAGTTATTTATGCATATAGTTTAATGAGACAAATACTATAACAAGACGCATATGAAAAATAGTAACCCTGTACACTCAAACCCAATTCTAACTCCCCTGTGACAACTTCTTTCAGAGCTCAAGCTTACATTTTTTGTGTTTACCTATGTATCAGTGGCACCCCACTCCAGTGCTCTTGCCTGGAAAATCCCATGGACAGAGGAGGCTGGTGGGCTGCGGTCCATGGGGTCGCTAGGAGTCGGACACGACTGAGCGACTTCACTTTCACTTTTCGCTTTCATGCATTGGAGAAGGAAATGGCAACCCACTCCAGCGTTCTTGCCTGGAGAATCCCATGAACGGGGGAGCCTGGTGGGCTGCCGTCTCTGGGGTCGCACAGAGTCAGACACGACTGAAGTGACTTAGCAGCATATATCAGTTGAAGGCAACAGTTTTATGCAGGAAGCCCTGTATTCCCACAGACATGCTAGAATGCAAACCATAAGCATACAATTAAAGAGTAGTAGGTAAGAAAACTAATTTTTCATTTAAGTATCAAATTACTGTTGACTACCAGAAATTGATTTCTTTGAATCTGTGTTTTCACTGCCTATTGACTGGAGCTCTAATATAGAATTGCTGCATTGCATTCTAATCATTTTTATCAGCTGTCTTCTCATTTAGATCATTAAGTCACTAAACATCTTTAATATTCTATTTAAAGCTACACATATTTTCTAAGCAATATCTGCCACATAGTAGGTTCTTTTTTTTTTAATTTTATTTTATTTTTAAACTTTACATAACTGTATTAGTTTTGCCAAATATCAAAATGAATCCGCCACAGGTATACATGTGTTCCCCATCCTGAACCCTCCTCCCTCCTCCCTCCCCATTCCATCCCTCTGGGTCGTCCCAGTGCACCAGCCCCAAGCATCCAGTATCGTGCATCGAACCTGGACTGGCAACTCATTTCATACATGATATTTTACATGTTTCAATGCCATTCTCCCAAATCTTCCCACCCTCTCCCTCTCCCACAGAGTCCATAAGACTGTTCTATACAACAAATATTTAACTAAATCAAATTTTAAAAATTTTAGATGTTATCTGTTTTATGTTGTGTATTTACTTGCTATTTTACTGGATGCTTTGAGGATCTAAAATTCTTTTCAGTATCAGAGGCATGAAGCCCCATTCAGTGTTACCACACCAGCCTTTACTGTCTTTTTGCTAGAACTGTGACCCAGTTTCCCTCTAAGACATTCTTTCCCATCAGGAAGCTTCCATAAGCCTCTTATCCTTCTTTATCAGAGGGCAGACAGACTGAAAACCACAATCACAGAAAACTAACCATCTGATCACATGGACCACAGCCTTATCTACCTCAGTGAAACTATGAGCCATGCCATGTAGGGTCACCCAAGATGGACAGGTCATGGTGGAGAGGTCTGACAGAATGTGGCCCACTGGAGAAGGGAATGGCAAACCACTTCAGTATTCTTACCTTGAGAACCCCATGAACAGAAAAGGCAAAAAGATAGGACACTGAAAGATGAACTCTCCAGGTTGGTAGGTGCCCAATATGCTACTGGAGATCAGTGGAGAAATAACTCCAGAAAGAATGAAGAGATGGAGCCAAAGCAAAAACAACACCCAGTTGTGGATGTGACTGGTGATGGAAGCAAGGTCTGATGCTGTAAAGAGCAATATTGCATAGGGACCTGGAATGTTACGTCCATGAATCAAGGCAAATTGGAAGAGGTCAAACAGGAGATGTCAGAATAAACATTGATATTTTAGGAATCAGTGAACTAAATGGACTGGAATGGATGAATTTAACTCAGATGACCATTATATCTGTTACTGTGGGCAAGAATCCCTTAGAAGAAATGGAGTAGCCATCACAGTCAAAAAAGAGTCTGAAATCCAGTACTTGGATGCAATCTCAAAAATGACAGAATGATCTCTGTTTGTTTCCAAGGCAAACTTTTCAATATCACAGTAATCCAAGTCTATGCCCTGACCAGTAATGCTGAAGAAGCTGAAGTTGAATGGTTCTATGAAGATCTACAAGACCTTCTAGAACTAACAAACAAAAAAGATGTCCTTTTCATTATAGGGGACTGGAATGCAAAAGTAGGAAGTCAAGAAACACCTGGAATAACAGGCAAATTTGGCCTTGGAGTACAAAATGAAGCAGGACAAAGGCTAATAGAGTTTTGTCAAGAGAATACACTGGTCATCACAAACACCCTCTTCCAACAACACAGGAGAAGACTCTATACATGGACATCACCAGAAGGTCAATACCAAAATAAGATTGATTATATTCTTTGCAGCCAAAGATGGAGAAGCTCTATGCAGTCAGCAAAAACAAGTCAGGGAGCTGACTGTGGCTCAGATCATGAACTACTTGTTGCCAAATTCAGACTTAAATTGAAGAAAGTGGGGAAAACCACTAGACCATTCAGGTATGACCTAAATCAAATCTGTTATGATTATATAGTAGGAGTGACAAATAGATTCAAGGGACTAGATGTGATAGAGTACCTGAAGAACTACAGACAGAGGTTTGAGACATTATACAGGAGGCAGAGATCAATACCATCCCCAAGAAAAAGAAATGCAAAAAGGCAAAATGGTTGTCTGAGGAGGCCTTACAAAGAGCTATGAAAAGAAGAGAAGTTGAAAGAGACACGTGTACCCCAATGTTCATCGCAGCACAGTTTATAATAGCCAGGACATGGAAGCAACCTAGATGTCCATCAGCAGATGAATGGATAAGAAAGCTGTGGTACATATACACAATGGAGTATTACTCAGCCATTAAAAAGAATACATTTGAATCAGTTCTAATGAGGTGGATGAAACTGGAGCCTATTATACAGAGTGAATAAGCCAGAAAGAAAAACACCAATACAGTATACTAATGCATATATATGGAATTTAGAAAGATGGAAATGATAACCCTGTATGCAAGACAGCAAAAGAGACACAGATGTATAGAACAGTCTTTTGGACTCTGTGGGGGCGGGGGCGGGGTGATTTGGGAAAATGCCATTAAAACATGTATAATACCATATAAGAAACTAATCGCCAGTCCAGGTTCGATACAGGATACAGGAAACTTGGGGCTGGTGCACTGGGATGACCCAGAGGGATGGTATGGGGAGGGAGGTGGAAGGGGGGTTCAGGATTTGGAACATGTGTACACCTGTGGCGGATGCATGTTGATGTATGGCAAAACCAATACAATATTGTAAAGTAAAAAAAATAATAACAATAAAAAAATAGAAAAATAAAAAAAATTAAAAAAGAAGAGAAGTGAAAGGCAAAGGAGAAAAGGAAAGATATACCCTTTTGAATACAGAGTTCCAAAGAAGAGCAAGGAGAGATAAGAAAGCCTTCCTCAGTAATCAATGCAAGGAAATAGAGGAAAACAACAGAATGGGACAGTCTAGAGATTTCATCAAGAATATTAAAGATATCAAGGGAACATTTCATGCAAAGATGGGCTCCACACAGAAATGTGTGGATCTAACAGAAGCAGAAGATATTAAGAAGAGGTGGCAAGAATTCATAGAAGAATTATACAAAAAAGATTTTTGAAACCCAGATAATCATGATGGTATGATTACCCATCTAGAGCCATACATCCTGGAATGTGAAGTCAAGTGGGCCTTAAGAAGCATCACTATGAACAAAGCTAGTGGAGGTGATGGAATTCCAGTTGAGCTACTTCAAGTCCTAAAAGATGATGCTGTGAAAGTGCTGCACTCAATATACCAGCAAATTTGGAAAACTCAGCAGTGGCCACAGGACTGGAAAAGGTCAGTTTCATTCCAATCCCCAAAAAAAGGCAATGCCAAAGAATGTTCAAACTACTGCACAACTGCATTCATCTCACATGCTAGCAAAGTAATGCTCAAAATTCTCCAAGCCAGGCCTTAACAGTATGTGAACGATGAACTTCCAGATGTTCAAGCTGGATTTAGAAAAGGCAGAGGAACCAGAAATCAAATTCCCAACATCCATTGGATCATTAAAAAAGCAAGAGAGTTCCATAAAAATATTTGTTTCTGCATTATTGACTATGACAAAGCCTTTGACTGTGTGGATCACAACAAACTGGAAAATTCTTCAAGAGATGGGAAATCCAGACCACTTGACCTGCCTCCTGAGAAATCTGTATGAAGGTCACGAAGCAACAGTTAGAACTAGACATGGAATAACAGACTGGTTACAAATTGGGAAAGGAGTATACCAAGGCTGTATACTGCTTATTTAACTTATATGCAGAGAACATCAAGAGAAACGCTGGGCTTGATGAAGCCCAAGCTGGAATCAAGATTGCCAGGAGAAATGTCAATAACCTGATATGCAGATGACACCACCCTTATGGCAGAAAGTGAAGAGGAACTAAAGAGCCTCTTGATGAAAGTGAAAGAGGAGAGTGAAAAAGTTGGCTTAAAACTCAACATTCAGATAGCTAAGATCATGGCATCCAGTCCCATCACTTCATGGCAAATAGATGAGGAAGGAATAGAAACAGTGACAGACTTGATTTTTGAGGGGCTCCAAAATCACTGCTGATGGTGACTGCAGCCATGAAATTAAAAGACGCTTACTTCTTGGAAGGAAAGTTTTGCCCAACCTAGACAGCATATTCAAAAGCAGAGACATTATTTTGCCAACAAAGGTCCATCTAGTCAAGGCTATGTTTTTTCCAGTAGTCATGTATGGATGTGAGAGTTGGACTGTGAAGAAAGCTGAGCACCGAAGAATTGATGCTTTTGAATTGTGGTGTTGGAGAAGACTCTTGAGAGTCCCTTGCACTGCAAGGAGATCCAACCGGTCCATCCTAAAGGAAATCAGTCCTGTAAATTCATTGGAAGGACTGATGCTGAAGCTGAAACTACAATACTTCGTCTGCCTGATGCAAAGAAGTGACTCATTTGAAAAGACCCTGATACTGGGAAAGATTGAAGGCAGGAGGAGAAGGGGACGACAGAGAATGAGATGGTTGGATGTCATCACTGATTCAATGGACATGAGTTTGAGTGAACTCCAGGAGTAGATGATGGACAGGGAGGCCTGGCATGCTGCAGTCGACAGGGTTGCAAAGAATCGGACATGACTGTGTGACTGAAGTGAACTGAACTGAAAGGTACATCAGGTTCATATACTGCAAAGGAAAATATACAAAACAATTTTCTTCTTGTCATAAAGTCTCTTAGTGGCAGGATAAAATGGAGAGAAAGACTGGTCATCCAAGAGAGCAAGGATTATTAAGCAAACCAAGGTAGAACTGTTGCCATTTGCTTCCCTACAAGTATGTCAATGCCAATTTTAATGGATCATGGAATCTAGCACCAACAATCTGTTTTACAGCTGGTAATTTTAGGATAGACATCCCATCCGTATGCAGCTCTAGTATAGCATTTAATCTTTGTCATGAAATAGACAGTCTAAAATATGAATAATTACCATTGTAAGAAAGAATATTTACTATGTGGAAAACATTTTAAATAGATTATCTCTAATCCTTTTAAAACCTGACACAGAAGATATGTTAGTTGTGATTGGCTGCAAGTGATAGAAAGCAATTCGATCTAGTTAAGAAAACTAGGGGAATTCTTATAAGGAGACAGGAGTGGCTAATGTAGGCCAAAGACAGGCATATAACCAGAATTAACAAAAACTGAAAACAGGCTCTGGTTGTCAGAAATTCTGTGTTTCTTCATTTTCCCTGTATGCCGCCTGGCTTCAGTTTATAAGCCCAATCCACACTAAGGAACTTGGAATGTTGCTGCAGATCAGCTTAGGAATTCTCCAGTGTAAGTTGGCCTTGCATATATCAGAATAATATATAACTGACCATAAAATCATATTAGCCTTGACATCCAAACAAAAGCCAGAGACCTATGACTTAGGTTGTAGAAATATCAATACAGGGGATTATCAGTGTTGCAATTTATAGCACTGTTCAATTATTAGCACAAGTTCAGTTCAGAGGGAAACATTTCTTAATATTATACCCAATATGACTGTAGATATTCAACTAAATTCAATCTTGGTTTGTTTTTTTTTTCAGTAGCTAAAATAGTAGAATATAGCCATTGTAAAATTGGTCTAAGTCTTGCATTTGGTTTGTCCCCTGAAGGCATAAATTTTTTTAAAAGGCTATTTTCAATGTCATTTCATGAGGTTTGTGATATTTTTTGTTCTTTCTAATTTGCAGAACAATCATAGTTATTGCTACTCTTATAATTCGACTCATGTTGGAACACAGAGAATCCTCTGGGTACTATTTTTTGTAACTTGAAAAGTATATTGCATTATGTTCAAGACTATTTTAAACTGTATTAATTACAAAGTCAAGCAATATACATTTAATGAAATAAAATAAAATTTTTATATAATATCATTCTGTGACAAAATGTTTTTCAGAAAATATTAAGCAGGTGAATTTAAGAATATACTTTTCAAAAGTTTTGGAAGATTTTAGAGTTGATATTAACAAAACAAATAAATGTAATGTTGAAGCTGTATTTAATGCCCTAAATCTTTGTAACTCATAAAAGTATTTGTCATTCGTTAAAAAATACATGGTAAAGTGATCATAATATAAATGAATTTAGGATTTATCAACAAAATGATTGACTACTTTCATCTTGGAATGTATCAATATGTATTAATATTTTGATTGGACAAACTAACATTGTTCATTTAACTGAATAATAATTTATTAAATATCTGCTATGTGTCTAATATAATAACAGGTTAAACAAGTGTGAGATAAACAATGTATCTCATAAAGTCAAACAAATAAATAACTGGCTTTAAAACACAGATGTAACAAAAACTTTAGTAGAGATACTGAATAAAATACCTTAGAGACAGAAGGGAGTGATTCTTTCTCCTTGAAGTACATCAGAGAAGAAAAGTGAGATTACCATTTATTTTGTAAAACTGTTTTTGTTTTTAAGTCCATTTTACATGTGTGGAAATTGGGTTTCATATTTCACAAAAAAATCTTCTAAGATTCAATCACAGAGATAGTGTGAAATGGCCATCTGATTTTGCTTCATTGTTCCTGTCATTTGCTGCTCTAAAAAACTCTTCAATGAGAAAATATATTAAACAGAGAAGTAACGAATAAGGAGTTTATAATAGGAACAAAGTTAAAGGGAGAAAGAACAGTTACTGGAAAATGAAGAGCAACTGGGAGTAAAATGTAGAATGTAACATTTGTAGGAGAGTGAGGAGGGTGAAAAGATATTTAAATTGTAATTAGACTTTAAATCATTCTAATTAAGATATCATACTGAATTTTGGGCAAGACGAGGGAAAATACTGAAGAGATACATATGTTAGTAAAATAATTTCAAGATCATTAAGGAGAATTAAGTGCATAAGAAAGAAATGGGATGCAGAGATCAAGTGATCTGCTGTTGCTTTGAGTCCAGATTAGAAATGAAGCAAGTCAAAATAGAGAAGGCAGGGGATGGATGAATTAATGAAATACTAAAGATTAAATCATCTCACTGGGTAAGTACAGAGAGAAGATAAATAAAGGGTGAAGAGGAAGGGATGAAGTCAGTAACTCGATCTTTTTATTTATAAAATATTAAATTGATAGATTTACTTTATATTAGCATTTATCTGTGTTTACATTAAGGGTGCTGGAACATTAAGATTTTAAATGTTAGAAAATTTCTATTATAGTGTTATGGGGGTAGACAATGCATAAAGTACTTCAGATTACTTTTTTTTTTGAAGAATGGCACAAAGACGTTAATTTAAAAAGTGAAAATATCCTCTTTCATTCATTTGCTTCACCTTCAAAAATTAGTGAGGCATTTATTTCACAATGGAGTATTACTCAGCCATTAAAAAGAATACATTTGAATCAGTTCTAATGAGGTGGATGAAACTGGAGCCTATTTTACAGAGTGAAGTAAGCCAGAAAGAAAAACACCAATACAGTATACTAACGCATATATATGGAATTTAGAAAGATGGTAACAATAACCCTGTGTACGAGACAGCAAAAGAGACACTGATGTATAGAACAGTCTTATGGACTCTGTGAGAGAGGGAGAGGGTGGGAAGATTTGGGAGAATGGCATTGAAACATGTAAAATATCATGTATGAAACGAGTTGCCAGTCCAGGTTCGATGCACGATACTGGATGCTTGGGGCTGGTGCACTGGGACGACCCAGAGGGATGGAATGAGGAGGGAGGAGGGAGGAGGGTTCAGGATGGGAAACACATGTATACCTGTGGAGGATTCGTTTGGATATTTGGCAAAACTAATACAATTATGTAAAGTTTAAAAATAAAATAAAATTAAAAAAAAATTAGTGAGGCTTTTATTTCATAATAAGTTGTACGCTAGTCAATTTACATACAATAGCAAGCACAGTAGACGCAGTGGCTGTCTTAGAGCCTAGTGGGTGGAACAGATTCCACCCAAACAATTAAAAAGCAAAGGAAAAATTGCTAGGAAAAAGTAAAAGGTTCTGTAAGATATTTTGTTAGGGGCAGTTAAGCTCTCAAGTAAGCATCAACCTTCAGAATTTATGATGAGAATCTGAAGATGGCATGGATTTATCTGAGTGAAGTAAGGAGGAAAGAGAACTCTAGGTGAAATATAATTCTTCTGTTACTTCTAATGATTGGATAATACCATTACAACAGTGAACTAGGAATTGCGCTAGTGACTAGCACTCTCTATTCTTATATAATTTGGGGTGTGTGTGTGCTAAGTTACTTCAGTTTTGTCCAACTTTGTGACCCTCTGTGACTATAGCCCACCAGGCTCCTCTGTCCATAGGATTTCCCAGGACAAGAATACTGGAGAAATCCCAGGCAAGAATGCTCGAGTGGGTTGTTGTGCTCTCCTCCAGGGGACCTTCCCAACCCAGAGATGGAACTTGTGTCTCTCATATCTCCTGCATTGGCAAGCAGGTTCTTTACCACTAACACCACCTGGGAAGCCCAGATAATTTGGCATATCTTTGCAAATATCTTAGTCATTTTGACATGACTTTACCATTAATAAGTGAAAGATAAAAGTAAAAAATAAATGAAACTAATATTTTATAATTACTTTTTTAAAGCCATGTTTAAGATACACACAAGTACATGCACACACACACACACACACACACACAAACCATTCCAGAACAATGAGGCTATGAATATAAATAGCAATTTTTACTTAATATACTTGTATTTTTTTAATTATAGTAGATGTTAATCATGTGTTAAACATGCATTTTCCTATATGCACTTGTAAGCATGATTAATCAGATATAACTATGAATTATACTCAGTTTTTTTTTTGAAACTGGAACAATATTATGAATTTGAAATTATCAGGGTTTTTTCCCCTGAAAAAAAACTTTAATTCACTGAAGCTGGGATAAAATCCATTTTTTCTAATGTGAAGCAAGAATCATCTAGTAAAGTAAATTTCAAAATTGGCTTGAAAAACTTTTCTATCGAGAATACAAGTGATAGAAGTGAAAACACATTATATTCTTTCTTTCTTTTAAAGAGATCTTCTCAGATGGAATCATCAAATGTTATACCTGAAAGAAGGCAGGGATCATTTGATTAAACCTCCACATGTTACAGATGTGACCATTCTGTTTTTAAAATTCTGTTTTTTTCCCTTCATTCTTTCATGGACTTTAGTCCCTATCCGTGGACTTGTGAATAGTGTTGAAGAAACTCATATTACCTTCTATTTTAAAGAAACAGGTTATTATTGCTGTGACATTCAAAATATTTTTAAAAATTTAATAGTACAAGTAAGAACATTCCAGTACACTTGCAAATCATCATCTCATTTTATATATTCAATTTTCCTTTCAGCCAAGTGAGTGGGATAGAGGAAAGAGGAATCAGAAAGTCATCCAAAAGTTCTCACTTTTTTCTTGTAAGAAGATGAAAATCAACAGTTGAAGCCAAAAATTGATTCAGATGGGTGAAGAAGACAAGAATCTCTCTATTGAGGAAGAGTAGCAAGAATCATCTCAGTCACACGTTTAGTTCATATAATTACCTATTTCATGAATCTACTCATTTTAAGTCAAGTTTTATAACTGTCCTGCAATAAAGTGTGAATTTTGAACCACTGGCTTTGCGTGCCTTCACCAGTATTTTTTTTTCTCAACTTATCTAATTATTCTTCTTTCTCACTCGTAACTGATTGCTCATAGCCCAGAAAAACTGGCTTGAAGGTGCGGAAAGAAACCCACCTGGAGACCATAATTTCCTTAGCTTAATGAAACTCGCGCCTGATGGGCTGCCGTCCCCTGATGGGGTCGCACAGAGTCGGACACGACTGAAGCGATTTAGCAAAAAAAAAAAAAAGAAAGAAACTCACAGCATTTTATGGAAAACCAGTTTGTGTGTAGTTAATATTACCTGAAGCTTTAATGACATTCATGCTTAGATATGTATACAAGGAACAAGGTTGCAGGCATCCTGTTTGTGTGTGCATCTGTGTGCACTTCTTTTGCCTATCCAGCAGGTAGTCCTTACATTCCTTCCTCCAAATCTCCAGCTTTATTCAGATATTTACTCTTCTTGAATTGGTCATCAACCTTGGAGAAGGATTATTTCATTCACAAGCAAAGTATGTCTTATTAGCCTAGAGGCAATCTCATTTCCCTTGCTAGCTCTTGATTCACAAAAGAACATGGTATCCAATTTCCATCAATGGGATCTGAGGAAAAATTTACTGAGGAAAAATTTGCTGGGTTAAGAAAAAATTTTCTTCACTGCTAGGGGTGATGTACAACCAGTGACGGAGTCCTCTTTTCCTGGGCCTAATCATGGAAGGAACTGATGTAGCCATCTTGCTACTAGCCTAAAGAAGGATGGTATCAGATGTGAGAGACGGAAGAAAACGATTTTACATCATCATTGAATTTCTTATTTAAACAACGTATACCTTAAATTACCTCTGAATTTCTGATATGTGAGATAACACATTTCCCCATTGTTTAAGCAAATTTCAGTGAAGTTTTCATTTCCTGAAGCAGACATTGTTCTAAGTGGGATGGGATAATTATTATTTAGCTTAAAGTTAAAGAATTTTACTTAACATAAATTTTTCCATAAGAACTGGCCTTAAGCCAATTATTTCTTGATATGAAGAAATACTTTTGCCTTAATAGCATATATTTCTGTGCATGGTGATTTCAAGAAAAATATAGTGTAGGTCTGTATCTATTTCACTGTATTGATTCATCTGCCCAAACCTGGAAAAAAAAATTAAATCAAAAAAATAGGTTCTTCAAATCCTGACTGTATTATTTGGAGAAGAGACAGTTATTTGCAAAGTTCTTTTGGAACAATATTTTGGTGACATATGAAGTAAAAACATGTGGATTAAATTTACCAAGGATTAGTTTTAGTTTTTAAACTAATGAAAATGATTAGAAAATATTGTTTTAATCGTAAAACAGATATCCCAAAACTATCTCTGAAGATATCCCCAATTTTTTTCTAATCTCAGTCAATTCCCTATTAAATTTTAGAAATTTAAGAAAGAGCTATAAATAGCTAAATTCAAGGTCACAAATGTGTATGAAAAATCTTGGCAAAGTCACACCAAAATATAGAGTGAGCCTTGATAAAGAGCCATACTTCTCCTTATACTCAGAATTAAATGTAAGCAAATTTATCATCACCCTCTGACTCATAAATTTGGAATGCAGCTCTTTTGAGATGTTTGTGCAAAAGAAAGACTAATTGTTTTCACTTTTAAATGTTAAGGTACCCTCCTTGTTTCCCTTGGGACACATTGCAGCAGAACAATAGGTAAAGATAATACATTGTTCTCAGGATATCCTCTCAGTGTAGGCTGGCATTTTGCAGTTCATAGCCCATATGCAACAGTACAAACAAGATGAAATATAGCCATCCTCAGAACTGCCAAAAAGATGTTTTGTATTTTCAAGACCATAATTATTAAATGTTTCATTAAAACTTTCTTGCACTTCTTTTTTTTCAAGACATGTTTGAAATCACTCACTTTTAGCTTTCTCACTTAAAATTTAAACAAAACTTGACTTATTCGTGTGGTTACTTCAAATAGATCAGAATTTCAATCATCTACTTATTAAATCATTCGAGCTGAATTTTGTAAGCACTTAAAATGTGACAGGTACTTTAGTTATACAGAATGCATGATGTGGCTCAATATGGACACTATGCCTGCCCTCACTATACAGTTTGTCTTTGAGAAAGACAGAAAATTAAAGAAGCTATCTCAAACTATGTCAAAGGCTATAATATGCAAAGTAAAAGTTCCAGTAGACTCACAGAGCAAGAACATCAAGCTAGTGTAAGGGTCAAGGAAGACTCCTCAGAGGAAATGATCTATAAGCTGTGTTTTTCAGCTTTGAAGTTGTGAGATCAATGTAGTAAACCAATTAGAGTAGAAGTGAATTGCAATAAAATGCACTAATATTGTTTCAAGAAATGTTTTCAACTGTGTTTGTGTCTATGTGAGACAGAGATCTGGGTTGGAAGTAAAATGTATTCTTTAATATGGGTGGTGGCCAAAAATGTGTTTGAAACTCACTAGCCCAAAGGATGAATGGAAATTAGCTAATTAAAAATGATAAGAAAGCTGTGGTACATATACACAATGGAATATTACTCAGCCATTAAAAAGAATACATTTGAATCAGTTCTAATGAGGTGGATGAAACTGGAGCCTATTATACAGAGTGAAGTAATTCAGAAAGAAAAACACCAATACAGTATACTAACACATATATGTGGAATTTAGAAAGATGGTAACGATAACCCTGTAAGTGAGATGGCAAAAGAGACACAGATGTATAGAACAGTAGGACTCTGTGGGAGAGGGAGAGGGTGGGATAATTTGGGAGAATGGCATTGAAACATGTATAATATCATATAAGAAATGAATTGCCAGTCTAGGTTTGATGCAGGATACAGGATGCTTGGGGCTGGTGCACTGGGATGACCCAGAGGGATGGTAGAGGGAGGGAGGTGGGAGGGGGGTTCAGGATGGGGAACACATGTACACCTGTGGCAGATTCATGCCGATGTATGGCAAAACCAATACAATATTGTAAAGTAATTAGCCTCCAATTAAAATAAACAAATTTATATTAAAAAAAGAAAAAATAAAAATGAGGATTAAGAATTTTCCTGGCTGGATCAGGAGTTTTTATGCAGAGATATATATGTGCAAATGCCCAGAGGCATAAAAGTCTGTATAATTCTAGGAGCTGAGAGAAGTTCAGAAAAACTGGAAAAGTTGGGTGTGGAGAAAATGGAATTGGTTGTCTCCATAAACACCAGGGATGGAGCTTAAATCATGATAAAAAGTAGCTATCAAACTTTTTACAAGCCATGCCATGAAGTTCGCATATTATTTTGAGAGCAATAGATAGTTGCCTAGGGGCTTTCCAGGTGGTGCTAGTGGTAAAGAACCTGCCTGCCAATGCAGGAGATGCAAGAGAAGATGGTTCCATCCTTGGGTTGGGAAGATCCCCTGAAGGGCAGCACGGCAACCTACTCCTGTATTCTTGCCTGGAGAATCCCATGGACAGAAGACCCTGGCGGGCTATAGTCCATAGCATCACAAAGTCAGACACAACTGAAGCAGCACAGCACACATGATTAGTTAGCTGCTAAATAGTTTTAAGAAGGAGGATATGATCACGTTTGCATGTTACAGAATGGCTCTGATCATATTTTACAAATGAAGAGACAGAAATCAATATTAAAGGCAGTGGTAACAATAACCCTGTGTACGAGACAGCAAAAGAGACACTGATGTATAGAACAGTCTTATGGACTCTGTGGGAGAGGGAGAGGGTGGGAAGATTTGGGAGAATGGCATTGAAACATGTAAAATATCATGTATGAAACGAGTTGCCAGTCCAGGTTCGATGCACGATACTGGATGCTTGGGGCTAGTGCACTGGGACGACCCAGAGGGATGGTATGGGGAGGGAGGGGGGAGGAGGGTTCAGGATGGGGAACACATGTATACCTGTGGTGGATTCATTTTGATATTTGGCAAAACTAATACAATTATGTAAAGTTTAAAAATAAAATAAAATTAAAAAATAAATAAATAAAGGCAGGAGGGTTGCAGTAATTCAGATGGCCCAGTCAAGCAGAGTGATTTGAAGGATATAAAGAAGTGCACGGATATGAATCCCCAGTGGACATGTAGGTCTAGTATTTGACTGTGGGAAGGAAGGGAAATGGAGGCACCTGGAATGCCGTCGAATTGCAGGCAGGAGCTATTAGATGGAGAGTGCCAGTACTAATTGAGCCAGGGAAACAATGGAAAAGAAACAACAGGTTTGGTGGATAAAGAGGACAAAATTTTTCAGTTTGGGATAAAGTCACATCTGCTCATTCTCAGCCATTCACAACAAAGAAATTTCAAAACGTTTTCATTAAGGGTCAATTCATGATAAAGACGGGTGCAACTCTGGAATATTTTCTAAGCATGAAAGAAATTTTCCAGCTTCTATCCATTTCAACACAGGTTCTGCCACCCTGGTTTAATTACCATGATTCAACAATAATGTTGTCAGGTTTCAGTATACTAGTCTTTCAAACTTAAGATTCTATTTCATTTCCAAATGAAAATATATTTTTTCTATAGAAACATTTAAAGTTAGCAATCACTATCATAACAAGCATGTGTGTTTAGTTGCTAAGTCGTATCCAACTCTCTGTGACCCCATGGACAGTAGCGCCCGAGGCTCCTCTGTCCATGGGATTTCCCAGGCAAGAATACTAGAATGAACTGAAATTTCTTTCTTCAGGGGATCTTCCCAACCCAGGGATCAAACCCACATCTCCATGTCTCCTGCATCGGCAGGCAGATTCTTTACCACTGAGCCGATAGTATGTGCTGATAAATTACCAGAAGATGAACCTGAGCAAGACATTTCATATCACAGTTTTTCTACATTGGAAATGTTTCCCTGAGAAAGTGAATGACCCAAGGACAGTATTCTTATGAGCCTCTTCTACTCTTCCTCAAGATAAAATTGGGACACAAATAAAATTAAAACTGGATTAAGGTCTACATAATGCAAAGAAAAAAATTATTAGAAAAAGGACACAGAATGTAGGGGGCTGTGTGTGTGACATGGTACGTATCCTACGCCCCGCTTGCATACTTGCCTGGACAGGCTGTGTACTATACGTGGAAACTGCACGTTACTGTTCCAGAATCCGAGTTTTTGTTTTGATTTATTTCCTTCTCTGGAAAAGTAAGATTCTTGAAAATGAAAACTTCTGGTTTTCAATACTATAATCACTGCTATCATTTAATTTTTTTAGTCATTTTAAAAGGTCCGAGAATCCACTCTCCTATCACTCTGCTTCTCCAGCAATGGAGGCGCCTGAGTATGTGTGAGAGGAAACCTCAGAGATAACCTTAATTTCACTCTGTCCATGAGCAAGGCCACAGTGGACACGACTTGTGGCAAATTTGATTGTCAGTGTTTATTGAGGACCTTAAAAATGCCACTGTCCTTATGCCCACTAATTTTATTTCCCAAAATTTGTCTCTCAAGTTTTTATAATTACAGTTTATTACAGCATCACTTATAATTTAAAGACTTGTTCAAAACAAAACAAAACAGAAAGGACTTCCCTGGCAGTCCAAGTGATTAAGACACTGTGCTTCCACGGCTCGGGGCACAGGTTCAATACCTGTTCAGAGACCTAAGATCCCATATGCTATGCAGCGCAGTCTACAAAAGAAACAGAAAAAAAACCTAAATGTCTAAAAATAAGGACTATAGAAACCATTATTCCATTAAGTATTTATGTGTTTACAAAATAAATATTTTGTGACTTACAAATAACTATATTGATGTGAAAATACTTATATCATAAATCAAGCTAAAATAAGCAAGATATACCATTGTAAATAGTTTTCTGAAAAAAATCAGTGATAAATATACAATACAGACTTAAAGGAGTTTTACCACCACAATACAGTATTCATTTCTGAAAGATAGTTTCACAAATAAATTTATTTTTCTTTCTTCTCCAGTTTAAACACATTTTAAAGTGAAACAGATTGCTTTCCCAGATTAATGGGAAAGCTAAACTATTAATATTTTTTCCTTCTTCAAATGTGTATTTCATACTATTAGCCAAAGTCTATCCATAAGACACTGAAGCAAGTAATTTGTCTATGCCCTGAAAAACCTGAAACTATTTAACCATAAGTTGGATTTTGTGAACTAAGATAACTTCAGCTCAGGTGTATCTCCATCTATTTGCCAGAATTTTAATTATTTATCAATATCAAGATGCCTGTCAGTATGGTTGTTGTTATTAGCTTGTGTCTTATGCTACCATTTGGTAGGAGAACACTGTCTTTGCAATAGTAAAATTCATTTCAGTAATATAATTGTAATTCATTTTATTTCTCTAAAAAGTCTGCTACATAGAACTAGATATTTATGAGATAGATTTTAAAATCTAGGTCCAAAGATGCACAATATAAATATTTTCATATCTGGATCCAAGGGTTAGATACTTAAGTCTGTGTATTAGATAGCTGAGACAGAAAGGCGCAAAGCAGTGCAGAAAACAATTTATGCGTGCATTTTACATCTTGGATGTTACCTTTCTCCCACGGTAGAGAAGTATATAATCTCTCTCGCTTGCTCGCTCTTTTTTTTATTTGCATGAAACCCGCTTTGCAGCTCCCAAAGCTGCAATCCAATCAGAAACATAGAGTAATTCCCTGTTTCAATGCTTCTTCCTTTAGTCTGGTTCAGAATACAAATGCGGACAATATTGCTTTCCCAGAGGCAAGCCAGAAAAATCTTTTTCTTTCTATAATAGAGGCAGAGAATAAACATTTCAAGACTGAAATGCACTCATCTGTAAACAGAAATGACATGGCTGACATTTACTGAAAAAAAAAAAAAATAAGCAGAGATTATCATTTCATAGCCTGCAGTAGAGTGAAACTAGCTGAAAAGCAAATACTTCTTTTAGCCCACCGTTTCCTCTGTTTGATAATGGGTGTTGATCTTTGTGTTGCAGCTCTTCTAATTGCTTTGCTTTTATTTTTAATGAACCTCCGTTTCACTCACTCATCAGCCACATAAGGGTGAAAATGGATGGTGATACACAATCATTTACAGGTGCACTTTCATTAAAGATAAAAAGCCTCTGGGACTTAGGTCTTAGGAGGTAAATGGTTTCATTCTTTCTTCCAGCCTTTTTCAGCTGTATCTTTCAAGTTCTATAAACCTTCACAAAAAAGGAAAGAATCTACAATGTGCATAACATAAGGATCCCCTGAGTAATTATTATTTAACGTGTATGAATACTCCTAGGAACTGAGCATATTGATTGTGTCTGTGTCTTCATGCCCTGAAAATTGGGGAGGGTGGCACTGAAGAAATAATGTAGAGTTCTGGGCATGTTATTAAGTATTTGAATTACCTGAGAACAAAAGTTATCTGTGATTAGGTACTTTCAGAAGGGAAAATAGAAACACTCTGTCCAGAGCTTGAAACCATAAAAATCACTGAGCCAGGAGATCAGAGAAACAACCTGGATGAGACCTTAGAGTGGGGAATAGAGCATAAGTTTTAGAGTCAAAGATCGGATTGAATGCTTACTCAGTTTGGTGAGAGCTAATGGCACCCCACTCCAGTACTTTTGCCTGGAAAATCCCGTGGATGGAGGAGCCTGGTGGGCTGCAGTCCATGGGGTCGCTAGAGTCGGACACGACTGAGCGACTTCACTTTCACTTTTCACTTTCATGCATTGGAGAAGGAAATGGCAGCCCACTCCAGTGTTCTTGCCTGGAGAATCCCAGGGACTGGGGAGCCTGGTGGGCTGCCATCTATGGGGTCACACAGAGTCGGACATGACTGAAGCGACTTAGCAGCAGCAGCAGCTTGACCTTAAGTAAACAATTCTGAGCCTCAGTTTCTTCACATAGAAAAGGGAGGCACCAGTACTGTTTGCTGAGCTTGCCTCAAACAGTACCACAGCTAGGGTTAACCAAAAGAATATAAATGAAAACCATCAGAATCTGTGGCTGTGTCCATGAGGATTTTGCATAAAGGGGACATTTCACATCAGTGAGGAAAGGGTGCCTTATTCAATTAATTTCACTGAGACACCTGTACATTTAAAGAGAAAAAAGAAAAGTATATCCCTAGCTCACACTTTTCAGAAAAGTAAATTATAATTGTATTCAAAACTTAAATGTACACATCTTAACCCACAACATACTAAATAAAATAAATGTTTATGAACTTCAAGTAAAAAAATCTTAAATCAGAAACAAAATGTGAAATCCAGCATGAAAAATATTTGTGATATATAACAATTATAACATGTGCATATTCAGAAATATAGAAATATAAAGGATATATCTTTTGAAAATAATAAAACATTCCAATTGAAACTGGATGAATAGGTGAATGCATGTATAATGCATTAGATATAAAACTATGAAGTGGCAAAGAAGGTAAAGTCCACAGTGCCAGACATAAAAACAAAGTTTTTAAGACACACAAAGAATCAGGAAAATATGAACCGTAATAAGGACAAAATTAGTGAACCAAAACTGATCTATAACTGACATAGATGGAAGAATTAAACACTGATATTAAAACAGTTCTTGTCATTGAGTTTTATGTCTTCAAAATGTGTCCACAAAATCCTTAAAAGTATGAAGAAGAGAACAAAAACAATATTACTTAAAAGTCAAAATACTGTCTTTTTAATTTTTCTTTTATTTCTTTATATTCCAAATATTTATTGGGCACTTATTCCTTATAAAGCTGTATGTTAGGTAGTGGTCATTCAGTAGCAAGCCCAGAAGACAGAGGGCTTATAGTTTAGACTAATCAAAAATAATGACAATGAGTTTTGGGGTTTATGACATAGATAGCAGTAAAAAAAAAGAGGGGAATTATGAAAGTATACTATTTTAAGATTCCTATACTTTACATGATATGATATAATACTACTTGCAGGTAGAATATGGTAAGTTAAAGACATGGAATCTTAACTACAATAGCAACAAAAGAAGGATTTTTAACTAATAAACCAACACAGAACATAAAATTTATCATCAATTCAGTTCAGTTGCTCAGTTGTGTCTGACTCTTTGCGACCCCATGAATCGCAACATGCTAGGCCTCCCTGTCCATCACCAACTCCCGGAGTTCACTCAGACTCACATCCATCCAGTCGGTGATGCCATCCAGCCATCTCATCCTGTGTCATCCCCTTCTCCTCCAACCCCCAATCCCTCCCAGCATCAGAGTCTTTTCCAATGAGTCAACTCTTCGCATGAGGTGGCCAAAGTATTGGAGTTTCAGCTTTAGCATCATTCCTTCCAAAGAACACCCAGGACTGATCTCCTTTAGAATGGACTGGTTGCATCTCCTTGCAGTCCAAGGGACTCTCAAGGGTCTTCTCCAACACCACAGTTAAAAAGCATCAATTCTTTGGTGCTCAGCTTTCCTTATAGTCTAACTCTCACATCTATACATGACCACAGGAAAAACCATAGCCTTGACTAGACGGAACTTTGTTGGCAAAGTAATGTCTCTGCTTTTGAATATGCTATCTAGGTTGGTCATAATTTTCTTTCCAAGGAGTAAGCGTCTTTTAATTTCATGGCTGCAATCATCATCTGCAGTGATTTTGGAACCCAAAAAAATAAATTCTGACACTGTTTCCACTGTTTTCCTATCTATTTCCCATCAAGTGATGGGACCAGATGCCATGATCTTAGTTTTCAGAATGTTGTACTTAATCCAAAAAGTGGTATAAAAAAATGAGAAAAAATCAACAATAAAGAGCAAATAAGAGAAACAGAAACAAACGGGAAGATAATAGACTGACACCTAATCATTTTCCTAATCATATCAAATGTAAGTAGTTTGAACACCTCCATTATAAGGAAGAAATACGCATACTGGATATAAACAAACAAGACTCCGTTACATGTTAAAGTAAACTGAGTTTAAATATAAAGACACAAATAGAAAAATAAAAGAACAAAAGTAAAAGAGTAGAAAACAATATGCTCTTATTCTCTCCCATTCTGAAGGCTGTCTTTTCACCTTGCTTATAGTTTCCTTTGATGTGCAGAAGTTTTTAAGTTTAATTAGCTCCCATTTGTTTATTTTTGCTTTTATTTCCAATATTCTGGGAGGTGGGTCATAGAGGATCCTGCTGTGATGTATGTCAGAGAGTGTTTTGCCTATGTTCTCCTCTAGGAGTTTTATAGTTTCTGGTTTTACGTTTAGATCTTTAATCCATTTTGAGTTTATTTTTGTGTATGGTGTTAGAAAGTGTTCTAGTTTCATTCTTTTACAACTGGTTGACCAGATTTCCCAGCACCATTTGTTAAAGAGATTGTCTTTTATCCATTGTATATTCTTGCCTCCTTTGTCAAAGATAAGGTGTCCATATGTGCGTGGATTTATCTCTGGGCTTTCTATTTTGTTCCATTGATCTATATTTCTATCTTTGTGCCAGTACCATACTGTCTTGATGACTGTGGCTTTGTAGTAGAGCCTGAAGTCAGGTAGGTTGATCCATGAAGCAACTGACAAACAACTAATCTCAAAAATATACAAGCAACTCCTACAGCTCAACTCCAGAAAAATAAATGACCCAATCAAAAAAATGGGCCAAAGAACTAAATAGACATTTCTCCAAAGAAGACATACAGATGGCTAACAAACACATGAAAAGATGCTCAACATCACTCATTATTAGAGAAATGCAAATCAAAACCACTATGAGGTACCATTTCACACCAGTCAGAATGGTTGCTATCCAAAAGTCTACAAGCAATAAATGCTGGAGAGGGTGTGGAGAAAAGGGAACCCTCTTACACTGTTGGTGGGAATGCAAACTAGTACAGCCACTATGGAGAACAGTGTGGAGATTCCTTAAAAAACTGGAAATAGAACTGCCTTATGATCCAGCAATCCCACTGCTGGGCATACACACTGAGGAAACCAGAATTAAAAGAGACATGTGTACCCCAATGTTCATCGCAGCACTGTTTCTAATAGCCAGGACATGGAAGCAACTTAGATGTCCATCAGCAGATGAATGGATAAGAAAGCAGTGGTACATATACACAATGGAGTATTACTCAGCCATTAAAAAGAATACATTTGAATCAGTTCTAATGAGGTGGATGAAACTGGAGCCTATTATACAGAGTGAAGTAAGCCAGAAAGAAAAACACCAATACAGTATACTAACGCATATATATGGAATTTAGAAAGATGGTAACAATAACCCTGTGTACGAGACAGCAAAAGAGACACTGATGTATAGAACAGTCTTATGGACTCTGTTGGAGAGGGAGAGGGTGGGAAGATTTGGGAGAATGGCATTTAAACAGGTAAAATATCATGTATGAAACGAGTTGCCAGTCCAGGTTCGAAGCACGATACTGGATGCTTGGGGCTAGTGCACTGGGACGACCCAGAGGGATGGTATGGGGAGGGAGGAGGGAGGAGTGTTCAGGGTGGGGAACACATGTATACCTGTGGCGGATTCATTTTGATATTTGGCAAAACTAATACAATTTTGTAAAGTTTAAAAATAAAATAAAATTTAAATTAAAAAAAATGATAATAAAAAAAATAAAAACAAGCCAGGAAGTATTTAGGCCAAATGTTCGGGGACATCAAAAAAAAAAAAAAAAAAGAAAGAAAAGAAAACGATATGCTCAAACTCATCAAAAGAAAGCTTGAGAGGCTACATTACAACAACAAAGTAAGCTCCAGAGCAAAGACTATTACAATGGACAAATCATTTTATTTTGTAAGGATAAGGGGTCAATTCATCAAGAGGAACCAACATTTATTGTTAGTGAAGTTTTGATGATGGCCATTCTGAGTGCTGTGAGGTGATAATCCACAAACAATAAATGCTGGAGAAAGTATGGAGAAAAAGGAAACTTCCTACCCCATTGGTGGGAATTTAAATTGATACAGCCATTATGAAGAACAACATGAGTTTCCTTAAAAAACTAAAAATAAAACTACCAAATGATTCAGCAATCCCACTTCTGTGTATACACTGGGAGAAAACCATAATTCAAAAAGACACATGCACCTCAGTGTTCACTGCAGCACTATTTACAATAGCCAGGAAATGGAAGCAACTTAAATGTCCACCAACAGAGGAATGGAAAAAGAAGATGTACACATATATACACAATGATATATTCAGTTCAGTTCAGTTTGGTCACGCAGTCGTGTCCGACTCTTTGTGACCGCATGAATGGCAGCACGCCAGGCCTCCCTGTCCATCACCAACTCCCAGAGTTCACTCAGACTCACGTCCATCGAGTCAGTGATGCCATCCAGCCATCTCATCTGCTGTCGTCCCCTTCTCCTCCTGCCCCCAATCCCTCCCAGCATCAGAGTCTTTTCCAATGAGTCAACTCTTTACATGAGGTGGCCAAAGTACTGGAGTTTACTTGCACATAAAAATGAATGAAACTGTGCAATTTACAGAAACGTGGATAGACATAGAGACTGGCATACTGAGTGAAGTGAGTAAAAAAGATAAAAACAAATGTTGTGTAATATTGCTTATATGTGGAATCTAGAAAAACAACGTAAATGAACTTAACTGCAAGAAGAAATAGACACAAAGGTAGAGAACAAATGCATGGATACAGGGATGGTAAAGAGGGAGCGGGATGAATTAGGAGAATGGCTTGACATATACACACTTGTTTAGTCACTTAGTCATGTCTCACTCTTTGCTACTTCATGAACTGCAGCATGCCAGGCTTCCCTTTCCTTCACCATCTCCCAGAGCTTGCTCAAACTCATGTCCATTGAGTCGGTGATGCCATCCAACCATCTCATCCTCTGTCATCCTCTTCTCCTCCTGCCTTCCATCTTTTCCCCCATCAGGGTCTTTTCTAACAAGTCAGCTCTTCACATTAGGTGGCCAAAGTATTGGAGCTTCAGCTTCAGCATCAGTCCTTTCAATGAATAGTCAGGGTTGATTTCCCTTAGGATTGACTAGTTTGATCTCCTTGCAGTCCAAGGAACTCTCGAGTCTTCTCCAGGACCAGTTCAAATGCATCAATCCTTCGGTATTCAGCCTTCTTTATAGAATTCTCACATCCATACATGACTACTGGAAAAACCATAACATTGATTAGATGGACCTTTGTTGCCAAAGTGATATCTCTGCTTTTTAATGCATGTCTAGGTTTGTCATGGAGACGGCAATGGCAACCCACTCCAGTATTCTTGCCTGGAGAATCCCATGGAGGCAGGACCCTGGTGGGCTGCAGTCCGTGGGGTTGCTAAGAGTCGGACACGACTGAGCAACTTCACTTTGACTTTTCACTTTCATGCATTGGAGAAGAAAATGGCAACCCACTCCAGTGTTCTTGCCTGGAGAATCCTAGGGATAGCGGAGCCTAGTGGGCTGCCGTCTATGGGGTCGCACAGAGTTGGACACGACTGAAGCGACTTAGCAGCAGCAGCAGGTTTGTCATAGCTTATCTTCCAAGGAGCAAGTGTCTTTTAATTTCATGGCTGCAGTCACCATCTGCAGTGATTTTGGAGCCCCCCCAAAATAGTCTCTCACTGTTTCCATTGTTTCCCTATCTATTTGCCATGAAGTGATGGGAGCAGATGCCATGATCTTTGTTTTCTGAATGCTGAGTTTTAAGCCAGCTTTTTCACTCTCCTTTTTCACTTTCATCAAGAGGCTTTTTAATTCCTCTTCACTTTCTGCCATAAGGGTGGTGTCTTTGTCTTCTGCATATTTGATGTTATTCATATTTCTCTCAGCAATCTTGATTCCAGCTTGTGCTTCATCCAGCCCAACGTTTCTCATGATGTACTCTGCATATAAGTTAAATAAGCACAGTGACAATATACAGCCTTGATGTACTCCTTTCTTGATTTGGAACCAGTCTGTTGTTCCATGTCCAGTTCTAACTGTTGCTTCTTGACCTTCATACAGATTTCTCAGGAGGCAGGTAAGGTGGTCTGGTATTCCCATCTCTTTAAGAATTTTCCACAGTTTGTTGTAATCCACACAGTCAGAGGCTTTATTTTATGAGAGCCTATAATGCTAAGGATATAATTCACAAGATCTTTGAAAACTTTTCAATTGTATAGTCATTCAACCAACACATTTTTTAATGGAGCACAGAGCAGATATTGTCAATTACCCCCCAATATCCTCTTAGAACTCACTTGCTAAAGACTGCTACTGGGAATTTCTGTCCTGTCTAGTCTTTCTGGTTGTTGTTTTTTATTTAATGTTTTTATTCTTGTTTTACCTGAGGAGCATATAAGGCTTCACACAGTGCAACCTGACATACAATAGAGTTAACTTCTTGGAAGCAGTCCTCAATAAATGACAGTCAGAGTTGATAAATAAACACCCCTATTTATAAATAAATAAATGAGTGCTTTGTGGTTTGAATGGAGTGACTGAGGCATGTTCTGCACTATCTTTCATGCTGCACCATGGTACTGAATTCCCATACTGCAGATTGACAACTGCCTGGTGTCACGCTGTTTTTTACTTTCTTCTGTTCCCTGCCTCACTTATTTTGTGTCTGGGTGTGTATTTATGATGTGTCT
The DNA here is from genome assembly GCF_029407905.1 of Bubalus kerabau. Taxonomy (NCBI): domain Eukaryota; kingdom Metazoa; phylum Chordata; class Mammalia; order Artiodactyla; family Bovidae; genus Bubalus; species Bubalus kerabau. The sequence continues at coordinate 102,036,339 of NC_073624.1, forward strand.
ATGGAGAAAGATGTACGGAGGGACCCTCTACGGAGGGATATGGGTCCCTCCGTATCTCACTTCTTAATCCCCCTATCAGTTTTCTTGGATCACTTCTCAAACTATGGGTATTTTAATCCTTGCCTCAAGATCTAGGGAAACAGCAGCAAAAAAAGAAAAAAAAAAAAAAAAAGATTACCTGACCTTGTAAGTGTCAGAAAATTTATTTACAACTTGGAAATAGGCAAAATTGATTACTGAGTGCCCTTTCAGTGCAGTCCTTGGCTTGACTTACCATCAAACTTGGTTATTTTACAACTCTGTTGGAGCAGAGGTTAATTTGCAAATTTTGTCCAGTAGAGATCAAATAATTTCTGTCCAGTGAAATAGATAGTGCCAAAGGTTACATTTTATTTCCCTTTGAGACATTAATCAGTTCTGTGTATAACCCAGCAATTCTATCCTGACATTTCTTTATTAAAAATGCCCAGTTTCACCCAAGCTTTTGAACAGTATTTAATATTATTCTGGTTGCCTTATTTATAAAGAAATGGATAACATTTGGGGCATGTTTTAATTTTATATTTGTCTGAGATTTATATTTTATACACTTTGGAGCATTACACTTCAACTAAGGGAGATAAACAATAAATGAAAATAACTATATACATATATACATACACATATTAAATAAGTCATGTCCTAATGAGTGCTATAAAGAAGAATAAAGATGGGTAGAGGTTAGAGATTGATGGTTTGGAGGGAAAGTGCTATTTTATATAAAGTGATTGAGGAGGCCTTTGTATGGAGACAGGATGAAGAGAGACAGCTGGTCACATGGATATCTAAAGCAGAAGCATTCCAGGCAGGCAAACACACACACACACACACACACAAACACCGCGAATGTAAAAATTCTGAAATAAGACTTTGCTTGAAATATTCAGGTAACAGAAAGAAGATCACCACAGTGGATGCTGAGTGAGTTATGATGGGGGAAAGGGAAAGGGAGTGACAAGTGATGAAGACAAAGAAGTAATATGGACCAGATCACATATGACCTTCTATACTAGTTCAAGGACGGTGGCTTATATTTTAAGTGAGATAGAAGGAGAATTCTAAGCAAAGTAAGGTGACCTGCTGTTTCCAAAGGATCATATGAGCCACAGAATTGAGATTAGAGGCTAGGGCACACTTGGAGAGACCAATTCTTTTTTTTTTTTCAATTTTAGCAAGAGACTTTGGTGGTCTAGACCTGGGTGATGGTGGTAGGGAGATAAATTTTTAGGTAAAACCAACATTAATTATCTCTGATAATTAAATGCAATTTATGAGAATGAGTATCAGTCTTCATTTACCAATTCTTCACTTTTTCTAATATTTAATGCAAGGTATTGGGTTAAGCGTATAATGTCAATAAAACAGCTTCTAAGATTCACATGGACTTTTTCTGCAGGCCTAACAAATTTGAGATTAATATGGTTATGTCACTTCAGAGACATTTTAATACTTAAAACTGCCACTTTCACAAATGGTGATAAATGCATCAGCAAAAAAATCTCATCATAGTAATTTAAACATAGGTTATTCTGACATAGTCAAACTGAACCACATTCTAGTTCTCAGGGAAGATATTCTTAAGAAGCAGAGTCAGGTTTATTTTACACTGATAGAGAAAAAAGGACACTCAGAGTATGGATCTATTTACATTAATTTAGAACTGTGAAACTTGTGTTGTAAATTTTAGCAATTTATTTTTAAAAATGATATTGGTTTCAGAAACTGACAGCCCATCACTTAAAATATCCTGAATTACTAACTTCTGTAGTATTTCTGCTTGGTATTGTTTATGATAGAATTGTTCCTAAACCAAAGGGGTTTCACGCATGTCACACAAAGAACTGACTTGTAAAGTTTTCTGTCTGCTGATTCTTTTATCTTTCAATAAACAAGTGCTCATTTTTATCTTCAACAGTCTACAAATTGATCTCTAAAGCAAGATGTACAAACAAGAAATGGCATGAAATATAGTCCATTAAATGGAGGACAAAAAAATTAGATCACCTGCTAATATTTACTACTTTGTGTATGTGTGGAATGTAAGTATCTATTAATGCAGTAATACTTGGAAATAATTCTTAATAGCAAATATACAATAGGAGTAAATATACATAGGAGTATATTTATATTTTTTTTCTTAGGAAGACATAGTAAAGAAGTTTGGACACATTTATAACATCGATTCATTGGAAAAGACCCTGATGCTGGGAAAGATTGAGGGCAGGAGGAGAAGGGAAGGGCAGAAGATGAGACAGTTGGATGGGATCACTGACTCAATGGTCATGAGTTTGACCAAACTCTAGTACATAGTGAAGAACGAGGAAGCCTGGCATGCTACCGTCTATGGGGTCACAAGGAGTTGGACATGACTTAGCGACTGAATGACAACATCAACTACAGAGTAATTTCTATGAATGGTATGATTTCTTTTTATTGTTTTTATCATTCACTAAGGTATCCCAAGCGGGGGAAAAAAAAATCTATGCTTAGTTCATAACAGCACTTAGTACAATACAGTATATGTTTAATAAAAAAGATGGATTAACATTTATAATCATGTCTTCTATATTTATTGAAATGAAATCTGAGGAAGAAAATTCTCCACCATGTAATCTGGATACATATGTACATTGTAAAGAACACAAGGCATAACAAAAGAGAAAGATACTAGTTTCTGGATATCAAATACTCCGAGGTTTTACACTGGTATCAACTATGTCTATAAAGAAAAACTCTAATAGAATGCAGTTTCCACCAATGGGCTACACAAGGTAGTGAAATAAAAGTAATTTGGGGTAGTTGAAGATAACATTGATAATAGGGTCGCTATCATTTATTGTTTACTTTGGGCCAATAAATGAAAAGTAGTATTTTATGGATATTGTGTTTTTATCCCCCAAAACTACAAGAATGATTGATATATAATAGACGATTAGTGTTTATTTAAAAAATGAATTTTCTCTTTCAACAATCTTATGAAGAATGCTATTTTTTAAACTTTTTCAGATTACAACATCTAAGGCTAGAGAGGTTAAGACACTTGACTCAAATCACACAGAAAGCACACATAAGAGTCCAGAGTTATATCAAAATCTGAGAAAAAAAAAAATAAACTCTTAGCCAATATGGTTGTCTCTGTTTTTAATGGAAAATAAATATGATCATTGTGCAGAGATAAGTTATGTGTGTAGTGTTCTATAGACAGAATAATAGATTGAGTGTGCAGACTTAATAAATCAGCTATTTATATAGAATTTATCCTTGGTGGCTCAAATGGTAAAGAATTTGCCTGCAATGCAGGAGACCCAGGTTTGATCCTTGGGTCAGGAAGACACCCTGGAGAAGGGATTAGCTACCCACTCCAGTATTCTTGCCTAGAGAATTCCATGGACAGAGGAGCCTGGAGGGCTACAGTCCATAGGGTCGTAGAGTCAGATACAACTGAGCGACTAACACACTTAAGTATAATTCTCATTTTTACCAGTCTGAAAAGTGAGGTTTGGAGTATTGACTAAGGAATAGAGTTATAGGAAAAGTATCTGCAAGTTACTACAGATGACTGCGAGCTGTTTAGGAACTACAGAATGACTAGAAACAACCATTGACTTAAACACACTTAAACAACTGGTTTAAGAGTGGCAGAGGACAGATGAAGGTCCTGGGGAAGTAACTGTGTATCTACAGTGAGGATCTCTTACTCTGTCTCTACCCATATGGGGCAATGCCATACCTAGGAAAATCAAAACTTGGACCATTATTCAAATGATGCATGAAGGGGTAATGCGGTCATATAGAATGAAGGTCATATAAAACTTAAGTTGAAAGAAAACAATTCTCTTGCCAGTTGATGTGGATAGAATCTAAGAACTGAGCATTGTGCACCCACCGTCAAGTTAAGTGGAAAGAATTCCAATGCTAAGCTTCTCTGTAATAAAAGTAAAATTTTCGGTTGAAAGCCATCAGTAGTGTCTTACATGGCTCCTTTGGAAGACAGAGATAAAGATTTAAAAAAAGAAAAAAAAAAAAACAGTATGTTTTGGAGGTACCAGCCCAGAGAGATGCAGGTAAGTAAAGAGAAATTAAAGAGTAACAAGGGAATATGCAAAACTATGAGATGTCATGTGTCATTGTTCCAGCCATGGCTTCACGATAAGCCACAAAAGGCAGACAGGATCTTGCAGCAGGCTTGTTTGGTCAGCATGTGGGTCTTCTACAGAAAGGATGCAGGGAAGAACTTCCACTCAGACTATTATGAAATAAACTAGGAGAGAAATGTACCTGTTCAGCATCCTTGTATCTTTCACTTTTTACGGATCAAGATATATTTCCTAAACACCTGGGTTGCATCCCCAGCCCACTTGTGGCTAAGAAATGGGGAGCTATGTCATGCTTTGAAGTTTTTATCCAAGATCAAGAGAAGAGTGTTGGCCCAGTAGAAGTAGTGTACAAAAAAGATGGAGAAATTGAAAAGCTCAGAGTGTTTGAGGAAGCATGCTGCTGCTGCTGCTAAGTCACTTCAGTCGTGTCCGACTCTGTGCGACCCCATAGACAGAAGCCCACCAGGCTCCCCCGTCCTTGGGATTCTCCAGGCAAGAACACTGGAGTGGGTTGCCATTTCTCCAATGCATGAAAGTGAAAAGTGAAAGTGAAGTCGCTCAGTCGTGTCTGACTCTTAGCAACCCCATGGACTGCAGCCCACCAGGCTCCTCCATCCATGGGATTTTCCAGGCAAGAGTACTGGAGCGGGGTGCCATTGCCTTCTCCATGAGGAAGCATGAGGAAGCATAAAAGGTCTATATTAGTATCTGAACACTAAAGAAGACAGTTAAAAAATACATTACTTCATGATGCCTCTTTATTCTCACCTCATAGTGCTGAGAGTAAAAGAGGGAAGACCTCATAAAACAAGAAATTCACCCTAACATTACCTTATGGCAAAATAGAAGTGCTTGGAAGAAAACTAAACTGAGTCCAGTTCAAACAAGGGTGTGGCAAATCCAGGTGAGACCTACAACAGTATCTACCTCCTGAGTCAGAGTCAAGGGTAAACTGATGGATACACTTGAGAAACTCTAGAAAAAGTCAATGGGTGCAGTGACTTTTTAAAAGAAGAAAGTTAACAAACAGGTTCAGACACTAGGAAAAGGACTAACTGGAAAAATGGGCACATAAGAGTCCATAGATATAAGCAGAAGAGAGTCAAGCAACTGGCATTAACTTCTCAATGAAGTTTTTAATTTTAAAAATAAATATGATAATAATATTAACTAACACTTATTTGCCAAGCTTTACAGACTCTTTCTCTCTCTATTAGCACAGAGTATTCTCTCCTTGGTATTAATGAGGCCTGTACAATAATTATTCCATTTCATAAGTGAAAGACTCTAAGACACAGTGAAGACAATGAAATTGCACAGATTACATAGCTAAAGTGAGAAAAAAAGCCAGGGTTTGAACCCAGGAAGATTGGCTACAGGTTGTGCAAAGAGATGGGATGCTGGCTGCCACCAGCATTATGGAAGGACTCGACAACTCTAACTTCATGTTTTCCAATGGGGAAACTCTATGTTATTTGCTATTCCTCAGAAAGCCTAGCAAAACAGCCTCGGATCATAGTCTGTGCAAAGTTGAGTCTAGGATTAGAAAATATGTCTCTCCAACTCATTTAGCATAAATTCAATAGACAAATTCCCAAACTGACCACTTTTAAAATTGAATGCCAATTTATTTTAATGACTATGAATTCTCAGAATTTTCACATTGAAGTATATTATGTATGAATTAACAAATGTCCAGTACTCTTCATAATCACAAATACTTATAACAAAAAATAGAAGGAAATGAACAAAAGAAAATCTCCCCATGGCTTAAAAATTCTTATTACTCAGGAAAGTTGAAATAATCAACAACTGAGGAAAAACGTGAAAGGCACAGCTATACTTAAGTAAATACTTCAACATCAAAGGGGTGAGGCTACCATTTTAATTTCTTTCTTCTCAAAAGTTTCACTGTTTCTGGGTTTTTGCCATGAGACCCTACATTCTCTTTTACAATAAGGACATCAGTGGAAATTATGCTACATTTTATATGATAAACCATTGTAACTTTGCTGGAATGATTTTATCTAGGATGGGGACATCTTTATAGAATCAAAGTGTTTGTCATGTAAAAATAGATGCATTTATATGATATTGTTAAAAAGAGTCTGAAACAACCGTTGACTTAAACACACTTAAACAACTGGTTTAAGAGTGGTTTAATTGTTAAAAAGAAATAACAGTCCAAAATGGAGTCACTTGTGCTAAGCCCACCTCACCAAAATGAGACTCATGCCTAATCTAATTGTTGTTTCAGCTCTTTCCAGTAATGTAACTTTCTAATCAATCCATCTAGAATTACCTGGTCAGCACTAATGAGGCAATCTGCCTAATAGATCCCCTCTATCCTGCAGAGGGAGAGGATTTGCCTGAAACAACACTCTTCCTATCTTGCCCCTTTACTGTATATAAAAGGCTTCTATTTTGTACAGCTCTTTGAAGTTCCTTTCTGTTTACTAGATAGGATACTGCCTGATTCATAAATCATTGAACAAAGCCAACTGGATCTTTACTCAGTTGAATTTTGCCTTTTTAACAGATTTACTGACTGTGGTGGAATTCAAAGTAAACTTCTGATGGCACCTGGGGACAAGAAACACAGGCAGTACCCTGCAATCCTTTAAGTTTACTGTCTTTCTTACCATTTCTTAGGGTGGTGGGTAAATCCCTCTTTGTTCTAAGCTCTGCTCTCTGTGTTGAGTTCCTGGTAACTGGTTTTTTATCCTGCAGTTCCCTAGAAATCACAGACCATGATTCTGTCCTTGTGGAAACCGTTAGTGGCAGCTCACAGCTCCTACTTTATGTGGAGCTGCCAGTCCACAGTCCCTATTTGTTGAAGTCTGATGGTTCAGCCCTATCCTTGGGTCCTCAGTTCTATATTAGGAATGGCTGGAGGTGTGCACAAGATCATCAGTTGGCTAGTCTGCAGTGACATCTAAATCCTAGCCCTTGGTTATGTCCCCAGATTTCCACTGGGAAATGCTGATGTATCTGCAACTCCTCATTTGTATGTACTCAGCCCACAGTCTCAATTCATTGCAGTCTGCTAGTTCAGTCGTTTTCCCAGTTCCTACTTCATTGGTTGGGCTTCCGTGGTGGTTCATTGGGAAAGAATCCACCTGCCAAGCAAGAGACATAGGTTTGATCCCTGGGTCAGGAAGATCCCCTGGAGAAGGAAACGGCAACCCACTCTAATACTATTTCCTGGGAAATCCAGGACACAGAGCCTTGAGGGCTAAAGTCCAGCGGTTCACAAAGAGTAGCTCATGACTTACCAACTAAACAACAACAATGATAAGAACTTCAGGGGTTACTGCTTGTACGCCAATGTGGACATGAGGTAAAAACTACTGAGAATGGGGGCCTCAAAGCCAAAAAGCCACAAAAATTGATCGGCATATTAAGCATTCACAAGCTGTCAGAGTACTCCCTACCTAACCCAAAGCATCTTATGTTAGGATAAGTAGGTCACGGAACAGGTTAAGATTAACAGTATGTCGCCCACCGACCTCAAAGTAACTTTCTATGCAACAGGTTAGACTGTAAAATACCACACAGTTTCCAAGCCCACTGCACATTCAAGTATTAGTTTGGCTCTGAGAGGCTCAAAAGTTTGCTGCTAAGTCATTTCAGTCGTGTCCAACTCTGTGCGACCCCATAGACAGCAGCCCACCAGGCTCCCCCGTCCCTGGGATTCTCCAGGCAAGAACACTGGAGTGGGTTGCCATTTCCTTCTCCAATGTGTGAAAGTGAAAAGTGAAAGTGAAGTCGCTCAGTCGTATCTGCAAAGTTTAGCTAAAACAAACAAATAAAGATGATCAGATCATTAAAATCCATAGATTACTGTGCTCTGCTCAGTTGTGTCTGACTCTTTACTACCCTATGGACTTCAGCCTGTCAGTTTCCTCTGTCCATGGGGTTTTTCAGGGAAGAATACTGGAGTGGATTGCCATTTCCTCCTCCAGAGGATCTCCCTGACCCAGGGATCAAACCTATGTCTCTGCACTGCAGATGGATTCTATACCACTGACCCATTGGGAAAGCCCTCCACAGAGTTAAGTGGATTGCTTTCCGGCACGCCTCTTTATGTTTAAGAACCAAGGTTCTGGAAGCTGTAGATATCTACAAAAATGGCAAAATCTTACTAAAGACATCCCTGTATTGCAGTGGCCATTACAGGGAATGTTCTACTTAAGAAAAAATATTTGATTTTAAAATGTACTTGAAAGGATTTCTGAATTAAACAGTAGGGTATGCAGTTGTTTAATTTCTGAATTAAACAGTTGGTTGGTATGCAGAAGCTTCCAGAATGCTTTAAGATTCCAAAATAGTTTTATCAAAAGGTTGATTGCAAGAGGCTAATAAAAAATTAAAGACACCAAAGGTATCTAAAACAACACCTAGGCCTTCCTCATGATACCCTCTTAAGGGTTCATCATTATAACACTGGCCAAAGAATCAATATTTCAGTTGTAATTAATGTGAGCATTGAAAAAGAGATTGTCTTCCAAGACCCTGTGCAGAGTCTTCAACATCAACTCAAATGGTCCAGGTCTAATTTTAAAGTAGGGCCCCCATATGAACCCCTCCCAGAGTTGATAAGACTTGGGGGGATGGTAAAGTGCTATGTTATTCCCTTAAACTGCTAAGAGAAAACAAAGTTGAAACTAATGAAAAACCTTACCAATTCCTGGTAGATACTGGATCTACACTCTGTTTTAATCTCACTGGGAAGTTGCAGATGGGATCCTGAGAAAACTAGCAAAAGTTGGCTAAGGGTGAGAATTCTTACTGGAGTCAGCTCTCCTGGATCTTGGTCTGTAGTATCTGATAAAGAGAGAAAACACACCTTTTTCATCTTCTTTGCTTAGGATGCCTCCTAAGTTCAAGGAGTTATTCAATACTGCAGAAATATTTACCTTTGTCCTGGCTGAAAACTGAAAAGATATTTTAAAATATTTTAAAGTAACTTTTATGGTCAGAAATTGGCCAGGAGTTGAAAGCTGATATTTACAGCATAATAGGAAATTCTTTAGACTTTCTCCCTGAGTTAAAACTAGAGGGAAAGAAAAAAAGAAAAAAAAAAACTTCTAAGGCCCTTGTAAAAGGATTTATGGGTGAATCAACCTATGATGCCATTTAGGTTTCAACCCAATTCTCTGAGGCACTGAGAGCAACTGTACTTACCTTACCAGTCTTTGCAAAACTAGAAATGTAGCTCTAGAGGTAGTTCAAGGTTTGCCTGTTTATTGTTCCCAATCCCCACGCCTCCTCTATTTATTAACAGGCTTATAACTTGTATTTTTTCACTGTGCCTTTGAGAAATGAATTTAAAGCGCAAACTTCAGGGAGGTAATTTTTATCAGAAGAAAAACAAAAGGGGGAAGGTCATTTGAAGCTTAGCTTTAGCCATTTCACCAGGTGGCCTTAACTTACCCCAGAATCAAGCAGAATTACAACTTAGATACAAATTCTTTTATAACTAGTCAAATGGAAGCTATAAGTTTTCTGTTTCCATCTAACTATGTGTGTGTGCATGTGTGCGTGCATCTGTGTGTGTGTAGATACATGGTGTTTTTCTGCCTCTGATATTGCCAAAATTAATTTGTAAAAGATCTTTACTTAATTGGCTTAAAAAAGTAAATGCTTGTATAAATTAAATTCTCTGAAATATAACAGAAACTAAGCAAATGTCATAGGATCCTGGAAAATATTTAGTAATGTGAAGTAAAATTCATATTTTATAGCAAGATAAGAAAGATTTAGACTTAAAAAATTTCTCTGCCTTTTGGCCTCCTCTCTCCTTCCTCCTGTGCATTGTGTATCTGTATTGACCAAACCTCCTCTATTGGCAGAAATACCTGCTCAACCATCAACAGCAACATTCTCCTAGCATCAACAAGACAACTCCTTAAAAGATAACATTCCTTCTTGATCTTGTAAGGGGTCACAATGATGCTTAGATCTAATTGTGTAAACCGTCAATAATATATCATTTAATATACATCCCACTGTTGCAAAAAACTGTGACTTGACTTCTAACAAGTTGACCTGTTTTCAGAACTTTCTGGGATGCTCATCTTGGGTTATAATCTTTGGATTTGGCTTGTATAAAATTCTTTATTTCCTTCTTAGATTGACTGAGAAATTTTTCTTTGATGATATGAAAGCCAGTTTAAAGTTGTTGTTTTAATTAAAACAGGCGTGTCTTTAGAGTTATAAGCATTAAATATACAATTTTATTTTACCTGAGCTTACTAATCAAACAAGTTCCTGCTATCTCTTATGAAAATTGCCAGCAGGAAGAATCACTTAGAATGATGATGGATGTTACCTATTGCCTAATGAAGATTTTGTGGTAATCTAAACATAATTATTAAGAACAAGTAAACTAAATAGATTTAGGTGAAATAAAAAGTTTTAGGTGAACTATTTGAGTAGTTTCCCCCAAACTTTGTGGTAACCTGAACCTTAAAATTTTGCTATGATAAATTAAATGATGGATAGTCAATAAGTATATAGGTCATTTCTAAATAAGAAAAACACTGACCAGGGTTTATTCACTTTGGGCTTCCTTTTACAGAGAAACTAAAATATACTTGGATCTATTATTAAATATGTTTTTGTCACACTAAAAATCTTACTATGATAAAGCATATTTTTCTGGAAATTATAAAATGTTTTCATAAATTTGTCAAGTCACAGAATGACAGTGTAGACATTTCACAATTGTTTACTTCTTTATTTTCACTAAAGATTAAAATGTCTAATATATGTTTTAAAAACTACTAGAAATAATAAGAGAAATATTTCTATATGTTGGGAATGTAGGATATGTGTTTTCTGTAAAAGAAGTTATGAGAAATAAAGATATGTTTTTGTTGAGGAAAAAGAAAATAATTTTGTTCTGAAGGGAAACTGGTTATTTCAGGATGGGAAATAGAATAAATAACAAATCAAACAGAAAGCTGAGAGGAGAGAGACAGAATATTACCTTGTATAAACAAGTTGTCTAAAATCAATTGAATTTACTATGCACCCTAAGTCGCTTCAGTCGTGTCCAACTCTATGTGACCCTATGGACTGTAGCCCACCAGCTTCCGCTGTCCATGGGATTCTCCAGGCAAGAAAACTGGAGTGGGTTGCCATGTCCTCCTCCAGGGAATCTTTCTGACCCAGGGATCGAATCCATATCTCTTATGTCTCCTGCATTGGCAGGTGGGTTCTTTATCACCAGCACCACCTGAATTACCAACTGAGCTATCAGGGAAGTCTGAATTTACTATGCTACTGCTAAGTCACTTCAGTCGTGTCCGACTCCGTGCGACCCCATAGATGGCAGCCCACCAGGCTCCCCTGTCCCTGGGATTCTCCAGGCAAGAACACTGGAGTGGGTTGCCATTTCCTTCTCCAATGCAGGAAAGTGAAAAGTCAAAGTGAAGTCGCTCAGTCGTGTCTGACCCTCAGTGACCCCATGGACTGCAGCCTACCAGGCTCCTCCGTCCATGGGATTTTCCAGGCAAGAGTACTGGAGTGGGGTGCCATTGCCTTCTCCAGAATTTACTATAAGGGATATAAAATAAAGATTTAACATCCATAGAGCATTTATGCAAAAATAAACCTTAATAGTATTACATCTGTTAAAAGAAAAAGTTTTCTTAGATCATCAGTCTATTCTTATAAGAAATTTACAACTACTTAACTTTCAGTATTTGCCTGTGAAGTCTTTGTTATTATGCTTAAGTAGGTAACTAATTATTGTTCCAGTGACCTATGATCATATCTGATTGAGTATTTTAAAACCTTTTGATGTTTTGACAAAGCTCCCCAAATCTAATTCTAAGTGAAGTCTTTTTGACCCTAACTAAATCTGGAATTTTCCAGACGACCTTTGGAACATCTCAAAAGGTTTGTTCTCTGCCTTTATAAAAGGAGAGATATTAACTAGGCTTATTTGATATGTTAAGTTACATGTCAAGTAGAAAGTAATATATTGTCTTTTTATTTTGTATTTGTATAATTCTATAAGTTTTCCAGAAATTACATTAAATTCCTAGAATTTGGTTTGTCCAGGCATATCACTATTAGTCATAAATCCGTGTATTATATTAAATGCTTATGTGTTACAAAATAAAATTCCCTTGTCAATTTCCACTTTTAATGAACTCTCAACAGATCTCTAAGTCTTTTTAAGTCTTCCCACTCCAGTACTCTTGCCTGGGAAAATCCCATGGATGGAGGAGCCTGGTAGGCTGCAGACCATGGAGTCATGAAGAATTGGACACGACAGAGCGACTTCACTTTCACTTTTCCCTTTCATGCATTGGAGAAGGAAATGGCAACCCACTCCAGTGTTCTTGCCTGGAGAATCCCAGGGACGGGGGAGCCTGGTGGGCCACCGTCTATGAGGTCGCACAGAGTCGGACATGACTGAAGTGACTTAGCAGCAGCAGCAGCATAGACAATTATTATTTTACTTTTACATAAGTGCTCCTGCAAAAGTATTTTATCTTCAAAGAGATTCAAAGAAATGTCTTTTGGAAAGTATAGGTTTTCTGACAACTTTAAAATCATAAAACTGAACTGGGTAAGCAATCTCAGAACTAATGGAAAAACTGGATTAACACAGAACAAGTATTAGTTGTATGGGACTGGGTGAACTGATGAAACACTTATGTTCCTTAATGTTTTATTTTTCCAGATTTAAAGAAACATTTTCTCTTAAGCTATCTGTGACATACATCAATTTCATAAAGCATACCTTTGTAAACACAGATGAAACATTTATTTTTTTCTCCCTGCCTGCTCTCTCCAGAATTCAGAAACTCTTAAATTTTACTTTTATGGCAATATAGTTAGTTATTTGCATAAGTCTGATGAGAATCTGTTATGCTGGTAATAAGACACAATTGGAAATACTGGCTAGATAAGCAAGATTTTAACTAAACTGTCGTATTTGAGAGACACGCATATAGACTCAAAAATGACTAGATAGTTTTAAGGAACTAAAGTTGACTTTATGGAGCCAGTAAAGCCCCTTGGAAAAAAATGACCTGGTATCTTGCTTACAAGGTTCTGCCAAAGCAGTTTTAAAAAGGATTTATATGGTCAATTACTATTCTTACTGCACATATGTAAATAATCAAGCCATGCCTAATGTAAACAAATTAGTTTTACTGTGATTATCCTTAGAAAAAAAGGAGTGGGAATATTTGTGAAGAGAGAATTTATGTTTGTATTTTTGTCTATTTCAGATTTTGATCCTGCTAAGTGTCTTTGGGGTTTTGTTATATACATGTAAACTTGACTAAATCCTGAGTCTTTCCAATTTCCTTAAATATCTGGTTACAACTCTCTAAACTAACATTTTCAATTTTCTCCCACTCTTCTGATTTGGAATCACTGAGAATGCACAGAGTCGGACATGACTGAGCAAGTGAACTGCGAACAAAGACTGCCTCTGATCTCCTTAGAAGAGACTGCATCAGGTCCTCCTCACTGACTACACGATGGGCAAATTTCAGAGAACTGAACCTTGGGTACACATCTCACAGCTGAAAAAGTCTCCCACTGACATCTGATCCTGAGCAGATGCTGGAGACCTCTGAATCAAACTGATGAGGAGAAGTAGCTGACAGGGATATAGACTACTTCCTCCTAAGATACCATATCAAGACTTCATACTTAAAATAAGAAACTTTTTTTTTCTTTACTATGGCATTGGCCAATCGGATGATGGAAATATGCCATCGTCTATATCTCCCAGGCCATTATTAAGGGGGATAAACTTTCAAACAAATGGATCTGTCTATAATGCTGAAATCCATTAACAGTGCAACATTAGTGGGAATGGTATGTGCCCAACAGGATTTATCTTTATCTGGAGTGGTTCTCACTCTCTGAGAGCCTATGAATGCCTAAATGGTTGGTGCATAACTGGATAATGCCTCTTAGATAACTGGACTGGCTCCGGATTGCTCGTAAACAAACTAAGATACCTTCTTAGTAGATTCCCCTGAATGTATATCAGTGAGTTAAAATGGACTTACCAGGATGGGTTCATGATTCAGAATTTGCTTCTTTTGACAGGATCCTACTTCCCTGGTGAGGAATAAGTGCAAATAAAGGTATCATCAATATTCTCTCCTTCGCTCTTGAAGATATTGAAAAACCTGCTGCTAAAACAATAGCCTTTCAGCAGAATTCTTTGGATCCTCTGGCCAAAGTTGTTCTTGATAACAGAATAGTCCTTGATTATCTTCTAACTGAGCAAAGAGGTGGCTGTACTGTGGTCACTGCTACCTGCTGCACCTGGATTAACACTTCCAAGGAAATTGAAACTCAGCTGCATAAGATCACTGAACAAGCCACTTTACTTAAGAAGGTGCACTGGGATGACCCAGAGGGATGGTATGGGGAGGGAGGTGGGAGGGGCGTTCAGGATGGGGAACATGTGTACACCCATGGCGGATGCATGTTGATGTATGGCAAAACCAATACAATATTGTAAAGTAAAAAAAAAAATGAATAAAATTTAAAAAAAAGAAATAACATCAAGAAAAAAAAAGTGACTCATTCAACAGGATCTTTTTTTTTCTTTCTTTCTTTTTTATTATTTTTTTTTACAATATTGGTTTGGGTCTTGGGGACCATGGCTCTACAGTGAACATGAGAGTGGAATTATCCTACTTATAAAAATCATAGTAATCTCCTTGGTGTGTTGTGTTCTCTCAAAAGCTTTAAATGCATGTTCACAGATGCTAACCACCAAGTGAATTATCCCCTAAGACTGAAATGTCAAAAGAAGGAACAAAGAAAATGACCAACTAAAACAATTGTGGACTTGATGTCATGACTTGTGAAAATTACAGAGATTCAGTAAAAACTCTCATGACTGGTGAATGTCTCAAAGAGGATCGGAAAAGCTGTAAGAACTACAGAACAGTAGCTGAGAGTGGCATTAATGCCTTACATTTTGATCACAGATGTCAGTTAAGCTGAGAGTCTGATCAAGAGGGATAGTGGTTAGCAAGAAGTAACAGGCCCAAAATGGAGTCACTTATGCTAGGCCCACATCACCCAACCAAGACTTACTACATAACTTAAATATAGCTTCAGCCCCTCTTAGGAATATAACCTGATTCATGTATTGTTGAATAAAGCCAATTTGATGTTTAAATTTATTCAATTGAATTTTATTTTTAAACAATATTTAGGATTATCTCTCTTAACTAAAACAGTTATGTAAAGTTTAAAAATAAAATAAAATTAAAAAAAAAAGATACCATACTGAGATCAGCTATTTTAAATATTTCTTGAATAAATTTAAAATGAGATAGGAGTATGCTTTATAGAGACCCTGATTTAGATAGCAATTAAATATAAATTAACTTTTTCACTTTCACAGTATTATTAGGAGGCTGCCTGCAATTTAAATTTCATCAAAGGTTGATTTGAATATTTAAACATCAAAGCATTAATAATCACTTATAAAAAATCTTTACATGTGTTTTTTTCTTTTATACTTTGAACAGTAAGAACATTTCTCTTTTGAAGAAAATGCTTTAAGAGAACGTATGAATGCCCATTTCATGTAGAAAATAAAACCAATAAAGAAATTCATAGCTACCATGAAACTAAAGGTTTATTTGGAGAAAAAGCAAAGGTAGGTGGGAGAAATTCAATGTATACCATGTCTTGCAAACCCTTTTCCTTTAAGTTGACAGAATGACAACTAACAGAGATTTGTCTTCTGTTAAGATAAATAACTTTTAGCCCAAATTTGAGATACCCACAGAGCTTTTGCCAGCCATTAGTGCAATGGCACCCCACTCCAGTACTCTTGCCTGGAGAATCCCATGGATGAAGGAGCCTGGTGGGCTGCAGTCCATGGGGTCGGGAAGAGTCGGACACGACTGAGCGACTTCACTTTCACTTTTTCACTTTCATGCATTGGAGAAGGAAATGGCAACCCACTCCAGTGTTCTTGCCTGGAGAATCCCAGGGGCAGGAGAACTTGGTGGGCTGCTGTCTATGGGGTCACACAGAGTCGGACACGACTGAAGTGACTTAGCAGCAGCAGCAGCAGTGCTTCTTTAAATGTCTTTTAGAGATATTTGTCCATCTGGTGTTGCAAATGAATGAAACATTTGTAATATGGTACCTTTTTCTTAAAAGAAATATCACATTGATGAGTAGCTGATAACTGAGAGAAAGTTCCTATTATATTTTTTAAAGAAATATCTATGGCACTGTGTATAGCTGGCTCAAAGTATTACCCAATTGTTTGCATACTTCTTTTTCCGCCAACAACTCTGCAAATTTTTACCTACTACTGTAATTCATTTTCCCTTCTCTTTCTCTACCCACAAGTTTTCCCCACATGTTTCTTTATTGTATCTCTCTCACTTCTTGGACCAATGGAATTGCCACTGTCCAATTACTCTGATGACTTTTATGATAAAACTATACAACAAATATTAGCTATTTTTCCTCTAATATGTTACATTAAATTAAAGAGATGAGAACTTCCATTAATGAATGAAGTAGCACATTTAAGAAAAATTGAACTGTATGATTTATCACTCCATTTCCTAGCTCCTATTTTGTCCAAGAAACACTTGTGAAACAAATTTTTTGTCTTCTTACAAAGCAAAAATGTGAAGCTGAAGATCACTGGAGCTTTCTTTAATTTTTTAAAAAATAATCAATTTTGACGTCTATTTTATTGATCCTAATCATCATTGAACATTTACTACGGGACAAAAAATGTCTTATATGTGAAAGAGAGTAGACATTTGTCACCGTCTAACATGCTTCTTCGACATAAGTATTATTTCAGGCTGATTATTTTTAAGAACATCAAACATAGAAAAGCTCTTGAAAATTAAGTACAAATTATAGTTCTGTGAGAGACATTTGCATTTATAAGGGAAATTTCCATTTTTAAAGGTGCTTCCCTCTTTGTACCAAGAGAAGGATGACAAAAATCTCTAGAAACTCTTATCAGTGGAGAAGGAAATGACTTAAATCTGCACAGCCTTACTTTTGCTTATAGGGCTTTCCCTGGTAATCTTCCAAAACTGGTCTCTCTCTAATTCTTTTGTCTTTAGCTGCTGCTGCTGCTAAGTCACGTCAGTTGTGTCCAACCTCTGTGCGACCCCATAGACAACAGCCCACCAGGCTCCTCTGTCCCTGGTATTCTCCAGGCAAGAACACTGGAGTGGGTTGCCATTTCCTTCTCCAATGCATGAAAGTGAAAAGTGAAAGTGAAGTCTCTCAGTCGTGTCCGACTCTCAGCGACCTCATGGAGGAGCCCACCAGGCTCCTCCGTTCATGGGATTTCCCAGGCAAGAGTACTGGAGTGGGGAGCAAAAATTGGGGCTTTCTAGCAGCAGCAGGTGGCGCTAGTGGTAAAGAACCTTCCTGCCAATTCAGGAGACATAAGAGACGTGGGTTTGATCCTTGGGTAGGGAAGATCCCCTGAAGGAGGGCATGGCAACCCACTCCAGTATTCTTGGCTGGAGAATCACACGGACAGAGAAGGCCTGGAGGGTACAGCTATAGGGTCACAAAGAGTCAGACACTACTGGAGTGACTTAGCACGCACGCATGTTATTTAAAATGGTAGCCTGGGCCTCTTGAGGAAGTTGTTCAGTTTTCCTGGGTATCTCGCATGTGTACAAGAGGTATGTGTGTGTGTGCGTGCGTTCAGTCACTCAATCACGTTTGACTCTTTGCGATCCCACAAGGCAATGGCACCCCACTCCAGTCCTCTCGCCTGGAAAATCCCATGGACGGAGGAGCCTGGTAGGCTGCAGTCCATGGGGTCGCTAGGAGTGGGACGTGACTGAGTGACTTCACTTTCACTTTCATGCATTGGAGAAGGAAATGGCAACCCACTCCAGTGTTCTTGCCTGGGGAATCCCAGGACGGGGGAGCCTGGTGGGCTGCCGTCTCTGGGGTTGCACAGAGTCGGACACGACTGAAGTGACTTAGCAGCAGCAGAAGCAGACTGTAGCCCACCAGGCTCCTCTGTCCATGTAATTCTCCAGGCAAGAGTACTGGAGTCTGTTGCCATGACCTCCTCTGGGGGATCTTCCCAACGCAGGGAGCGGACCTGTATCTCTTGTATCTCCTGCATTGACAGGTGGGTTCTTTACCACTGCACAACCTGGGAAGCCTATACAGGAGATATACATGCTATTAAATTTTGTTTGCTTTTCTTCTATTAATCTGTCTTTTAAACTGACAGGGATGTCTCAGATAAGAATCTAGAAAAAAAGAGAGAAATTTTTTTTTTCCTTCACAAGTGTTTATATGTGTAAACACAGTTAATCTTCATAACAAACTTTCAAGGTAAGTACTATTATAATCGTTATTTTACAGATAAGGATAATAAAGGAATTATTATTATAACAAAGGTGAAGTAAAATGCCTAGATTTATATAGCTGGTAAGTGGTGGAGAAGGATTCAAAGCCAGACTTCCTGGCTCAAAAACCTCAGTGGTTGACTGCTACACTATATTGTCTTTACCCTGTGTTCTTAGTCAGAATTCATATAGAAAAATTTGCATTAAAATAAATGCTCCAACTGTAGCTGCTAAGCAGCTATGCAGACCCTGTAGAAAATGTATACTCTTATGTTGTTTGCAGAAATGAATAAAACTATTTATTAAGACTGATGTTTAAATAAACATTTTTGTCACTTTATATTTCCATATGAATATGAAATAGGCTCATCCTCACTCGTGTTCAAAATAAAATTTCCTCCCTATAAGTCTCTGAATAAAAAGAGAAATGATGATTTGTGTCTGGATGAGCTACACATTACCAGGTGCTTTTAATAGTTAGGTTTCACATTAAGAAAACATTTGCCATGGAAACATCTGGAAAACAGACCACACAAACAGCATTTTACACAAGGGAATCTACTTAAATCAGTTGCTCTTTTTAAAAATTGGCCACCCTGTTCATGCCAACTGTATATATTTAAAAGCATATGAGCTATAAAAATGCTTCATACTTAAGAAATCAGCTTTTCATTATTGTCAAATATTTTATCTGATAGCTGGTGACATGCCATAGCCAAGGGCTTTCCTTTTCCTATTATCAATTCTGCCATGAAACAAAGCATGGTTAGGAACGCTCTTCTCATTTGCTATGAAAAAAACATTATCAAAGAGAACCTGAAAATGGTAAGGAACAGGCCCAATAAAGAAAAGGTCTACGTGGGCATACCTTGGTGCAAGAGTCCCCAACCTCTGGGATTTAATGCTTGATGATCTGAGGTGGCGCTGATGGAATAACAATAGAAATAAAGTGTATTAGCCACAAAGTTGTGTCTGACTCTTTGTGACCCCATGGATTTTAGCCTGCCAGGCTCCTCTGTCCATGGAATTCTCCAGGCAAGAATACTAGAGTGGGTTGCCATTCCCTTCTCCAAGGGAGCTTCTCCACCCAAGGATTGAACCCCAGTCTCTTGCACTGCAGGCAAATAATTTACCATCTGAGCCACCAAGGAAGCCCAATAGAAATAAAGGGCACAATAAATGTAACTGGCTTGAAACCATCCCCACCTTCCACCTCCCCACCCCTGGTCCATGGAAAATTGTCTTCCATGAAACCAGTCACTGGTGCCCAAAAGATTGGGGACTGCTGGTATATAATGAATAGCAACTTATGAAGAATAAGAAAGTTTGGTCTTAAACAATGGTTCTTTCTTTTTTTTTTTAAATTTTATTTTATTTTTAAACTTTACAATATTGTATTAGCTCCGCCAAACATCAAAATGAATCCGCCACAGGTACACCCATGCCCCCCATCCTGAACCCCCCCTCCCTCCCCCCTCCCCACACCCTCCCCCTGGGTTGTCCCAGTGCACCAGCCCCAAGCATCCAGTATCATGCATCAAACCTGGACTGGCGACTCGTTTCATACATGATATTATATATGTTTCAATGCCATTCTCCCAAATCTCCCCACCCTCTCCCTCTCCCGCAGAGTCCATAAGACTGATCTATACATCAGTGTCTCTTTTCCTGTCTCGTACACAGGGTTATTGTTACCATCTTTCTAAATTCCATATATATGCGTTAGTATACTGTATTGGTGTTTTTCTTTCTGGCTTACTTCATTCTGTATAATAGGCTCCAGTTTCATCCACCTCATTAGAACTGATTCAAATGTATTCTTTTTAATGGCTGAGTAATACTCCATTGTGTATATGTACCACAGCTTTCTTATCCAGATGAATGGATAAAACAATGGTTCTTAACTGAGAGTTAGTGTAAGAAATATTAGTTTGGCCAAAAGTTTAATTTGGATTTTTCCATAAGATGTTACAGGAAAACCCAAATGAATTTTTAGGCCAATCCTATAGTTATAGAGAAATCACAGTTCCCTCTGATTCATAAATTTGGGAAGGACCCAATAAATATATATTCAAAAAGTTTCTCAAGTGAGTTTGGTGTACTCCTAGATGGGGAAAAAAAAAAAAAACAAACTATAAATCAACGTTTCCAAAATTTCAATTTTGAACCCTCTTCCAACAACACAAGAGAAGACTCTACACATGGACACCACCAGATGGTCAACAATGAAATTATATTGATTGATTGTATTATTCTATATAATCAATCAGATTGATTATATTCTTTACAGCAAAAGATGGAGAAGCTCTATACAGTCAAAAACAAGACAGGGAGCTGACTGTGGCTCAGACCATGGACTTCTTATTGACAAATGCAGACTTAAATTGAAGAAAGTGGGGAAAACCACTAGATCATTCACGTATGACCTAAATCAAATCCCTTATGATTATACAGTGGAAGTGAGAAATAGATTTAAGGGACTAGATCTGATAGACAGAGTGCCGGATGAACCATGGATGGAGGTTCATGACATTGTACAGGAAACAGGGATCTAGACCATCCCCATGGAAAAGAAATGCAAAAAAGCAAAATGGCTGTCTGGGGAGGCCTTACAAATAGCTGTGAAAAGAAGAGAAGCGAAAAGCAAGGAGAAAAGGAAAGATATAAGCATCTGAATGCAGAGTTCCAAAGAATAGCAAGAAGAGATAAGAAAGCCTTCCTCAGCGATCAATGCAAAGAAATAGAGGAAAACAACAGAATGGGAAAGACTAGAGATCTCTTCTTGACCCAGATAATCACGATGGTGTGATCACTCACCTAGAGCCAGACATCCTGGAATGTGAAGTCAACTGGGCCTTAGAAAGCATAACTATGAACAAAGCTAGTGGAGGTGATGGAATTCCAGTTGAGCTATTTCAAATCCTGAAAGATGATGCTGTGAAAGTGCTGCACTCAATATGCCACCAAATTTGGAAAACTCAGCAGTGGCCACAGGACTGGAAAAGGTCAGTTTTCATTCCAATCCCAAAGAAAGGCAATGCTAAAGAATGCTCAAACTACTGCACAGTTGCACTCATCTCACATGCTAGTAAAGTAATGCTCAAAATTCTCCAAGCCAGGCTTCAGCAATATGTGAACCGTGAACTTCCTGATGTTCAAGCTGAATTTAGAAAAGGCAGAGGAACCAGAGATCAAATGGCCAACATCCACTGGATCATGGAAAAAGCAAGAGAGTGCCAGTAAAGCATCTATTTCTGCTTTATTGACTATGCCAAAGCATTTGAGTGCATGGATCACAATAAACTGTGGAGAATTCTGAAAGAGATGGGAATACCAGACCACCTGACCTGCCTCTTGAGAAATCTATATGCAGGTCAGGAAGCAACAGTTAGAACTGGACATGGAACAACAGACTGGTTCCAAATAGGGAAGGGAGTACGACAAGGCTGTATATTGTCACTCTGTTTATTTAATTTATATGCAGAGTACATCATGAGAAACACTGGGCTGGAAGGAGCACAAGCTGGAATCAAGATTGTCAGCAGAAATATCAATAACCTCAGATATGCAGATGACACCACCCTTATGGCAGAAAGTGAAGAGGAACTAAAAAGCCTCTTGATGAAAGTGAAAGAGGAGAGTGAAAAAGTTGGCTTAAAGCTCAACATTCAGAAAACGAAGATCATGGCATCTGGTCCCATCACTTCATGGCAAATAGATGGGGAAACAGTGGAAACAGTGTCAGACTTTATTTTTGGGGGCTCCAAAATCACTACAAATGGTGACTGCAGCCATGAAATTAAAAGACGCTTACTCCTTGGAGGAAAGTTATGACCAACCTAGATAGCATATTCAAAAGCAGAGACATTACTTTGCCAAAAAAGGTCCGTCTAGTCAAGGCTATGGTTTTTCCAGTGGTCATGTATGGATGTGAGAGTTGGACTGTGAAGAAAGCTGAGCGCCAAGGAATTGATGCTTTTGAACTGTGGTGTTGGAAAAGACTCTTGAGAGTCCCTTGGACTGCAAAGAGGTCCAACCAGTCCATCCTAAAGGAGACCAGTCCTGGGTGTTCTTTGGAAGGAATGATGCTAAAGCTGAAACTCCAGTACTTTGGCCACCTCATGCGAAGAGTTGACTCATTTAAAAAGACCCTCATGCTGGGAGGGATTAGGGGCAGGAGGAGAAGGGGACGACAGAGGATGAGATGGCTGGATGGATCACTGACTCGATGCACATGAGTTTGGGTGAACTCCAGGAGTTGGTGATGGACAGGGAGGCCTGATGTGCTGTGATTCATGGGATCACAAAGAGTCGGACACAACTGAGCTACTGAACTGAACTGAATGAGTGGTCTGGGTCACATGTTAAAGATATAGGTTGCTAGGACCTTCGTCTGCAGAATATGAATCAAATGAGTTTGGCAGTGGGGGAGGGGAGTTTCTTTTCTTGTTATGCAAGAATACTGCGTTTCACACTGCACTAAATCAATATTTTATTACACAGTGTCCTATAAGATATATTGCCAGAAAATAATTGTATTGTCAATCATTGCACACAAGAGGCCCCTCTGTGGAGATTTCTAAACAAGGACTAGGACAATAAAGATTCTTAATAACATTTTTGCTGGTAGCAAAAAAATCCCTCAAACAAATCCCTTGTTTGACCTATATACTAAGAAACACATCTTCTCAACTGACAATCTCTTAATATTTCTTGAATTAACCCATACTTTGGGAAATGTGTGTGTGTGTGTATAAAAATCACCTACCTAAAACCGTAATCAATACATTTAGTCCAATCATACAAATTAGAAAAAGACATTCCATTTGAGTGGGCAAATCAAAAAAATTATAAGATCAACAAAAATGTACTTTTCCCCCTAAAGTTTTAGTCCCACATTGTCTCCAGGCTGTATATACAACCTATACAGCTGTCCACAGTGATTCTGCTCACTAGAGCAGAGTAAACTTTGTTATTGTCTTTCAGGTGCTCAGCTGTGTTTGACTGTTTGTGATCCCATGGACTGCACCATGTCAGGTTTCTCTGCCCTTCACCATCTCCCAGAATTCGCACAAACTCATGTCCACTGAGTCGGTGATGACATCCAACCATCTCGCCTTCTGTTGTCTCCTTATCCTTCTGCCCTCAATCTTTCCCAGCATCAGGGTCTTTTCTAATGAGTTGGCTCTTCACCTCCAGTGACCAAAGTATTGTAGCCTCAGTTTCAGTATCAGTCCTTCTAATGAATATTCAGGACTGATTTCCTTTAGGATGGACTGGTTGGATCTCCTTGCAGTCCCAGGGACTCTCAAGAGTCTTCTCCAACACCACAGTTCAAAAGTAAAAACTTACTTTTTACCAAAATGAGACTGCTCCTGAAGGAACATTTGCACTCAGTCCCAACTTTGAAGAGATGTGAGTTAATAACACTGATGTACAGTCAAAAACCATCATGGATACAAGGAGCACTCAAGTTGTAATGATAGGTACACTGGGTGTGATTTCATCATGGGATAAGTCAGAGTAAAGCTGAATATGGGTAGAGTAGATGTGAGCATATTGTGAGGACACGCAGAAGTCTGGTTGCCAGTGTGCATGTAACAGGTGTGCAGAGATTACTAGTCACCACAAAATGCTTTTTCATTTTCTCTTTTTATATGATAGAACCCTTGATATTTATTTGGGTGAATGAACATCTGGAATAAATTACACAATTTATGGACTCCCTTCCTTGGATTTGTGGCTATAGCACTAAGTCTCACCAATGACATACGAAAGAAAAGTGAAAGTGAAGGTTGCTGCACCATGTCCAACTCTTTGCGACCCCATGGACTATAGTCCATGGAATTCCCCGGGGCCAGAATACTGGAGTGGGTAACTGTTCCCTTCTCCAGGGGATCTTCGCAACCTAGGGATCAAACCCATCTCTCCCACATTGCAGGCAGATTCTTTACCAGCTGAGCCACCAGGGAGGCATATAAAAGAAAATTGTATGTGAAAGTTATAGGCAGTGTTCTTAAAAGGAGAAAGTGCATCCTTATCCTTCTTTTTTCCTTCTAACATCTCGGTAAAATCAAGAATGCTTTGACCAAGTGTGGCCACCTCGGATGATGCAGTGAACTTAGGAACGGAGTCTAGGCAAAACAGACTGAAAAAGAGCTTGGATGCCTGAAAGCATAAATGGACATATCATCTGTCTTTTGACCACCTACCCCCAAACTGTTTTATGAGAAAAAAATTTACTTTTATCTGACTTAAGTCACTATTATTTGGGTTTTTCTGTCACTTGCAACCAGATTTAATCTTCAAAAAACTCAGTATGTGTGGTTGAAACATGAATTTCCAAACCAAGTTATTATAATTTTTAAAGATTATTTTTATTGCTTCCTGCTTTCCATTAGTAACAGTAGTTAAAACTTGATTTTGCTCCTATAATTCTGTCTAAATTTAAAAGGATTTTTATGTGGTTTTATATGCACTAACAGCTAAGTTTCAGGAAAAGAAAAAGTGTCGATCTTAGCAGCCATTTAAGATTCATTAAGAATCTTAAACTCAGAAAAAAGCATATCTGCAATATGAACATAATTTCATCTTTGAAACTATTTCCTGACTGAAAGGAAAGATTAAAATATTCCTGTAGTAAGATTTTTTCCCAACTTCTTGATTTATCTTGGTGGTGTCGTTCAGTCACTAAGTCCTGTCCAAGTTTTTGCAACTCCATAGGCTGCAGCATGCCATACTACACTGTCCTCCACTATCTCATGCAGCTGGCTCAAATTCACGTCCATTGAGTCGGTGATGCTATCTAACCATCTCATCCTCTGCTGCTGCTTTCTTCTTCAGCCACTGCTGAGTTTTCCAAATTTGCTGGCATATTGAGTGCCGCATTTTAACAGCATCATCTTTAAGGATTTTTAAATAGGTCAGCTGGAATTCCATCACACCCAAAGCTTTGTTCATAGTAAGGCTTCCTAAGACCCACTTAACTTCACACTTCGAGGTGTCCATTTCTAGATGAGTAACCATAACATCATGGTTATCTGGGTCATTAACACCTTTTTTGTACAGTTTTGTTTATTCTTGCCACCTCTTCTTAATTATTTCTTTTAGGTCCTTATCATTTCTATCCTTTATTGTGCCCATCTTTGCCTGAAATGTTCCCTTGATATCTCCAATTTTTTTTTAAAAGATCTCTAGTCTTTCCCATTCTATTGCTTGCCTCTGTCTCTTTGTATTGTTCATTTAAGAAGGTCTTCTTCTCTTCCCTTGCTGTTCTCTGTAACTCTGCCTTCAGTTGGGTATACCTTTTCCTTCTCCCTTGCTGTTTGCTTCTCTTCTTTTCTCAGCTCTTTGTAAGGCCTTCTCAGACAAACACTTGGCCTTCTTGCATTTCTTTTTCTTTGGGATGACTTTGGTCAGTGCCTCCTGTACAATGTTATGAACCTCCATCCATAGTTTTTCAGGCACTCTGTCTACCAGATCTAATGCCTTGGATCTAGTCATACCTTCACTGTATAATAATAAGGGATGTGATTTAGGTCACATCTGAATAGCCTAGTGGTTTTCCCTACTTTCTTCAATTTAAGCCTGAATTTTGCAATAAGGAGTTCATGACCTGAGCCACAGTCATCTCTGGGTCTTGTTTTTACTGATTATATAGAGCTTCTCTATTCTTGATCACAAAGAACATAATCAGCCTGATTTTTATATTGACCATCTGGTTATGTCCACTTGTAGTCATCTCTTGTGTTGTTGGAAAAGGGTATTTGCTATGACATTGCTGCTAGCTTTTGCCCTGCTTCATTTTGTACTCCAAGATCAAACTTGCCTGTTACTCCAGGTATCTGATTTCCTACTTTTGCATTTCAGTCCCCTATGATGAAAAGGATATTTCTTTTGGTGTTGGTTCTAGAAGGTCTTGGTCAGCTTCAGCTCCTTTGGCATCAGTGGTTGGGTCACAGATGTGGATTACTGTGACGTTGAATAGTTTACCTTGGAAATGAATTGAGATTATTCTGTCATTTTTGAGACTGTACTCAAGTGCTGCATTCCAGACTCTTTTGTTGACTATGAGGGCTACTCCATTTCTTCTAAGGGATTCTTGCCCACAGTAAAAGATAAATGTATTTAATTTGCCTATTCTGCCCATTTTAATTCACTGATTCCTAAGCTGTCGACATTCAATCTTGCCATCCTGTTTGACCATGTGCAATTTGCCTTGCTTCATGGACCTAACATTTCACGTTACTATGCAGTGTTGTTTTTATAGCATCAGACATTACTTTCACTACAGACACATCCACAACTGAGCGTCATTTCCGCTTTGGCCCTGCTGCTTCATTCTTTGTGGAGATGGTAATGGCCCTCCACTCTTCTCCAGAAGCATACTGAACACCTTCTGACCTGAGGGACTCATCTTCCGATGTCATATCTTTTTGTTTTTTCATACTGCCCATAGGGTACTGGAATGGGTTTCCATTTCCTCCTACAGTGGACCACGTTTTGTCAGGACTCTTTACTATGGCCTGTCCATCTTGGTTGGCCCTGCATGGCATGGCTCATAGCTTCACTGAGTTATGCAAGCCCCTTCACCATCATAAGACTGTGATCCATGAGGAAGTCTTAATTCATACATCAAAAATTGTTCTTATTCCTTACTATATTTTGATTTTTTCTATAGAATATATAGAAAGAAATAGAAATAATCACCACATTTAACAACCACATAGCTTCAAGGAAAATTCTACACTTCAGTATTTATGAGCTACTCATATGACACTCCTCTCTTTTCTTAGGAATACTTTCTCCTCCACAGTTCTGTGTCAGGTTTTTATATGACCCCATTTCCCTAAAGGCAGTTAATTAAATTGGATATATTTCCTAAGCTTTTTTGAAGTTGAGACCAGAAAATGTCAGTCATTTTCCTCCTGTTCACTAAAGCTATGAATTGTAAAACTCAGAGACTGCCAAGATCATATTTCTTTCCATGTGAAGAAGGTTGAGTTTGCAATGAGATAAAATAATGCTAAGTAGACTAAGAATAGGAGAGTCAAGGGGAAAAAATAGAGAGAGTTCTACAGCATTCAGGTCCTGGTTCTGACTCTTCCTGAGGCTTAGAGGCACCACTGCCCTTCCTATGGTCTGACCATTTAAAGCCTCTGTGGAGTCAATGGATTCATTTATGTGTCCTTGTTCTGAACCTCGCTTGATTAGGCTTGACTCATTCCAAATAGGCTGCATCATGATCTAGTAACAAACAACTCCCAATTGTAATGACTAATAAAAAAAATTATTTCTCTCTTATATGACCCTCAGAGATTGGCAGGGAAACCTCTGTTTATCATAGCCATTTGGGAGCTCTAGTAAAGATTATAGCCAGTTGTCATGCCAGAGTGAAGAAAGAGAGCCTTAGAGGGTTTCACAGTAGCAATGAAATGCCTTCAACTCAAGCCAGAAAGCGAACCACATCATTTCCATTCCCAATTCTTGCTCAAGAATTGGTAATAAGACCCCAGCCAACATCAAGAAGCCAGAAAACACAGTCTATTCACATGCACTGAGATGGGGGAGAATGGGAAATAACACATTAGCAACTAGAATCATGATTAATATAGAAGCAAAAGTTTTCTTTTGCCTAGACAAACCAAAAATAAAAAAAAAAAAGGTTAAGGTGTTTGGAATCTTTGCAGTGGTCATGAATGTTTGAGAGTTTAGTTATAATTCCAGATTTCTTTTTTGTGCAGCTAGAAGTTTGGATTTCTTACAGGTCTTCATAATCACTTAGAATCATAGAAAAGTGAGGCAGGGTTCTTGCAGGTGCTAAAATAGCAATATATTTATAAGATACAGACCTGGGTTTGATCCCTGGGTTGGGAAGATCCCCTGAAGAAGGGAAGGCTACCCACTCCTGTATTCTGGCCTGGAGAATTCCATGGAATGTATAGTTAGTTCATTGGGTCGCAAAGAATCGGACATGCTTAGCAATTTTCACTTTCACTAGTAAGCAATTTTCACTTTCACTAGTAAGATACAGTAAAACTATTCCTCAGGTTGGAGCTTCGGAAGAAACCTCTGTCTGGGTACTGATGATATTTTTCCTGTCCAGGTTTAACTAAAGAATTGAAGGAGATGTCTAAAGTCTTGAGAGAGCAGTAAATGACTTGTGTGATGGCTTTCTGATGAATAAAATCAAGGCTTTTATTCTGCTTGGTCATCCTTTAGCTTTAGACATTAACTGCATCACAGGCAGGGATATATGAGCTGATTTTTCCAAAGAGGCTATATGAGCTGAGTTTTCCTTTTTTTTAACTCTTTCATGGAAGATCCTTCCACCAGACCTCACTTACATTTAATTGGCCAGAATTATGCCACAAGGGAACCTGAAAGACAGAAAATATTAGCTTTACAGATCCTGACAATCTAAAACAACTTATATTCCACAAATGTCTGTATGTAAATGTTAGAAATTCACATATTCATTGGGAACAAGGTGGGGGGAAGGACATATTTTGTGAAACAACAGTAAGTTCCCTAGATACAAACAAGGACACTTAGATTGTTTCTATATTTTGGTGACTGTAAGTAACGCTGCTATGAACATTGGGTGCATATATCTTTTAAAAATCGCTGTTGTTTTTTTTTTTTTTAAATATATATTCAGGAGTGAAATTGGTGGCTCATATGATAGATCTATTTTTAGATTTTTGAGAAACCTCTGTACTGTATTCCACAGTGGCTACACCAATTTGCATTCTCACCAACTGAGTAAGAGGATTCCCTTTTATTCATAATCCTGCCAACATTTGTTACTGTACTTTTTAGCTCTGGTGTAAAAAGGCAGAAATAAAACAGATTTGTAGTATTGATCTTTTAGATACTGTAACACTGTATTATATATATTTGGCAATTTATATATATATATTATATATATAATATATATTGTTTGTATATATATTGTATATATATATATACAATATATAAATTTGGCAATTTACTAAATTGATTCCATTTTGGGGGACACAGGGGTACTAAAAACAAGTAAAATTTGAGATAGAAACTAAAATACAAGGGACCATTTCTTGGCTTAGTAAGTTGTCCAATTTTGGAGAAAACTCAATTGATAAAATTTTATTGGCTTCTAAGCAATATTGAAGAGATATTAGTGAAATGCCTTTAGTGATTAAATTACCTGTGGTTCAGCTCAATTCAGTTCACTCAGTTGTGTCCAACTCTTGGCGACCTCAAGGACTGCAGCACGCCAGACCTCCCTGTCCTTCACCAACTCCCGGAGCTTGCTCAAATTCATGTCATCAAAACAGTGATGCCATCCAAACATCTCATCCTCTGTCGTCCCCTTCTTTTTCCAGCATCAGGATCATTTCCTATGACTTCAATCTTTCCCAGCACCAGGGTCATTTCCTATGACTCAGTTTTTCGCATCAGGTGGACAAAGTATTAGAGTTTCAGATTCAGCATCAGTCCTTCCAATGAATATTCAGGACTGATTTCCTTTAGGATGGACTGGTTGGATCTCCTTGCAGTCCAAGGGACTCTCAAGAGTCTTGTCCAACACCACAGTTAAAAAGCATCAATTCTTTGGCGTTCAGCTTTCCTTATAGTCTAACTCTCACATCCATACATGACTACTGGAAGACCATAGCTTTGACTAGACGGACCTTTGTTAGCAAAGTAATGTCTCTGCTTTTTAATATGCTGTCTAGGTTGGTCATAACTTTTCTTCCAAGGAGCAAGTGTCTTTCAATTTCATGGCTGCAGTCACCATCTGCAGTGATTTTGGAGCCCCAAAAAACAGTCTCTCACTGTTTCCACTGTTCCTCATCTATTTGCCATGAAGTGATGGGACCAGATGCCATGATCTTAGTTCTCTGAATGCTGAGTTTTAAGCCAGCTTTTTCACTCTCCTCTTTCACTTTCATCAAGAGGCTCTTTAGTTCTTCCTTGCTTTTTGCTATAAGTGTGTTGTCATCTGCATATCTGAGGTCATTGATATTTCTCCCGGCAATCTTGATTTCAGCTTGTGATTCATCCAGCCCCACATTTCACATGATGTCCTCTGGAAAAAAGTTTAATAAGCAGGGTGACAATATACAGCCTTAACGTACTTCTTTTCCTATTTAGAACCAGTCTGTTTTTCCATGTCCAATTCTTACTGTTCCTTCCTGGCTTGCATACAGATTTCTCAGGGGGCAGAGCAGGTGGTCTGGTATTCCCATCTCTTTCAGAATTTTCCACAGTTTGTTGTGATCCACATAGTCAAAGGCTTTGACAGAGTCAATAAAGCAGAAGCAGATGTTTTTCTGGAACTCTCTTGCTTTCTCGATGATCCAACAGAGGTTGGCAATTTGATCTCTGATTCCTCTGCCTTTTCTAAATCTAGCTGGATGATGTGGAAGTTCATGGTTCATGTACTATTGAGGCCTAGCCTGGAAAATTTTGAGCATTACTTTGCTAGAGTGTGAGATGAGTGGAATTGTGCAGTAGTTTCAACATTCTTTTGTATTCCCTTTCTTTGGGTTTAGAGAGAAAACTGACTTTTCCAGTCCTGTGGCCGCTGCTGAGTTTTCCACATTTGCTGGCATATTGAGTGCAGAACTTTCACAGCATCATCTTTCAGGATTTGAAATAGCTCAACTGGAATTCCATCACCTCCACTATCTTTGTTTGTAGTGATGCTTCCTAAGGCCCACTTGACTTTGCATTCTGGGATGCCTGGCTCTAGGTGAGTGATCAAACCATCATGATTATCTGGGTCATTAAGACCTTTTTATACAGTTCTTCTGTGTATTCTTGCCACCTCTTCTTAATATCTTCTGCTTCTGTTAGGTCCATACCATTTCTGTCCATTATTGTCCTCATCCTTGCATGAAACATTCCCTTGGTATCTCTAATTTTCTGGAAGAGATCTCTAGTCTTTCTCATTCTATTCTTTTCCTCTATTTCTTTGCATTGATCACTGAGGATGGCTTTCTTATCTCTCCTTGCTATTCTTTGGAACTCTGCATTCAAACACGTGTATCTTTGCCTTTTGCTTCTCTTCTTTTCTCAGCTATTTGTAAGGCCTCCTCAGATAACCATTTTGCCTTTCTGCATTTCTTTTTCTTGGGGATGATCTTGATCACTGCCTCCTGTACAATGCCATGAACCTCCATGCATAATTCTTCAGGCACTCTATCTATCAGAGCTAATCCCTTGAATCTATTTCTCACTTCCACTGTATAACCATAAAGGATTTGATTTAGGTCATACCTGAATGGTCTAGTGGTTTTCCCTACTTTCTTCGATATAATTCTGAATTTGGCAAGAAGGAGTTCATGATCTGAGCCACAGTCAGCTCCCAGTCTTGTTTTTGTTGACTGTATAGAGCTTCTCCATGTTTGGCTGCAAAGAATATAATCAATTTGATTTTGGTATTGACCATCTGGTGACATCTATGTTTAGAGTCATCTCTTGTGTTGCTGGAAGAGGGTGTTTGCTATGACCAGTGTATTTTCTTGGGAAAACTCTGTTAGCCTTTGCCCTGCTTCATTGTGTACTCCAAGGCCAGATTTGCCTGTTACTCCAGGTATCTCTTGACTTCCTACTTTTGCATTAAATGGCAACCCACTCCAGTACTCTTGCCTAGAAAATCCCATGGACTGAGAAGCCTGGTAGGCCCCTGTCCATGGTGTCGCAAAGAGTTGGACACGACTGAGCGACTTCACTTCCCTTCATTTCCCTTATAATGAAGTTGACATCTTTTTTGGGTATTAGTTCTAGAATGTCTTGTAGGTCTTCATAGATCTGTTCAACTTCAGCTTCTTTGGCATTAGTGGTTGGGGCATAGACTAGGATTACTGTGATATTGAAGGTTTGCCTTGGAAATGAACAGAGATCATTTTGTGGTTTTTGAGATTACATCCAAGCACTGCATTTCAGACTCCTGTTAACTATGATGGCTACTTCATTTCTTCTAAGGGATTCTTGCCCACAGTGGTAGATATAATGGTCATCTGAGTTAAATTTGCCCATTCCTGTCCATTTTAGTTCACTGATTCCAAAATTATCAGTTTTCACTCTTGCCATCTCCTGTTTGACCACTTCCAATTTACCTTGATTCATGGATCTAACATTCCAGATTCCTATACAATATTGGTCTTTATAGCATTGGACTTTACTTCCATCACCAGTGACATCCACAACTGGGCATTGTTTTCACTTTGGCTCCATCTCTTCATTCTTTGTGGAGTTATTTCTCCACTCTTCTCAATATCATGTTGGGCACCTACTGACCTGTGGAGTTCATCTTTCAGTGTCATATCTTTTTGCCTTTTCACACTGTTTATGGGGTTCTCAAGGCAAGAATACTGAAGTGGTTTGCCGTTCGTTTCTCCAGGGGACCACATTTTGTCAGAACTCGCCACATGATCTGTCCATCTTGAGTGGCCCCACACAGCATGGCTCACAGTTTCACTGAGTTATACAAGGTTGTGGTCCAACACTGTAATGTAAAGCCTTTGACTGTGTGGATCACTAAAAATTGGAAAATTTGTTGTTTTAAATTTCCCATCTAAAGAGATGGGAATACCAGACCACCTTACCTGCTTCCTGAGAAATCTGTATGCAGGCGCCCCTTCCCAGCAAAATCTCTTGCTTTTTCAGCACATGTGTCTCCTCAGACAATTCATTTCTGAGTGTTAGATAAGAGCCTGCTTATTTCTTCATGGTTCTTCCTTTCTTCCCCAACCTTGCTCTGGTTCACTGTGGGTGAAGAAAGCCAACCTGCCCTGTTGTCTTTTAGCTTAGACATGTGAGAAAGTACACATGCTGGTTCAATTTAGAGACAGCAATAGTATCACATGTTTCTGCTGGTCACTCTCTTTGCTTCTACCATCCATTGTAAGAACAGCATGGCTGATAATGCTTATTTTTTAGCCTGGGTCCTTGTGAACGTGAATCAAAGCCACTTTCAGCCAAGCCCAGCTGAGCTACATCTGAGCTGCAGTCGAGATTCACTGTTGCAAGCCTCCGAGATTAGGGTGCTATTTAATGTCACAGAAGCAGTTGATTAATAGACTTCCCATTTCACAGCTCTAGGTGGACTCATAAAAGCAGTCAAAAGAGCTGAAAAAGTGACCCTGAAACACTTGTGTAGTGCTTTTCTGGTAGGCAACCAATCCCTTGAAGGGGCCATCATCTCTGAATAATTATAAGCTGAATATATAGCATATCTGAATATAAAGCATCATGCTGAATATAAAGCATCATCTCTGAATAATTATAAGCTGAATTATAGCCTGACTGATAAATGTACTGAGATTCAGAAGAACAGTCTATAGGAAAATTTGGGCCTTATAATCTGACATCAAGAAATGTCAAGTTTCCCCTTCTGCTCTATTACTCTCAAATAAAGAACTCTGACACAACACAGGTAAAACGGAGATTTACCAAAGAGCTGACCAGACAAGTAAGTCTTAGCTAGTT
Source organism: Bubalus kerabau (assembly GCF_029407905.1). Classification (NCBI taxonomy): domain Eukaryota; kingdom Metazoa; phylum Chordata; class Mammalia; order Artiodactyla; family Bovidae; genus Bubalus; species Bubalus kerabau. Next base: position 102,070,327 of record NC_073624.1, read on the forward strand.
ATAATGAGTATATATTTGCCTTTACTAAATTAGAGTGCTTCTTTGCATATGTCAGTTAAAGGTGTTTCAGAACTGGCAGGCATTTGAGGATCCTGACCACATACTTTTTAGCACAACCAAAATAATTTTATGAACTAGTGTTAGTATTGTAATTACTACCAAATGATAATCATCTCCATATTCAGTTTAGGCAGAGAAAATCTGTGAGATACACGTGGCTAGACTCCTGTCTATAAGACACATCCCATGTAGCCGCCATGAAGAAAGGACTTATATCTAATTGCTTTACCATTGGATATAAAGTGCTCATCACAGAGCCTGGCTCCTCAGGTGTACTCAATAAATCATTGTTGAGTGGATTAGAGATTAAAGAATCTTTATAAGTTATCTTAAAGTCTTTGAGTTTCCTTTTTAGTAAAATGGAGATAATAATGACTGCTCAGGATTTTTGAGAGGATTTAGCAACCCACTCCAGTGTTCTTGCCTGGAGAATTCCAGGGACGGGGGAGCCTGGTGGGCTGCCGTCTATGGGGTTGCACAGAGTTGGACACGACTGAGGTACAGCAGTAGCAGCAGCAGCAGCAAGGGTAAAATCTTAGTACAAGGCAAAATGCACACAGAAAGCACTCAGTACATTACAGTGTTGGCTTATTATTTTTTTCATCAGTATTATAAAGTTAATGGTGTCTGGGGAAAATCTCTCTGTATAGTATACCTCTATCCACCTATCTACATAGGGGGAAACCTTAGACTTTGGTATTTCATATTTAAGTGAACATGATATTTACTGAGTACTAGAATAGAAGACAATAGACTGACTGAACTGAACTGAGAATAGACCCAGCAGAGTTAGACAGTACAGACAATTCAGGGCAATTTACTTGTAGGGCTAACCATAACCTATACTATACCAAATTTAAAAGCAATGTTTTTTTTGTGAGCAAAAAAGTATAGTTTATTAAAGAAAATTATAATTTTACTTTCAATTTGTGTTTAACAAAAGTGGTCATAACCATTCTTAAATCTCACAGGACAAAGCTTAGAAGATTTCATTATTAATGTTAATAATAATATGTTTGCCTTACCTAAAACCAAGAGATTTTGATGAGGGGTCATAATTTAGAGGTATGAAGCTTAAACCTAAATACTTTGACCAAAGAAGTCCTTCCTTTCCTTGGATTAGGCTCCCTGTTTATTTGCTTTTGCTGATAAGAATCAGGCAGTGGTGAACAGGGTCATAGATTCTGTACTCCTTATTCTTTTGTGAACACAGAAGCACATGCCTGAACTTTTTAGTCTGCCACATTTAAGAAAATAATACTGCTGTTTATTTTGTTTGATCTCAATCCTAAGGAAAAAATTATGGTACTTCAATATATCTGAAATACTACAATTTTAAAAAACAAGAAAAATTGCCATATATACCACTAAGATATTTAAAGTTATTTCTAATTAAACTATGACATGCTATTAATTGTCAAGACAGATCATGATTTTCATTAAAATGTGGAAAAAATGTGGATCTCAGAATTAAAAATTATATTTCACTAATTCGAAAATGAAGTTTAACCTGAACACAGTTAAATATCTTCATCATTGTTAAAGTCATTGAGGTAAAACAAATTTAGACATCAGACACACTTGGATCCAAATTCTTAACCTGTTTTCTTGTTAGTTGCATAACACCCCTGTGTTTCTTAAGTTTTAGTGAGCCCCAGATTTTCCTTTCTATAAAATAGAAATGATTTCAACCTTATTCTATGGTTGGTCTGAAAACTGAATGAAATTACATACTAAAGCACCAAGCACAGTTCATTCCTTTCTATTATATGAAAGCTAAAATGAGATGCAGAATAGAGGTCATGTGACAACTAGTGGTTAAGAAGGAATATGGGTCTACCGTGTTCCTGGGCTAGAATTTCATCAATGCATTTGTCATTATCTCCTAATATTTATGTGACGCTTCCTGTGCCATGCACATATTCTCTATGAGTTTTCCTTAACTATTTAATGTACTTTTTGCCAAGTTTTGGACTACAGGTTTGTTTGCTTCACAAGTTTTCCCTGATTCATTCCCTTGGCGCTTGATGATATTTATACAGCATCTGTTCAAATTTTCTTTCTTGCCCAGTGACTATCTGCATTTTACCTGTCTTGTTATGAATTTCTTCCAAAGTAGTGGTGAGGTTAAATTCTCTAGGAGTTGTCATTTCTGCTACATACGTTTCAGGTGGCCTACAGTACATTTTAGTTTCTTGAACGATCAGTAAGAAGTTCCAATTTCTTTTTTTCTCAATTAAAACTTGTTTAATTTTAAGTTTAGACATATACCAGACTTTATTGGGCAATCAATGTCATAAGTAATTATTGGTCACAAAATTCCTTTGTTCAAATGATAAGAAAAACTGAAATTCAGAAGAATGTGACTTGTCAAACATTTCATAGATAGACGACCTCTCACACCTTTAAGACTAAATAAGAAGGATATCAAAATATGAAAAGGGCAGAGAAAAACTAATCTTAACATACATGGCTCAGACCAGTAGCAAAAATCTAAGATCTTGAAGAAGAGGCTAATGCATCATAAAACATTTCAACATGGATTTTTAAAAGGAGACTTTCTTGGATAAAAGAAAGTGCTTCATTATTAAGAGACTGTGTGGGGAAAAACATGTATTTGAAAACACAAAACTTGAATTCTTTTTATAGTGCTATTTTAATCTGTTTCTAGGCAGCCACAGCTCTTTACTCCTTCAAACAATTCCTGCCAGGCGATTTTACCAGACAGAGCATGGACACTGCCATTTGGACTTTCTTTTCCCAGTTCCCAAGGAATTCTCTTTGAGGCTGTAACAAACCAACTAATGACAAAGACAAATAGGTAATTCAAGGTTCTAAATTCATTAAGACACTTTCCAGGTCTTAACTTTTTATTATAAAAATTAGATTAAATATCATATTTACAATATTAAGCTAAATCCATAACTTATAGAAATAATTGTAAACATAATTCAACAAACCCCAGATAGGAGTAAAAAAAGAAACTTAAAAAAAAAAACAAAGATTGGGTGACTAAAAGAAGCCAAAGCCCATAGAATTGAATTAGAAAAATTTGTTGCTCAAAACCAATGTCAAATATTTGTGCAAATACAGTGAGTTAATTCTAAATATGTTTGTTTAGAGAGGGACATTTTGTGTAATCTTTGGCATGTATCTTTTCCCAAATTTTATTTGTTTCTTTATATAGCAGTGTTTCTGAAATGGCAGAGCATATACATAGGTGGTTCCTAACTTCTGAGGATTTGACTTATGATTTTTCAAATTTAAGATCCTGTGAAAATAATATGCATTCAGTAGAAACCACAGCTTGAATTTTTATCTTTTCCTGGGCTAGCAATATGCAATACTTCCTCTTGATGCTGGTCAGTGGCCCACAGCTCCCAGTCAGCCATGTGATCATGAGAGTCAGCAACCAATACAAACTATTCTGGACCCACACAAACATTCCAATCTTCACTCTGAGTATAGTGTTCAATAAATAACATGAGTCATTCAACATATTATCATAAAACAGGTTTTAGGCTAGACGATTTTGCACAACTGTAGGCTAATGCAAGTGCTCTCAGCACATTTAAGGTAGGCTAGCCTAAACTACAATGTTCAGTAGATTAGGTGGATTAAATACATTTTGACTTAGGGTATTTTCAATTCACAATGGGTTTATAGGGTTAGAACTCCATGTCAGTCAAGGATGGTCTGTATTCTTTGTGATGGTTGTTACAGAGAGGTGCTACTTTAAATTTGAATTTCCTCTCATGCTAAAAGAACAAGTTAACTCAGAGCAGTTGCTTTTGTTTGGGGAGACGAGAAATCACTCCATTGGTTCCAGCATATAAAATTTGCATCCCTGTTGTAGAAAAAGATGATAATAAAGTAGTGGTTTTTTGCTTAACAATGGGAGGCCTATCTTTTACCAAATGGTATGCAAGACTCTAAAGCTGTTGAAAAGATAGCAAGCAGACATGCAAAAAGGGTAAAGAGAAATCTTAGAGAAGAAAATTCCTTGCTCTGGGTAGTTAGGGTTATCAGAATATTTCTGAAGGATTGAAATTTTCCCTTAAATAGGTTATCTGAAAGAAACTGAAACCAAAAAAAAAAAAAAAAGAAGGCCAAAATACAAGTCCATGGAGGAAGTATACAGCTAGATCTGCAACTAACAAAGACCAAAATTTTATGAGGGCTGATAATTAATGGACAGATGGATAGCTAAATCTGCATACCTTTGTTGAATGGCCATCAGAGGATTGTGAGTTTGCTGAGGGAATAGACTGTGTGTGACTGTAAATAGAAGGCCAAGAGGTTCTGAATCCAGGCCTGCCTTGTCTGGAATGAGCTGAAGGACAGGCCTTCTCTTCCCTCACTGCCCATAGTCAAAACATAAGTCCTGCCCAGCATGCTGGCAATGACACCATCACTGAAGCAATGCAAGAAACAGAATTGGACCATGTTCATTTGATGAGAAATGAAGGTTCTCCAGTGTTTGATCTGCAATGAGTCCTTGGCACCAAGACTGACACTGTGGGCCAGACAAGTGTTTCAGATAAGAGTACTGTGTCACAGAGCTCAGATGAAGAGTCCTCACTTTAGGAAGTTAGACACAGTTATAGGGGAAGAGGCGAGGTGTGACTTGCCATACACACAGGGCTAGTTCTCAGGTTATTTCCACTGGATTCACACTCCAGTGGCAAGTATGATGACAGTATAGTGAGGCCAGAGTCACTTTGTGGTGGCCAGATAACTGCTGCTTACACCATTTGGGGAACATACCAGAGTGGCGGCTGATTCTGCAGCAACTGATTTCTGGCAGCGCTTGTGGCATCTTCTAGCTCCATTCATGAGGCTGGAGTGATGATACGAAGATGTCAGTAAATATCGTGGAGTTGTGAGATTATTAAAGAAGTGCCGACTCACTGGATGAGACAAGGATAAAGGAGGGTTGTTAGCTTTTGACTTGAATAATAAAAATCATCATCTATGATTGAGAATTGGGTCACATTAAATAAAAATGAAAGCACTTCATTATGGGTGGAAAGATACGTGGAAAGAAAACATAAGTAGAAGTAGTGTAAATTAATGGAGAAGAAAGTCTGTGAAGTTGTGGGAATTCACATCTAATATTCATCTAATATTTATCTAATGTTAATCAACTTTCAAAGAGTCGATCTTGATTTCCCAGAATTACTATTTCCCAGCAACTTGCAGTCTAGGGTGGGGAGGGACTCTAATATTAATAAAGCCTTTGTAACTAAAGATCTGTGTAAGCTAACTTTTCCTGCTGTCAGAAAGGAAGAAATTTTCCTCTATCCTTCTAGGTTCTTCTAGCTGGTTTAAGAATTAACTGACTTAAGACAGAATAGCAGGGTAAAATCAAAGGAAAGTTTGATAACATGCATACATAGAGAGACCCAGGAAAACTGAGAAACTCTCCAAAACGGTGGAAACTCTCACCTTAATTACTATCTTCAGCTAAAGACATAAGAGGATGTTATGAGTAGTGATTTGGGACTTCAAAGGGAAGGAAGGCAATTCACATGAAGATGGAAAAGCAAATGTCTGGCAGACAAATGTTTGCTGGGCAGGTAGAGACAGGGAACACAGAGAGGAATTTTAACAACCAGAGTTTGCAAGGTTCCTCCCTGTCTACCACACCAAGCTCGTACTGTACTTATCTATGGTGATAGTACCCTTCCTGCACTAGGCCCTCGTTCTACATTCTTCAGATAGCTAAGAGGGAGATATAATGAAAGACTCTGGAGTCTTATGCTTCTTAAAAATAAGCAGGCTAAATAACCTATCATCTCTCATGACAATGAGACGTTTGGGGGCAGCAAGTTTTGCTTCCCTACACAGCAGTAGATGGATAATAAGTAATTTGAGTCCCGTGGGCCATAAAAACTTCTGTTGCTGCTAAATTTAGCCATTTTAACTTGAAAGTCACCATGGATAATGCATAAATGAATAAATACTGGCTATGTTTTAATAACATTTTATTTATAAAAGCCAGAGGCACCTGGATTCTGCTTATGTGATGGCCACAGTTTGTGGACACCCGTGTTAGATGGAAAATACATTCTATCATGACAACTATTTTCTTAACTTTTAGAGAACACTCTAGCCTTTTTAAAACCAACATTTATGGAGTTCCTGCTATGTTCATATTATTATGCTTCTGCCTGGAAACAAAAGGAAAAGTAAGACGTTGCTTTTAAGAATCCAAGAATCCAGCAATTTAAAAAAGAAGAAAAAAAAAAAAAAGACAAAACCCACTGGGCTCTAGTACCACGCTGTAGGTGAAATTATAAAGCCATACAGAGTGAGAATTCAGAAGAAGAAATATTAATTTTCTCAAAGTGCTTCAGGAAAATCTTCATAAACAAAGTGAAACAAATAATTTTTGGATTAGTTACTGTTTGCTAAAAATGTTAAGCAGTTGCTTCTAGTAGAGCTAAGAGCACGAAAAAAGTACTGGTAGAGGAAAGTATACAAAAGATTGGCAAATCAACATTATTTGTATCTATAGTATCCCAATGTACTTGGACTTTCATCCTATAGATAATTATGATGAATGATGATAGCAATAAAAATGATGATAATGGTAAATATTTATCGAAGACTAACTAGGTAATCTCCCCCAAGTAAATTTCCTAAAACATATTTTTGCATAATTAATATTCTGAAATTCTGATTATTGATTTACTGGAAATACTTTTAAGTGCTTTAATGGGAATATTCAATTTCTGAAACAATATATTCAGTATCCATCATCGGATAAGCAATTTGTTCCAAACGTTTTGGGACTTCTTTGTCAATTTCTTAATATTTATCTGTTAGCACTTTTAGAGAGTTTTAAGTAATGTTTATATTTCTTCTCCATTTCATACTTATGATTAAAGGTGATCATATTTGAGATATATTCTTTAAACTATATGAAAATGATCTATCAGTTGTCTCTTAACTCTAAACCAATCAGTCTATACTGTGCTTTGAGATATAAAAGACTTTGAGATATAGAGGTTCTGTAAAATATCTTTCTCTTCACTAAGCTGGCTCCACATGTGGGTGTGCTAGAGGAAAACTGCAAGGGGAGAGAAGAAATAAGGGGTTGCTTTTTTCTGTTTTCTTTCTGCTTTTCCCCTGCTTCCTTTCTATAGCTGTCATGCTTGTTTTTGCAATCCAGCAGGATCAGTTTTTTCCAGGAACAGCACTTGAATCTAGTTTCCTGTTTTTCAAACACCAATCAAAGTAGACAGTTCAGCATTACAACTTTCCTCAAGAAGTGGTATTTTAGTAATAGCTTGGAAACTTATTTGATAATGGGATCCTTTGGGGTAACAATTTATTCAAAATGCAATCCATGAAATATACTTACAACAACATCTTCAATGAATGTTTAATAATAGTATTCACTCATTGCCTATTAGTATTGGCAAAGTCATTTTAATTCAGAAAATATTAACAACTACTCTATAAGGCAGGTGCATGCATGTGTGCTAAGTCACTTCAGTTGTGTCCGACTCTTTGGACCCCATGGAGCATAGCTTCCCAGGCTCCTTTGTCCATGGGACTCTCCAGGCAATAATACAGAAGTGGGTTGCCATGCCCTCCTCCAGGGAATCTTCCCGACCCAGGGATTAACCCGAGTCTCTTATGTCATCTGCACTGGCAGGAAGGTTCTGTACCAGTAGCACCATCTGGGAAGGCCCTTTAAGGCAGGTACTATATACCAATGTCACAGATTAAAAAACAGAGGCAAGAGAAGTAACCTGACTTGTCCCAAATGATTGAGCTACTAAGTAGCAGAGCTGGGATTCAAATCCAGTATTCAAAAATGTAACTAACCACCATATTATATTGCCACTTAGATTATTGTAGCAGATTTGATAGAGGTGAAAATATTAATACTACAAGTTGAGGTAACAATAATTGTTACTCAGCCATAGCTTAAGAGGAAAAACACGCATGAGACTTTGAATTAAGGTAGTGGCAATAGAAGTAAAGATTCAAATAACCACTGCTGCTGCTAAGTCACTTCAGTCATGTCCAACTCTGTGCGACCCCATAGATGGCAGCCCACCAGGCTCCCCTGTCCCTGAGATTCTCCATGCAAGAACACTGGAGTGGGTTGCCATTTCCTTCTCCAATGCATGAAAGTGAAAAGTGAAAGTGAAGTGGCTCAGTTGTGTCCGACTCTTAGCGACCCCATGGACTGCAGCCTACCAGGCTCCTCCATCCATGGGATTTTCCAGGCAAGAGTACTGGAGTGGGTTGCCATTGCCTTCTCTGACTAGAGGTTAAAAATAAGGATTTGGTAACCTATTGGATATGGGGGGGCGGTTAAGAAGAGAGAAGGGCAAAACAGTTGTATTGTTATCTGTTGCTGTTTTGCAAACACTCACATCTTAGTGGTTTCCAACAATAGCATTTATTTAGTTATCTGCATTCATCTGGCAAGCTGCTGTGAGTTAATTTTGCTGATCTTGGCTGGATTTTCTACTGTCTCCAGGGCCTTAGCATGGATCCTGGAATGCCACCATACTGAAAACTGAGGTTTCCACTTTGAATGGCTAGTGCAATAGTAACTATAAACTAAAATATTAAAAAGAAGAGAAAGGAGCAAATTTAAGAGGTGAAATGAGTGAAAGTACTGGTGCCAAATCAGACTTGAAGTAAGATAGGCAGAGATATCTCACAGGTATTTAAATATGGGTCTGGAGGTTGAGAGAAAAAAAAAATCTAGAAATGGGGACATGGAGACTAATTCCAAAAGCCTGGATTTTTGTAGTATCATTAATGGAGAATATGTAGAGCAGAAGTCAGGACCATTCTGAAACTGGCCAATAATGTGCTTTATTTTGCTTCTAATACATTAGGTAATCTAGTATAGGCTGTGCATGAAAGGGTTATTGAATATTATTGAGACTGAATGCTCATGATTGTTACCACCTTGTCTTTCTGCAACATTAGATATATTTGACTCTTTCAAGAAAAAAAGAATTTCTTCTACAAAAGAAGAACCTAGAGAAAAGAAACAGATAAAATAATCTTCAATTATCAACAGCTATAAAATAGGAGAAACACAACTGAGAGAGGAGAGCAAGCTTTCATTTGCTTAGAAATATCTTCCTAACATTGAGGGAATGATGCTGATATCTATAGGATTGAAAGCAATCTTTTTGAGCATGTTTATAAATGGTATTTCAGGGATTCAAGGCAATATATTAAGTGAGTTCTTATAGTTTTTACTAGTTCCATAACTCCGTAAAATCAATTTAATCAAGAATCTAAAGGAATGTGTTTATCACTGGTTTGATGTAATAAATACCATATTTAGAGCACAAATTTAATAAGCTTTTGTGAATTTCTTAATTTAAAACTGAAATATGTGACTTAATTTAATTAAAATTTAATAACAAGCATAGTGTATAATACTTATTTTTGAGTATATGAAAGTATTTTAAATATTATCCTTCACCACTATTTCTTACATTATAAGAACGTATAATGTAATCTCTTCTCTTTTACAATAATTAGTACATACACATACCAAAAACGCTGACATATTTTGATGTAAAGGGAATGATATCCAAGGGCTGTTCCCTTTTAATTTTCTTTTATTTGGCCATCCTCATCAATAACATTCTAGAGGCATGCATTTGCCTCATGAAGGATCAAAATTGTGCAACGTGTATGCAGTGGGAAAAAGAAAGTTAGATTGTAGTTTTGGTATCTGTAGTGAAAATTCTTCAGCCCATATCAAAATAACAATTTTGAAAATCTGGCCATATTTTTGAAAAAGGCTATAAATTGTTTTAACTGCTATAATAACATTTAAGTTTGCCCACTATATCATGGATTTTGTTATCTATAAACCAGGGATGAAGGGAATCCAGATCATGACAAAAGGGAAGATTGGTGAGGGAAACACATTTCTTCAAGCTTAGAATATTATGAGAACAGGAAAGGAGACAGTGATAGGGGAGGCAGATAGAACCGTGTGCCTGACCTTCCTAAATATACCAGATAGATTGATGGGGAGCCTAGAACCATAAGATGGTCTGCTGAGCTTTCTACTCAAAACCCTACCAGGTAGGCTTGCACAGGCCAAACCCATGGGATGATGGTCCAGCACAGCCAAGAGAAGTGTTCAGATAGACGTGTTAAGCATTGTTTCTGGATCTCCACAGACTGCATGTACCATAGACATGCCCTGCTTGACTAAGACGAAGTAGAGGTCTTTAGATGGCCAGTAGGCTGGAACACAGAGACAAAAATATAGAAGCAGTGTCAGAGACAAACAGTGAAGACTACAGACTCCAGTGATAAGAATCAGCATGATGCCTGAAAATAAGATACTTCACTGGGCTTCCTTGGTGGCTCAGATGGTAAAGAATCCACCTGCAATGCAAGAATCCTGGGTTCAATCCCTGTATTGGGAAGATACCCTGGAGAAGGAATGGCAACCCACTCCAGTATTCTTGCCTGGAGAATTCCATGGACAGAGAAGTCTGGGCTTCTCTGGGCTAAAATCCAGAGTCACAAAGAGTTGGACACCACTGAGCAATTCACACTTTCAGTGGTCATTACTCAGACTAGATGATTCACTACATGAAGTAGTAAAGAGGATATGGAAGGGCATTAGCATCCCATTACTGCTGTAACAAATGACCACAAACAATGCCTTAAGCAATAGAAATATATTATCTTACAGTTTTGAAAATCAGATATCCAAAGTAGATCTTACTGAGCTAAAATCAAGGTATTGATAGGGCTACATTACCCTGGAGGCTTTAGATGAGGATACATTTCCTTGCCTATTACAGCTTAAAGAGACTGAGCACATTCTTTGATTCATGGTCCCCTGCCATCTTTAGGGATTTTTCACCTTCCATCACTTGGACACTGACTCTCCTGCCTCTCTTTCACTTATAAGGACCCTTAAAATTACAATAAATCCACCTAGATAATTCCTGGATAATCTATTTTTAAATCAGCTTATCAGTTCAGTTCAGTTCAGTTGCTCAGTCGTGTCCGACTCTGCGACCCCATCAACTGCAGCACGCCAGGCTTCCCTGTCCATCACCAACTCCCAGAGCTTGCTCAAACTCATGTCCATTGAGTCGGTGATGTCATCCAACCATCTCATCCTCTGTCATCCCCTTCTCCTCCCTCCTTCAGTCTTTCCCAGCATCAGGGTCTTTTGCAATGAGTCAGTTCTTCCCATTAGGTGGCCAAAGTATTGGAGTTTCAGCTTCAGCATCAAATCAGCTGATAAGCAAGCTTAATTCAATCTGCAATCTTAATTATAATTCTGTAACTGAGTACATTCATAGGTTCTCTGTATTATGGGTATTTTTTGGGCAGGAGAATTATCAGAGCTGGTTTTTTTTTTTTTTTTTTTTTAATCTTTATAAACCAACCTACATACCCAGGCACCCTCTTAGAGAGAAACAGGGAAATGTGGAGGTAATGTAAAAGACAGACTTCCTCAAAAAGAGAATAAGTCATGCCACCAATGACACTATTTAAAGCTTAAGAGAAATGCCATTGATTGCCTTGTTAAGAATTTCTTTCCCACTTTACTCCTCACTGCAGCCACTTCCACTTTCCAATCACTTTCCAACAGAATAGAGCCTCTTGAGGAAGCTTAGATCAATTACAAAAACAAAGCAGCTCATCTTCCTTACACATTAGAGGAGTGTGAGTTAAAATTTTGAATCTGCACGATTATAACTAATCACAAGAACTCCCCCTAATAATAAACTTCTAAAATATAACAGGTTTACTTGACACCACACAGACGCTTCAATAAGAAATTCAAGCATTATTACTTGACAGAGGAGGCTCTCCTGTGCTAACAGACTTGCCAATAAAAGTAAATAACAGAGGAGTTTGAAGAGAGGATGAGAACTCTGAGTCCCTGGCCTCTAAGCTCAGTGTTACTGTCCTGAGCAAAGGATTTAAACTAATTTTCCAAGAACTTATTATATATACTTATAACAGGTGGTCCTCTTCAATTTTCAGGAAACCTGTCACTTTGTTTACCAGATCTAAGCAACAGAGATGGAAAATTAAACATTAACCAAATACATAGCACAGTGCCTAGGCCTTCCATAGATACTTGCTTGAACATATATATATGAAACTATTAAGGAGAGAAAAGCAATTTAAGAGCTAAGTACAACCTAAGATAATGTCAAAAGAGGTGCATTTCAGGAAAAAAAAAAAACATAGAGGTACTGAAAAAAACATAGAGGTAGAGGTACTTTCTATCTACAATAACTTTTCTGAAGTTATTGTGGATAGAAAGTTAAAAAAGAAAAAGTAGTTCAGAACATAAACTAGAGAGAAAATTTCAAAGTACTAAATCCAAAGAGTGGCACTGAACTGTGAAATTAAGAAGAAAAATTTCCAGCAGTACATAAAAGAGTCAAAGTGGTGGTAATGGGGCCTTATTACCACCCAGGTTTGTGCTTGAGTACATTAAGGTGATGGAAAGGTAGCTGCAGCATATCTGCAATGCTGGTATAGAGAAAAGACAGAGTGCCTCTTCCTTTAATTGGCAAATTAAAGGCAAAAAGGAAAACAGTGTTAGCCATTTTTAACCACTTTCTTTCACTGCACAAGGACTTTTACTGGAGTGGCAATCCATCAAGAGATAGAAAACAGGACCCAGATTTTTAAAGACTGTCAAGGTAAATAACAGCCACAGAGAAAGATACTTAAAATCATGTTAGAATTAGTGAATCTTAAATCAAATTAAAATCATTCTGAACTGTGATGAGAGAAGAAAAGTATATTCTAGTACCTGTGAGATGCATAACAAAAATAACAAGTTTTCCTAAGTCCCACTTGTTAGTAATACTCCACAGTGACTTGAAACATGTCAGTTGATTTGCAGAAGACCTCATGTGGAAGCCATTGCAGAAAGCATTATCCAGTCTTAATTTAATTACTATTTGAGCAAATACAATTCATGAGTACTCCAGAACTCTCCAAAGATGGTCCTTCCTCAGGACCACTTTTTACATACAATGTAGCCTTAGTGGTTTTATTCACATATCTCTATACTCATTTTCTAATTTTTGCTTTTTTATATACCAATCATTTAATTGACAAGACATCACTGCTATAGTTACCCTATTATCCTTTTATTAATATAATTTAACCATGTGATGAAAAGATATTATGGAGCCTATGGTTTTCTTAAAAGAATAAAGTTATATAAAATGTTTGGAGATTTTTTATTTACCCAGAGTATTATTACGTGTAAAAGATATTCAATATTGTAATAAACACAATATTGTAATAAACGCAAAGTGATTTAATGTATTATTTGTTTTTTTTTTAATTTTATTTTTTAACTTTACTGGATGCACTGGGACAATTTAATGTATTATTTGTTTTTAAAAAACCTAATATTTTTTGTTCTCATGGTTTTTGCAAGTACACAGATATCTAATAATATCTAATATTTTTTATAAAAGCATTAAGTACATTATCATATGCATACACACATGCATACACACACACAGATGGAGTGTTGTCAAAGAAGGTCTATGAGAAGAGAATGCTTGAGCAAAAACTTGAAGAAAGTGAGTGACTGAGCCAGGTGGATATATGGGGTAAGTGCCCTCCATGCAAAAGGAAAGGTATATATAATTCCTGTTTGAAATTGGTGCTCAAGAAATGAATAACTTCTTAGCTGTTTATCTAGCTCAATTCAGTCAATAGCTAGCTCAATTCAATTAATAGCTGGCTCAATTCAATTTTTTGACAAGTCCCTCAACTTTTTAAGTTTGCTTGCTATAAGTAATAGGTACTGACTCTTTCCTATTTCCTATGAATGCTATGAGAATCAACTCTATGATATGTAAACATATATGGTGGGAGCAGTCATAAAAAATATCACCCACTTCCTACATCCTTTCTATTAGAGTAATTCTTTAATCAAGATGAGTGTCTTTTCCCTCAACCAGAGATAACCATTAATATCATCAATATAGACTTTAATTTTTAGAAGCAATTACATGCATTACACAACTTGAAATCCTCTTTCTACATTTACCTAAAAAGGTTGAATGGATAAGAAAGCTGTGGTACATATACACAATGGAGTATTACTCAGCCATTAAAAAGAATACATTTGAATCAGTTTTAATGAGGTGGATGAAACTGGAGCCTATTATACAGAGTGAAGTAAGCCAGAAAGAAAAACACCAATACAGTATATTAATGCATATATATGGAATTTAGAAAGATGGTAACGATAACCCTGTATGCGAGACAGCAAAAGAGACACAGATGTATTGAACAGTCTTTTGGACTCTGTGGGAGAGGGCGAGGGCAGGATGATTTGGGAGAATGGCATTGAAACATGTATATTATCACATATGAAATGAATCACCAGTCCAGGTTTGATACATGATACAGGGTGCTTGGGGCTGGTGCACTGGGATGACCCAGAGGGAAGGGATGAGGAGGGAGGTGGGAGGGTTTCAGGATGGGGAACACATGTACACTCATGGCATATTCAAGTCAATGTATGGCAAAACCAATACAATATTGTAAAGTAAAATAAATAAATTAATTTTTTAAAAATTAAAAAATACATATAACAGTAATTATAGTAAGACTGTCTTTTATACCCTTTGATTGATGAAATAATAAAAAAGTAAAATGAAACAACACCAAATGTTAGCAAGGATGTGAGCAACTGAGACTCTGTCTTACACTTACTCTCCCATTTATTTGTTGTAACAATTCTCTCTGAAAGACTATCATTTCTCCCCTTTTATACATAGGGAACTGAAGTACAAAAAGGTAGGTAACTCTGCCAGTGTCAAATAGCTAATAAATTGGGGCACTAGAATTTAAACCAGAGAGTTTGAGCTTTCAACGAGTCACAAACCACCCTTGGTAAATGTGTTTATATTAAAGCAAAGTTCTCACAGGGTCCAGCAGCACCAGCATCACCTGGTAATTAGAAATGCAAGTTCTTGAACCTGACCCTAGATCTACCAAATCAGAAACTCTGGGACCGAGTTTAGCAAATGTATTTAAAGCAAGTCCTCAATGTGTGGAAGCAATCTGCAGTCCTATAGATCCCACTAATGGGAAACTCTAAACAGACAGCAAAACAAGACCGGGAGCTGACTGTGGCTCAGATCATGGACTCCTTATGCCAAATTCAGACTTAAATTGAAGACAGTAGGGAAAACCACTAGAACATTCAGGTATGACCTAAATCAAATCCCTTATGATTATACAGTGGAAGTGAGTAATAGATTTAAGGGACTAGATCTGATAGATAGAGTGCCTGATGAACTATGGATGGAGGTTTGTGACATTGTACAGGAGACAGGGATCAAGACCATCCCCATGGAAAAGAAATGCAAAAAAGCAAAATGGCTGTCTGGGGAGGCCTTACAAATAGCTGTGAAAAGACGGGAAGTGAAAAGCAAAGGGGAAAAGGAAAGATATACCCATTTGAATGCAGAGTTCAAAAGAATAGCAAGGAGAGAGAAGAAAGCCTTCCTCAGTGATCAATGCAAAGAAATAGAGGAAAACAACAGAATGGGAAAGACTAGAGATCTCTTCAAGAGAATTAGAGATACCAAGGGAACATTTCATGCAAAGATGGGCTCAATAAAGGACAGAAATGATATGGACATAACAGAAGCAGAAGATATCAACAAGAGGTGGCAAGAATACACAGAACTGTACAAAAAATATCTTCATGACACAGATAATCACAATGGTCTGATCACTCACCTAGAGCCAGACATCCTGGAATGTGAAGTCAACTGGGCCTTAGAAAGCATCATTATGAACAAAGCTAGTGGAGGTGATGGAATTCCAGTTGAGCTATTTCAAATCTTGAAAGATGATGCTGTGAAAGTGCTGCACTCAATACGCCAGCAAATTTGGAAAACTCAGCAGTGGCCACAGGACTGAAAAATTTCAGTTTTCATTTCAATCTCAAAGAAAGGCAATGCCAAAGAATGTTCAACTACCGCACAATTGCACTCATCTCACATGCTAGTAAAGTATGCTCAAAATTCTCCAAGCCAGGCTTCAGCAATACATGAACTGTGAACTTCCAGATGTTCAAGCTGGTTTTAGAAAAGGCAGAGGAACCAGAGATCAAATTGCCAAAATTAGCTGGGTCATGTAAAAAGCAAGAGAGTTCCAGAAAAACATCTATTTCTGCTTTATTAACTATGCCAAAGCCTTTGACTGTGTGGATCACAATAAACTGTGGAAAATTCTTCAAGAGATGGGAATATCAGACCACCTGACCTGCTTCTTGAGAAAGCTATATGCAGGTCAGGAAGCAACAGTTAGAACTGGACATGGAACAACAGACTGATTCCAAATAGGAAAAGGAGTACGTCAAGACTGTATATTGTCACCCTGCTTATTTAACTTCTATGCAGAGTACATCATGAGAAACGCTGGGCTGGAAGAAGCACAAGCTGGAATCAAGATTGCCGGGAGAAATATCAATAACCTCAGATATGCATATGACACCACCTTTATGGCAGAAAGTGAAGAGGAACTAAAGAGCCTCTTGATGAAAGTGAAAGAGGAGAGTGAAAAAGTTGGCTTAAAGCTCAACATTCAGAAAACTAAGATCATGGCATCTGGTCCCATCACTTCATGGTAAATAGATGGGGAAACAGTGGAAACAGTGTCAGACTTTATTTTGGGGGGCTCCAAAATCACTGCAGATGGTGATTGAGGCATGAAATTAAAAGACGCTTACTCCTTGGAAGGAAAGTTATGACCAACCTAGATAGCATATTAAAAAGCAGAGACATTACTTTGTCAACAAAGGTCTGTCTAGTCAAGGCTATGGTTTTTCCAGTAGTCATATATGGATGTGAGAGTTGGACTATAAAGAAAGCTGAATGCAGAAGAATTGATGCTTTTGAACTGTGGTGTTGGAGAAGACTCTTGAGAGTCCTTTGGACTGCAAGGAGATCCAACCAGTCCATTTTAAAGGAGATCAGTCCTGGGTGTTCATTGGAAGGTTCACACTTGAAGCTGAAACTCCAATACTTTGGCCACCTGATGCGAAAAGCTGACTCATTTGAAAAGATCCTGATATTGGGAAAAATTGAAGGCAGGAGGAGAAGGGGATGATAGAGGATGAGATGATTAGATGGCATCACTGACTCAATGGACATGAGTTTGTGTAAACTCCAGGAGCTGGTGATGGACAGGGAGGCCTGGCACGCTGCGATTCATGGGGTCGCAAAGAGTCGGACACGACTGAGTGACGGAACAGGACTGATTGTATTTTTCCCATGAGTTAGAGAATGCTGGGTTAGATTTCCCATTTGTGTTCAGTTTTATGTAGCATTGCACTAGCAGAGTCAGGTTCGGAGGGTTCGCATGAGCATGGACTGTGTGGAAGAAAAGAAAAAGAAAAAGGACTTTTGTTCATGAGAGATTTTTGTTATTCAACAATTGTGAAAATTTTCCAAGTGGAGGGCTCATAACTTAATCTCTCTGCTTCCAGCTGCATTACTGTTTTATTTGTGTATTTATTTTTGTAATTATTTTTAATGGCTAAGAAATGAAAGAGAAGGACAAAGACTTTCTATCACCTTAACCTCACTTAGTACCCACTTAGACAAATACATTTTAAATAGATTTACAGTGAAAATATTCAGCAGATAATTCTCTCCAAGACAAGCATTCTTTTTTCTCTCCAACAACCTTTGCAAACACTTAAGTATATTAACAGGGAGTGGATAAGATTCTGTCCAAAGAGATAGTGGTTCAAAAAAAACCCATAACTGTCTTCTGGAATTATTCCTAGTTTGCCTTAGACACCTGCTAGCTTCGATTTGTGCCTACTGCAATCCCTTTCCCAATACAGATTTATCTAGTTAATATGATTATTTAAATGTGGGTGAAAGTCTTTGCATCCTTTTGAAAATATGGCATGATTATACATAATTTGTACAAGAACCTTGGATTAGGGTTGATTTGGCAATGCTATCTCAGGCTTTTATTCTCTCCTAACTAATATCGGCAAGAGAAGCATTTTGTGTCTTACTCTTTATTTGTTACTTTAAAATTATTCTCTGTCCCTATAAATCTTATTATTCCTTAAGAGTGTTCCTTTGACTTTTTTCCTGAGTGTTTATTGAGTGTTAGCCATTTTGCACACATGTCTATCACATTACTAAGATAGATACTATGATTCAAATGGACGATTTGCTAAAGACCATGCAACTAGAAAATGCTAAAGCTGGATTCTGGAGCCAAGATCAGGATGGCATATTCTGTAGTCCTCACTATTATATTATAGCACCTCTTAGATGAAAACAAAAAAAACAAAAACAAAAACCTAATACTGATATCAAAACACATTTTAGGATCCCGAAGACCAAAAATAAGGTATATTAGCCTTTGTGTCATGAAAGTAAGCTATAACATTTTCATTTTTGGCCACTTTTTTGATGACTTAGTTACCAATTTGTGTCCTAAGCAGGGCTATACAATTTCTCACTCATGATGAATCTTGTGACTTGACCTACCATGTATGAGACAGTAGGAAGAGAGAAGTTGGTTTATGAAGTTTCATGTTTCTTTGCTTGAAAACATGTTTATCTAATAGGTATATTCTGTAATTGATTGATCCTGCAATATTTATTGTTAGTTAGAAGGTAAACATTTATAGTAAAGAACATGTAGAGTAATGTAATCAAACTCTAGATAAGTAGACTTGGATTAAAATCTTGACTCAGCTTCTTTGCTCTGTGAACTTGGACAAGACCTTCAGATTCTTAATTTGTAAAGAACTTGAAAAAGATATCGTTATCTGCCTATCACATGGTTAAAATGGGGTTATATAAAATAGCTGAAAAATGGTCTATACATTTAAAGAACTAACATTGTTTTTAAAAAATACCAGTCTGCCACTGTTTAGGAAGGATTAGGCTCTTTCTGCTTTTTAAAAGTTAGATATTATCCTAAAGCATGCAAAAATGGTAATAAAAACCCACATGTCAAAAACCCACATACCTACTATGCAGCTAATAGTTCATACACAAACATAGATAAAACACAGTTTTAGCCTCTTGCATATTCCTCCTTATCTAATTATTTTCTCTTGTTCTCTGAAGAAAACCATTGTCATGAAGTTGGAGGATCTCATCCCAGCACAGGTTCTCAAACTTTTACTAAATATGTATAAGCATAATTCAGTGTCTTGCTATTAGACTTAATATTATGATAAACATTGTACAATTCCCACCTTCACACAGCAAGAGTTTCCCTAAATCTTGCTAGTCCATGGGTTAGCTGCATTGGCATCAACGGGGCGCTTGTTCTCAGGCCACACTTCAGGCCTTATAAACAGAACCTGCATTTCTCCATTGGAAAAAACAGCTCCATTGGAAAAATATCCAAACTCACAATAGAGTTTGAGAAGCACTGTTTTAGGGTATATAAAAAGGAGTGTAATTGTTGAGAACATGCACTTGTTCAAAAACTTTATTCAGTTCAGTTCAGTCACTCAGTTGTGTCCAATTACTTGCAACCCCATGGACTGCAGCATGCCAGGCCTCCCTGTCCATCACCAACTCCTGAAGTTTACTCAAACTCATGTCCATTGAGTCGGTGACGCCATCCAACCATCTCATCCTCTGTCATCCCCTTCTCCTCCTGCCTTCAATATTTTGCAGCATGAGGGTCTTTTCAAATGAGTCACATTTTCACATCAGGTGACCAAATTATTGGAGTTTCAGCTTCAGCATCAGTCCTTCCAATGAATATTCAGGACTGATCTCCTTCAGGATGGACTGGTTGGATCTCCTTGCAATCCAAGAGACTCTCAAGAGTCTTTTCCAACACCACAGTTCAAAAGCACCAATTCTTCGGCTCTCAGCTTTCTTTATAGTCCAACTCTCACATCCATACATGACTACCAGAAAAAACGCATCTTTAACTAGATGGACCTTTGTGTGCAAAGTAATGTCTCTGCTTTTTAATAAGCTATCTAGATTGCTCATAACTTTTCTTCCAAGGAGCAAGTGTCTTTTAATTTCATGGCTGCAGTCACCATCTACCGTGATTTTGGAGCCCCAGAAAACAAAGTCTCTCACTTTTTTCATTGTTTCCCCATGTATTTGCCATAAAGTGATGGGACCAGGTGCAATGACCTCAGCTTTCTGAATGCTGTTTTAAGCCAACTTTTTCACTCTCTTCTTTCACTTTCATCAAGACGCTGTTTAGTTCTTCTTCGCTTTTTGCCATAAGGGTGGTGTCATCTGCATATCTGAGGTTATTGATATTTCTCCTGGCAATCTTGATTATAGCTTGTGCTTCATCCAGTCCGGCATTTCTCATGATGTACTCTGCATATAATTTAAATAAGCAGGGTGACAATTTACAGCCTTGGCATACTCCTTTCCTGACTTGGAACCAGTCTGTTTTTCCATGTCCAGTTCTAACTATTGCTTCTTGACCTGCATACAGATTTCTCAGGAGGCAGGTCAGGTGGCTTGGTATTCCCATCTCTTGAAGAATTTTCCTCAGTTTGTTGTGATCCACACAGTCAAAGTCTTTGGCATAGTCGATAAAGGAGAAGTAGATATTTTTCTGGAACTCTCTTACTTTTTCGATGATCCAACGAATGTTGGCAATTTTACCTCTGGTTCCTCTGCCTTTTCTAAATCCAGCTTGAACATCTGGAAGTTCATGGTTCATATACTGTTGAAGCCTGGCTTGGAGAATTTTGAGCATTATTTTGCTAGTGTGTGAGATGAGTGCAATTGTGTGGTAGTTTGAGCATTCTCTGGCATTGCCTTTCTTTGTGATTGGAACTTTATTAGATACTGCAAATTGTTCTCCAAAGTGGTTATATAAAATAAAATCCCACCAGAAGTCAGATTTATAAGTTTTTACCAGGCAGCTGGATATGAAATACTATGTCATTATTGTTTGATTTATATTTCCCTCATTTCTCCTGAGTTTGAGCATGTCTTCACAACTCTGTTGCCCATTGGTCCCTTTTGTGAATTTCCTGGTCATTTCCTTTGTCAAAGATTCTGTTGGTTTTCTGTTTGTATTTTGTTCTTTTATGTCATGTCCTAGCATCCTAAGGCAGCCTTTTTATCTTTACTTTCCCTTTCCTTCATCCTTCCTTCTCTCTCTTTGCTAGAAGAGGTTGCAGGGTATGGAGGTTATTCAGCTATTCTAGTTGTCATGATATCAGATGGGAACATTCATTACTAAAACACTTCAGTATTATCTTCTTCAGCCAAGACAAAATAATACAGAATAACGACAAAAACAATTTTAACTTGTCTATACGTGAAAAGAACAGAATTTGAAGATAATCCTGCCTGATCAAGATCTGTGCTCAAAGGCTCTTTCACTCTCCAATTATTTCTTGTGATCAAAACATTATGATTATGTTATAGCTGAAATCTACCACTTTTTCCTCTCTTTAACATATGTTAATATCTAATAGTGTATAATATGTATATTATATACCTGTTTAATAGACTATATATAATATATAGCATATATTGCATTTATATATAATGCATGTAACAGTATAGTCTTTTTATAACATTAATGGATGGCAAGGCTAACCTCTGAGTTAGCCTTCAATAATGAGTAGGTAAGAGTTCTAAAGCAATTCAAAATATTTTAGTACCATTATCCTTCCACTAATATTTTTAAAAAGTATTATAGGAATCATCAATGGTATCTGATTAATAAATAATATTGTTTATTTGCTTGTAATTGTTTTACTAAGCCACTCCCCTGAAAATTGTGATTCTGTAGGTCTGGGCTGGAACCCAGATAACTGTAGATATCTGAAGTTGTACAGACATAGACATAAGTATTTTTTCATAAGCAAGTTTGGGGAGAAAAGTTTCACTTCTTAAGTCATAGATATATCTGCTCCCTCTCACCTGAATAAGCATAAATCAAAACATGTGTAAGATCAGTGCAGTGAGGCATATGTTTTGGAAAGAACATTTTGGTTGATCTTGCTAAGGAAGGATATATCCTCCAGGTCCCAAGGGGGTATCTTCTAGGCAAATGTCAAGGCAATCCCAACTAGGATCCGTTTAAAAAACTGCATAGCTTACTGCCCTGTCCCATAACACTGATAAAGTGACCAAAGTGCTGACTTTGTTTATGAGCCACCCACTCTCCCTGCATAGATGCTACTTCTTTTATCTCTGTGTGACCTCTAAGCCAACTGCAGATGAGGGAGGGATTCAAGGCAGCAGCAGATCTGGCTCTACCAGGTCTCCTGGCAATAGTCTGAGCTGGGTTCACCCTTTTCGCTTCAACTTTACTCTCGCTCCATGTGGCAGTTTTAAGTTCTAACATCCTGGCTACAGTCTCTGCACATCTGTAAACTTGTGCCTTATTTTTCATTTCAAAGTTATGCGATGCCTATTTTGGAAAATAAGGATAATTGAAAAAGCAGTGAAATTGATTTGATGTGACAGAAGAAAGCAATTGGAGAGGATATTATAACTACTCAAGCTTGCAGGAACTTTTTTATTGCCAATGAAGAACTTTCTCAATTTGGACAAAGACACAAGCATGACGTGTTCTTGATAAGTGCTTTTCTTTCCAAAAATCTAAAAATAGTTTACAATTAGCCTGTCATGCATTTATAAGGGTGCTGGTAAGTGCTACCATTCCTTCAGGAAAAAAGAAAAGGTGGTGAGAAAAGAAACTACACACACACACACACAAGTTGTGGGAGAGGATTTCCAGGTATAGAGCCCCATACCCATTAGTTGAGCAGTAAATTTCCATTCAGTAACAAACAAAATAAAATACAGTACCGGCTGCTGAAAGAATGAAGGATAGGGAATGTAAGATAGTAATGGTTTGATACATAGGTTGTTAAAAGCATTGAAGGAATACACATGAAAGCATGTAGAACAGAGCTGGATACATAGAAAAAGCTATCAGTAAACGTCTCTCATTTTCATTAAATTATTTTCCGTTAAGAAACTAAAGATAAACATATGCAAAGATACCTAATAGTAATCTACTCCAATACTAGAAGAAAGTTTTACATATGTTAATTCTTTTTTGCATCCCTAGCAACTAACTTGGGAGGGATCAGCAACATGTACAGGATTCAGTTGCAGTCAGCATATATTAACTACAGATCAATGCAAGAGGCAGTAAATATATAAAACAATGGTTGATTTTTCCCCAAATCACAGGGACCAGTTAGCAATGTTTGGAAATATTTTAGGTTGCCACCGCTTGGAGGGAAGGGGTTTCTAGTAGGTAGAGGCTAGGGGTGCTGCTACACACTGTACAAGGCACAGGACAGCCGCCCCCACCCCCCGCGCCCCTGGTTAAAAACCATTAGGTCCAAAAGCCCAACAGTGACAAGAAATCTAAAGACTTTGCACCTCAAGATTAGGAGACATGTATTTCAGACACAAGAGAAAATCAGAGAAAAATAGGGGAGAGGGAAATGCTAACATAAAAAGCAATAATAAAATACTTAAAAGCCCACAAAAGGAGTTCAGGGAACAGTGTGAAGCACACTTTGGATTGCTTGTTCCCATCTCTTGTAATTATCAGTGTGCATTTCTCCTCCACATTCCTTTTGTGTCCTGGATCATTCAACAGAACATCTAGTCATGTGACTCTGATCCAGGAATCCACTTCCACAATCAATTCCATTTACCTTCAAGAAACCGCAATTTCTCCTCTTGGTTTGCCTGTCTGTAACAAATACAACAACTCTAGAGTTCTTTAAGACAATTTCATTCTCTAGTCCCCATGCTTTGCTTAACATAGACATATGAAGAGCTCCCTCTCGCTTTAGTACCTATTTCACTCAACAAGGGGAGAGGCACTTTACATTTCTCTGAGATGTCCAAATGTCCATGAAACCCATTCAATAAGTAACCTGAAACTAAGTGTAGAAATGAGGATGATTATCAGATCTTAAGGAATTCCCATTTTCAGCCATATACATTAATATGAAACAAAATATATTAGGCATATATCATCTCAAGCCATTATCAGAAACACGTTTCTTCTTTAATCAGTCATTTCTTTGAGTATATATGTTTTCTCTGTTAAGTAGTAAAATAAGGGAGACCTTGTTCCTACATTTTGAGTTTTCCCTTGTAAGAATTTAATTAAAAAAATATCAAATGTTTGAGCACATTTCTTCCATTACTAGGATCTTATTAATATCTTATTTTTCCCTTCACGTCCCAATATTAAACACTTAAATACACTAAACAAAGACAGTGCTTGAGGAAAAACCAAAAAAAAAAAAAAAAAAGAAAGAAAGAAATGAGGATTAGAGGTGAATTTCACAATTAATACACATTTGGTTATCAATGTTTGATTTTAATTCAACTAAAAAAATGATATTTTCCTATGTCTTGCTGTTTTAAACATTCCAGTAATTTTGTGCATATCTGATAGAGAAGCCAGAACCACAAAATTTAAAGAATATGAAAAAAAACAAAAAAACCTAGCAGCTGCCCAATATAATAACCCTGAAGCAAAGAAGTTGGTCAGGAGTGCAATTCTTTTGTTTACTTTTAATTTCCTTCTAGCTTTTAAAAATATATCTTGTGTTCAGATAAATGCTACATCAAAGCAGTCATAATAAATAATTAGAGTGTTAGCAAAGACCGGTTTGTTCTTCCAGCTGCCAGAACTGTTTTATTTACATAGTATTGTGAAGTGATTCAAAAACAGCTGCTATTTTATGTGAGCTATTCCATGATTTGATTTGAAATGCTTTCCTCAAATATAACCAATGGCATTTTAAGAGCAATGACAGACTCATGACAAAACAGTTTTTGGACTGTCATGCATCTTAGAAGGAAAATAACTGTGATCGATGGATGAATGTTGTGAACGGAAATGTATGGTTTCCAAAGGGAAATGTTAGCTTAAGATTGCATGGTCTCAGGGTGAGTGTGTGAATGGCACAACTGAGGAAAATGTACACAGGTCAGACACCTAGAAGACTTTCCCGGAAACTCACCCTGACTGAGAGCAGACAGTTCACTTGCTAATTTAATTTCCCTCGCCTCTGGAGTCAGCTACTCTCCCACACCATGTAACAATAGAAATAGTGAGGTATGTGTGTAAATTCTCCTGTATAGAGGTTAACATAAGCAGGACAAGGCAAGATCAGGAAGAAAAAACAAAAAACACTAGAAAAAGCAAAGTGCACCAGCACAAGCAAATGAGTAAGGCAAAGAAAAAAAAAAAAGGAATAAAAAGAAATAAGGAGGAGAGGAAAGGAAAGACTATTACCCCAACTGCCTCATTTTCCCCCCTACTCATGGCAATGGGAGTTCCTTTTAATTTCTTTGTTAATATGGGTGCCTGTGTTTCTTTGTTAATACGGGTGCCTGGTTGTTTGATTTTCTATTGCTTACACCTTAGAAATACTTCTTGTTTTCCTCAGAGAGAGGGACACAAGTTGAGGAGTACTTTAGGATTTTTAACTGCAGCTAAAATATGCTATGAGGTAATGCAACAGGAATGACCAAGACACTTCAGAATGTCACTTATTGTGGCGGATTCATTTTGATATTTGGCAAAACTAATACAATTAGGTAAAGTTTAAAAATAAATTTAAAAAAAAATAATAATTAGGGGATTTATTTACTTATTGATGCTCCAACTCAAACTCTTTTAGTGATGGGAAATCCAAGCTATGTTCCAGAGGTCTAATCAATACTTTTTTTCCCCAATCAGCTTGTCACAATTTTATCATTGATATCACTTAGGAAATCACAGCTTTGTCTATGTCAACAACTTCTTGCCACCAACATATTTCTTCAGATTCTTTCAAGATGTTTTATCTTTGGGAGATACAATGCACAGAATACATAAACTGATAAGTTTTTTCATGTCATAAAATCATATTGAATGCTGTGTTTAATATAACCTTAAAGATATGAGTCCATAATAAAAAAAATCATAATTTTTTTAGTTCATGATTATTACTAAGTGCCTGTGTTTGATTTTCTATTATTTGTTGATGTATAATGTATATTCATTTAAGATATATACTCAAATAGAATACCCATGAGTAGAGATTTGGTTAATTAAATTCTGAAAAGTATATAAATGGAATATTATATAGCTAAGAAAGCTAAAAAACACTGAATTACTACATTTGATAAAGGCTTCAGAAAGAACAACAAAAAAAAGAGATGGAGAAACTGGAAACCATAAACTAAATGAAATGGGAGCACTGAATATGAAATAGAAAATGTGAAACAAACTAGATAAAAGATCATCATATAATTCAGTCATGTTTTAACATGACTTTAACATGTTAAAGTTAACATAAATTTATAATAACATGAATTTAGAAGCACATCTGAAGTTTTGAGAAAAAAAGGAAAACCTAGGCATTTGTATTATTCAGAAAATTCCAAGACAATTCTAATGTGCAAATGAATTTTAAAAAGTGATTGCAGGTTTTTTCTATTAAATTGTAGTTTTAGTGATATAAAAATCTATTATTTTCTATTGACCAATCGTGATATAATGGAATTAAAATGAATAATTAATTACATAATCACAATAGTACATCTCACAATAGTACATCATGAGAAATGCTGGGCTGGATGAAGCATAAGCTGGAATTAAGACTGCCTGGAGAAATTTCAATAAACTCAGACATGCAGATGACACCACCCTTATGGCAGAAAGTGAAGAGGAACTAAAGAGCATCTTGATGAAAGTGAAAGAGGAGAGTGAAAACGTTGGCTTAAAGCTCAACATTCAGAAAACTAAGATCATCACATCTGGTCCCATCACTTCATGGGAAATAGATGGGGAAACAGTGGAAATAGTGGCTGACTTTATTTTTGGGGCTCCAAAATCACTGCAGATGGTGATTGCACCCATGAAATTGAAAGACGCTTACTCCTTGGAAGGAAAGTTATGACCAACATAGACAGCATATTAAAAAGCAGAGACGTTACTTTGTCAACAAAGGTCCATCTAGTCAGGGCTAGGTTTTTCCAGTAGTCATGTATGGATGTGAGAGTTGGACTATAAAGAAAGCTGAGCACCAAAGAATTGATGCTTTTGAACTGTGATGTTAGAGAAGACTCTTGAGAGTCCCTTGGACTGCAAGGTGATCCAACCAGTCTATCCTAAAGGAGATCAGTCCTGAGTGTTCATTGGAAGGACTGATGTTGAAGCTGAAACTCCAATACTTTGGCCACCTGGTGGGAAGAGCCAACTCATTTGAAAAGACCCTGATGCTGGGAAAGATTGAAGGGGAGAAGACTGGGAGGAGAAGGAGATGACAAAGGATGAGATGGTTGGATGGCATCACTGACTCAATGAATGTGAGTTTGAGTAAACTCTAGGAGTTGGTGATGGACAGGGAGGCCTGGAGTGCTGCAGTTCTTGGGGTTGGACATGACTGAGTGACTGAACTGAACTGAACTGAATCATAATTGTAAAAGATGTTTATCAGTTTTCACGATCAATAGCCAGACAAAAAATAAAAGATTATTAAATTGCAAGCCATAATGGAAACATGATTAACCTAACAATATAAAATATTACATACAATTTGGGGAGTTAAGTAGGGTGATGTGCTAAGTAGAAAGTGCATACATATACATGTTTTCATTTTACCAACCAGTCTATGACTTTTGGTTGGTGCAATTAATCCATTTACATTTAAGGTAATTGGGGGCTTCCCTGATAGCTCAGTTGGTAAAGAATCTGTCTGCAATGCAGGAGACCCCAGTTAAATTCCTAGGTCGGGAAGATCCACTGGAGAAGGGTAAGTCTACCCACTCCAGTCTTCTTGGGCTTCCTCTTGTGGCTCAGCTGGTAAAGAACCCACCTGCAATGAGGGAGACCTGGGTTCGATCCCTGGGTTGGGAAGATCCCCTGGAGAAGGGAAAGGCTACCCACTCCAGTATTCTGGCCTGCAGAACTCCATAGTATAGTCCATGGGGTCGCAAAGAGTCAGGCATGACTGAGTGACTTTCCCTTCATTTCATGATCCTATTTCATCTTCTTTACTGTTTTTTTTTTTTTTTTTTTTTTTTTAATAATCTTTTCCTTCTCTTGCGTTTCCTGCCTATAGAAGGTCCTTTAGCATTTGTTGTAAAGCTGGTTTGGTGGTGCTGAATCTCTTAACATTTGCTTATCTGTCAAATATGAACACGATTCTTGCTGGGTAGAGTATCCTTGATTGTAGGTTCTTCCCTTTCATCATTTTAAATATCATGCCATTTCCTTCTGGTTTGTAGAGTTTCTGTTGAGAAATTAGCTGATAACCTTATGCTGCTGCTGCTACTGCTAAGTCGCTTCAGTCATGTCTGACTCTGTGCAACCCCATAGATGGCAGCTCACCAGGCTCCCCCGTCCCTGGGATTCTCCAGGCAAGAACACTGGACTAGGTTGCCATTCACGTGAAAGTGAAGTCGCTCAGTTGTGTCCGACTCTTAGCAACCCCATGGACTGCAGCCTACTAGGCTCCTCCGTCCATGGGATTTTCCAGGCAAGAGAACTGGAGTGGGGTGCCATTGCCTTCTCTGGATAATCTTATGAGAGTTCCCTTATATGTTATTTGTTGTTTTTTCCCTTGTTGCTTTTAATATTTTATATTTGTCTTTAATTTTTGCCAGTTTGATTCCTATGTGTCTTGGTGTGTTCCTCCTTGGGTTTATCCTACCCTTGGGGCTTGCTGGGCTTCCTGGACTTGGTTGACAGTTTCCTATCCCATGTTAGGGAATTTTTCAGCTATTATCTCTTCAAATATTTTTCTTGGATCCTCTCTCACTTCTCCTTCTAGGACCCCTACAATGCAAATGTTGGTGCATTTAATTCTGTCCCAGAGGTCTCTTAGGCTGTCTTCATCTGTTTTTCTGTCTTTTTTCTATATTCTGTTTTGTGGCAATGACTTCCACCATTCTGTCTTCCAGGTCACTTGTCCATTCTTATGCCTCAATTATTCTGTTATTGATTCTTTGTAGTGTATTGTTGAGCTCTGTTCTTTAAATTTTCTATGTCTTTGGTAAACATTTCTTACATCGTCTCCATTCTTTTACTGAAATCCTGGATCATATTCACTATGTTTATTCTGAATTCTTTTTCTGGGAAGTTGCCTAAAGCTTTTGTATAGAAACACATACACATATAAATAGTATGTATAATATAATATATATTTTAGAAAACTTAGAAGTTTTTGCTTAGCAAAAATGTTTATGACATTTTGGTTCCACTTGTTTGACATAAATATAAATAGAATGCTAGATTTCTAATTTTCATTCATTCAAAACTTTGATGTAGTTCCATTTATTCTTGCATCTAGTATTATTGCTAAAAGTCTAGAAAGCTTATTATTTTAGTAATTCAAAAAAATTGAATGAGGCTTGAAAGTTCTAATCCAGTTATGAAACTATAAAGAAATACTATGCTGTTAAAAACAGAAAGTTAACATGTGATAGAGTGCTATTAACTAAAGTACAAATTTTGTCCAAATTTCACAAAATTTTATGCTAGTGTCTGTTTTCTGTTTTCACACCTTACTGAAGATGCCACACTGTATATAGTTGCATTGTGCAGCTTCAGTGCCATGCAATAAATTCTGATAAATTCTCTTTTCATTTCTATTTTGTTACAAATATTTTCTAATATTCTTTGTAATGGCATCTTAGACACACCTGTCATTTTAAAGTGGGCATTTAATTTCCAAATACATGGGGTTTTTAAAGTATATTTAATATTAATTTCTCATTTAAATGCCTTTTTCTCTGCAATAACCCTCTGTGTTTTTTTCACTCTTTTAAATTTGTTGAGGCTTTCAATGGCTAAGTCAAAAATTTCTCTTGATAAATGTCACGTGACACGTGAAAATATGTGGATTATTTTAAAATATTTTTGATATTGATTTTTAACATAACTCCATAGTGATAAGAGAACAAACTCTGTATGGTTTCAGGAATTTACACCCTGAAATCTTTGCACATTGTTTTATGTCCCTAGATATGTCTCAGGTCTGCTGGTTTACAGTCTATAGTAACTTGAATAGAATTTGTATCCTATTGCAGTATGAAAATTTTATGAATATTAATTATGTTGAATTGACTTGTAATGCTTTTCAGATCTACTATATCCTTCTACTTTTCTATTCATTCTATTAATTTTTGAGAGTTTGATATTGAAATTCCAACTAAAAATATTAATTTATCTACTTAAATAATTGTAATAGAGAGAGGATCTATACATAACTTTATTCTGTATTTTCCCAATCACCTATAAATGTTATCATACTTTCATAATTTAAAAAAATGAAATTAATATTTAGAGTACTAAAAAAAAACAAAAGAAAGAGAGAGAATGAATTAAATTCTTATGTGGCCCTGGGGTGAAATCAAAGAGTAGCATACAAAACATTTCTGCATTAGTTTTTAAAAAGCAAACCAAAGAAAAAATGAAGATGTATACATTTGGATGAATGTTTTTCTAAACAAAAAGGAATATAAATGAACTCAAGTTACTTCGGCGGTATCGAGGGGGAATAAAAAAGAGAAATTCAGCTTTTTATGTATCAGTTCAGTTCCATTCAGTCACTCAGTCATGTTCAATTCTTTGCAACCCCATGGACTGCATCACGCCAGGCTTCTCTGTCCATCAGCAACTCCCAGAGCTTGCTCAAACTCATGTCCATTGAGTTGGTGATGCCATCCAATCATCTCATCATCTGTCGTCCCCTTCTCCTTCTGCCTTCAATCTTTCCCAGCATCAGTGTCTTTTCAACTGAATTGGTTCTTCCCATCAGGTGGCCAATGTACTGGAGATTCAGCATCAGTCCTTCCAATGAATATTCAGGACTACTTTCCTTTAGGATTGACTGGTTTGATCTCCTTGCAGTCCAAGGGACTCTCAAGAGTCTTCTCCAACACCACAGTTCAAAAGCATCAATTTTCTGGCATTCTGCTTTCTTTACAGTCAAACTCTCACATGCATACATAACTACTGGAAAAACCATAGCTTTGACTAGACGGACTTTGTTGGGAAAGTAATGTCTCTGCTTTTTAATATGCTGTCTAGGTTGGTCATAATTTTTCTTCCAAGGAGCAAGCGTCTTTTAATTTCATGACTGCAGTCAAAATCTGCAGTGATTTTGGAGCCCCCCAAATATAAAGTCTTTCACTGTTTCCATTGTTTCTCCATCTATTTGCCATGAAGTGATGGGACCAGATGCCATGATCTTAGTTTTTTGAATGCTGAGTTTTAAGCCGGCTTTTTCACTCTCTTGTTTCACTTTCATCAAATGCTCTTTAGTTCTTCACTTTCTGAAATAAGGGTGGTGTCATCTTCATATCTGAGGTTATTGATATTTCTCCTGGCAATCTTGATTCCAGCTTGTGCTTCATCCAGTCTGGCACCTCACATGATGTCCTCTGCATATAAGTTAAATAAGCAGGGTGATGATATACAGGCTTGACATACTCCTTTCTCAATTTGGAACCAGTCTGTTGTTCCATGTCTGGTTCTACTGTTGCTTCTTGACCTGCATACAGATTTCTCAGGAGGTAGGTAAGGTGGCCTGGTATTTCCATCCCTTCAAGATTTTTTCAGTTTGTTGTGATCCACACAGTTAAAGGCTTTGCATAGTCAATAAAGCAGAAGTAGATGTTTTTCTGGAATTTTCTTGCTTTTTCAATGTTCCAACACATGTTGGCAATTTGAACTCTGGTTCTTCTGCCTTTTCTAAATCCAGCTCAAACATCTGCAAATTCTCAGTTCACATATTATTTTTGCCTGACTTGGAGAATTTTGAGCATTACTTTGCTAGTGTGTGAGATGAGTGCAATTATGTAGTAGTTTGAACATTCCTTGGCATTGCCTTTCTTAGGGATTGGAATGAAAACTGACCTTTTCCCATCCTGTGGCAACTGCTGAGTTTTCCAAATTTGCTGGCATATTGAGGGCAGCACATTCACAACATCATCTTTTAGGATTCAAAATAACTCAACTGGAATTCCATCACCTCCACTAGCTTTGTTCATAGTGATGCTTCCTAAGGCCCACTTGACTTCACATTCCAGGATGTCTGGCTGTAGATTAATTGTTTTATTTATAGAACTGTTCATTTTTAGTTACCATTATCATGTGCTATAGTTTTATTTTTATAATTTAAAAAAAACAATAAAGGTTAAACAATTGAATAGGCTATGTTTTAATAAATTTGTTAGTGTTTCTTCAATATATTTCAGTAATGTAATAAGCAGTAAAATATGGAAATTATACTAAGACCATAAATATATACTTTTGCCTAACATAAAGCATTCTGAAGGAGATCAGCCCTGGGATTTCTTTGGAAGGAATGATGCTAAAGCTGAAACTCCAGTACTTTGGCCACCTCATTGGAAGAGTTGACTCATTGGAAAAGTCTCTGATGCTGAGAGGGATTGGGGGCAGGAGGAGAAGAGGATGACAGAGGATGAGATGGCTGGATGGCATCACTGACTCGATGGACATGAGTCTGAGTGAACTCCAGGAGTTGGTGATGGACAGGGAGGCCTGGCATGCTGCAATTCATAGGGTCGCAAAGAGTCAGACACGACTGAGCAACTGAACTGAACTGAACATAACGCATTAGACTAATTTAGTTAATAGTAAAGAGTGTTAGCATCTTGTATTTACAATTAAGAGTTTTAAATTTACTATTTGCAAAGAAAATGCAAAGTATATTATATGCTATCTCATTTAGAACTTACAACAAGCCTAAAAGCACTCCATTTTTAAAAATTAGAGAGCTAAGGCAGAGGCCAATTTCTGGATTAAAAAAACAAGGATTTCTTAAACTAGCAATTACAAATATTGCTTTGTTAAAATAAAAGATCACTTTAATTAGTTATTGCCTCAAGGTCCAATTATATACCTTATCAATTTCAATGCAATAATTTTATTCTTCTTAATTGTTTTTTGAAAATATAACACTCATATGATTTCATGATGTTTTTGTATGCTTTCTCAAATAACAAACCAATGTGCAAAATTAAAACTTTTATATGTAATGATACATTAACTGGCATTTTAAAATTTGACCAAAAATAGTGAAAAATAAAGAACTAGAATAAATAAATTAATCATCATACCACAAAATTTTGAAAATTTTGAAGAATTTTGAAGAATACCACTTAATTTTGAAGAATATTGGAAGCATAATCATGATCTTCACACCCATGAGTGCACACTAAATATTCATTTAATAAAATATTTTCCCATAGTATTATATATTAGTTAATATATGATTCGTGTAAGAAGACACACAAACGGCCACCAGGTAGATGAAAAGA
This sequence comes from Bubalus kerabau, assembly GCF_029407905.1. NCBI lineage: Eukaryota > Metazoa > Chordata > Mammalia > Artiodactyla > Bovidae > Bubalus > Bubalus kerabau. Next base: position 102,103,731 of record NC_073624.1, read on the forward strand.
TGCTCAGCATCACTAATTATCAGTGAAATACAAAGCAAAATCGCATCAAAATATCAATCCTCATCATAAGAAGGTCATTAAAAACAACAGAAACAAAACAAAAAAGCAGAAAATAACAAGTGTTGGCAAACACATAGAGAAACTGGAATTGCTATGTATGCTCAGTTGCTAAGTCGTGTCCAACTTTTCACAACTCCGTGAACTGTACCCTGCCAGACTCCTCTGTCCAAGGAGTTTTCCAGGCAAGAATACTGGAGTGGATCGTCATTTCCTCCCCCAGGGGATCTTCCTCACCAAGGGATCAAACCCATCTCCTGCATTGGTAAGCAGATTCTTTACCACTGTGCCACCTAAGAAACTGACTTTTAAAAGTGATTTTGGAACCCAAGAAAATAAAATCTTCCACTATGTCCATTTTTTTCCCCTTTTATTTGCCATGAAGTGATGGGACGAGATACCATGATGTTAGTTTTTTGAATGTTGAGTTTTAAGCCACCTTTCTCACTCTCCTCTCTCACCCTTATCATTAGAGTGATATCATCTGCATATCTGAGGTTGTTGATATTTCTCCTGGCAATCTTGATTCCAGCTTGTGATTCATCTAGCCCAGCATTTTGCATGATGTACTCTGCATGTAAGTTAAATAAGCAGTGTGAAAATATACTGCCTTGCCATATTCCTCTCCCAGTTTTGAACGAGTCAAATTGTTTTCCTTTTTAACCTTTACCTAATAGAACCCATAACCTGGACACAGCTTATTGTTGCACCTGAAATAATACTTTGAAAGTGTCAAGTAGAATGCATCCATTTTTTCTTAAAATTTGCTTAGATAATTATCATCTCTTTGAATCCCAAATATAAGAGAATTGCTTCATACTTGTCACCATAATCCAAATCCTCATCAAGAGCAACTTTAATGTGCATATAATATACATGACATAACAAAGAGAAGTTAGAATAATATGTGGTTCTGTCCTACGATAACTTCTTCTAACAAATATCTCATCAAAGTACTGATTGCTTTTCTCCAAAGCTGCTTTATGTGTTCAGTTTTTTTTTTATGTGTTCAGTTTTGTAGTAAACATTGTGTTTTTTCCAAGTAACTTTCTATATTTATCTTCCACTGAATTAGTAATGCCAAAGGAAACTATTTTACTTGGTTTTCAGATTTAAAGTGTCTTGTTTTGCCTTCTTAATGTGAAAGAGAGCTTTTCCAGGTGCCAAATAAACTCAATTTGTAAGGCTCTAATGATTTGTCATTCTGAAGATATTACAGGAAAATGCCTCAGGTTCCTTTTAATATCTCCCTCATCTCTCTGGGTGATCATCCTTAATGTCATCAATCTGGGATTTATCATTTTGATAATGCTGCTCAGAATATTTCTCTTCAGATTTTCAATTTCTGTTCTTTTAATCTATGTGATTCAGAATTTGGCAAACACTAAGTGGATAATACTCCAGGAAAATCCTCTGTAAAAAATACCATTTTCACAGATTTTTAATACATAAATTATAATTGTCTACTGATTAAGAAATCCTGAGCAATGAACATTGTAGTTAATGTTATCAAATAAACTGATGTCTATTATTGATAAATAAAATAATGCATCATGCTCACACTGACACTTTTTTATTACCTAGTGGTTGTTTTGTTGATTTAATAGTATCTTTAAATGCTTTGGAACATCAGCATGTTACTAAAAATAATTAGGCTTGAGAGTAAAGTTCCAAGAACAGGATAAAATTCTGGCAAAGGCTTAGACATCAGCTAAATTAAAGAGTATTTAAAATTTAAAATATAAATGGTGACATCAGAACAGTTCACTCATTAGCCAATTGCTAATGGACTGTGATCACACACATATGGTAAGCCTATCAAATTGCATACCTACAGGTTAATAAGGATATTATTAGTTATATATTGATATTTTCACTTAATCCAGTATTAGGTATAAACTGAAATTCTAGCACTATTCACTAAGGAGAATGTCCAGTTGGTATATATTATGAAAGATATTTTATTATTTTATGTCTGTAATACCTTCGGAACTTTAAAATTTTGTATTTTGTAGTACAACAGTGCTTTTACTCTAGGCTACAACTATTGGAGGCCTTGGCCTACTTTCAAAAACCTATTTTAGAGAAATGTTAAAAAGATTTTAAAAAACTCTTAGGGAAGACAATGTCATCAAGCTTTAATGAGAATTGAGCTATCTCTGGTTGGAAAAATCTAGGTCATAGCCAGACCTTAATTGTTAATAACTTACACTTTATAAAAGCACAATGCACTTATCCGGAACTTTCATACACAGCATCTCATTTTATATCCATGACAACTGGGAAAGAATCTTCTTTAGGAGATAAATATCCTCAAGGCAAGTAAAGTAACTTGCCCAAAGTTAAGCAATAAATGAACACTTGGAACCCAAGTCTCCTGAAAGGATCATGCACCAAATTATAAGAGATATCAGATGAGAACACAGGTCCCTTGATCCCAGGTATAATTCATGATCTAAGAAAATAGATTACAGTTCAACATTCACTGAACCTGTCACTATGGTTCAAAATGTGCAATAAAGTCTGGAGATAAAATAGTGATGAAAACAGAATATGACATGAATTAAATAACTGCATGAACCAATGTCAATTTACAACCCAATCCAAGTGTTAAGAAGGACAGGAATAGGGTCTCGATAGAGGCAGAGAAGATTGTGAGGATGACTTATCCTGAATCTGTACAACAGATCACCAAAAAATGAAGGTGAGATGGATGGTAAGCAGAAGAATTTATTCCAGAGGGGAAATATGTGCAAATACTCTGGGGCAGGAAAGTACATAGATGATTTGAGGGACTAAAAGTCCAGGATTGCTGAAGTACAGGGAAAAGAGAAAGAAAATTTGGGATTAATCTGAAGAAGTTGAAACCACTCATGCAGGGTTTTGTAGGCAATGTCAAAGATTTAAATCTTTCTCCTCGGGGTAATAGGAAGGCATTGTGGAGTATACAGAAACTGGCCAACTGATACATGACATGATTTGCATTTTAAAAATGTAACTTGGGCTGTAATGTAAAGAATAAATACGACAATATCAAGCACAGATTTGGGAGATCATTTAACAAGCTAGTTTAGTTATCTGCATGAGATATGATAGAGGCTGAGACAGAGATTTTGATGGCAATAAAAAAAAGTGGCCATCTGTAAAAAGTTTGCTAATTTTTAAGAAAATTACTGCTGATAGGACTTGGCAATGCTTTGGACACATTAAGTGAGAAAAAAAGAGGTACCAACAGTAAGTCTGAAGTTTTTTGCTACCGAGTAGACAGTAAATGGGCTCAGATGCTAAAGAGTCTGCCAGCAACACAGAAGACCTGGGTTCAATCCCTGGGTCAGGAAGATCCCCTGGAGAAGAAAATGACTACTTACTCCAGTATTCATGCCTGGAGAATTCTATGGACAGAGGAGCCTGGCACACTACAGTCCATGGGGTCACAAAGAGTCAGAAACAACTGAGTGACTAATACATACACACACACACACAAAGATAGTAAATAGAAGTGATTAGATTGATAAGAGTAATACAACTGTTCAGCTGCATATATGTATTTGTGAAATGAAGCAAGCTAGCTGGGCCAAGCATAATAGTAAATAACTTTCATAGATCTCTGTGTGTAAGCACTAATCCAAAATTTTATTATTCTTTTAGTTACCAGCAATTTTATAGAATTGGGACTATTATGTCCACTTTAAGTGAGGAAACTGAGGCACAGAAATTTGAATAACTTGCTCAAGGATACACAGTTAATAAAAGATGGAGCTGGAATTTGCAATCAAGCAGTCAGTTCTAGACTAAGTTCTCTGAACCACTACATACAGTCTTTTTTACAGTAACCTCATTACCAGAGTAATTTATCTCCGTTGTCAATTCCTGATATCAGCTGTGGCAATAGATGAGCATGATTTTCCAATGAAACAGGGTATTCTATGTTAAAAGGCTGTATTGATGTAAAAGCAAAAATAGATTTACCCGAGCTCAGTATTAGGCCTAATGAGTCTGCCAGACTAAATAGTCACACATTTCCTAGTACAGATAAACTTCTCACATATTGAATCCATTGTTGTTATTAGTCTTCATCAAGCAATTCAATTCAAGTCACTTTGCTTCTCCTAGTTTCCCTGACCTGTTCAAATATATATATATATATATATATATATATATATATAAATTACAATGAGCTCAAATCTTCAATGGTGGCTTCACAGTGCATCAGACAATACTCTACATTCTTCTCTCTGGTATCTTAGGTCTGGTTGGCACACATCAATCTGCATGTTCAGTGGGAAGTACAGTAGTGATAAAAAAAAGGCAAGGGACTCATTTGCAATCTGATATACTATATATGGGGGCTTCCCTTGTGGCTCTGTTGGTAGAGAATTTACCTGCAATGTGGGAGACCTGCGTTTGATCCCTGGGTTGGGAAGATCCCCTAGAGAAGGGAATGGCTACCCACTCCAGTATTCTGGCCTGGAGAATTTCATGAGCTGTGTAGTCCATGGGGTCGCAAAGAGTCAGACATGACTGAGTGACTTTCACTTTCACTTTCAAACTCTATGTAGAGAACTATCCATAAAACTTACAAAATCTAGGACAGGAAAAAAATGATATCTTAATTTAGCATTTGAATTGTAAAACTATTTTGGAGGAGTCTCTTTCTCTTCTTTCTTCATTTCCATCTTCCATTTCCCCTTCCTCCTTCTTCATCAATATTCTTTAGATAAAAGGGGGAAAAAAGAAACTTTCATCTTCAACATGACCACACATTTGTCCTCCTGCAAACAGCAATGTCCTGCTTTGGTCATTGTCAAAACTAAATGTTCTGATTCCAGGAGAAAAACTCGTCTTGTATGAAGGCAATATGTGACTGTGGCGTAACAATACAGAGAACATTGAATGCTTCTTTGTGAATGAAAAACTAGCTATTTTTTCAATGAAAAGTTTGAATTTCAATGGGAAATCCTTACTCATTTTTAATCATCACATCAAAATTTTAAAAAACTCCTTTTAAAATCTACTTTGAAAAATATAATAGCATTTGTTGCTTTGTAACCTATTAGGTGCCACTTGCTTTAAATATAAAAGCATTTAAATACAAAAGTGATTTAAATATATTATAACAGTTAATTCTCAGGTTATATTATTACTCTTTATTTTTTAAAATGAAACAATTAAAATCAAGAAAAGCCAAGTATCTACTGCACAGATAGAAAGACATGGAACTAGAAATCATAACCAGTGCCAATACTGTTTATGAAACAGTTTCCTATACACTTATGAGAGAGTTAAAAATTTTCCATATGCACTCATTTCTAACATGTCTTTCTACACTTTCACAGTATTGGGACTATTGAATAGGTTTAAAATTAAGATGCATTTTGTAATTGATTTCAAAAGAACTTTTGCAATTAACAAGTTTAAGGGTAACAAGACTTTCAGGTCATTGCCTGTGTGTCATATTGGCTATATTTCACATCTATTAATTCAATTAAATTATTTGCACTATGGAATGGCAGATTGCAATTTAACTTAAAATTGTAATTTAACTACCAGTGAAAATGTCTTTCAAAAGATTGCATTAAGATGCACCTTCAAAATGAGAAGTTACTGGTTTCACAAAGATTACCTGCCACTTTTATAATCTCATAGTTTTAGAGATTTGTCTTAAGAAATCTCTAAAACTATGAGATTACAGAAGTTCAAATCAAAGAAACAACTGACATGCATCATGAAAAGCTATCACTCATGCATTGAATATCTATCTGCCTAAAGCTGACTTAAAAGAGAAACTGTCTCCAAAGGTACCTAATCCAACTGAAGAAAGTAAAGGTATATATTTATCAAATATGACAAAGAGATGGGTCTTAGGTTTCCTTTAACATGACTTTAAAGTACAGCTATGACTGTGAATTTGACAGAGAAGGATAAGTATGTATTTAAGGGCTCAAATGTAGGAGATAGACCTTTCAGTATGGAAAGCTAACAGTATTGAGTAAATGGATAGAAAACAACTTGAGAGCCAAGAAATCTTTCTGAAAGTTTGCCTTTAGTGATCTCCTAAAGCTTTGCCTATGGTTTCTTACAAGACAATTTGACTCTGTAAATAGAAACTTGATTTTTGACAACTGTATATGTAAAGATGATTGTCTTTTACGTGACTGACTTTCAGAACTTGGTAACTTTCATAAACGATTATAACTCAAAAACCTTCACTGAATCTGACATGCCCAGAGCTTACTGTTCCTTCCTTTACCTTAAAACTGTGATCTAGGAGAAGAATGCAAACAGCAAAGCTAAGACAATGTTTTCCTCTGTCTCTTATTCCTCCATAAAGATGAATGTATTCAGAAAGGTTTTGATAGATTGCAAATGGGTCACGAATTCAATCAAGTGTTTTTAGGTACCAAATAGGGACAAATGAGCACAATTAATAGACGTTAGACAAAAGGGAATGATGGACACCATGTGGAAAGGGATTATGGAAAGGGAGCTGATGCTACTCAGCATCACACAACTGTGGTTAGGGCCAAGATTGGGACCCACTAACGACATATTTCCTGCTTTATTGCTTATATGTTTTTCCTCAATACTACAAACAATTCAGCAAACTTTATGTTAAATACTCTGATCCTTTGTTGGCTTAACTAAACAAACAAAAACACTCTCCATGTCATTAAACAAAAAACATACCTGCCAGACAAGGTTGGGACTTCTGCCGTTTAATGATACACGGTGTAGAATTTGAGGGTAAAATTCTACAGTTAATTAATTTTGTGAAAACAAAAGATGACACTGCTAAGATGCAGAGTTGGAGGACTGGGCACAAAGAGAAATTCTGCATATCTGAAACTTTGGTTTAGGGTTTGGAGTGTCCTGAGACACGGAGGAGGACCATGTCAAAATTGTCAGAAAAAGAGACAAGTAAAGGAGTCAAGAGAAGAGCCTAGAGTAGACTTGAAAAGTGAAAGTGAAGTCGCTCAGTCATGTCCGACTCTTTGGGACCCCGTGGACTGTAGCCCGCCAGGCTCCTCTGTCCATGGGATTCTCCAGGCAAGAATGATGGAGTGGATTGCCATTTTCTTCTCCAGGGGATCTTCCCGACCCAGGGATCCCATATTGCAGGCAGATGCTTTAATCTCTGAGCCACCAGGGAAGCCTGAAGAGTAGACTTATAAACGTAGAATCAGATGCCTGGGGAGAAAGCTTACAAAGGCATGAGGAAAAATGTCACCACAATATCTGGGACAAAACAAAGTGAAGAATATTTGTCATCCTCAATATTAAACGTCCACAAATGTTTACAAAACTAGAGTTTAGAAAAGTCTTGTGGATTATATTAAGTACAATTATGTCAGGCAAAACTGCTAAGGAGAAAAAGTCAGCACTAATTCACTGATTGGGATTCCCCCATTCCACTCTAATACACATTTATGAAAATGCATCATTACACTGAGTACTTTGCTGTGAAATTAAATAGGCTTGGCATGCTGCCTCTGGGGAGAAAGTAAACCCTGAAGTTTACTTAATCTTATTTCTCTTCTTGATTCTATTCTGCTCAGACTAATCTACACTCCTCCTGAAGAGCTCCTTATCTTCACTGTCTGAGTATTCCCCTGATACACCTTTGAAAACAAACAAAATAAATATATCAATTCCATGTGGCTCTGATTCCTCTTACTATCTCATGTTTCATTCAGAATAAAGTTATTGTTTAATATCATTTATAACAATAAAGAGAGCATCCTGATGGTTTCCAGATGTTTGTAGCATTTTTAAAAAAGTTGACTCAAACATTACAATTACAGACACTAGAAATAAAGCTAATTTCCACAAAGCTACAATAAATATCTCTATTCTGTTTTCTTTTCTAAAATAAAATTTCTAGTTATAAAAAAAAATGCTTGCTAAATCATAGAGTATTCAACTTGTATTTAACTACAGGAAGTAGGAAATGAAATTCTCCTTGAGTTTCTTTGTCTGCCCAGACTTCAACCACCCCACCCCTCACATCTAGATAACCACTATTAACATCTTATAATATCTCCTTCAAGGATATATGTTATTTTCTTTGTATATATTACATATATGTAGATGATAAACAGGTCAGTAGGTTGATGGAGCAATAGGCTGATGTTCACAAACTAAATTGCATCATCTCCTACATTCTGTTTCATTATTTTCAAATCTTAATAACATTGACACAGACATTCTCTTTCTACTTAATAAAGTTTGCACAACATTCTATTATATGGATGTTCCATTATTTAACCAACTCACTGTTGGTAGAAAACTATTTAACATTTAACTTTTTCCCTTCAAAATGGGAGCTGAAAGGAAGAAACTTTAAAGTAAGATTGAATTTTAAAGCTCAATTTAAAAAAATTATGATTATAGTCATTTTTTAAAGCACATGTCCGTTTTTTAAACTGCTTTTATACTCTCAGTTGAATTATTGGATGGATGCCTTGAAAAGTCAAAGTGTTCAGTAATGCAGATTTGTCATAAAATGCCTATTTCCTTGGCATAAATTAATGAGTATATCTTCATTTGTTTATTTTTCTCAAATATTTATTATCAAATTCAACAAGAATCTATATAAAATAAAAACCAATGAATGAATAATTTGATCCCAGATGAGAAAAAATTGATATTAACATTGAGTATCCTGGCTGAGAAGCAATTTACAAAATAATAAAGGCTGTTATCCAAGCATTATGGTGGGAATGTTAATCCTTAAAGTTAATCCTATTTTATTAATTTAAGATGATTTTGGAAAGAAAAAAAGCACAGTGCTTCTTTTTAAAATTAATTTTTGTTAGAGCTTAATATTCTAATGTTAAAATTCAAAAACAAAACAAAAAAACTCAAGCCTCCTCTTCAGTCTTTGCATTCGAATGTCTTCCATTAATTTGGTTTGGTTTGTAATATCTGTAACTGACCAACATATGGGGGAAGAGAAAATAAAACCAACTTTCTTCCAACATGATGGATTTAGCATTCTATGTCTATTGAACTGAGCTTTACATCTTAAAATTTAATTGACTGTAGCAAAAGTGTTTCTTCAAAGAAAAAAAAAATCCATCCTGCTTCAAAACTTTTTAACCATAAAAGCTTTGTTATTCAACTACACATTTAAACCATAGAGGACCAGTTATATTACAAAAATTATATGATCCCTTCATGAAAGCAGATGACCTCAAACATTAAAAATTTTTCTGAAAAGCAATATATATAAAATATAGTATATGAAATATAAATATATATATAAAAGCTTCTCAATTATTTATTTAATGGTCCATAGTCATAGTCTGTGTTTTATTACTATTATTTTTTCTTAAAATTAGAGTAACTAAGCAATCAAAAACAAATAAATAAATAAAATATACACAGAGAATGGAGCATAGACAGTAATGTCCAAGGAATTAAATGCTTCACACTTTATGTATCAATAAATTCAAAATAGATGACAACAAATGGAAAGTGTAAAGCTATAAAGCATAAAAAAGCATAAGAGAAAACCTTTGGCATTAAGATCTAGTTAAAGAATTCTTACACATGACATCAAAGCATAATAGTACATAAAATTAAAAGTTTTTAAATTGAACTTTATCAAAATTAAAAACTTTTGATGCACAAAATTTCCCGTTACAGAAAAGAAAAGATACAGAAGAGGAAAATACATAAGAACTCTGAAACTTGAGCAATAAAAAAAAAAATCAAACAATCCAACTGGAAAAAAAGGGAAAGACATAAAGGGCTATTTTACCAAAAGAAACATTCAGATAGTAAAGAACTGCTTGAAAAGATGTTCCACATCTTAGTCACTAGTGAAATTCAACTTAAAGGGGCAATGAGTAATCACAACTCGTGTATCACATTGACTTAAACAAAAAATAATGAAAATACCACATGCTGGTCAGAATGCAGAGAGACTGGATCTTTTGTTCATTGCTGATGGGAGTGTAAAATAATAAATTCACTCTATTTTTTTAAAAAAGCAAAACATGCAATTGCCACAGTACCCTGAAATGTGCATTCCTATCCTAGAGAAATAAACACTTGTATTCACACAAAAACATAACACAAATGTTTACAGCAGAATTATTCATAATAGCCCAAATTTAACAGCAATCCAGATGTTCTTCAATGAGGGATGGTTGAATGCACTGTGGAAACTCAGTATCAGGCAGTACCATTCAACAATAAAAAGGGAGGAACCTAGACAGCTCTCCATAGACTTATGCTGAGTTAATCTCTACAGGTTGCATACTGTACAAGCCCATTCTTATAAAATTCCTGAAATGACGAATTTATAAAAATGGAGAACATATTGCTGGTTACTAGGGATGAAGGAGGGATGAAGGTGGGAGAGAAGTAAGTGGCTCTTAAAGAACCAATGTGAAGGATCCTCATGCTAATGAAAATGTTCTGAATAATGACTGTATCACTATCAATACACTGGTTCTGTATTGTACTTTTGTTTTGCAAGATACCATTGGGAAAAACTGGGGAAAGGGTACATGAGATTTTTTTCTGTGTTATTCCTTCCCACCATACTACAATTATCTCAAATAAAGTTTAATATACTTAACAACTTCAAACTACAAATTTTTTAATTTTTAATTTAATTTTATTTTAAAATTTTACATAATTGTATTAGTTTTGCCAAATATCAAAATGAATCCACCATTACAAATTTAATAGACTGCTGAAATTCAGAAAACCAATACATGGTTGTTATTCTGTCCTATTAGTTGAACTTGAAATTTTGATTATTTCTATCATTAGAAATAATGCTGCTGCTGCTAAGTCGCTTCAGTTGTGTCCAACTCTGTGCAACCCCATAGACGGCAGCCCATCAGGCTCCCCCATCCCTGGGATTCTCCAGGCAAGAACACTGGAGTGGGTTGCCATTTCCTTCTCCAATGCATGAAAGTAAAAAGTGAAAGTGAAGTCGCTCAGTCGTGTCTGACTCTTTGAGACACCATGGACTGCCAGGCTCCTCTGTCCATGGCATTTTCCAGGCAAGAGTACTGGAGTGGGGTGCCATTGCCTTCCCCAGAAATAATGCTAGTTCACTATTTTTGGAGAATGGTATCTTGTTAACTAAAATTGGTACTAGGGAAATTCCCACTTACTTTAAACAAGAATCTTTTTTTTTTCCACATAATATCCCAGTGGTTCTTGTGCTAAAAGGAATATAACTTTGATGTGACCTTTATGTTTTTTGGTCCAGTGTGGACTCACGTAGTGGTCTTATAAAAACTTCTGATGCATTAAACTTACACAACTCCAAATGGCCTACCCCTGTGATCTTTAAATAAGATTTCTATTTATTGTCAGTTTTTTCACCAGGATGAAAAATTAATGTATTGAAATAGTTAATTTTTATATTGCATCTTTAAGAAAACAAGAAATGGAAAAATCATAGGGAAAAATACTACACACACACACACACACATTAAAGAACTTTTGATGAGAATATTTTGGAACAATAAAGTTAATTCTAAATTATCAAAAATAGAACCAGAAATAATACTTATTAACATATACTCTGAATCAAATTATATTAATTAGTACAATCTGCTCTTTCCTTGAGTTTTTAAAGATAAGAATCCTTATCAGTTTTAGAGATTAAAAAAAAATTTATACAGGTTATATAACTTACCTTGTCCACAGCAGCATAGTAGTGATACAAATAATCACTAAAATCATTGGTAAATTAATATGTCTAATATTAAGTGTTTTATTTTCAAACTGTGGTGTTGGAGAAGACTCTTGAGAGTCCCTTGGACAGCAAAGAGATTCAACCAGTCCATCCTAAAGGAAATCAGTCCTGAATATTCATTGGAAGGACTGATGCTGAAGCTGAAACTCCAATACTTTGGCCATGTGATGCGAAGATCTGACCCACTGGAAAACACCCTGATGCTGGGAAAGATTGAAAGCAGGAAGAGATGGGGACGACAGAGGATAAGATGGTTGGATGGCATTACCCACTCGATGGACCTGGGTTTGAGTAAGCTCCAGGAGGTGGTGATGGACAGGGAAGCCTGGTGTGCTGCATTTCATGGGGTAGCAAAAAGTTGGACATGACAGAGTGACTGAACTGAACTGAACTGAATATTGTTTTATTTTCAATTTCAGTTCAGTTCAGTTCAGTCACTCAGTCATGTCTGACTCTTTGCGACCCCATGAACTGCAGCACTCCAGGCCTCCCGTCCATCACCAACTCCTGGAGTCTACCCAAACCCATGTCCATCGAGTTGGTGATGCCATCCAACCATTCCATCCCCTGTCGTCCCCTTCTCCTGCCCTCAATCTTTCCCACCATCAGGGCCTTTTCTAATGAGTCGGCTCTTCACATCAGGTGGCCAAAGTATTGGAGTTTCAGCTTCAACATCAGTCCTTCCAATAAACACCCAGGACTGATCTCCTTCATAATGGACTGGTTGGGTCTCCTTGCAGTCCAAGGGACTCTCAAGAGTCTTCTCCAGCACCACAGTTCAAAAGCATCAATTCTTCAGCTCTCAGCTCTCTTTATAGCCCAACTCTCAAATCCATACATGACCACTGGAAAAACCATAGCCTCGACTAGATGGACCTTTGTTGGCAAAGTAATGTCTCTGCTTTTTAATATACTCTTTATGCTGGATACTCAAAAAAACTTATGTGATAAAAACTACTATTATTTTTTCATTTTAACAGATGAGAGACTTTAACTTATACATGATCTTGCAACTGATGTGTGATAGTGTCAGGATTCAGTTCATATAGCGCAAAATTCTAAAGCCTAACTCACTTGATCAACATTTTCTTATAAAAAATGGCAGATCCAGAATTCACTTCTCCTTGTTCAGAGAAGGATTAATTCCTATTTAAATACACACACAAACACACACACACTCACACACACCTACCTCATCTAAATACATGGAATGTTTTTGAGCTTCAAATCTGTTAATCTCATTCTAATATGCTCCTGATAGAAAAAATTGCAATCTTATTTATGTAAATTTTTGTATTAATAGTTGTGTTCGTTAGCTTGGGCTGCCTTAACAAAATACCATAGACTGCGTACCCTAATTTTTTTTAAGTATGTGTCACAATTATAGAGGCTAGAAAATCTGAGATTAAGGTGTTCTAAAGCCTCCTCTTTTGGCTTATAGGTAGCTACCATTTCATCGTGTGTTCATATGACCTCTTCTTTGTGTGCACACAGGGACAGAGTGAGCCAGCTCTCTGGTTTTTCTTTTTACAAGGATGTTTAACTCATTATAAGAACACCACTCTCATGACCTCATCTGACTCTAATTATCCCCTCAAAATCATGTCTCCAAATACCATCACTCTTGGGGTTAGTACTTCAACTTATGAATTTTGGAGGGACAAAACATTCATTTCATAAAAATAGCTTATTCTTACTCATGTTTGAAACATACAAAAGACCAAAAAGTATGTAAACTTGAAAAAAACTAAAATTGCATTCTTCCAAATTCTACTCCTAAGATATTTTTTCTCTTTAATCTGACAAACACATAGGCTTCAGATTAAAAATCATATGGAATTGCATTTATACAGCATTCAGCTTCATAAAAATTCTTCAACTGAAAATCAAAATTGTAAAATATCCGAAATAAATTTTTTTTGTTTCTAGCCAACATGGGAAAACACTCCCTCATTTAACAATTTGAAAAATGGGTTAAACCTATAAAACACTTATTTTCATGCATCTAACAACAGGCAGATCAGGCCTGTGATTCCTGAATAAACAGAAACAAAAAAAGCGATCCATATGACTACATCAGCTTATTGCTTCCATGAAATTTTCATGATGTAATGCAGGAAACATTAGGACAAACAGTGAGGCATTCTTGCTGGCTTGAGTGACCAATCACATCTCACAGGGACCAAAGTGTCTAAAAGGAGAAGGCTTCAGAGAAAGAATTACAGAAAAAGGCAAAGAAATCCTAGCACATTATTGGCAGAGTACTCAACTATATACATTTGAGGGGGAAAAAAAATCTAAAGCCAGAAAAGGAACCACCTTGAAAAAGCAGTTGAAGTATTTCCAGGACTCACAGAGGGCTCAGAAGAGTTTGAATTCCCAAAAAGGAGAGTAGATATGTCACATAAACGTCTCAGATAGCATCCTCAGAACGGAATTAGCAGGGCAGCTAAAACAGCCATGAAAACTATGGCCAGGACCTTCCTAAGGAACTTTAAACTTTTCATTACCAGGTAAATTTGCAAGAAAGTATTCAGACTCCGAAATGTTTACTCAGGAATCACAGGCCTTAACTGTCTGTTTTCAAATGCATGAAAACTAGTGTTTTATAGATTTAGCTCATTTTCAAATTGTTAAATGCTTCAATACCATTTACTGAAGTAACTGTCCTTTTCCCAAGGTGTGTTCCTAATGCCCTCGTCAGAGTTGAGTTCACCATGTACACATGGGTGTATTTCTCTGCTCTCTTTCCTGTTCCATTGATCAGAATCAACATAAATGTCCTCTTGAAATAGATGTTATTCATTTTTTTTTTATCTTTTGAGGAAACTCCATACCATTTTCCATAATAATTATACTAATTTGCTTTCACATCAATAGTGCAAAAGAGCTCCCTTTTCTTCATACCCTCAAGACTTGTTAACTGTCTTTATAGAAGATATCCTAATATGTATGAGATGATATCTCATTGTGTTTTTGATACCCATTTCCCTCATTATTTTTGATGTTCAGCATTTTTTTATGTTTCTATGGGGCATCTGTATGTCTTCTTTGGAAAAAAATGTCTATTTGGGTCCTCTGCCCATTTTTTTTAATTTATATTTTTATTGAAGGATAATTGCATTACAGAATTTTGTTTTCTGTCAAACCTCAACGTGAATCATCTATAGGTATACATATATCCCCTCCCTTTTGAACCTCCCTTCCATCTCCCTCCCCATCCCAACATTCCAGGTTGATACAGAGCTCCTGTTTGAGTTTCCTGAGCCAAACAGCAAATTCCCATTGGCTATCTATTTTACATATGGTAATGTAAGGGGCTTCCCTCACAACTCAGTCAGTAAAGAATCTGGCTACAATGCAGGAGACCTGGGTTCAATCCCTGGGTTGGGAAGATCCTCTGCAGAATCTCATGGACAGAGGAGCCTAGCAGGCTCCATGGGTTCGCAAGAGTCGGACGTGACTTAGTGACTAAACCACCAATGTAAGTTTCCATGTTACTCTTTCCATATATCTCACCCTCTCCTCCTCTCTCCCTATGTCCATAAGTCTATTCTCTATGTCTGTTTCTCCATTGTTGCCCTGAAAATAAATTCTTCAGTACTGTTTTCTAGATTCCGAATATATGCATTAGAATACCATGTTTATCTTTCTCTTTCTGACTTACTTCACTCTGTATAATAGGTTCTGGGTTCATCCACCTCATTAGAACTGACTCAAATGTGTCCGTTTTGTGGCTGAGTAATATTCCATGGTGTACATGTACCACAACTTCTTTATCCATTCATCTGTTGATGAACATCTAGGTTGCTTCCATGTTCTAGCTATTGTAAATAGTGCTGCAATGAACAATGGGATACATGTGTCTTCCATTTTGGTTTCCTCAGGGTATATTCCTAGGAGTGGGATTGCCGGGTCATATGGTGGTTTTATTCCTAGTTGTTTAAGGAATCTCCATACCGTTTTCCATAGTGGCTGTATCAATTTACATTCCCACCAACAGTGCAAGAGCATTCCCTTTTCTCCACTTCCTCACCAGCATTTATTGCTTATAGACTTTCTGATCATGGCCATTCTGACTGGTGCGAGGTGACATCTCATTGTAGTATTGATTTGCATTTCTCTGATAAGGAGTGATGTTGAGCATCTTTTCATGCGTTTGTTAGCCATCTGTATGTCTTCTTTGGAGAAATGTCTGTTCAGGTCTTTTTCCCACTTTTTGATTGTTTGTTTGTTTATCTGGCATTGAGTTTTATGAGCTGTTTGTATATTTTTGAAATTAATCCTTTGTTAGTTGTTTCATTTGCTATTATTTTCTCCCATTCTGAGGGTTGTCTATTCACCTTGCTTGTAGTTTCCTTTGCTGTGCAAAAGCTTTTAAGTTTAATCAGGTCCCACTTATTTACTTTTGTTTTTATTTCCATTACTCTAGGAGGTAGGTCATAGAGGATCTTGCTTTGATTTATGTCATCTGGTGTTCTGTCTATACTTTCCTCTAAGAGTTTTATAGCTCTGGTCTTACATTTAGGTCTTTAATCCATTTTGAGTTTATCTTTGTGAATGGTATTAGGAAGTGTTCTAATTTCATTCTTTTACTTGCAGCTGTCCAGTTTTCCCAGCAACATTTTTTGAAGAGGCTGTCTTTGCCCATTGTATATTCTTGCCACCTTTGTCAAAAATAAGGTACCCATAGATGCATGGGTTTTTTTCTGGGCTTTCTATCTTGTTCCATTGGTCTATATTTCTGTTTTTTTTTTTTGTGTGTGTGTGTGCCAGAACCATACTGTCTTGATGACTGTAGCTTTGTAGTATAGTCTGAAGGTTGATTCCTCCAGCTCCATTCTTCTTTCTCAAGATTGCTTTGGCTATTCAGGGTCTTTTGTGTTTCCATATGAATTGTGAAAATTTTTGTTCTAGTTCTGTTAAAAATGCCACTGGTAATTTGATAGGGATCACACTGGATCTGTAGACTGTGTTTGGTAGTATAGTCATTTTCACAATATTTACTCTTCCTACCCAAGAACGCTCCATCTGTTTATGTCATCTTTGATTTCTTTCATTAGTGTCATTATTTTCTGTGTATAGTTCTTTTGTCTCCTTAGGTAAAGATATTTTATTCTTTATGTTTCAATGGTGAATGGAAGTGATTCTTCAATTTCTCTTTCTGATTTTTCATTGTTAGTATGTAGAAATGCAAGTGATTTCTGTGTATTGTATCCTGCTACTTTGCTAAATTCACTGATTAGCTATAGTAATTTTCTGACACTCCCTAGGATTTCCTATGTACAGTATCATGTGATCTGCAAATAGTGAGAGCTTACTTCTTCTTTTTCTATCTGGATTCTTTTTATTGCTTCTTTGATTGCTGTAGCTAGGACTTCCAGAACTATGTTGAATAATAGTGATAAAAGTGGACACCCTTGTCTTGTTCCTGATCTTAGCAGGAATGCTTTCAGTTTTTCACCATTGAGCATAATGTTTGCTGTAGGCTTATCATATATGGCCTTTACTATGTTGAGGTATGTCCCTTCTAAGCCTATATTTTGAAGAGTTTTAATCATAAACGGGTGCAGAATTTTGCAAAGGCATTTTCTGCATCTATTCAGATGACCATATGGTTTTTATCTTTCAGTTTGTTAATATGGCATATTACATTAGTTGATTTGCATATATTGAAGAATCCTTGCATCCCTGGAATAAACGCAACTTGATTATGGTGTCTGAGCTTTTTTATGTGTTGCTGAATTCTGTTTGCTAAAATTTTGTTGAGGATTTTTGCATCTATGTTCATCGATGATACTGGCCTGTTGTTTTGTGTGTGTGTGTGTGTGTGTGTGTGTGTGTTGTCTTTGTCTGGTTTTGGTATTAGGGTGATGGTGCCCTTGTAGAATTAGTTTGGAAGTGTTCCTTCCTCTGCAATTTTTTGAAAGAGTTTTAGAAGGATAGGCATTAGCTCTTCTATAAACATTTGATAGAATTCTCCTGTGAAGCCATCTGGTCCTGGGCTTTTGTTTTTTGGGAGATTTTGATCACAGCTTCAATTTCAGTGCTTGTAATAGAGTTGTTAATAATTTCTATTTATTACTGGCTCAGGCTTGGAAGATTGAACTTTTTAAGAATGTGTCCATTTCTTCCAGGTTATCCATTTTATTGCCATATAGTTGTTCATAATAGTCTTTTCTAATCCTTTGTATTTCTGCATTGTCTGTTGTAACCTCTCCTTTTTCATTTCTAATTGTGTTGATTAGATTCTTTCTTTTTTTCATGATGAGCCTGGCTAAAGGTTTGTCAATTTTGTTTATCTTCTCAAAGAACAAGATTTTAGTTTTATTAATCTTAACTATTGTTTTTTCATTTCTTTTTCATTTTTTCCTGCTCTGATCTTAATGATTTCTTTCCTTCTACTAATTTTGGGGAGTTTTTTGTTCTTCTTTTTCCAGTTGTTTTAGGTGTAAAGTTAGGTTGTCTATTTGAAATTTTTTTGTTTCTTGAGGTAGGATTGTATTGCTATAAACTTCCCTCATAGACCTGCTTTTGCTGCATCCCATAGGTTTTGAGCTGTCATGTTTTCATTGTCATTTGTTTCTAGAAATTTTTTTTATTTCCCTTTTGATTTCTTCAATAACCTGTTGGTTATTTAGAAACATGTTTAATCTCTATGTGTTTGTGTTTCTTACAGTTTTTCTATTGTAATTGATATCTAGTCTCCTGGTGTTGTGCTCAGAGATGATTGATATGATTTCAAATTTCTTAAATTTACTGAGGCTTGATTTGTGACCCAAGATGTGGTCTATCCTGAAGAATGTTCCATGTGCACTTGAGAAGAAGGTATATTCTTCTACATTTGGATGTAATATCCTGAAGATATCAATGAGATCCATCTCATCTAATGTATCATTTAAGACTTGCATTTCCTTATTAATATTCTGTTTTGATGATCTGTCCATTGGTGTGAGTGGGGTGTTAAAGTCTCCTACTATTATTGTGTTACTGTCATTTTCTCCTTTTAGTCTGTTAGCATTGGTCTTATGTATGGAGCTGCTCCTATGCTGGGTGCATAGATATTTACAATTGTTATGTCTTCCTCTTGGATTGATCCCTTGATCATTACGTAGTATCCTTTCTTATCTCTTGTAATCTTCTATAAGGTCTATTTTGTCTGATATAAAGATTGCTACTCCAGCTTTCTTTTGCTTCCCATTTGCATGTAATATATTTTTCCATCCTCTGACTTCCAGTCTATATGTGTGTTTAGGTCTGGAGTGGGTTCCTTATTCAGTTCAGTTCAGTCACTCAGTCATGTACAACTCTTTATGACCCCATGGACTGCAGCACGACAGGCCTCCCTGTCATCACCAACTCCAAGTTTACCCACTCATGTCCACTGAGTTGGTGAAGTCATCCAACCATCTCATCCTCTGTTGTCCACTTCTCCTCCTGCCCTCAATCTTGGCCAGCATCAGGGTCTTTTCAAATGAGTCAGTTCTTTACATCAGGTGGCCAAGTTATTGGAGTTTCAGCTTCAACATCAGTCCTTCCAATGAACACTCAGGACTGATTTCCTTTAGGATGGACTGGTTGGATCTACTTGCAGTCCAATGGACTCTCAAGAGTACTCTCCAACACCACAGTTCAAAAGCATCAATTCTTTGGTGCTCAGTTTTCTTTATAGTCCAACTATCACATCCATACAGGACTACTGGAAAAAACAGAGCCTTGACTGGAAGGACCTTTGCTGGCAATGTAAGGTCTCTGCTTTTTAATATGTTGTCTAAGTTGGTCATAACTTTGCTTCCAAGGAGAAAGCATCTTTTAATTTCATGGTTGCAGTCAACCATCTGCAGTGATTTTGGAGCCCAAAAAATAAAGTCTGACACTGTTTCCACTGTTTCCCCATCTATTTGCCATGAAGTGATGGGACCGGATGCCATGATATTCATTTTCTGAATGTTGAGCTTTAAGCCAACTTTTTCACTCTCCTCTTTCACTTTCATCAAGAGGCTCTTTAGTTCTCCTTCACTTTCTGCCATAAGGGTGGTGTCATCTGCATATCTGAGGTTATTGATATATCTCCCAGCAATCTTGATTCCAGCTTGTGCTTCATCCAGCCCAGTGTTTCTCATGATGTACTCTGCATATAAGTTAAATAAGCAGGGTGACAAAATACAGCCTTTTCCTATTTGGAACCAGTCTGTTGTTCCATGTCCAGTTTTAACTGTTGCATCAGGACCAATACAGATTTCTCAAGAGGCAGGTCAGGTGGTCTGGTATTCCCATCTCTTTCAGAATTTTCCACAGTTTATTGTGATCCACACAGTCAAAGATTTGACATAGTCAATAAAACAGAAATAGATGCTTTCCTGGAACTCTTGCTTTTTTGATGATCCAGCAGATGTTGACAATTTGATCTCTGCCTCAAAGTTTCCTCTGCCTTTTCTAAAACCAGCCTGAACATCTGGTAATTCACAGTTCAGGTATTGCTGAAGACTAGCTTGAAGAATTTTGAGCATTACTTTACTAGTGTGTGAGCTGAGTGCAATTGTGTGGTAGTTTGAGCATTCTTTGGCATTGCCTTTCTTTGGGATTGGAATGAAAACTGACCTTTTCCAGTCCAGCAGGGGACACTGATAAGTTTTCCAAATTTGCTGGCATATTGAGTGCAAAACTTTCACAGCATATTTTAGGATTTGAAATAGCTCAACTGGAATTCCATCACCTCCACTAGCTTTGTTCTTAGTGATGCTTCTTAAGGCCGACTTGACTTGACATTCCAGGATGTCTGGCTCTAGGTGAGTGATTACACCATCATGATTATCTGGGTCATGAAGATCTTTTTTGTACAGTTCTTCTGTGTATTCTTGTCACCTCTTCTTAATATCTTCTGCTTCTGTTAGGTCCATACCATTTCTGTCCTTTATTGAGCCAATCTTTGCATGAAATATCCCCTTGGTATCTCTAATTTTCTTGAAGAGATCTCTAGTCTTTCCCATTGTATTGTTTTCCTCTATATCTTTGCACTAATCACTGAGGAATTGTTTCTTATCTCTCTTTGCTAATCTTTGGAACTCTGCATTTAAATGGGATCTTTCCTTTTCTCCATTTGCTTTTCACTTCTCTTCTTTCTACAGCTATTTGTAAGGCCTCTTCAGACAGCCATTTTGCTTTTTTCATTTCTTTTTCTTGGGGATGATATTGCTCCCTGTCTCCCGTACAATGTCACAAACCTCTGTCCATAGTTCATCAGACACTCTGTCTATAAGATCTAGTCCCTTAAATCTATTTCTCACTCCCACTCTATAACCATAAGGGAGTTGATTTAGGTCATACCTGAATTATCTAGAGGTTTTCCCTACTTTTTTCAATTTAAGTCTGAATTTGGCAAGAAGAAGTTCATGATCTGAGCCACAGTCAGCTCCGAGTCTTGTTTTCACTGACTGTATAGAGCTTCTTCATCTTTGGCTGCAAAGAATATAATCAATCTGATTTCAGTGTTGGCCATCTGGTGAAATCCATCATATATATGGGTCTTATTTTTGTATCCATTCATCTAGTCTGTGTCTTTTGGTTGGAGCATTTAATTCATTTACATTTAAAGTGCTGCTGCTAAGTCGCTTCAGTCGTGTCCAACTCTGTGCCATCCCATAGACGGCAGCCCATCAGGCTCCACCGTCCCAGGGATTCTCCACGCAAGAACACTGGAGTGGGTTGACATTTCCTTCTCCAGTGCATGAAAGTGAAAAGTGAAAGTGAAGTCGCTCAGTCGTGTCCGACTCTTAGCGACCCCATGGACTGCAGACCACCAGGCTCCTCCGTCCGTGGGATTTTCCAGGCAAGAGCACTGGAGTGGGGTGCCATTGCCTTCTCCTTTACTTTACATTTAAAGTAATTATTGATATATGTGTTTTTATTGCTATTTTCTTAATTGTTTGGGGTTGATTTTGAAGATCTTTTTCTTCTCTTGTATTTCTTAACTATACAAGTCCCTTTAACATTTGTTGTAAAGCCGGTTTGGTAGTACTGAATTCTCTTAATTTTGCTTGTCTGTAAAGCTTTTTATTTCTCCATCAATTTTAAATGAGTTCCTTGCTGGGTACAGTAATCTTGGTTGTAGATTTTTCCCTTTCAGTACTTTAAATATATCCTACCATTCTCTTCTGGCCAGCAGAGATTCAGCTGAAAGATCAGCTGTTAAACATACAGGATTTCCCTTGTATGGCACTTGTTGCTTTTCCCGTGCTGCTTTTAATATTATTTCTTTGTGCTTAGTCTTTGTTAGTTTGATTAGCACGAATCTTGGTGTGTTTCTCCTTGGGTTTATCCTGTATGGGACTCTTTGTGCCTCTTGGACTTGATTGAGTATTCCTTTCCCATGTTGGGGAAATTTTCAACTATAATCTCTTTGAAAATTTTCTCATACTCTTTCTTTTTCTCTTCTTCTGGGACCACTATAAATATTCGAATGTTGGCGCATTTGATATTGTTCCAGAGGTCTCTCAGGCTATCCTCAGTTCTTTTCATTCTTTTTATTTTATTCTGCTCTTCAGAGGTTACTCCACTATTTTATCTTCCAGCTCACTGATTTGTTCTTCTGCTTCAGATATTCTGCTATTGATTCCACCTAGATTAGTTTTAATTTCAGTAATTGTGTTGTTTGTCTCTGTATGTTTATTCTTTAATTGTTCTAGGTCTTTGTTAATTGATTCTTACATTTTCTCCATTCTGTTTTCAAGGTTTTTGATCATCTTTCCTATCATTATTCTGAATTATTTTTCAGGTAGTTTGCCTATTTCCTCTTCATTTATTTGGACTTCTGTGTTTTTATTGTGTTCCTTCATTTGTGTAGTATTGCTCTGCCTTTTCATTATTTTCTTTTAAAATTATTGTGTTTGAGGTCTCCTTTTCCTAGCTTTCAAGGTTGAATTATTTCTCTCATTTGGTTTCTGCCCTATTAAGGTTGATTCAGTGGTTTGTGTAAGCTTCGTATAGGGTGAGATTTGTGCTGATATTTTTTGTTCATTTGTTTTTCCTCTGATGGGCGAGGCTGAGTGAGGTGGTAATCCTGCCTGCTGATGATTGGGTTTGTATTTTTGTTTTGTTGTTGTTTAGATGAGGCATCCTGCACAGGGTGTGATGCACTGGGTGATGCCAGGTCTTGTATTCAGATTGTTTCTTTTGTGGAGTTCTCACTATTTGATACTTCCTAGAGTTAGTTCTCTTGTAGTCTATGGTCTTGGAGTCAGTGCTCCCACTTCAAAGGCTCAAGGCTTGATCTCTGGTCAGGAATGAAGATTCCACAAGTGGTTTGTTATGGCATTAAGTGAGAATAAACCAAACACCCAAAAATGAAAAACCAAAGATGAACCCCAGCCAAATGGCAGTTACAAAATCAGGCAAATAATACTTAAAATAATGGAATATACAGATATACATATACACCCATAAGCAAAATCAAAAGAGTCCGACAAAAATAAAGTACAGTAGATTGACTCAGTGACAAAGGAAATAAAAAATTATATTTACCAGTTAAGAATAAAACTAACTAAGGCACAGACTAAAAAAAAAAAAAAAAAAAAAAAACTAAAGCAAGGTGCCAAGTGCGGAATAAGGCAATGAAAATAAAACTAACAAATATGTTGACAGGAAAGGAAAGGAAGAAAAGAAAGAAAGAATGGATATGCAAAATTAAATAAAGGTAGATAAAGAATTTTTATATACACTAAAGATTAATTGCAAGTGGAAAGAACAATAGGAAAAGCAAACAAAGGAATAAATATAGAAAAAATATAATATGTTTAAAATAATTCAAATTAGAAAAACAGAGAAAAGAAAATAAGGAAGGAAAAAGAAAAAAGAGAGAGAAAAAAACAAACAAGCAAAAGGAGAACTCCACAGAACTACAAAAACCCAACATAGAGGCAGAGGTTTATAACAACAATAAAAAATGTGACGACTGAATATACACATATACATATACACCCATAAGCAAAATCAAAACAGTCCAACAAAAATTAAGTACAGTAGATTAACCCAGTGAACAACGGAAACCAAAAATTATATTTATCAGTTGAGAACAAAACTAACTAAAGCACAAACTGGAGAAAAAAACTAAAGCAAGTTGCCAAGTGGGGAATAAAGCAATGAAAACAAAACTAACAAATATGTTGAGAGGAAAGGAAAGAAAGAAAAAGAATAAATATGCAACATTAAATAGAGGTAGATAAAGAAGATTTATATGCATTAAAGATTAACTGTAAGGGGAAAAGAACAGTAGAAAAGCAAACAAAGGAATAAATGTAGAAAATATAATACTAGGTTTAAAAAAATAAAACTTAAAATTAAAGAGAAAAGGAAAAAACAAGGAATAAGAAAGAAAAAAAAAGTGGGGGAGAACTCCACATAACTGCAAAAGCTCAATGTAGAGGCAGAAGTTTATAACAAGACTAAAAAATATAACTGAGAAAAAAATGCTCAAAAGCTTTGTTAGATTTCATAATGCCAATAAAATCAACAACCACAACGTGGGGTGTGGGAAAGAAAAAAAAAAAAGAAAGAAAAACAATCCAAAAGAATCTACAAAACCAGTCAAAACATAACAATAATAAATATTTTTCTTGAGTCACTAATGTCAGAGTCCTTTCCCTCACTGGGGTCACAGTCTGCCTCACCTCCCTAGGATGCCCTCCAACACTGTACTGGTCTCTGGACCTGCTGTGGGGGCAGCTCAGATTCTATTCTGGTCTTACACCTTGTGTTCTTGCCTCCAGTGTCCGCAGCTATCAGAACTAGTGTGTTTTCTTTTGTGGGAGTTCTCAATGTCCTTTTATATATTCCATAGACACAGAGCCTGCCTAGCTGATCGTGTGGATTTAATCTGCAGGTTATACAGCTGGTGGGAGGGTTTTGGGTCTTCTTCCTTAGCCACACTGCCCCTGGATTTCAACTGTGGTTTTATTTCCTCCTCTGCATGTGGGTCGCCACTAAGGTTTACTCTTGAGGCTGCCCTGGAGGACTTGGGTCTGCCCCAGTGAGGGCCAGGTGTGGAGGTGGTGCAGTTGCTTGCGTCGCAGGGGTTCTGGCAGCGCCAGGTACTCAGGGGAGTTGGCAGCTAGGGCAGCAGGAGAGATAGTGCTCTAGAAGGGTATGACAACAAGTATTGACCAATATGCTCCAGAATTCTTGCCTGGAGAACCCGACTGGCAGGCCACAGTCCACAGGGTCGTCAAGAGTTGGACACGATTGAAGTGACCTTGCGTGCATAGATGCAATACTTTTTTTCCTGTGGCAGCTCTGCCCCAGTAAGCATTGAGCATGAAAGTGGTGAATAATATTAATATTTCTATCTATCCATACATGTATCCTATTTTCATTATCCATTAATCCATCAATGAAGACACAAGTTGATTCTGACCAATGGAACAGAATAGAGAGCAGAGAAATAAACCCGTGTATACATGGTGGACTAAACTTTGACAAGGGCATTAAGAACACACAGTGGGAAAATTGGTGCAGCCGCTTGGTCTGTGGGGACCCTGGCAGTGCCAAGTGTGCAGGGGCATGGACTGCTTCTGCCATAGGAGTTATGGCCCTATCAGAGTCTTTATCAAAGACTCTTTTAGCTGGCAGTCAGAAGGCCTCTTTGGCCACTCTTTGTCTGTACCTCCACCCGTTCAGGCACTTAGGGGGCTCCCTTGCCTGGATTCCTTTCTCTGTTGTTCGGCATGTCAGGCACATAGGGGGTCCTCCCTGGCTGGGGCCCTACTCTGTAGATTGGCACATCAGACACTTAAAGGGGCCCCCTGGGTGGGGTCCTAGTCTGTAGTTCAGTGCATCAGGTGTTTGATGGGCCCCCCTCTCTATTGTTCAGCTTCAATAAACCAAAATTGAAAAAGACACATGTATCCCATTGTTCATTGCAGCACTATTTAAAATAGCTAGAACATGGAAGCAACCTGGATGTCCATTGACAGATGAATGGATAAAGAAGTTGTGGTACATATACACAATGGAATATTATTAAGCCATAAAAAGAATGCATTTGAGTCAGTTCTAATGAGGTGGATGAACCTAGAACCTATTATACAGAGTGAAGTAAGTCAGGAAGAGAAAGACAAATATCATATACTAACTCATGTATGCGGAATCTAGAAAAATGGTATTGAGGAATTTATTTGCAGGGCAACAATGGAGAAACAAACATAGAGAATAGACTTATGGACACGGGGAGAGGGAAGGAAAGGGTGAGATGTAGGGAAAAAGTAACACGGAAATCTACAATACCATATGTAAAAGAGATAGCCAACGGGAATTTGCTGTATGTCTCAGGGAACTCAAACAGGGGCTCTGTATCAACCTAGAGGGGTGGGATGGGGAGGGAGAAGGGAGGGAGTTTCAAAAGGGAGGGGATATGTGTATACACTATGGCTGATTCATGTTGAGGTTTGACAGAAAGCAGCAAAATTCTGTCTGTAAAGCAATTAATCTGCAATTTAAAAACAAATAAATTTTTAAAAATAAATGGTGTTGGAAAACATGAACATCTACAGATCAAAGTTTAGTTCACCATGTATACACGGGTTTATTTCTCTGCTCTCTATTCTATTCCATGGGTCAGAATCAACTTGTGTCTTCACTGATGGATTAATGGATAAAGCAAATAAGATATGTGTATGGATAGATAGAAATATTAATATTATTCAGACATAAAAAGGAAAGAGATCCTGCCATTGCTACAACATGGACAAACCTGGAGAACATTATGCTACGTGAAATAAGCCAGATATAGACAAACACTGTATGATATCACTTATACATGGAATCAAAAACAAAAGGGCCAATCTCATAGAAACAGAGTAGAATGATGGTTGCCAGGAGCTGAGGAAAATGGGTGGATACAGGTCAAAGAATACAAATTTTCGGTTACAAGGAGAAAGAGTTTGAGGATCTAATGTACAATATGGTACCTATAGTTACTAACTTAGTATTATATACTTGAAATTTGTGGAGACCTTAAGCATTCTCACTACCAGAAAATTAAAGACAGCGAGAGAGAGAGAGAGTTAACTATATGAGGTGATGGATGTGATAATTGACTCGACTGTGGTAATCATTTCACAATGTATATGTATTTCAAATCATCACATATACTTTAATTATATTTTTATTTGTTAATTATTCCTCAGTAAATCCGAAAGGAAAGAAGTTACTAATGATATTGTGAGCTGTGGTAGTTACATAGTCTGTGATGGATATATACTAGTCTCAATGTAAATAGCAGCAACATGTCTTTTAGAAGTGTAATAACCTCCTCAGAGGATAATAAGCATGATGTGATGTGACTTCTTTTCCTCTTTTTTACATGTTGTCTTTTCTTTTGCCAGGGGCTTGTCTTACCAAACTTTAAAGTTACTGACCCTTGAGTATAGTTCTGTTCTGACAGTACCAGCCAAGTCTCCTGTACTGAAATTTTATGCTATTCTATTCCCTCTTTGCCAAACTGCATTTAATAATGTTACACCCATCGATGACACAAGAACCTGTTTTCTTGCCTACTCATCCATTTTCTTGAGATAATGATAATTCATAATTGAAGTCAGGAATTCCATTACATTTACTGCTAATGCCAGCAAGTACTGTATATTTCTTTTAAGTAGATGAAGCAAAGAGGTAGAAGTTAGTAACTGATAATGCTTCAATAATACATTATACAAGAGAATCCACTATATCTCTCTAAATACTGGACGTAGTGCATGAATGCTCACGTCTGACTCTTTGCAACCCCATGGGTTGTAGCCTGCCAGGCTCCTCTTGTCCATGGAATTTTCCAGGCAAGAATACTGGAGTGGGTTGCCACATCCTACTCCAGAGGATCTTCCTAATTCAGGGTTTGAAACTGCACCTGTTGCATCTCCTGCGTTGGTAGGCAGATTATTTACCACCTGTGCCACCTGGGAAGCCCAGTGGATGTGGTATCTATGTGCAAACATGAGTTCAAAATTATCGCAATTATTTGCTACAAGGCAATGTGATATATGTGAAAGAAGCATCTGGAGAAGGTAAAACAGATGTCAAACAATGATAAACTCCAATATACACCCCAAAGAATTGCAGGAAAACTGTCATAACTTTGAGTCTTCAACTGTCAAAGTTATGTTTGAAAAATCATTTTTATTCCCCAGTGCTTCAAAGTATGCTGCTATGATTTTGTTGTATAAAGTGCTTCATTATTTTAGGCTGAAACAGGATAGAAATAATAATAAATTTCTCTAAGCAGGACAAAACAGTTGCTGTTCATGGTGAAAAATAATATTTAGGAGTCTGTAGGGTAATCAATGTTGGCTTAAAGCTTAACATTAAAATGAAAATGTTGGCTTAAAACTCAACATTCAGAAAACGAAGATCATGGCATCCAGTCCCATCACTTCATTGGAAATAGATGGGGAAACAGAGGAAACAGTGTAAGACTTTATTTTTGGGGGCTCCAAAATCACTGCAGATGGTGACCGCAGCCATGAAATTAAAAGACGCTTACTCCTTGGAAGGAAAGTTATGACCAACCTAGATAGCATATTCAAAAGCAGAGACATTACTTTGCCATCAAAAGGTCCATCTAGTCAAGGCTATGGTTTTTCCTGTGGTCATGTATGGATGTGAGAGTTGGGCTGTGAAGAAGGCTGAGCACCGAAGAATTGATGCTTTTGAACTGTGGTGTTGGAGAATACTTTTGAGAGTCCCTTGGACTGCAAGGAGATCCAACCAGTCCATTCTGAAGGAGATCAGCCCTGGGATTTCTTTGGAAGGAATGATGCTAAAGCTGAAACTCCAGTACTTTGGCCACCTCATGCGAAGAGTTGACTCATTGGAAAAGACTCTGATGCTGGGAGGGATTGGGGGCAGGAGGAGAAGGGGACGACAGAGGATGAGATGGCTGGATGGCATCACTGACTCGATGGACGTGAGTCTGAGTGAACTCCAGGAGTTGGTGATGGACAGGGAGGCCTGGCGTGCTGCGATTCATGGCGTCGCAAAGAGTCAGACACGACTGAGCGACTGAACTGAATTGAACTGAACTGAGGTCCAAGGAGCCGTGGCTGCACGGGCACAGGAGGGCCTAGAGGAGCTATCCCACGTTGAAAATCAGGAAGGGCAGCGGTGAGGAGATACCCCTTGTCCAAGGTAAGGAGCAATGGCTGTGCTTTGCTGGAGCAGCCGTGAAGAGATACCCCACACCCAAGGTAAGAGAAACCCAAGTAAGACAGTAGGTGTTGCAAGAGGGCATCAGAGGGCAGACACACTGAAACCATACTCACAGAAAACTAGTCAATCTAATCACACTAGGACCACAGCATTGTCTAACTCAATGAAACTAAGCCATGCCCATGGGGCAACCCAAGATGGGCGGGTCATGGTGGAGAGATCTGACAGAATGTGGTCCTCTGGAGAAGGGAATGGCAAACCACTTCAGTATTCTTGCCTTGAGAACCCCATGAACAGTATGAAAAGGCAAAACGATAGGATGCTGAAAGAGGAACTCCCCAGGTCAGTAGGTGCCCAATATGCTACTGGAAATCAGTGGAGAAATAACTCCAGAAAGAATGAAGGGATGGAGCCAGAGCAAAAAGAATACCCAGCTGTGGATGTGACTGGTGATAGAAGCAAGGTCCGATACTGTAAAGAGCAATATTGCATAGGAACCTGGAATGTCAAGTCCATGAATCAAGGCAAATTGGAAGTGGTCAAACAAGAGACGGCAAGAGTGAACGTCGACATTCTAGGACTCAGCGAACTGAAATGGACTGGAATGGGTGAATTTAACTCAGATGACCATTATATCTACCACTGTGGGAAGAATCCCTCAGAAGAAATGGAGTAGCCATCATGGTCAACAAAAGAGTCCAAAATGCAGTACTTGGATGCAATCTCAAAAACGACAGAATGATCTCTGTTCATTTCCAAGGCAAACCATTCAATATCACAGTAATCCAAATCTATGCCCCAACCAGTAACGCTGAAGAAGCTGAAGTTGAACGGTTCTATGAAGACCTACAAGACCTTTTAGAACTAACACCCAAAAAAGATGTCCTTTTCATTATAGGGGACTGGAATGCAAAAGTAGGAAGTCAAGAAACACCTGGAGTAACAGGCAAATTTGGCCTTGAAATACGGAATGAAGCAGGGGAAAGACTAATAGAGTTTTGCCAAGAAAATGCACTGGTCATAACAAACACCCTCTTCCAACAACACAAGAGAAGACTCTATACATGGACATCACCAGATGGTCAACACCAAAATCAGATTGATTATATTCTTTGCAGCCAAAGATGGAGAAGCTCTATACAGTCAGGAAAAACAAGACCAGGAGCTGACTGTGGCTCAGACCATGAACTCCTTATTGCCAAATTCAGACTTAAAATGAAGAAAGTAGGGAAAACCACGAGACCATTCAGGTATGACCTAAATCAAATCTCTTATGATTATACAGTGGAAGTGAGAAATAGATTTAAGGGCCTAGATCTGATAGATAGAGTGCCTGATGAACTATGGAATGAGGTTCGTGACATTGAACAGGAGACAGGGATCAAGACCATCCCCATGGAAAATAAATGCAAAAAATCAAAATGGCTGTCTGGGGAGGCCTTACAAATAGCTGTGAAAAGAAGAGAAGTGAAAAGCAAAGGAGAAAAAGAAAGATATAAACATCTGAATGCAGAGTTCCAAAGAATAGCAAGAAGAGATAAGAAAACCTTCCTCAGCGATCAATGCAAAGAAATAGAGGAAAACAACAGAATGGGAAAGACTAGAGAGCTCTTCAAGAAAATCAGAGATACCAAAGGAACATTTCATGCAAAGATGGGCTCGATAAAGGACAGAAATGGTATGGACCCAACAGAAGCAGAAGATATTAAGAAGAGATGGCAAGAATACACAGAAGAAGTGTACAAAAAAGATCTTCACGACCCAGATAATCATGATAGTGTGATCACTGACCTAGAGCCAGACATCCTGGAATGTGAAGTCAAGTGGGCCTTAGAAAGCATCACTAGGAACAAAGCTAGTGGAGGTGATGGAA
This sequence comes from Bubalus kerabau, assembly GCF_029407905.1. Taxonomy (NCBI): domain Eukaryota; kingdom Metazoa; phylum Chordata; class Mammalia; order Artiodactyla; family Bovidae; genus Bubalus; species Bubalus kerabau. The sequence continues at coordinate 102,134,579 of NC_073624.1, forward strand.
TTCCAGTTGAGCTATTTCAAATCCTGAAAGATGATGCTATGAAAGGGCTGCATTCAATGTGCCAGCAAATTTGGAAAACTCAGCAGTGGCCACAGGACTGGAAAAGGTCAGTTTTCATTCCAATCCCAAAGAAAGGCAATGCCAAAGAATGCCCAAACTACCACACAATTGCACTCATCTCACATGCTAGTAAAGTCACGCTCAAAATTCTCCAAGCCAGGCTTCAGCAATACGTGAACCGTGAAATTCCTGATATTCAAGCTGGTTTTAGAAAAGGCAGAGGAACCAGAGATCAAATTGCCAACATCCGCTGGGTCATGGAAAAAGCAAGAGACCTCCAGAAAAACATCTGTTTCTGCTTTATTGACTATGCCAAAGCCTTTGACTCTGTGGATCACAATAAACTGTGGAAAATTCTGAAAGAGATGGGAATACCAGACCACCTGACCTGCCTCTTGAGAAATTTGTATGCAGGTCAGGAAGCAACAGTCAGAACTGGACATGGAACAACAGACTAGTTCCAAATAGGAAAAGGAGTATGTGAAGGCTGTATATTGTCACCCTGTTTATTTAACTTATATGCAGAGTACATCATGAGAAACGCTGGACTGGAAGAAACACAAGCTGGAATCAAGATTGCCGGGAGAAATATCAATAACCTCAGATATGCAGATGACACCACCCTTATGGCAGAAAGTGAAGAGGAACTCAAAAGCCTCTTGATGAAAGTGAAAGTGGAGAGTGAAAAAGTTGGCTTAAAGCTCAACATTCAGAAAACGAAGATCATGGCATCCGGTCCCATCACTTCATGGGAAATAGATGGGGAAACAGTGGAAACAGTGTCAGATGTTATTTTTCTGGGCTCCAAAATCACTGCATGATGGTGACTGCATCCATGAAATTAAAAGATGCTTACTCCTTGGAAGGAAAGTTATGACCAACCTAGATAGCATATTCAAAAGCAGAGACATTACTTTGCCAACAAAGTTCTGTCTAGTCAAGGCTATGGTTTTTCCTGTGGTCATGTATGGATGTGAGAGTTGGACTGTGAAGAAGGTTGAGTGCCGAAGAATTGATGCTTTTGAAATGTGGTGTTGGAGAAGACTCTTGAGAGTCCCTTGGACTGCAAGGAGATCCAACCAGTCCATTCTGAAGGAGATCAGCCCTGGGATTTCTTTGGAAGGAATGATGCTAAAGCTGAGACTCCAGTACTTTGGCCACCTCATGCAAAGAGTTGACTCATTGGAAAAGACTCTGATGCTGGGAGGGATTGGGGGCAGGAGGAGAAGGGGACGACAGAGGATGAGATGGCTGGATGGCATCACTGACTCAATGGACGGGTGTCTGAGTGAACTCCGGGAGTTGATGATGGACAGGGAGGCCTGGTGTGCTGCGATTCATGGGGTCACAAAGAGTCGGACAGGACTGAGTGACCTGATCTGATTTTTCTGGTATTGAGCTACATGAGCTGCTTGTATATTTTTGAGATTAATTCTTTGTCAGTTGCTTCATGTGCTGTTATTTTCTCCCATTATGAAGGCTGTCTTTTCACCTTGCTTGTAGTTTCCTTCGTTGTGCAAAAGCTTTTAAGTTTAATTAGGTCCCATTTGTTTATTTGTGCTTTTATTTCCATTACTCTGGGAGGTGGGTCATAGAGGATCCTGCTGTGATTTATGTCAGAGAGTTTTGCCTATGTTTTCCTCTAGGAGTTTTAAAGTTTCTGGTTTTACATTTAGATCTTTAATCCATTTTGAGTTTACTTTTGTGTGTGATGTTAGAAAGTATTCTAGTTTCATTCTTTTACCAGGTGGTTGACTAATTTTTCCAGCACCACTTGTTAGAGATTGTCTTTTCTCCATTGTATATTTTTGCCTTCTTTGTCAAATATAAGGTGTCCATAAGAGCATGGATTTATCTCTGGGATTTCTATTTTGTTCCATTGATCTATATTTCTGTCTTTGTGCCAGTACCATACTGTCTTGATGACGGTAGCTTTGTAGTATAGCCTGAAGTCAGGCAGGTTGATTCCTCCAGTTCCATTCTTCTTTCTTAAGATTGCTTTGGCTATTTGAGGGTTTTTTTTGTTTTTTGGTTTTTTTTGTATTTCCATACAAAAAAGAAAACTACAGGTCGATATCACTGATGAACATAGATATTGTAAGTATTTCTAAGAAGATCATTATTTTTAAATTTAGTTTCACAAAGCCAACATTATTTCACCTGCATATGAAATAGAGGTAAATTTGTACCAAAATAAGATTGGACATAAAGAATGATAATCTTATGTAAATATGCAGGTAGCCTACAAAAATATGTTAATAGCCTAGTGTTACATACTATTTGGGTATAAACTCTCTAATTATGTGAAATATCAAGTTACTATTTTTTTTAATATATACATACTCAATTTTTCAATCTCTAGAAAAATGATAAGAATTATGGGAAAATCAGAAAGGCCTGGCGTGCTGCAGTTCATGGGGTCTCAAAGAGTCGAACATGACCAAGCGACTGAACTGAACTGAACTGCATAGAATTTCTAGTTCTCCATTTATGTAATTATTTACAGATAATATTTATATGCACAAGTCTATAAATAAATAAATTGATATGAAAGTAAACACAAAATTTTCCAAAAATAGCAGTGACTTTACAATATAGGACTTTTGCTACTGAAAGAATTCACACCATTGACCAGTCCTCTCTGCCAGAAAAATGTTTGGCTGAGCAAGAAATAAACATCTATCACTGGTGTGGGAGTAAGTTGTTAAAAGTCTCAATTACCTAAACGTCAGCACAGCCTTTCATGAGGCAACTATCTCACATCTGCCTTCTTTTGTGCTTGTCTTCTTACTTCCTTTTTTATATCCCTAAAGAAAACTAAAACAACAAAAAACATACTTCCATGTGTATGTGCTAAGGCGCTTCAGTCATGTCCAGCTCTGTGATCCTATGGATGATACCCCACCAGATTTCTCTCTCCATGGGAATCTCCAGGCAAGAATACTGGAGTGGATTGTCATGCCCTTAACCAGGGCATCTTCCCCACCCAGGGATAGAACTCAGGTCTCCTGCAGTGCACTCAGATTCTTTACCATCTGAGCTACTAGGGAAGCACAGTGAACAACAATCCTTTAGAAGGTAAATGGCAGAAAGTGAAGAGGAACTAAAGAGTCTCTTGATGAAAGTGAAAGAGGAGAGAGAAAAAGCGGGTTTAAAACTCAACATTCAAAAAACTAAGATCATGGCATCAGGTCCCATCACTTCATGGCAAATAGATGGGTAAAAAGTGAAAACTGTCAGATTTCATTTTCCTGGGCTCCAAAATCACTGCAGACAGTGATTGCAGCCGTGAAATTAAAAGATTCTTACTCCTTGGAGGAAAAACTATGACAAACATAGACAGCATATTAAATAGCAGAGACATCACTTTGACAACAAAGGTCCATATAGTCAAAGCTATGATTTTTCCAGTAGTAATGTATGGTTGTGAGAGTTGAACCGTAAAGAAGGCTGAGTGCTAAAGAACTGATGCTTTTGAATTGCAGTGCTGGAGAAGACTCTTTGAGAGTCCCTTGGACAGCATGGAGATCAAACGAGTCAATCGTAAAGGAAATAAACTCTGAATATTCATTGGAAGGACTTATACTGAGGCTCCAATACTTTGGCCACCTGATGCAAAGGACCAACTCATTGGAAAAGACATTGCTGCTAGGAAAGACTGAGAGCAAGAGGAGAGTGGGCAACAGAGGAGATGTTGGATGGCATCACTGACTCAATGGACCTGAGTCTGAGCAATCTCAGGGAGATAGTGAAGGACAGGAAAGCCTGGCGTGCTGCAGTTCACTGGATCCCAAAGAGCTGGACATAACTTAGCAACTGAACGCAACATAAGTTGAACACTTTCAAGTTAGGTTGAACAAAGCATTTGATTGTGGTTAGTAATCATGTAGCAGTAGGGAGCTAGTCAGAATGGTAATAAGGAAAGATGCAATAACGTTTCTCTATGTTTAGAATCAAACCAAATCTTGTGGATTCTTAGTTTCAGACCAAATTTAAATTGTCTTGTGGAGTTTATTTACTCAGGCACACATGACTTTCAGTTTCTCCAGGGTAAAAACAAGCTTTTCACAGATCTAAAATAATCTCATAAGGCTTGGGGAACATTTTTCCTCTTACAAAATATTTTGGTGAGTTAAGGGAATCAGAATTATAAAAATAAATATTAAATTTTGTGTCCAATAGCATGAATTTTATGAGATTACAAACTTTATGTAAAATTTATCTCAAAAACTGATGAAAGAATTCTGAAATGAATACTAAGCATGCATATGGAACATTTCTAACATATTTGATTTCTAACTTTCAGTATATATATTTTAAATATTCAGGAATGACATCTAGCACCCTTTTTTAGAACTACACCATAAGATAACATGTCTGTCTTATTCATTAGTTCATTCCAGGGATTAGTATACTGCTTGACCAATTGTAGAAATTCACTGATTTTTTCACTATTACAAAAAGCATGGGCTAATTTTATCTGTAGAAATATATCATTTATCCTTAACACTCATTTTTTTTAACAAATGGTGTTGGGACAAGATGTTAGATGTTCTGCTAATTGATCTATACACAAAAGAATGAGTTAGACTATGACCTCACAACAAATACACAAATCAATTTAAAATGTATTCAGGAAATTCAAAAAAGAGGCAACATATATATACTCATGACTGATTCATTTTGATGTTTGGCAGAAATCAACAAAATTTTGTAAAGTGATTATCCTTCAAGTAAAAAATAAATAATAATAAAAAAAAATGCATTCCAAGACCTGAAAGTAAGAGCTAAAACTATAACACCCCTAGAAGAAAGCATAGGTGTATATCTTCCTGTTCTTGGTTTACGCAATTTTTTTGATACGACATCAAAAGCATAAGCAAGAAAACAGAGAAAAATAAATTTAACTTTTAGCAATAGCAAAATCTTTCATGCTGTAAAGAACACCATCAAGACATGAAAGTAAACCCACAGAATTGTACAAGCAGCTGAAATGTATGCTATATACATTATATTTTAACAAAGCTGTTAAAAATAAGAAATATAGATCAATTTAGAAAAAAAAGTGAAAGACCAGAATAGTAAACACTATAAAACATTTCCAAAACAATAAAAGTTTTTCTAAACAAATGAAGCAGTATTCGTAGGTTGGAAGATTGAATATTGTTAAGATGTTAGATGTTCTGCTAATTGATCTATAGACTCAAAGAGATTCTAAGTAAAACCTAATTAAGTTTTGTGTGTTTGTTTTGGTAAAGGCTGGCAAGTTTATTTTAAAACTCATGGGGAAAAGCAGAGGAACTAGAATAGCCAAACAAATTTGTAAAAGAATACAATGGAGAACTGATACGACTTCAAGATTTACGTAAAGCTACAGTAACTAAAAAAATCATAGTCACAAAAAGATAGAAAGAATGTTTTTAGACAGAATAGATATAGAGATATACTTACACATAGATAGCTATTTTATTTTTTAAAGAGTGTAAATGAAATTTATTGGAGAAGGCATTGTCTTTTCAACAAATGAGATATTAATATGAAAATAATTTAACTTTGACCCATACCCTGTTTGTTACATGAGAATTAACTTAAAATGGATAACTGACATAGATGTGGAATCTAAAATTATGTAATAATAAGAGAGAGTAGAATATAACATCAAAAACATGACCTGCGAGAGAAAAACTTGATGTACTGGATTACCAAATTAAGACCTTCTGTTCTTTAAAAGATACAGATAGGATAGGGAAAAATATTTAGAAATCACATAACTGATTAAAAAAATTATATCTGCAATATATAAAGAAAACTAAAAACACAATAATAAAAAATTTTAATAGACAAAATATTCTATTCAACTCCTAGGTTGAACAATGGGGAAAAAAAATGGTTGCATATGTTTGAGAAAGGACTTCTTTATTAATCTTAATTGAAACCTCATTCATGATTTCTCTTAAGCTAGAAAAAAATTAAATTATCTACCAACATGAGAATGCATGAACAAATGGTGATATCTTTATCCAGTAGAGTTTTATGATTAAAAATAAATATATAAACAAGTTACTGCTATACACAATGACTTGGCTGAATCTCACAAATACAAAAAAACACATAAAAGAATAATGATTAATGACTATGTGGAGTTCAAATATCAGGAAGACTCACTGAGGTTATAGAAATATAAATATAACCTTCATAGTTGAAAGGAAATGGATCACAAAGAAATTTTCTCAGGTCATGGAAGATTTTTATAACAGCTATCATGGTTTCAATTTAAATATTATATGACTAAAAGACTCAAACTCTTTATAAAACCTCTTTTAAGATATACAAATATACAGAAAAATGAGAACAATTTGCAGTGTTAACAGTTAAGATTGTTAAAAGAGCTAGAGAAAATTTTCATCAGCTCTAAGCCAATGATACTGGATAGATAAAATCAATCTGTGGTTTATTAAAGCGTCACATTATGAAGTAGTGAAGCCAGAACTGCCAAAAAACTACTATTTTCTTCTCTAACAGATATCCTTTTGGTTGAAAAATCCAAGGATTATTGCTAACTAGAATAGTGGATACTTGTAAAGAAACAATTTACTCATTGGTATCATACTTTTCCACCATTAATAGAAATTCTAGAAATGAAAATTCTATAACTTAGGTTTAACCTGGGCAAATTGAAATTTACATGAAATGACAGTACCAGTCTAAATAAATATCCAAATAAATTTCTAAAATATATAAATCTCATAAATTGTGAAATTCGTCTTGTAAAACATTGCTGTGTGAGACACATCAATACATCAATAGATATGTCATATTAGGAATTCAAGTAGAGGAAGGTTTTATTAAGAAAGATTGATGATGTAGCAATTAATAAGCAAGGTAAATAGAAGTTGAGTCTAACAAAATGTGTATAAACATTGTTACAAAGCCAAAGCCTATCCAAAGTAATTCATAACCACAAGAACTTTAGGGTAAAGTCATACTTCAAAAATGAATATTTAACTTTTGAATACAATATAATAAAAATGAAGTACTTGTACAAGTGTGTGAACATTTACATTGTGTGCTCGTGTGTGTGTTACAGGCAGAGGGAAAGAGAAGGTGTACTTCAGGAAGTGAGAAGATTAAGGAATATCAACTCTATCAACTCAAACAGGATTAATCTAATATACTTGGACATGAAAATTCAGTAAGTACGTGCAGAAGAGTAAAATTTTCTCCTCAAAGAATGAAAAACATGAAATAAAAAAGTTTTCTCTTAAGAAGAAAGGTTGTGATTTAAAAAAAATTATAAAACAATCTTTGGACGTTTATTTATTTACTTATTTTCAGAAGAAGTATAATTACAAGGCCTCATCTCCCAGAAGATTAAGGTGGACATTAAAGGCTCAATTCAGAATACCTTTGGTCATATTCTTTTTTTCTTCATGGATTATTATCTTTTCTCTGTTTCCTGAAACATAGGATGCAGAAAAAAAAAAATCTTTCTCATATTTATTAAAAACTTTGTATTCATCATTTATATTCATCATGAATATATTCATGTCAAGTGTTAAATATGTTTTTGATAATACATGACATCATAAACAATAGGCAATGTAAGCTAAAATAAAAGCTTATTATTTAGTTCTGTGTTTTTTTAAACATAATAAATTTATGAAAAATTATAGATTTTTCTTTCTGACTTCCCCTGGGTGTTTGTTCCCTAGCCATACATAACACAAATATAAATTTCTAAAGTTGATGGAGAATTTTATTCTACTGAATCTCTCCTTCTTAGCTGAATGAATTCAATTTATATGTGCCTCTGGTTCCAATACTGGCCATAACAAGGTAACTACTGATGGACAATTAGCCTTCCTTTCATACATAACTATAAACCTGCATGAGTATGAGGTAACTGTTAGCAGTCATGAACAATGGGCAGCAAAAACTAAATTCTTGAGAGAAACGAAACTCAAGGTGAATCACCCTGGGCCCTTTACAAAGGGATAAAGTGGGCAATCCAAAGCGAAATCAATCCTGAATATTCATTGGAAGAAATGATGCTGATGTTGAAGTTCCAATACTTGGGTCACCTGATGTGAAGAGCTGACTCATTGGAAAAGACAGTGATGCTGGGAAAGATAGAAGGCAGGAGGTGAAGGGGACAACAGAGGATGAGATGGTTAGATGGCATCACCAACTCAGTGAACATGAGTTTGTGCAAACTCCAGGAGATGGTGGACAGGTAAACCTGGCGTGCTGCAGTCCATTGGGTTGCAAAGAGTCAGACACAACTGAGCCACTGAACAACAATTTCTTAATGATTGTGCAAGAAGACAGAGACCAAACAAAGGACAATGAACTGTGGAGCTGAGGAGGCGCCACAGAATCAGAATTCCATCCTGCTGAAGCAGCTATAATCTATGGGAAATGGCACTAGAGAAAAACGGAGCAATATGTAAGTAGGGAAATACATCAAGATAAAATGGAGTTTATCCAGGAAAGCAAGGTTGGTTTAATATTCTAATGTTAAAAATTATTATATTAACAGAATAAAAGAAAAATTCATTTTTTAAGTCAATAGATGCAAAAATATACTTAAAAAATAGCATCTATTCATGATAAAAAAAAAACTTAAGGGAAACTAGAAATAAAATGGAACTTCTGGAAACTGATAACAGGCATGTATTAAAAACCTACAGTTAACATTATGCTTAATGGCAAACTATTGAATGCTCTCCCTCTAAGATAGGAAACAAGGCAACCCTACCCCTCAGTATTTACTAAAGAAAAATACAAAGGCCCACAAAATCCCATGAGCATTAATGTTTATGACATTTTATTTATACTAGACAAAAACTGGAAACAACCCAAGTGCCCGTCAATAGGGAAGTGGATAAAGAAATTGTGGTATACTCATAAAGAGGGATAATACCCATCAATAAAGAGCAATTAACTCTGATAACAACATGGATGGATCTCAGAAACATTATGCTAAGTGAACAGAGGCAGATATAAGAAAAGCATATTTTTGTATAATTTCCTTTAGATGACATTCTGAAATAGTTAAAGCTAACTCATACTGAGGAAAAATAATTCTATGGTTGCTTAGTGACAAAGATGAAGGGGAGCCTGTTTGCAAAGTGTCTGCTGGGAATTTTCCTTAGTGATAGAAATGTTGTATATGTCAACTTAGGTAGTGATTACATGAGGTCATACATTTGTCACAGCTAATTCAGTTCTACGCTACAAAAGTATGCTTTGCATTGCAAGTAAATTATACCTAGATAAAGTTAACTAGCAAAAATAAATATAAAACTTGTGCTTTTTTGCAATTTTTTGAACTTAAAAATAACAACCTGGTTTGTTTTACCTTGACACAATCATCATAAGAAACGGAAGCAGTCCTACTTCTTTACCTAGTGGCTCATGGAAAGATCTTTGGGTCAGGCAGACACAGTTCTGTGCAATAATTATTGGGTATCTTTCATCTGCCTGGAATCATGCAAAAAATCCAGGATGTAATAATGCACAGGACACATTGTCCCCAGAAGCACAAAATCTAATGAAGAACTAGGACATTAAGACATTCAGCCAGTAATTGAAACTTACTAAGATGCAGTTTCTACTAAAGCAAACTGGGGATATTAATACTTATTCCCCTTGATGCTCTAAGGATAAAAGTAGGTAAAGCACACAAATCAATAGTTCTAGATAATAACAAAGGCTCAATAAATTACAATTTGAAAAATTACTGGAAAAATAAAAGCAAACAAAATAAAGCCCATATGGCAAAAGGAATAATAAAAATTTATTTAAAATTGTAGAACAGTGTAAAATAATGTAAAAATAATGGTACAAAATATGAGACAAGAAACACTGGCACAAATAGATGGGCATAGTCTTTTAAAACTTCCACAGTAGAGTAGATTACTATCATGCTAAATAAACTTACGGAGACTATAAAATAATAGAAAGTTCCTAATTCAATTTGCTAAGCTGGTATGACTCTGAAACTAAAACCTGATTAAGATAGAGTACAAAAGAATAAACAATAGTATATATTAACCTATAAGTATAGATGTATTCATTGTAAGTAAATTATTAGCAAATCAATTCCAACAGTACAGTAAAAGAGTAGAACTTGCTGAGGTAGAGTTTATTCTGGGAACAGAAGGACAGTTCAACATTAGGAAATCCACTAATGCTTTTCTTGACATTAATAATTTAAAGAAGGAAAAAAAAACTTATGATCATCTCTAAAGATTTCAAAAAAAAAGCAAATCATAAAATTCAACATCCATTTTGATTTTTAAAAGCTTTTAGTAAATTAGAAGTTATTAAAGATTATAACCACTACTTTAAGTGGCATAATTTTATGCCTAAAAAACCTAACATAATCACTTGAAAGATATCCAGAATACTGAGTATTCCATTACAAATGTCTATGTATATGATAAATATGCCCTTGGAAATTATTGGTTATTTTCTGCGCCAACTGTTAACTTTTCAGGAAAATAATTAAAGGACAAGATATAAAAATTTGGGGGTTTCCCCAAATATGGAGACTTATATGAAGAAAACTGAAAAACCTTATTTAGAAACTTGTAGAAATGAAGAAAGGAGAAAAATAATATTACAATGCTGAATATTTTCCAAATTAATTCCTGAAATTACTGCTTTTCATGTACTACATAGTAATTTCAAACATTGTTTTCTTTTTTATTTTTTCCTTTTAATTGGAGGCTAATTACTTTACTATATTGTGGTGGTTTTTGCCATACATTGACATGAATCAGCCACGGGTGTTTTCTATTAATAGTTCTTCCATAGGAAGCATCTATGTAGCTTTCAGTACCAAGGACAAATTTCTCCCCTTCCTAAATTTTTCACTGAAGTCTCAGTTATTCTGTTCTCTGGCCTTCCACAGCTCTTTTCCCAGACAACTTATATTGCTGCTGATTTTTTGTTGACAACTTTACATGCTTGATACTCTCTATTAACAGAGGTCATTAACTAAGCCTACAATATGGTTGGCACAGACATTCAATATTTTTTTGTTGATTAAATATTTAGCCCCTGCTGCTAAGTTGCTTCAGTCATGTCCGACTCTTTGCGACCCCAGAGACGGCAGCCCACCAGTCTTCCCAGTCCCTGGGATTCTCCAGGCAAGAACACTGGAGTGGGTTGCCATTTCCTTCTCCAATGCATGAAAGTGAAAAGTGAAAGTGAAGTCGCTCAGTCGTTCCCGACTCTTAGCTACCCCATGGACTGCAGCCTACCAGGCTCCTCTGTCCATGGATTTTCCAGGCAAGAGTACCGGAGTGGGGTGCCACTGCCTTCTCCGTAAAAGCATTCTGAATTATTGGTGGGCAGCTTCTAACTTCAATTACTTCTGGAAATATTTGAAGTACAAAACTGATTACATTCTGTATAGTTAAATGAGAATACTTTTAAATACTCACTTTAAATTTTAAATGTGTAGATTTCTTACAGAGAATCTCTGAGTAGATGCAAAATGTATTCATCTAACCAATGCAGAAAGCCTCAACATATGCACCAAAACAATCCTCAGTTTCCCCAGTCTTGGAATTCAACATACCCTTTTATTTCTCTTCACAAAAGCTCCATTTTCTCCCTATAGTTGCAGATTTCTGAGAATGCTCTGCCATCTTCCTTTGCTCACATCCAAGTTCACCTGAAGCCTAGGTAGACAATTATCTACATGCTTAATCTTCCCCCCTCGGTGCCTCTCTGCCTCTTACCTTAGACATTAGGGGAGCTTGTTGCAGGGGCATCTGAAGGTCCTGGGTCAACTGTAAATCAATGTTGCATGCCTGCCATGGGAAGCCCTCTAAGGGAAAGTTCAAGTTCTCTCTCCCACTCTCTCTTTTAGCTAGTTTTGCAAAGTTATCACATTAAAGATGTCTTTGACCAATATAAGTTCAGTTTTTATCAGCCTAATTGAAATGTGTGACATTAAATCCATTGAAAACATAAAACTGAAGCTATAACAGTACACTCTGTTAACCAACTTTCTGCCCATATGTTGCCTATAGCACGCTAAAGAATTACATTTGGCTTATATCAGTGAAGAAGAAAACAGTCTAAACTCCTTATACTCCTATATATACATTGCATGTATGTGTATGAAGTGAAGTTGCTCAGTCGTGTCCAACTCTTTGCGACCCCATGGAGCCTGCCAGGCTCCTCTGTCCATGGGATTTTCCAGGCAACAATACTGGAGTGGGCTGCCATTTCCTTCTCCTGGGGATCTTCCCAACCCAGGGATCAAACCCAGGCCTCTTGCATTGTAGGCAGATGCTTTTACCATCTGAGCCACCAGGGAAGTCCCAATGTATGTGTATACAGTTATACAAAAATCTTAAATACTAAGTCCAAGAGTCAGTCTTAATGTGTTAGCTTGATTTGAGGCATCATTTCATATTTTTTATATTTAACCTAAAATCTCAGAATAATTTCATCCAAAGTATCTTAAATTTATGACAATACATTCTGCATTTGATGAAAACACATATTTCTGAATGGTGCCAAAAATAGCTACCGATTTTCTTTTCAATAGAGTGCAAAACAAACATTCCTAACTCTATTCTTGAAGATTCTTTGCCAGTTTCCTGAATTTTTCATATCATTGAATTTTTTTCTTCTGCCCAGTCAATTAATATTGACAATGTGCCACCAACAGACTTCTTACTATTACAAATGCTTCTACTATCTGGCAGAATTCAATACACTTACTGCTTCTTAGAATTAAATCTGCCTCCCCATTTATGAATAGCAAAATATGCTTTCTGAAGTTTACAATATTCTTTAAACCAAGGTGTTGGAATTACTCTTTGACATTCAGAAGTATCACAGAGTAAACAAAGCTTTTATATTTCTGCTTAAATGGTCATATATTTTGAAATTTTTCTACTTAGAATGATATCAGGTAAAGCAATAATAAATTTAACTGTAAAAAAAAAAAGCCACTAGACTAATTACTTTGAAAGAACAGAAAATACTCTTCTTTATTAGTAAATTGTTAAAGTCATAGACTACAAAGTTTCACTAAAATTTGGATGAATTATTTTGTAGCTGCAGCAGGTTATCTGTAGAGTTTCACTTTTTTTCTTCATCTAAATCATAATATCTGTTGATTACTTAGTTTCAAATTCTTTTCAAAAATGGGACCAATACACTGTCACACTAAATTCAGGAAGATTTTCTTATTAGTAACTATTTTCTATGTAATTTCTAATAAGAGAACATTAAAATATGAGAAGCTGGAAAATTAACAGATACTGCTAAGAGAATTATTCTTAAGTACCAAGGATCTTCTTTTGGTTTTCTCTTGTATCAGACTATGTATCCTTCATGTGAGCTATTCTTTCTTGAGAGATGTTCCCTTGGATTTCCTCTTTTCTCATGTACTATTAGAATGATATGAAGATGATGGCCGCCATACTAAGAAGACAAGCCAGAGTAGCTTTTTAAGGAAAAAAAAAAAAAGAATTAAAGAGGAAAGTTACTGAAACTTTTTTTTTTTATCACTAAAGCACAGACTTTCTTTTTTGTATTATTATAATCCTTCACCTATAGTTACTGTATTATATAAGATGCCTGAAGTGAAGACTAGACCATGGGTTTAGACAAGAAAGCACCAGTCTACTCAGCTTGAGCCTAACCCCAGCTTTAGGTGACATCTATAAAAGAAGTCCAGTCTGGTTCACCAGAGCAAGAGACCACACAAGATATTTGAAAGTCCAAGCCAAAACCATAGAGCGATGTTCTAAAAACAAAGCCATTTTTCAGAATTGCTTATAGACCATTTTCATAAACCCAGAATCTTGAATTTGTTCTAGTGAATTAGGTCTTCTGAGAATTGGACAAAAGCAGCTCAATCAAAAAAAATAAAATAAAACATTTAAAATGATTCAGGTGTGCAGTCAGGATGCGGATAACTGGTCTATTTATCAAGAATATACCTTTTCACTAAATGATGTTTTTCCATAAAACCCCCATGGAGGTTCCTATATAAAACATTCTTGAACCTGATATGATAGTAGGTATTTGAATGAAATTCCATGATAAAATAGAATTTGAAATTAATAAACTTTTGTGCAGCTGCTTGTCTTTTAATATCTACCTATAATTATCATGCTATAATATACTCACAAGGTCTGGATACTAAATACTGAATCTAACCTCACTGATTGAATTGCAAAATATAAAAAAATGAACTCTAAGACAGCATATAATTTTAAATTATATTCTATTTTCTATGTATGCTTTTAATGTAATAGTTGCATTTTTTAAAGTAAAGAATAAATTAATTTTATTGAAATGTAATCCAACTTTTATGTTGATTCGTGATGTCATTTCAAATATCCTTTATCCCTTTCTTTTCATTTAGGATGAATTTTTGTTGTCAGCATACCACTGTATTTGTATTTAAAATTTTTACCTTGTGACTCTCCTTAATTAGGAGAGTCAAGGGTAACAATGATAAGGATAACATATAATTTATTATCAAAATTGTGGCATTATTTATATTTATGCCAGGACCACTATGCTGGACAACAGGGACATGCAGTTACCCAATAAGTGGTCCTAAACAAATGCCTAAATCCCTACAGAGAGTACCTATCTTAGTTTTTTTAAAATAAGTAGAAAAATCTTTCTTAATGCAAATAAGTACTCTTTGTACGTTTTTCCTTAATATTAATAATTGAATATTGATTTTTCAGAGTCTGTTAGTTTATTAAATAGGTGGTAGAAGTAAAATATAGGTTAGACACAAATTTTCCTGATGTCACCAATCCTTTTATATTTTTTTAGTTGTTTTCTTACTGACAGTGACGAAAAAGGACACTCTCTACCCTCACTGGGGGAAAGTGTGTGTACACATCTTAGACCAGAGTTTCACAGGCTTTTATAAGCAAGCTTTCAGCATAGAAATTTATGTAAAATAGATTGGGAAGGAAATGGCACCTCACTCCAGTATTCTTGCCTGGAGAATCCCAGGGACAGAGGAGCCTGGTGGGCTGCCATCTATGGAGAGGCTCAGAGTCAGACACAACTGAAACGACTTAGCAGCAGCATGTAAAATAGGTAGCCAATGGGAATTTCCTGTATGACTCAGGAACTCAAACAGGGACTCTGTGACAAGCTGAAGGGTGGGATGGGGAGGGAGATGGGAGGGAGGTCTGGGAGGGAGGGGACATGGATTTACCCATGGCTGATTCTTATTGATGTATGACAGAAAACTACAAAATTTTGTAAAGCAATTATCCTTCAATTAAAAATTGAAAAAAAAAAGCAAAGAAATATGCTAAATTCACTACTCCAATTAAAAAAAAAAAAGACTTCTGACAAACTTTGAAATAGCTGCCAGTTCTTGCTAAGATTTCTCAGACCACTATAAACCATTCTTCTCTGAAAATTTCTTCAGCTTGGTCAAGGAAAGAATGTGACATCTAAAGTCATTTTTATTTTCACATATAGGAAGAAAGTATATCAGACACAGACATATATTACTTGATAGATTCCATCTGAGCATTGGCTATTCCTGTAAAAATACATATTTTTGGACATTTTAAACACCACTATCATGACTTCAACTTGTTTTTCAAAATAACTTTATAGAACCAGAAGTTGAGTCTTTACTCTCTACTGATCTCCATGTGCTTACAAAATAAATCATAATATTTGTTTTTTTCCAAAGATATTGAGGATGCAAAGATGTCTAGTAACATCCAGACAAAATCCTCCAGGGCTGGAAAAATGCTTAAGAACCAAGGGGTAGAGGCCTTAAGACCTGAAGTGAAAAATGCCCGACTAGCCCAGCCATGCTCCTGGAGGCAAATCCATAGACCTCAGTCTGATGCAGATCTTGAAGCCTGTCACCCAGCCCCTCTCAACCACACTTCTTCAGGAGTGATTTTGATGTCCCAACACCCAGAGGGAGACATGTCCTAATATGCCTCCAGAGGCAGCTTCATTGACATTAGTCTGATTGTGAATCCTGAAGTAATCGTGTGGCCCAACAACAATCCTGCTCAGCCATGGTCTGGGGACAGTCCTGCCCAACCAGGAACCTGGCAGGAGGCACACCCCTCCATGTCGTAGGGGACAGGCTTTCAGAATTTGGTCTCAGCAATGGATTGTGAAGCAGCCCTGTGACTTTGTTCTGGTCCTCAGCTGTTGTCAGGGGCTACTTCTGCATAGCAACTTATTAAGAGCACACCCAGAGACCCAGAGAGAGCGGCACCCATCTTTGTGCCTGGTAACAAGCCCACTATCTGTGAACCTTAAAGCATACCATTGTTCTAGTGCCAGCACTACTGACCAAGGTTTTAGAGGGAGTCCTATTCACCCAAGGACCAGACACAACGCATGTGAGCCCAAACCTCTGGTAACAGGCCTGCAAATACAGATCCTACTACAGACCCAGCAGCAGCTACACGATTGGCTGCAACCCAGCTCTACCATGATTGGAAAGAGTGCCATCATCCTGGAACTTGACAGAAGAAATCTACTTGCTAACACCAGTCGGTAAACATGGAAAGATGTATTCACCTCTTCAGGTGTGCAAAGCAACACCAGGCTACAAGTATCATGAAGAAAAAAGTGAATGTGATACCACCAAAAGACACTAGCCAAGATCTATACATCTGTGTCTCTTTTGCTGTCTCGCATATAGGGTTATCGTTCCAGATCTAGTGAAGTGAAGTCGCTCAGTCGTGCCCAACTCTTTGCGATCCCATGGACTGTAGCCTACCAGGAGCTTCTGTCCATGGAATTTTCCAGGCAAGAATACTGGAGTGGGTTGCCATTTCCTTCTCCAGGAGATCTTCCCAACCCAGGGATTGAACCCAGGTCTCCCACATTGTAGGCAGATGCTTTACCATCTGAGCCACTAGGGAAGTCCCTAAATTTTAAAAATTAATATATATGGAAAATTTACAAATATTTAGAAAACAAGCAAGACATTCCTGAACAACTAATGAATCAAAAAAGAAATCAAAAAGAAAACCCAAAAGCATCTTGAGTCAAACAAATGAAAACACTGCATACCAAAACTTATAGGATTCAGTTAAAGCAGTTCTGAGAGAGAAGTTTTTGGTGATAAATGCCTAAATTAGGAAAAAATAAAGACAGCAAACAACCCAGTGTAAAACCTCAAAAAACAAGAAAAAATGAAAAAACTGAGCCCAAAGTTAACAGAATAAAAAAATTACAATGAAGATTGGGGCAGAAAAAAATTAAATAGAGACCAGAAAAACACTAGAAAAGATCAATGAAACTAAGGATTTTTAAAGATACAATGGACAATTTTTAGCTAGACTAAGACAAAATGTGAGGGCACTGAAATACAATTAAAATTTTAGAGGAAACTTATAAATAATATAGAGAAATGCCAAAAGTCATTATATGACAACACATTGGATAACCAAGAAGAAGTGGATAAATTCTTAGAAACCTACACCACCAAAACTGAATCACGAATGAATAGACAGTCTGAATAGACTAATAACAGGGATATGGAAGAAGTAGTCAAAATCTCTCAAAAATAAGAAGTCCAAGAACAAATGGCTTCATAGGTGAATTTGACCAAATATTTAAAGAAGAATTAATGACAATCCTTTCAAATTATTCCAAAAATCAGAGGGAAACACTTTCAAGTTCATTTTATTAGATCATAATTATCCTCTAACAAAGCCGGATAAAGACACTACAAGAAAAGTATAAGCTAATATCTCTGATGACTATAGATGCGAAAATTTTCAAAAAAAGACTAGCAAATTCAATTCAACAGCACATTGAAAGTATCATACACCATGATAAATGGGATTTATCAAATTACACAAATCAATAAAAGTGGTATACCATATTAAAAAAGAATAAAAACCATATGATAATCTCAGCAGATGGATGTGTGCATACTAAGTCACTTCCGTGATGTCTGATGCTTTGCAATGCTATGGAGTGTAGCCCACCAGGCTCCTCTGTCCATGGGATTCTCCAGGCAAAAATACTGGAGTGGGTTGCCATGCCCTCCTCCAGGGGATCTTCCCAACCCAACCGAAGGCAGGAGGAGAAGGGGACAACAGAGGATGAGATGGTTGGATGGCGCCACCGACTCAATGGACATGAGTTTGAGCAAGCTCCAGGAGTTGGCGAGGGACAGGGAGGCCTGGCGTGCTGCAGTCCATGGGATCCCAGAGTCACACACAACTGAGTGACTGAGCTGAATTTTATCCTTAAACTTGCTTTCTGGCAGCATCCGTCTCTGCCTCATGCTAAGTATTTTGATTCAAGGCCAGGGATCAGCTTGCCACTGTTGTTGGGCAGAAAGGCAAAGAGAAAGCATTTCCGAGGAAAAGAGGAAACTTAGCACTTTTATTTATCTTTAAATTCAAGATTTTAAAGATTTGTGCCTTCCTTGTGTTAGGAGAAAATCTGCTCTTACTGTGCTAAGTGTATAGACTCTGTATAAAATTGTCCAGTATGTTTGCCTTTTATGCTAAGAAACAAGCCATTTTCATTTTGGAACTTATTAATGAATTCCGAAAGGTGTTTGAACTCGTATACACAATTTTAAAGCCACATAATTTGGATTGCTGATGTATAAAAGAATCAAAGAAAAGAAAATTATCTCGAACTGAAAGCTTAACTACTATGTTTCAAACTGGATGTAGTTTTTAATCAGAAACTCTAATGGATCTTTGACAATAATGTTAGGAATAAAGATGCTTTAACACAGGAGGGTATCTACTAAATGAAAGAGAACACAGTTAATTACATGCTAATTGCTTTATATACAGTACCTGAAACATGGTATTAGTCATTTTGGATGATGACAGATGGGTCATAATGCTTTTGCTCACTTTAGCAGTGCAATTGCCAAGCAGGATTCAATTAATTTCTACATTTCCATATGAATGTTCTCATTTATAGCATTTAATAAACTTTTCCTTTTATCTGATTTTATATGTTGTTTACCTCCTGCAAATAACACATTGGGAAGAGACAATCAACTGAAAATAAATGGTAAAAAAATAGTCTGGAAAACATAATTTTCTACTCAAGTGGACAGATAAATGGAGATTAGCTCTATCTATTCTACTTAGATATAAGTATCCCAAGATGAAGCCAATTAAAGTGGCTGGTTCACATTGTTTCATCTTAATTCTCCCTCTTTTGGTAAATTCCACAACCCTAATTGATCAATAGCAAATTTTTAATGAGTTATTTCTTGGAAGGTACAGTTTAGTATCCTATGCCAGGCTCTCAGTGTCTCATTCTCTGGTATTATTCTCTTGCAAAGACAAGAAACAGTAAGAATTATGACCAGCCTGAATAAATAATAAATGCCAAAAAGCAAAAAGTGAGTGCTACAGTTCACAATCTTCCACAAACATTATTTCTCAAAACTAAACCATGAGGCAAATAAAGAAAAGATCATTAACTTTATGTTATCACTGGATCACTGAAGCGCAGAAAAGTGGTAACTTGACTTGTCCAAAGTCACACAACCACAAGTGAATGAAAATAAAATCAGAGCACACAGCTTTTGGCTATTGCTTCAGGATATTTTCCTTACACACCATTTAATCTTAATTAATTTTTAAATTGCATTTTATAGCAAAAAATAATTTGACAAAAAGGAAAAAGGGATGAGCTAATATTTGTTGCATGCTGGTTACAGGAATATCTCCCTTGAAAATTTTTTTAAATCACATCCCTATGAGATACACATTTAGAAAGCACATTTAAAATTAGATCAGACAACTAATTTCCCTTTTAATTCTATATTTTTATATGTCAAACCTATTAGAGAAACTTTAGAAACCCTTTTCCTTTGTTTACTAATTTTCAAAATAATGAGTTGATTCCTTTGCATCTTCCAGAGGCTACTAATATGATATTTTCTTGCTTTTCCTTTTTTTAAAAAAATATGAACTCATAGATTTATATTTTATTTATGTGCCTTAATTAATTGTAATTATTATCCATACTACTGATTCTCAGTGAGACCCAAATGGGCACTATAGTTGTCCATTGCTTGTATTAGTCCAATAGGATATGTCTATATGTTTATCTATAGCATTTATCTAACTACAGAGATTTATTATAAGGAATTGGCTTACACAATTATGGAACCTGAAAAGTCCTATGATTTGCTGCCTGTAAGCTGGAGGTCCAAGAAAGATGATGGTGTAATTTAGTCCAAGTCCACAGACCTAAGGACCAGGGGAGCTGATGGTATAAATCCAACTGTGAGAGCAAAAGATGAGATGAGATGTTTCAGAGCAAGAAGTAAGACAGAAAAAAAAAGGGACAAATTCCTCCTTCCTCTGTCTTTTGCCTTGTGGCTGTTGTTCAGTCGCTAAGTAATGTCCAGCTCTTTGTGACCCCATGAACTGCAGCTCTCCAGGCTTTCCTGTCCTTCACTATCTCCCGGAGTTTGCTTAAACTCTTGTCCATTGAGTCAGTGATGCCATCCAATCATCTCATCCTCTGCTGGCCCCTTCTCCTCCTGCCCTCAATATTTCCCAGCATCAGAGTCTTTTCCAATGAGTCAGTTCTTTGCATCAGGTGGCCAAAGTACTGGAGCTTCAGCTTCAGCATCAGTCCTTCCAGTGAATATTCAAGGTTGGTTTCCTTTAGGATTGAGTGGTTTGATCTCCTTGCAGGCCAAGGGGCTCTTAAGAGTCCTCCAGCACAATTTGAAAGTATTAATTCTTCAGAGCTCAGCCTTCTTTATGGCCCTCGCCTCTTTATGGCTCTCGTCTCTGCACAGTCCTTTGCCTTATGATTACTTAACATACTTATGGTTCCAAAGTCAAATCAACAAAAGAATGTATACTTAATGAAGTCTAACTAATAGCTTATTAACTAAGCATTTTTTAAATTATAAGCATATAATTTAAGATGACAGATGATACACATGTGGAGATAATGCTTGTGTGTCTTATATAAGCAACAACATAGTATACACACACTTCTCCAAATTGTTTTATTCACTTAATAATATCCTTAGTGTTATATAGATTCCTCACTCCCATTTACAGTACATGCATGTATCATAGCTTATTGATACTGATTGAAAGGAGCGTGTCAATATTTCCTTGCTTGGTTGTGCTAGTAAATAGACACATGTAACAATCTTATTTTGAGAAGGCCATGGTGACCAAGAATTCATATCCATAAGGGATAAAAATCTAAGTCATATTAGCAGGTAAGCCACTAAAAACATATTCTGATATGTTAAAATGCCCTTCATGGGTCAGCTTCTTCATCTTTACTACCATGAAAATCATTCTCTGAGTCCAATATTCTCTTATACTAATATGCCTGAGAGAAGTCACACTTTTGATTGTTTAGCTTTTGGAGGACATACAAATTTTCCTTTGACTTCTAGCAACCATGCATTGGTAGATATAAAATTCTCCTTCATCTATACTTTTTCATCTCCTTTTACATTCTTTGCCTATTTTGTTGTTGTTATGTATTTCTGGCAGTGAAGTTTGATCTCAAGATCACTGATGCAGTTTAGGGAATGGTGGTATTGCCCTCTTTAATTTTTGTTAATCTCCCTTTTTTTCATCTTCCTCATTCTTCCTCACTCTTTTCATCTTCCTTATTCTTTTCAACTTCTTCATTCTTCACTTCAGTTCAGTTCAGTTCAGTCACTCAGTCATGTCTGACTCTTTGCAACCCCATGGACTGAAGCACATCAGGCTTCCTTGTCCATCACCAACTCCTGGAGCTTACTCAAATTCATGTCCATTGAGCCGGTGAGCCCTCCAACCATCTCATCCTCCCTTGTTCCCTTCTCCTCCTGCCCTCAATTTTTCCCAGCACCAGAGTCTTTTCAAATGAGTTGGCTATTCACATCAGGTGGCCAAAGTATTGGAGTTTCAGCTTCAGCATCAGTCCTGCCAGTGATTATTCAGAACTGATTGCCTTTAGGAAGAACTGGTTGAATCTTCTTGAAGTCCAAAGGACTCTCAAGAATCTTATCCAACAAAACAGTTCAAAAGCATCAATTCTTCAGTGCTCAGCTTTCTTTATAGTCCAACTCTCACATCCATACATGACTACTGGAAAAACCATAGCTTTGACTAGATGGACCTTTGTTGGCAAAGTAATGTCTCTGCTTTTGAATATGCTGTCTAGGTTGGTCATAGCTTTTCTTCCAAGGAGCAAGTATCTTTTAATTTCATGGCTGCAGTCACCATCTGTAGTGATTTTGGAGCCCCCAAAATAAAGTCTGTCACTGTTTCCATTGTTTCCTCATCTATTTTCCATGAAGTGATGGGACCAGATGCCATGATCTTAGTTTTCTGAATGTTCTATTTATATTGCATCCTTTGCATCTTGGTTCTGGATCTTTTGGGGCCAGTTATTTAACCATTTCTAGTAACAGCACCTGCACTGGAAATAAAAGGTTGAGAACTATGTTATAGGCTTATGGGCAGGATTAAAAATTGTAAAAAGGAAAGTGCCAGAACAATGCTAAACATACTTGACTTTCAATATACATTACCTTCATCTTCAGTCATAGTTCTCAACCTTTTATTTTCCAGTATATATATATATATATATATATTTTTTTTTTTACAAATGTAAATTCTAAGATAATAGAAATTCAGTGGATCAGGTCACAGCATTCTAGTTTTAATGTTCTGTTTCTGTGTTTTATATTTGAAATAAGAAATGAGAGGGGAATAGATTTTTACTAATGATTTTATTACTATCATTAATAACAAATTTAAATTTATTTAGCACCTAAAATGACACATTGACAAGTACTTTAATGTTATATATTTAAATTATTACGTTTAATAATAAAAACTAAATGTGCATGGTGCTTTACAAATTACTTCTGTTTAACTTGTCTCATTTATTCTTTAATTCTGAAAATAGTGTATGAGGACATTACATAAACCACTTGGCATAAAGTCTCTATTTTATCAAAATGATAAAACTGTATCTCAGAAATACAGCTAGTAAAAGGCAGATCTTAGATTTTAATCTAAGTATTTTGGCTCTGAATCTTATTCTCTTTCCATTCCACTTTGAAATTTTGAATTGTGCTAGATACTCTTCAAGCCCTTTGCATCTGCAGAGGCAATTATTTTCCCCACACTATTTCTATTTTTTTTTTTTTTTTTGCTGTGACTGCCAAAATGCTTTTTATTTTTTTATTTTTTCCCATTACTTTCCTATCTCTATTTTTACACTGCCACCCTCAGCTTGAAGTATGGAGGGAATCATTGAGCCCTGTTCCAGGAATCCAGTTCAGTTTTGCCACCTCTCCAGTGTCCTGCCCTCTATTCCACTGGTTTACAAACCCTCTAAGCCTCTTGCCTTGAGGTCACTTAAGAGCACTTCCTTTGTGTTTCTATCATAGTTTAACAAGTTGTTCCCATATTTGCACTTGGCTTTGGTATTTCTGCTTTATCTCCAAAGACCTGCCCTAACACTTTTGACTTGTTCTGATTTTCTCTAAGACTTCTCCTGAGACTTCAAAAATTTAATAATGCATTCCTGATGATGCAAATGACCAAAATTGGTATTCACTATTGCATCCAGCTGGGCAAGGGTAGACAGAAAAATTTATAGGACCTAGGAGGAAAGCAAAGCTGGAAAAACAGAATTAACCAAATTGAGGTTGATACTCAAAAGGCAAAGTTTTACATCTTGATATACTTCACTCAGTTTATATCATTAAGAAAGTGAGAGAATATTCAATAGTTGAGTTTTCCAATAAGCCACAGGAGAAGACTCAGGACTTACAAAGCAGTTTACAAAGCTAAATTCCTGATTTGAGATCTACCAGTCACAATAACAATGAAGCTTGAAAATAACTGCAGTTTGGAATGGTCCTGTCACCATACTCCCTGTTCATTATTGCCAAGTTTTTCTAAGTATGGTCTGTAGGACTAGACTCTACAGAGCCATTCTGAATTCTAATGTTTTCTTGGATTGCAGCTACTTCCTGCTTTGACAGTGTTGCCAGTATTCCTCAACAGAGTACACAATAGTTAGGCAATGAAAATTTTCACAACCAGAGTCTGCCCCCACCATGCACATATCTCTAATATTTAAAGATTACTTATGATTAGGATTTCAAAACTTTGACATGAAAGAATTGGCAAAACAATATCTAAAATCCAGAGGTAATAAACCAAAAATTCAGAAGAGTTTTAAGGATTTACTAGCATGAAAATATGACATTACTTCACTTGTGGCTAATACCAAGAACAAAATCCTGGGAACTGAAAAAATATACAAGCAAAATTATCTATTTTGCTTGTGCTAATTTCAAAATAAAGTCAAGTGGTGGAACTTAAAGCTGACATTTAAAGTCATAATTCATCTTATTGTATTCTAAGTTTTTTAGTTAGCAAAAACATTTTGTCTGAGCTTCAATCCCTTTTGCAGAATCTGAATAAATCTCTCCTAATTTCCTGGGATGGGGAGATAATTAAATAAAATAATGTAAACATCTCTAGAAAAATGTATAGATGTGAGAGTTGAAATACAAAGAAGGCTGAGTGCCAAAGAACTGATGCTTTTGAAATATGGTGCTGGGGAAGACTTCAGAGTTACTTGGACAGCAAGAAGATCAAACCAGTAAACCTTAAAAGAAATCAACCCTGAATAGTCATTGGAAGGACTGATGCTGAAGCTCTAATACTTTTGGCCAGCTGATTCAAAGAGCTGACTCATTAGGAAAGGCTCTGATGCTGGGAAAGATCAAGGGTAGAAGAAGAAGGGGGTGACAGAGAATGAGATGGTTGGATGGCATCACTGACTCAATGGACATGAGTCTGAGCAAACTCCGGAGATAGTGAAGGACAAAGAAGTGTGGTGTGCTGTAGTACATGGGGTCACAAAGAGTTGGACATGACTTAGTAACTGAACAGCAGCAAAGTGAATAAGAAATAGACAACAGTAATAGAAAAGGAGAGATATACCCATCTGAATGCAGATCTCCAAAAAATAGCAAGGAGAGATAAGAATCCTTCCTAAGTGAGCAACGCAAAGACATAGAGAAAAACAATAGAATGGGAAAGACTAGAGATCTCTTCAAGAAAATTAGAGATAACAAGGAAATATATCATGCAAAGATGGGCACAATAAAGGTCAGAAACAGTATAGACCTAACAGAAGCAGAAGATATTAAGAAGAGGTGGCAAGAATACACAGAACTATACAAAAAATATCTTTATGACCCAGATAATCACAATGGTGTGATCACTCACCTAAAGCCAGACATCTTGGAGTACAAAGTCAAGTGGGCCTTAGGAAGCATCACTATGAACAAAGGTAGTGGAGGTGATGGAATTCCAGTTGAGCTATTTCAAATCCTAAAAGATGATGCTGTGAAAGTGCTGCACTCAATATCCCAGCAAATTTGGAAAACTCAGCAGTGGCCCCAGGACTGGAAAAGGTCAGTTTTCATTCCAATCCCAAAGAAAGCAATGCCAAAGAATGCTCAAAATACAGCACAATTGCAGTCATCTCGCATGCTAGCAAAGTAATGCTCAAAGTTCTCTATGCCAGGCTTCAATAGAACAGGAACCGAGAACTCCCAGATGTATAAGCTTGATTTAGAAAAGGCAGAGGAACCAGAGATTAAATTGCCAACATCCATTGGATCATAGAAAAAGCAAGAGAGTTCCAGAAAAACATCTACTCTCCTTCATTGACTGCACTAAAGCCTTTTACAGTGTGAATCACAACAAACTATGAAACATTCTGAAAGAGATGGGAATATCAGACCAACTTACCTGCCTCCTGAAAAACCTGTATGCAGGTCAAGAAGCAACAGGTAGAACCGGACATAGTACAAGGAACTGGTTCCATATTGGGAAAGGAGTACGTCAAGGCTATATATTGTCACCCTGCTTATTTAACTTATATACAGATGACATAATGTGAAATGTCAGACTGGATGAAGCATAAGCTGGAATCAAGATTGCTGGGAGAAATATCAATAATCTCAGATATGCAGATGACATATCTGATATGTAGACCACGCTCATGGCAGAAAGTGAAAAGAAACTAAAGAGCCTCTTGATGAATGTCAAAGAGGAGAGTGAAAATGGCTTAAAACTTATCATTCAAAAAACTAAGATCATGGCATTTGATCTTATCACTTCATGGAAAATAGATGGAGAAACAATGGAAACAGTGACAGACTTTATTTTCTTGTGCTCCAAAAATCACTGCAGATGGTGACTGCAGCCATAAAATTAAAAGATGCTTGTTCCTTGGAAGAAAAACTATGACAAACCTGGACAACATATTAAAATCAGAGATATTACTTTACGACAAAGGTCTGTCTAGTCAAAGCTATGGTTTTTCCAGTAGTCCTGTATGGATGTGAGAGTTGGACCATAAAGAAGACTGAGCACCAAAAAATGGTTATTTTTGAACTGTGGTGTTGGAGAAGACTCTTGAGAGTCCTTTGGGCTGCAAGGAGATCAAAGCAGTCAATCATAATGGAAATCAATCCTGCACATTCATTGGGAGGACTGATGCTGAAGCTGAAGCTCCAGTACTTTGGCCACCTAATGCGAAGAGTCAACTCATTAGAAAAGATCTTGATGTTGCAAAAGATTGAAAGCAGGAGGAGAAAGAGACAACAGAGCATGAGATGGTTGGATGGCATCACTGACTCAATGGACATGAGTTTGAGCAAGCTCCAGGAGATGGTGAAGGACAGGGAAGCCTGGCGTAGTGCAGTCCATGGTGTTGTGAAGAGTTGGACACAACTGAGCGACTAAACAGTGAAAACAAACAATAATGGTTTGGTTTAAGTAATGTTTGCAGTAATATCACATGTGCAATGTATTATAGCTACATATTCAAGCAAATCTGGCATAAGTTCTTCTTTTTTATTCTCTCTCTTAACTCCCATGCCTTTTGTATATGTCTTACAGCATTTACTGTTCCTTGCCTTATATTATTTATGTAACAAATACATATTGTTTAAGACGTTGAAAGGGAAAAAAATAAAGTATTACTGAATGTCTGTATGCATTTGCTGGGCTGTCATAACAGAGTACCAGATATTGGGTGGCTTAAGCAATAGAAACTTCATGTCTCCCAGTTCTGGAGGCTAAAAGTCTGAGGGAGAACGGTATGCGTAGGGTTGGTTCTTTCTGATGGCTCTGAGGAAGGATTTGTTCCAGGTCTCTCTCCTTGGCTTATAAAGACTGTCTTCTCTCTATGTCTTCACAGCATCTTCCATTTGTCTGCGTTCCTGTCCATATTTCTCCATCTTATAAGGATAACAGTCATCCTGGATTAGGGTGACTGTAATGATTTCACTTTAACTTATATACCTGTGTAAAGAATATATCTTCAAATAAGATAAAATTCTGAGGTACTGAGTGTTAGGGATTCAACATGTGAATGGGGGGGGGGCGTGGTGCATAATTCAACTCATAACTGCTCTCACTGGAAGCTGGATATTTTCTATAGCAATCTTCTGGGGTTATTTGACTCGACAGGGGCCTGCATCCTTCATTGTCTTTGATAATTTGCAACTTGAGACAGACATTAACTTGCCGTCTGATAGTGACATAAATGGTTCCTGCTCATAAAAATGGAGTAAGTTTGGTCTTTTGAAGATGAAACTGATTTACACCTTCATATAAAGAGACCCGTGTGTCTGTGTGCTAAGATGTTCAGCTGTGTCCAATTCTTTATGACCTCATGGACTGTCCATGGGATTCTCCAGGCAAGAACACTGGAGTGAGTTTCCATGCTGTCCTCCAGGGGATCTCTCCAACCCAGGGATTGAACCAATGTTTCTTATGTCTCCTGCATGGGCAGATGTGTTCTTTACCCCTAGCATCTCCTGGGAAGCCTAGGTGAACTGCAGCACACTAGGCTTCCCTGTCCTTCACCATATCCAACAGTTTGCTCAAACTCATGTCCATTGACTCAGTGATGCCACCCAACCATCTCATCCTCTGTTGTCCCCTTCTCCTCTTGCCCTCAATCTTTCCTAGAATCAGGGTCTTTTCCAAAGAGTCAGCTCTTCACATCAGATGACCAAAATATTGGAGCTTCAGCTTTAGCATCAGTCCTTCCAATGAATATTCAGGACCGATTTCTTTTAAGATTCATTGGTTTGATCTCTGTGCTGCCCAAGTAACTCTCAAGAGTCTTTTCTAGCACCTCAATTGGAAATTTGGTGCTCAGTCTTCTTATGGTCCAACTCTCACATCTGTACATGACTACTGGAATAACCACAGCCTTGACAACATGGACCTTTGTCAGCAAGTGATGTCTCTTCTCTTTAATATGTGTCCAGCTTTTGTCATAGCTTTTCTTCCAAGAAGAAGGTGTCTTTTAATGCTGTGGCTGTAGTCACTATCCACAGTAATTTTGGAGCCCAAGAAAAGAAAATCTGTCACTTTTCCCATTTTTCCCCCATCTATTTCCAAAAGAAATATATCATTAACATTTAATTATTCAATTAGACTGTAAACACCTGAGAACAGTAACTAGGGGGTGTCAGAAACCTACTGAACCAGCATTCAGGTAATATAATCCTCACACTGTCCTGCACTGTATTAGATTTAGGTGCAAAGAGCCAGGTCTCTTATCACCTCAGTCTTTAAATAAGTAAAGGGGAAGGATCCAACTCTGTGATCTTTATGATCCTACCATTTTGGGACATTCATTACAGTACATGAGACACTTAGCCAGCTAAAGGCTTTTCCTGTAATGATCATTCATCCCAAGTTTTGGTTCAGCTATGGTTTTTCCTGTGGTCATGTATGGATGTGAGAGTTGGACTGTTAAGAAGGCTGGGTGCCAAAGAACTGATGCTTTAGAACTGTGGTGTTGGAGAAGACTCTTGAGAGCCCCTTGGACTGCAAGGAGATCCAACCAGTCCATTCTGAAGGAGATCAGCCCTGGGATGGTATGATACTAAAGCTGAAACTCCAGTACTTTGGCCACCTCATGCGAAGAGTTGACTCATTGGAAAAGACTGATGCTGGGAGGGATTGGGGACAGGAGGAGAAGGGGAGAACAGAGGATGAGATGGCTGGATGGCATCACTGACTCCATGGACGTGAATCTGGGTGAACTCCGGGAGTTGGTGATGGACAGGGAGGCCTGGCATGCTGCAATTCATGGGGTCGCAAAGAATCAGACACGACTGAGCTACTGAACTGAACTGAACAGGAGGAAACCTAGAGATAATTCAATGTATGGTCATGGATTTAGGTACTTGTCCAAAGTGAAACAGCCTATTTTCCTAGCCCTTTATATATTTTTGCTCCAGACCACACTCCTTAGTGGCTAATACCATACATGTTCAACAGGCAGGGTTAAAGTGGCCTAAGGATTAGGCTGGGAGATACATGTTACAGCCTTGTACTTGAGGCTTAATTCTGCTGTCTCTGATACTGAGGAAGACAGAGCTGAGATAGCTCCAAAAACAAAGTCTCAAAGCAAGAGCTGGTACTTTCAGATCTCACTACCCAGAAGAGTAGATAATAGTAAATAACATTTACTGTGCACTTACATGTTAAGTTCTTTACATATATTGACTCATACAAGCTTCTCAGAAGACTCTGTGAGGTACACAGTGAGATATTATTTTCACCTTATGTCCTCAGAAACTAAAAAAGAACAAGTCAAGTAACTCCCCCAAGGCCACTCTCCACTCAGCTAACAGAAGAGCCATGGTTCAAACCCACACAGTCCATCTCCAGAACTTCCCTCCCAGTGATGATGTTTTCATTTTCTAAATTAAGGAGGCCAATTTATCATTCTGTTAATCAACAACTCTACATCTTGACCATCTAGACACACATGCAGTTGCTGTTATGAAATAGTATCTATACCATAAACAGAAAAGTTCAGATGTATTACAAGTGTGGACTCTTGTTTCATAGCTCCATTTCAAACTACACTGTGTGGTCTGACACACCCTCATGGTGTATTACTCTAAGAAGTCAGCACTAGCTCCTTGTGTGGTACATTATATCATATTGTTATATACATTACTATATCTCTAGTATATCCCATATATATTAGTTACTAAGAGGTCTAATTCCAAATGCACATTCACCTACGCATTCATGCACACATATTCTCTCTCTTTTACACACATACGCATTCACACAAACACACTTATACACGTCTCTGTGCTCTGCCTTCTTTAAGGACTTTCAAAGTATACGGGTAGAATATTGAATATTTCCTGATTGTGGTTTTAAATTATTCCTCTGGCTTGGCCAAACACTGAGAAGGTAGGTATCTATTCCTTCTGGGAACTCCCCAGTGTATTAAAAAGAACATTATTAGAGAATTTAAAGTAGAATTTTGCACGCCTGCTTGAAATCACTGAATGCCTGATGGGTTTGATACTTTGCTACAATGGCTCACAGAGTTTAGGGAACATTTACTGACATGTATCAGTTTATTGTAAAGGATGTTACAAAGGACACGAAATGAATAGTGTGATAGACAGGCACATGGGGCAAGGTCTGGAAGGGTCCCGGATACAGGAGCTTCTCTCTTTGCCACGTAGGGTAGGATGTACCATCTTCCAAGCAGATGAATGTGTTCACCAACACAGACGCTCTCAGCACTCCACTGTTTAGAGTTTCTATGGAGGCCTAATGACATAGACATGATTAAATCATTGGCAATTAGTCAATACCTCAGTCTCCAGCCTCTTTCCTCTCCCCAGAGGCTGGAGGGTGGAGTTGAAAGTTCCAACTCTCTAACTGTACCTTTGTCTTTCTGGTGACCAGCCCCAATCCTGGACCCCAGGTACCAGCCATCTCATTAGCGTTCAAAAAGACACTCTTGTCAATCCAAAGATTCCTAGGGTCTTAGAAGCTCTGCGCCAGGATGCAGGGAAGAGACCAGTTATGTATCTCTTACCATGCCACAACTATCACAGCCGGCAAGCAAATTTTGTTATGTAAATCAGCTGAGTATATGTGGAGCTAAAAGGGATTTTGTCTATTGTGGAGAACCCACTCATACGCAAGGACTTGTGGACAAAGAATCATTTATTCAAGATTTTGAAGAGAAGAGAGATAAGGAGCACACGTAACACACATTTTACTCAGAAAAGAATTCCTGCACAGTCACCTACCAGATGTACTGCATGTCCCAACTCTCCAAGTCTTTCTCTTTCCTTTGCAAAACTGTTTAGGTCTTGCAACTTCTGATTCCAAATTCAGATACCCTGAATCCACTATATTATACACTGTGGGAGAATTGTTGCTGATGGTAATAAATATAAAGATTCTGTTTGCTCTAAGCAAACAAAAGATGGGCTTTCCTGGTGGCTCAGCAACAAAGAATTCGACTGCAATGCAGGAGATGTGGGTTCAATCCCTGGGTCAGAATAATACTCTGGGGAAGAAAATGGCAACTCCCTCTAATATTCTTGCCTGGGAAATTCCATGGACAGGGAAGCTTAGCAGACTATAGTCTATGGGGTTGTAAAAGAGGGCTACTGTCCATGGGGTCACAAAAGAGGCATGACAAAAACAAAAGATAATCCATTTGTTACTATTCAAAACTTCCTAAAGGTGACATGAATAACTATACATTTTAAGATTATGTTATCTATATATCAAATACAGAAGAAGGATGAATAATCTTGTAAGAGGCAGACTGCTGAACAGGAACTAAAAATGCAAATGTATAGGGAAACAAGAACTTCTTTGTATAAAATTTTCAGCGTATTTTGGGCATCTATATATGCTAAGACTAAACTATCTCATCTCCCAGGAAACTTTCTTATTCTCTAGTCAATACTCTACAAACCCCTTAATTCTAGAGAATATATCTCCAAAGATCTGGCAGAATCAAAATTTAAAAAATGTGGACCCCATGATTTTGAAGATTAAAAAAGATATCTTGTAGGAAGTGAACACTCAATAAATGCTAATTATGATTATCATTCTTGCATTTCGGTCTACTTTCCTTCATGCACAGAGGATGTGGGGGCAGGACCAGGAGGGTAAGAGGAAAGGTTATTACATCTCTCTCTGTAGGATAATCTCCAGTCTTAGACATGTGACTGATTTCACTTCCTACTATGAAGGACAACCCAAGGAGAAGTTGCCTAACCTAGCCGCAACTCAGGGTAGACTGAGGATAGCAGTACATCATCTGACCAAATCCCACAGATGTTAAAAAAAAAAAAAGTCAGAATGAAGCAAGCAACATGTCCCAAAACAAGTCAGCAAGCAACATGTCCAAAAACAAGTCTAGAAGCCAATTCTATAAATTGGAAGAATTTTAAGTGACAGTAAAGCCAAGCCCAGATGAGAAAATGGACACAAAGCAAGCAAGGCTGTCACGGGAGCCATCATGGAAGGGAAGAGAGAAAGAGAAAATAAACATTAATTCAGGAAACAAACAGTGACTTATTGCTGCTGATTTATATTCTCTACAACTGCAGGTAGGGGCTTCTTCATGGTAAAGATAGAAATGGGTAATAGTCAACAGTTAATAACTTTCAAATTCAGTCTCAAATTCTAGAGTAAACATGAAATCTGTTTGTTAAACTGATAAGTATTTAGTAACTGTGAGCCATCTCAGTCAAAACCTAGCTGCATGTGTAGGATGTGGGGGAGTGCGTAATTGGATTAGGAGAACAAAATTATGTTGTTTAGTTTGGCAATTTAGACCTTCAATAATTAAGCCAAATCTCATCTCTTGTCAAACAGGTAAAGTGAAAGTGAAAGTCACTCAGTCATGTCTGACTCTTTGTGACCCCATAGACTGTATAGTCCATAGAATTCTCCAGGCTAGAATACTGGAGTGGGTAGCCAGGGGATCATCCCAACCCAGGGACTGAACCCAGGTCTCCTGCATTGCAGACGGATTCTTTACCAGCTGAGCCACAAGGGAAGCCCCAAACAGGCAAAAGAAACACCACTTTCTGGTGATAGTTCCAATTTGAATTGACATATAAATATGATGTGAACCTAAGTTCTCATGGGTACCTTGTCAGGTATTCTCAGATATTTAATCTACTTCCACAGTTGCTAAACAGATGAAATAATATTGATGTCTGTTTTTCTGTCAACTTTCCATCACTCATAAATAATGTGCTAAATAAATGTACTGTGGAAGTAAAAAAAATAGGAAAAACAAAAACTAGCTGCTTTCCTTCTTTCTGCCCCAAAGTAACCATATTTGCATACTGTTTTTTGATCCTGAGATTTAATCCTGGTGATCTCTCCATGGTCTGGTGTTCTTCTAGAGTGAGTCCAGCAGCTTGCCCATAAATAATTACCCAGTGTGTTCATTACTGGGCTCCCTTGCTGGCTCCAATGGTAAAGAATCTGCCTGCCATGCAGCAGACCTGGGTTTAATCCATGGGTCTGGAAGATCCCCTGAAGAAGTAAATGGCAACACACTCCAGTATTCTTGCCTGGAGAATCTCATGGACAGAGGAGCCTGATGGGCTACAGTCCATGGGGTCACAAATAGTCAGACACGATGGAGCGACTAACACACACACATGTTCATTATCATAGATAAAGATCTCTGAAGCTTATTATTTAAAATAACATCCAAGTATGACCAAAGCTGTATTTGCTCTCTCTTTACAGCATCAGAAATGTTAATGAAATACATCCAACTAAGTGGCATTCATAGCAATGCTGCCTTGTCACCCATATTATTCCAAGGTTTGAGGCAAGATCAGATCTCCTGTTTAGTTCTCTTCCTCAGCGGATAGATAAAACTCTTAGGCTAGTCATTTCCTCTAATTTCTGGCCTGTGGGTGGGTTGTTTCTTTAAATATTTCCTTCATGGAGCTGAAACTCAAAGTTCTGGTTCTGGATGAAGCTCTGGGTGCTGGACTAGGCAATCAGACTGATTTAGAATTCTCCAACCACACAGGATAAAGACAAGGAAAACTCAATACGCTGCCCACAGATAAAATAGGAAATGTAAGGCAAGGACATGATTACTCCAAATGCTCAATGTAGTAACTGCGAGGAGACGAAAAATTCATGTGAGCATCCAGGTTTAGAATGTAGCTTTGGAGTGCTGGACCTCACAATTTTTCTGAATCTGGAAAAATGAGGCTTGAGTTCTCATCTATGATTTGAAAAGTCACCGTGAAAAGCATCAGATAAATTTGAGCAAATGTGGTTGATTGGGTAACAATGAAGTTAAGACCACCCAAAGGTAAATTTTTGCGCTAGAGAAGCTCCAGCCAAGATTCTTCATATAATAATTGTTGCCAGACAGAGTGGTATTACACATAATAATCAGAGCAGCAGCCTTTCACAAATGATTTCTAAAAATTGTACACTTGCTACGAGAAAAAAACAATAAATAGTGCTCATATATTTAAGTGAGGTTTCAAGTTATTCAAAGATCAATGATTAAAAAAAAAAGACAATTTGGAAACTTTTGTCCTTATTTTATGTTTTTGGTTACATGGTGGGATCTTAGTTCCCCAACTAGGGATTGAACCTATGTCCTCTGCAAGGAGACAGAGGCTTAATGACTGGACTGCCAGGGAAGTCCACAGAAACTTCTCTCTTTAAAACTGTCCTTAGTCCAAAGACTGTTCTCTTTGTCTGTGTCTCGATTCCTGCCCTGCAAATAGGCTCATCCATACCATTTTCCTAGATTACA
Source organism: Bubalus kerabau (assembly GCF_029407905.1). NCBI lineage: Eukaryota > Metazoa > Chordata > Mammalia > Artiodactyla > Bovidae > Bubalus > Bubalus kerabau. Next base: position 102,169,304 of record NC_073624.1, read on the forward strand.
TATATATATGTTAATAGTGATATGAGTTTTTCACCGACTTACTTCACTCTGGATAGTAGGCTCTAGATTCATTCACCTCACTAGAACTGACTCAGGGAAGGAGAGGGTGGGATGAATGAAGAAAGTAGTACTGAAACATAACCATCACCATATCACCATATGTAAAATAGATAGCTAATGGGAACTTGCTCTGCAACACAGGGAGCTCAACATGGCACTGTGACACCAGGAGGAGTGGGGTCGGGAAGTGGGGAGGTTCAGGTAGGAGGGGGCACAGGTATACCGATGGCTGCTTCACGCTGTTGTATGGCAGAAGACAACACAATACTGTAAAGCAGTTGTGTTCCAATTTAAAAAAAAAATTTTTTTAACTGTCCTTTCCTGTCACTGAATTTTGTTATTCTATATGCTAAAAAAACCAATATGCATAAATCACACCATTTACAACACATGCACATACACACATACGTTTGGGAAGACTTTTTCAGTGGAACTTAAAGATAGGCACCCCAGGTCTCCATTTATGGAGATAACTCAAAAGGCTAAATTCTCTGTTTCTTGATAAACCAGGATCCAACTCGTGGTTTTGATTTACACAGATAGATGCTACCATTGCTTTTCCAAGTGCTGAATTCAGGGAAAAGCCCACAGCCTTTTAATCCATTGTAGTTAAATTCATTAAAAAGCATAGAAGCAAACTTCATTAACTCACATTTTCCACCTACTCATAAAAATCACCAGTTATTCTTTTGCTTTTTAATTCAACTGTGCTTGAAAACTCTAGTTCAAATTATCCTACACAGTTGGGTAGGTCATGGTTACCAATTTGCATATAGATAACTTCGTTTAAAAATGGGCTTGACGCAGCCTATGAAACAGCAAAGTAGGGAGCAGGGTACTGTCCAGATTGATTTTCCTGAAGGGCTTAGGGAATTATACCTGCAACAATAACTCAGGCAGGCAACAAGAAGCCTTGGGAAAAAATGGCTATATTTTTTGAGTAAACAAATTATATATATATTACAGTTATAAAAATGTCTTAGCACATATGTTCAAAATTCTTAGTCATAAAATCCAACTGAAAAAGTCCTTTACTATTTACCAAGCAGCATTTGCATGTTATTCTCACAAAGGAGAAAAAAGATCCTAAATGTTCTGTGTTTTGTCTTTGCTGTGGGACACAAAAGACAGGTAAAACCTATACTTCTGATTTTAGATTATTTTACAATGAATGCTGGATTAATATGTCATTTAAGAAAAATCCTGACCTGAAGAATGCTGCTTATTTTGTCTGGCCATCCTGGAAAACAGTACTTTACCAGCAGTTTTCATTTTCACCTGGCTCAGATATTCATCCAAATACTCCTTGATATGCTCTGAGTTTTTATTTGTTTATGATTTTTAAAGCAGCTTTATTTACATATCATATAATTCACTCACTCTAAATGTTCTATTCAATGATCTGCGGTAAGTTTACAGAGTTGTGCAATCATTGCTGCTGCTGCTGCTGCTAAGTTGCTTCAGTCGTGTCCGACTCTGTGTGACCCCATGGACTGCAGCCCACCAGGCTCCCCCGTCCCTGGGATTCTCCAGGCAAGAACACTGGAGTGGGTTGCCATTTCCTTCTCCAATGCATGAAAGTGAAAAGTGAAAGTGAGTCGCTCAGTCGTGTCTGACATTACCACCATCTAATTTTAGAACATTTCCAAGACTCCAAAAATAAACCTTGCATCCATTTGTAGTCACTCCTCATTTTCACACTCAGCCTCAAACAACCACTTATCTTTCTTCTGTTTCTATAAATGTGCTCTTTCTGGATAATTCATATAGATGGAATCATATAACACATGGCATTTTGTATCTGGCTTTTGATGGGTTCTTTGACGGTGACTTTTACATGACAGTCAAAGCATTAATTGAGAATAATTCACCAGTCCTTTCTGTCCTGTGTTCCATTCATTTAGTACATATATATATATATGGAAAGTGAAAGTGAAAGTCGCTCAGTCATGTCTGATTTTTTGCAACCCATGTATAGTCCATGGATAGTCCCCATGTACAGTCCACGGAATTCTCCAGGCCAGAATACTGGAGTGGGTAGCCTTTCCCTTCTTCAGGGAATGCCTGCTGCATTGCAGGCAGATTCTTTACCAACTGAGCTATCAGGAAAGCCCTATATATATATATATATATATATATATATATATATAAAGAGCCAAATGAAGAAAACAACACATTATTAGCCAAAGATTTTCAGTTGGGACATTGGAATAGAATTCATATTGTGTTGTGGACTGTCTCTCCACTCTCATCCCTAGGCGAGAGAGTAGATCCTTTGGACCTTCCAAACTGAGCTGACAAAAGAGAACTCTGGCTCTTTCCTAGGTCCCAGTTTTCTTGAAGACTCCAAAGTGGTAAAGAGGATGCATGACACCACCAGCATCCCTCACAGCATTTAGAGTGCGCAAGCAGTCGTCTAGGTTAGGGGAGCCAGCAGAGCTAGCTCACAACGAAAGCAAGCTTTCGGAACCCAGTTTACAGTCCAGATGCAGATTTCTGATGCAAGACAAAGCCAGCAGATAGAGAAAGAAAGCATTAAAGAAAGAGAAACACCTTATTTCAGCCACATGTTTGTAATCCACAGTCTGGAATGTTAACCACATTTGGGAAAATTTTTGTGGCATCGCATCTCCCACATTCAGGGCAGAAAGCTATCTCTGCATTAGCCTGTGTGTCACACCGTGGAATCTGACCCTCTCCTATCTTTGAAAAATGTGGACACTTGCAATGGTGCTGCTCCCAGTCTCCACGGCTTACTTGAGGCCCCCTTCTTGTTTTGCTGTCTCCCCACACAGCAAAACAACATCATTTCAATACTCACCTTTAAGTTTTTCATTTCTGGCTTACAACTTGAACTGACCCTTAACTCCATATAGAAGCCAGACACTCCATAATTAAAACAGGAGAAAAGAGTGTTTAGGCTGAATGTCTTAAATTCTATGGCTGCTGTATCTTCTACCACCATTCTCATTAAGATCACATGTTATTATCAGACAGTGTGTGTATATTTTACCATAGACAGTGGCTATTATCATAGAGCTTCCCTTATAAAGTCACTGAGGGGTAACTACCTAAACAAATCCTCTCACATTAGCTGTCTACACATTTCTTGGTCCTACTTTGATGTTAGTACTCAGTGAGCCTATGCCTTAGAGACCATTGAGATCTTTGCTATATGTTTCCTCAAAATTTACCTCTTCTTCACCGGTTAGTTCTCTTAAGCTTGCATAATCTTTACTACTCAGTTCAGTTCAGTCACTCAGTCGTGTCCGACTCTTTGCGACCCCATGAATCACAGCACACCAGGCCTCCCTGTCCATCACCAACTCCTGGAGTTCACTCAGACTCACGTCCATCGAGTTAGTGATGCCATCCAGCCATCTCATCCTCTGTCATCCCCTTCTCCTCCTGACCCCAATCCCTCCCAGCATCAGAGTCTTTTCCAATGAGTCAACTCTTCGCATGAGGTGGCTAAAGTACTGGAGTTTCAGCTTTAACATCATTCCTTCCAAAGAAATCCCAGGGCTGATCTCCTTCAGAATGGACTGGTTGGATCTCCTTGCAGTCCAAGGGACTCTCAACTCTTCTGTTATTTCAAATTTTAACTGCTGTAGGAAAATAGTTAACTTTGCCCTGACTTATAAACAGGATACAGGAGGAATAATGGAAAAACTAGAAGTCTAGATATCAAAGCAAAGTCTGTTCATTATTTCTCTTTTGTTTTTATGACCAGGGTTGGCCCTAGGAAATCCTTGGAGAAATGAAGCTGCTATTCTATACTGTTTCCTAAAAGAGATTCCTAATCTGAGGAGAGAAATTATCTATCTCTCACTGCTCCAGACAAGATCCTAGACAAAGCTTTCTGGACACTTTTGAAGAGACCTCTTGCTAAACACAACGGTAAACTTCTGTCTGGGGACACAGACAGACAAAGCTGTATACCTAACACCTAGTAGCCTGGTCTTCAAAATCAGGGTGCTGTACTTAGTTGCTCAGTCATGTCTGGCTCTTTGTGACCCTATGGACTGTAGCCCACCAGGCTCCTCTGTCCATGGGATTCTCCAGGCAAGAATACTGGAGTGGGTTGCCATGCCCTGCTCCAGGAGATCTTAACCAACCCAGGGATCAAACCACAGTCTTCTGTACTGCAGGCAGATTCTTTATCAGCTGAGCTACCAGGGAAACCAGGATGCATCAGTTAAAACCAACTTCCCAGCCAATGGGAATCAACCCCACTACAACTAAATGAAGTCTATGCATCCTCCAATGGAATAATTTGTTCCTCAAATAGTAATCCTCATTTTTATTCTAAAAGACACCTACCTTGTGCACCATGTGTTAAAATGAGAGGCACTAATTATTCCTCCCACAAATTCTGGTCAATTGAAATACCACAGAAATATTGCAGAGGGGTAAGTTTACAATATCATCTTTAGACCAAGGTGGAGATATGAAGCAAGGAGAGCTGAAATATGCTCAGCTCTGTTAGACTGAAGCTCAGTTGTCTGAATTCCTTTACAAAAAATGAAAATAAGATAATCCCTGACATAGCCTAGGAGAGAGGAAACAATACCAAGAAAGCAAAAAAGATAGATTTAGGAGGATGCACATGTGAGCCATAATCTTTAACAGAAAAATGAATTTGGATAAATTACCTCTACCGGAAGGAGTAAGTAAGAAAACAGAGAAAAAAAACACTACCTCTCTGTTTTCTCAATAGCCTAGGAGGTTTGTAGGAAATTTTCTTATGTAATGATTAAAATAATATAAGAAGAGAAAAAATAGGATAATTCTTAGATTCTGTGGGATGATAACCTCATGCCACCCACCTTACTTTATGAATAGTTAAGTGTGAAGTTTAAAAAGTGTCCCCTGGCAATTATGAACATGGGCTCTTGAGCTGTACTAGTCAAAGCCTACCTCTGTCACCTACCATCTGAACAGCCTCAGATAAATCATTTAAACACTTTCATTTTTTTCTGTAATAAAAGGTGATGATAGGGTCTACTTTATAGATACTAAGTTCACAAAAAGTATTTAACAAAATGCTTAAATGTCAGTTATGATTATTATTATATGTGACAAGCATAAAACTATATAATATTACTAATTAATTTTACATTAAAGAATTAGAATAGCTCTCATCAGTCTCTCTCATCTAGAATAATTATGCCCCCTTTATCATCAACTGTTGCTAATCAGGTCTTATTTTTATTTACTTATAATTGCTAGCCTTTGCATCTTTACTTGGCCCATGTCATTACAAAGAATACTTGCTTCTTCCAAATGCTCTACAAAATATCTTTGCTGAGCTTCCCCAGAAATAGATTTATAGCTCTATTTCTTGGTAAGTTTCTATATTTCTACCATACTATAATACCAAAAGGAATTTTTATAGCCATGATGCTTTTGTCAGGAAAAATGATGTGCAGATCAATACTCTTGAGGAGAGGATTCCCAGTTGGGTAGAGTCATGGTTTCCATGATTCTTTCTGCATGCTACTGTCAAAAATAGTTTCTCTAACAACATAAGTTTTGAACTTAACTCTGCCATGCCTGCTACATAATCCAGCAGTTTTCAAATACTATCCTTAGGTCAGCTATCGTAGAATTGCCTGGGGGAAGTTTCCAAAATGTTAGATTCCTAGTTCTTACTTCAGAAGATTCGAACAAGGCTGGAGTGAAGAGGAAAAGTGACTATGCTCTGTGTATTTAAATTACACTGCAAACATAATTGGAGACAGTGTTTGCAAGACATGTAAAAAAGGCTAATTTCCCTATCATACAAAAAATACAGAAAAGGCTAACAATATGAAAGAAAATGGGTCAAGAAGATGAACAGATGGCACACACATGTGCACATACACAAATGGCCAACAAATATATGAAGAGATGCTCAACCTTATTCATAATTAAAGAAACACAAGTATAACCAGAAACAAGATGCCGATTTTCACAGTCAAGATGGGCCAATATTACAGTTGGAGATTACTTCAGTAAGTATATGTGTGGTACATCAGTAACTCTCAATTCTCCTTGGTGGGAATTCAAATTAATCCAAAAAACTCTAAAAAACAATTGCAACATCTTGTCAAAATTTTAGGGCTTCCCTGGTGGCTCAGGCAGTAAAGAATCATCCTGCAATGCAGGAGAGCCACGTCCGATCCCTGGGTAGGGAAGATCCCCTGGAAAGGGGAATGGCAATCCATTCCAGTATTCTTGCCTGGAGAATTCTATGGACAGAGGAGCCTGGCAGGCAACAGTCCACAGGGTCGCAAAGAGTCAGACACAACTGAGTGACTAACATTTTCACTTTCGTCAAAATTTTAAAAGCACATATCGTTGGAAGCAACAATCTACCTACTCTAATACAACCCCTAAATACATTCAGAATAGTATGGGAAAATAAATATGTAAAGATAAAGATGAATAATAGAATGACCATTGAGTTTTCTATATAAGAGCAAAACAAACACAACACCCATCCCCAGAGAAACAAGAAAAACTAAGAGAGACCTGGTTAAATGAACTATGCTTTCATATACTGGCATATGCCAGACCCACTGAAAAGACTGAGATGGATTTGTGTGTGATAATATCACACCTCCATATGATTATTAGGAGGAAACAAAGAAAGTACAAAATAGAATGTATAGGCTGATCTTATTTGTGATGGTGTATATCTCATGGTGCATGTATCTCTAATATTTTGGCCACCCGATGCGAACAGCCAACTCTTTGGAAAAGACCCTGGTGCTGGGAAAGGCTGAAGGCAGAAGGAGAAGAAGGTGACAGAGGATGAGATGTTTGGATGGCATCGTTGATGCAATGGACATGAACTTGAGCAAACTCTGGGAGACAGGAACAGGGAAGCCTGGCGTGCCGCAGTGCATGGGGTCACAAAGAGCTGGACACAAATTGGTGACTGAAAAACAGTATCTCATATACTTCTGTAGCCCTTACGTTTTACACTATGGAAATATTTAATTTAGTTTAGCTTTTAATTTCTAAGAATTTTCTCCTGGTGAATTTGGTCTGTTGTCAGATTTGGAAATAACTATTATACTATCCAAATTGATTAAATACTACATTGCTTCAGTTAACCACACATCTGGTTATGACAGAGTTATCTCACTGGGGTGCTAAAAGATTAAATAAGATAATAAATGAGAAAGTACTTTGAAATTCTAAGAGGCTCTTGATGAAGGTGAAAGAGGAGAGTGAAAAAGCTGGCTTAAAACTCAACATTCAAAAAATTAAGATCATGGCATCTGGTCCCATCACTTCATGGCAAATAGATGGGGGAAAAATGGAAACAATGGTAGATTTTATTTTCTTGAACTCCAAAATAACTGCAGATAGTGACTGTAGCCATGAAGTTTAAAGATGCTTGCTCCTTGGAAGAAAAGCTATGACAAACCTCAACAGCATATTGAAAAGCAGAGACATCACTTTGCCAACAAGGGTCCAAATAGTCAAAGCTGTAGCTTTCCCAGGCTTCCTTGATGGCTCAGTTGGTAAAGAATCTGCCTGCAATGCAGGCAGAGTTCAATCCCAGGGTCGGAGAGATCCCCTAGAGAAGGAAATAGCAGCCCACTCCAGTAATTTTGCCTTGGAAATCTCATGGACAGAAAAGTCTGGTGGGCTACAGTCTATGGAGTCACAAGAGTCAGACACAACTTAGCAACTAAACCACCATGGTTGAATGCCAAAGAATTGATGCTTTTGAATGGTGGTGCTGGAGAAGACTATTGAGAGTCCCTTGGACAGCAAGATCAAACCAGTCAATCCTAAAGGAAATCAATCCTGAATACTCATTGGAAGAAATGATGCTGAAGCTGAAGCTCCAATACTTTGGTCACCTGATGGGAAGAGCCGACTGATTAGAAAAAGACCCTGATGCTGAGAAAGATTGAGGGCAAGAGGAGAAGGGAACAACAGGAAGAGATGGCTGGATGGCATTACCAACTCAATGGACCTCAGTTTGAGCAAGCTCCAGGAGATAGCGAAGGTCAGGGAAGCCTGGCGTGTTACAGTCCATGGGATCACAAAGAGCTGGCCACAGCTTAGCGACTCAACAACAACAAAGCATTGTATAAATTATTTTTATCACATTCAAGATTGGTTTAACATCTTAATCATTACTATACCGACAAAAGTCTACAAATAGAGGACATACAGCTAAATAACACAAATGACATGACCTTGAGATATTTACACTCCAAACGTGTGAAAAAAAAAAAAAGTGGGATACACTATAACCAGCACTAGAAAAGAGGCATGCAAAAATTACTGTGTGAGCATGGTTTGTTGCACAAAAGAAATACTTAACACAAAAATTGTTAAAATTTCTTCAGGCAAATAAAAGAAAAGAGGACATTTACAGGAAAGGAACGATACCAATCAATGAGTATATCATTGCATGAGAACATGACTTACTCAGAAAAATGTGAATAATTCTATATAGTGAACATATGGAACGTACTATTAATTTTTCATCAAATTTTTTATTAAATAAAATACACTTGACAGTACTGGCCACATTCTGATCTTTGTGATAATGCTGGAAATACCTTCATATCCTATTGTGCATGTTGATATGCCTGTGTCCAAGAAGCAAAAGGACTGGTCAAGCACGCGGTTAGGATGGTGAGTAAATAAGCATTTCCTGAAATTAAAACCTAGCTTCTGAGGTGCTTTTAATTTGTTTTCTATACAAATCTATTAGGGGAAAACCAATGACTATATTTGTTACATGCTTATGCTTATGTCATTGTACAACTAGTCATCTGGACACAATGAGCAGTAGAGAATAATTACCAAAAAACAGACAGAGCATTGTGGGGAAAGACAATGCTAATGGGTGGAATATTTGTGAGTCTAATTATATTTGTAAGTAAAAAAGTATTTTCCATCTTTCTTTTTGGCCCATTAGAAAACGTTTTGACATTGAAAAAAATGCTCTCATAATGTAATTCATTTTTGCTTGGAACATTTTGTATTTCCAATTCACATAAATGATTATTTCCTTCCTTTCCCTGCTCTCTCCTTCTTTTATTTTGGCATTGTTAGCACTGCTGTTAAATATCTGCTCATGAATATGTGCTTTGTGGCTGGAGTCAACAGGAAAGCTACTTTTCATTTAATAGTGTTATGTATAAACTTTGAAAGCCACTGGAGAATTCTTAATTTTGGCTTACTTTGTCAAAACATCTCAATACTTGAGTGACTCCAGGTTTGCACTTTGGTAAGTCGGATCCAATTTGCAGGTCGAGACTCATGACTATTCCTTTTTTTCTAGACTAGAACAGCCATTCAATGGTTCTTAGGCAAACTGTAATATATTTCCAAAATACATTTCCTAATTTCCATGACAGAAAGTGAAGTGAAGTTGCTCAGTCGTGTCCGACTCTTTGCGACCCCATGGACTGCAGCCTACCAGGATTCTCCGTCCATGGGATTTTCCAGGCAAGAGTACTCTTACTAAAATGTATGAGACATTGTTAACGTTACTAATATTGTGTGCCCTCTTTCGACAGGAAAATGGTTACATTATATACATTCTATAACAGCAATGCTACATGATGTTTAGTTATGTTGACCAATAAGCTGCTACTGCTTTGAAAAATGAGGCTACTGCCAGTAGGACTAAAGATATTTGGTCTTGACCTTTCATTTAAAAATTTTTAATATTTTTTCATTTATCATTTCCTTCATATTAAAAAAAATGTTTCTAATTGTTCTCTTTCAGTTAGCTACCTTCCTATACACTGAGAAACAAGAAAATGAACTAAAGTTTAATAAAACTTTTCCAGAAAGTGAATGAGTGAAGTTGCTCAGTTGTGTCCGACTCTTTGCAATCCCATGGACTATAGCTTACCAGGGTCCTCCATCCATGGAATTTTTCAGGCAAGAATACTGGAGTGGGTTGCCATTTCCTTCTCCAGGGGATCTTCCCCACCCAGGGATTGAACCCAGGTTTTCCACATTGAAAGTAGATGCTTTACCATTTAGCTATCTGGGAAGCCCAGAAAGTCTTATTTTCCAGAAAGTCTTATTAATAAAACAAATTCTCTTTTAAGTTATATGCCTCCTCCTCTCTCTCTGATATCACTCTTCAGTAACAAAACTCAAATAATTCTGCATTAAAATTTTCCCATTTCATACTAATTTGTATTTGAACCAATCTTTATTTGGGATATCAAAGATTTGTATTATTACTGAAGATACAGTTGATAGTCATTCCAGATTTGCTTTTTTCAGATTTTCCATGAATGTCATGCTTTGTTTTGATGTATAGAATTCTGTATTAGTAAAACGGAGTATGTTTCTCTTCTTTTAGAATATCATCTAAAAGGTTTTAAATATAGGTTTAAAACTAGTGCTACTATTGAGATCTGAGTACTTTTTCTAGAAGGTAATCTACATTATAGAAGGTGGGATACTAGTTGGTTGGAACTAAATTCTGCTTCTTTGTAAACATACAAATTCCATACTCACTTTCCATCTTTTTTTTTTTTTTTTCTTCCTGACCAAGAATAATTTATTTATCTCTCCAAAATAACCTGAGAAGGTTTTCCATTGCTGGTATGACGGATTGATGGCATCAGAGATCCAGACTGCCTTCCATTTCTGTTCCTCTGTGACCCCTAGGGGCTTGTTCCAAATTGAACATGGCTCCTCATCTCATCCACATTTCAGCCTGTGAGAGGGAGAAAATCAAGAGCAGAGGGAGACAAAGCCTTGTAAGAGATAATCTGAAAGTTGCATCAACAACTTGTGCTTAAATCTCATTGTCCAGAGTCGAATCACAGGACTACAGCTAATTGCAAGGGAGGCTTATAAATAGAATCTTTATCTGGTTAGCCATGTAACCAGCTAAAGCTTCAGTTTAAAGAAGAAAAGTGATAAGAAATACTTATCACATCCAGACACTTCACATCCAAAAATATTATCTTTAGTATCCAACAGGTGAAAGTATGCCAGCTGCTTAGATCTCAGGTGATTTTCATAACTCTGTAAAGCACACATTTAATAGATAAGGAATCTGATACTCAGAGAGATTGGATGACTTTCCTGAGCTTACACAAAAGTTATACAACCAGAGATCAAATGATACTCTATCTAAATCTAAATAAAATCTGTGATCTTCCAAGAATGACACCCTGCCCCTCAAATAAATGTAGGGGTGGCAATCTGCTTGGTAAATTCCATTGCCCAATATCCATTTCTAGTATATTGTGATATTAAAGAATTAAAAGTAGAATAGAAGAAATGTGATTCTTTTACCACTAGGTTAAAAATCACAACTCTATTTTTTTTTTTTTTCCCACTATTTCAAAGCCCTTAATGAGGCGCTTAAGATTCAGGGACAATGTATTTCAGCTTTCTCTTGCACTCCAGAGAACCTAGCGTTATACTAAACACCAATCAGGCAATCAACATACACTCTTCACAATCATATGAACCAAATGCCTATGATGACTGTCATTTTTCTCACTGTTAATGATGCCAGCATGCAGGAGGATATGAACTTGACTATCAGCTCTTTGAGGGAATTTCTACCTAATTTATCTTTGCAATTCCAGTGATTAACATACCTGGCCCTTCGTACGGACTCAATATTTGTTCCAGGAACTGAATTCTATATCAAAGTTTCAGACAAAGGGGAAAGAATGTGGTCACTTATTCAAAGTATTGTGAAAAGAAACTTTAATAGGTATTTTTTCTGACAACTATGCAAAAATATATTACATTTTAAAAACTGAAACAATGTTCTTAATTTTAAGTTTGCTGAATCATTGCTAGAGTTCATTCTATTTATTCAATATCTATTTTAGAAGAGGGTAAATATCATGTATTCCAAGTATTTTGTTTGTTTTCTTTTGGTTTTGAAATAAAATTAATATTTGGTTTAATGTTTTTTGATTATAGAAAGATACACTTTTGTTTTCCTTGACAACTGTATATAATAGTAATGATATATTTTCCCTGCCTCTGCATTTTGCTGATTTTTCAAAAGTGTAATATCTTCTTATCAAACAATGACTAATAACTGAAAAATAACCAAATTCAAAAACATAATTATTATTTAACATCTCATGAAACATCCAAGAAAAAAGCACCGTAAAGAAGATATAATGAGTAGAGAGAATCTAGTGTTTTTCTCTATGATAATTCATTATTTATCTTATGTATTTTGTTTGTATTCTATTTAGCTGTTCTTTCAAATTTAGTCAAAAAGAAGAGAAACACTATTATAAATGTGTCCAAATGAATAGAATACACAACACTAGGGGTCAGTTCTCATGCAAACTATAGACTTTGAGGGACAACAATGTGTCAAGGTAGGTTCATCTATTGTAACAAATGTACTACTCTGGAGAGGAATGTTAATAAGGGCAGAAGTTATAGACACAGGGTGGCTGCTGCTGAGTTACTTCAGTCGTGTCCGACTCTGTGCAACCCCATAGACGGCAGCCCACCAGGCTCCCCCGTCCCTGGGATTCTCCAGGCAAGAACACTGGAGTGGGTTGCCATGACGCAGGGTGGGGAAGGAGACATATGGGGAATCTCTGTATCTTATCCTTCTCCTCAATAGGTTGAAGGATATTAGATTTAGAGCAGCTTGAGGTTCCTCCTTGTGAACCTCATGCTGCTCTAAAAATTCTTTTTTTTTTTTTTTAATTTTATTTTCTTTTTAAACTTTACATAATTGTATTAGTTTTGCCAAATATCAAAATGAATCCGCCACAGGTATACATGTGTTCCCCATCCTGAACCCTCCTCCCTCCTCTTAAAAATTCTTTATTAAAAGAAGAAACAAAGTCCAGAGTAGGCGTTATAAGTCCCAAATTCTATGTTAACTCTGCTGTTAATTTACAGGGTATTGTTTACAAGTCATATAAGCTCCAGACCTCTGTTTCCTTATCTGTAAAATGACTATTGTATTAGTATTCCACTGCTGTGTAATAAATTATTGCACACACATATACTTTTATCTCCTAGTTTATGTAAGTAAAAAATCTCATCATAGCTTAGCTAGTTCCTCTGTTGAGGATCTCAATAGGCTGCAGTAATGGCGCCGGGTGGGCTGCATTCACTTCTGCGGGCTTGACCAGAGAAGCTGCTTAAAAGCTCATCGTGATGTGAATAGAATTTATTTCCTTATGGTTGTGTGACTAAGGGACCTGTCTTTGTATTGGCTGTTGATTGGAGGCTGTTCACAAACTGTCCACGGTTCTTGGACCATGTGACCTTTACCACAGGCAGGTCACAATGTGGTTAGTGGTTTCTTCCAGGACAATTGAACAGTTTCTCTCTCTCTCTGGTTGGCTAAGACGTCATCATATAACTAAATGTAGTCATGAATCTGACACCTCATCACCCTTCTCATTTTCTATTGCATAGAGGCAAGTCACAGGCTGCACCCCTTTCAAGGAGAGAGAACCATACAAGGGTATTACTCACTGAGAGTTTCCTGACGACATATCTGACACAAAGATACTGAACAAGATAATCTTTTAGATTTTTTTCCAGCTGTATCATTTTATGATTATTGAGGGAATACTGAGAATTCTTTGGTTCTTATTTTTTAAGTCACAGCCTCTGAACTCCCAAGGTTCAGAAAAATCTCTGACCTCCTTCCAGCTCATGAGCCAGAGTACATAACATTTTTCATGGCACCAAAATATAAGCAAGAAATGCCTATTCAAAAGAGCCAGTGGCTATAAGATGAAAAGAACAAGCCAACCCAAATCACCCTGAGAAAAGTCAAGGGAAGGAAGATTTTGATGACAAGAGAAGTCAAATGGGAGACCAGGAGCAAAAACTGAGATAAAGGTCATAAAAACAAGAGCAAAGTTAAGTAAAGGGTGAATCAAAATGAGTGAAGGCTTAGAGGGTGAGAAGGGTATTTTGAGTGAGCTCCATGACATCAACTGCATGTTGATGAAGTACCGGAAGCATGGCTTGTGTCAGCTTAAACTGGTGACTCTCAGTTTTGACCACACATTGTCGTTCAGTCATTCAGTCATGTCTGACTCTTTGTGATCCCACAGACCACAGCATACCAGGCTTTCCTGTCCTTCACCATCTCCCAGACCTTGCTCAAACTCATGTCCAATGAGTCTCAGTCAGTGGTGTGATGCAACCATCTCATCCTCTGCCATCCCCTTCTCCTCCTGCCTTCAATCTTTCCCAGCATCCCATTTCCCAGCTCTTTGCATCAGGTGGCCAAAGTGTTGGAGCTTCAACTTCAGCATCAGTCCTTCCAATGAATATTCAGGATTGATTTCCTTTAGGATTGACTGGTTTGATCTCCCTGCAGTCCAAGGGATTCTCAAGAGTCTTCTCCAATACCACAGTTCAAAAGGATCAAAAGTTCAAAAATGCAAAGCTCAACTTTGACTGCACATTACAATTTCCTAAAGGATTATGTGAGTATCCAAATGTGCAAGTCACATCCTGGTCATATTGTCAGAATCTCTGAGGAAGGACCCAGCTCTCAATATTTTTAAAGCTCTCTAGTAGCTTCAATGTGAAGCCAAGGTTGAAAATCAACTATCTCCTCTCACTATTCAAAATGTGGTTGGAGGGCCAACCAGCAAGATTGGCACATCTGACAATGATCTTATTAGATATGCGAATATTTATTACCTTCTCCAGGCTTCCCAAGTGGCTCTAGTGGTAAAGACCCCACCTGCCAATGCTGGAGACATAAAAAGACACCAGTCCCATCTCTGAGTCATGAAGATGCCCTGAAGGAAGGCATGCAACCCACTCTACTCTTCTTGCCTGGAGAATCCCATAGACTGAGGAGCTTGGCAGGCTACAGTCCATAGGGTTGCAAAGAGTGAGACATGACTGAAGCTACTTAGCATGCACACATGAATTACCTTCTCCAGACCTACTGAATATGAATATACATTTTTATAAGATACTCAGGTGATCCCAATGTGACTAATCCAGTTAAAGATTTAGGGCAAAGAACAGTACCTATATCTAGCATTCCACATGATTGTTTCTCCATAAAATTTTCATAGACTCTTTCAGAACATTTCTTGACAATTCGAGTAAATAAGGAGTAAATGAATGGGTTGTGCAAAATGTACTACTTAAAAAAGACAGAAAAATGTGAGGCTCTTTTTTTTTTTTTTTAAAGGATTCTACTAGTTTGTTTAGAACAAAGATAGATATTTGACTTTCTTATGCCAACTCTGATTGGTTGGAAATGACTGCCTGGCGAACTCTTATTGAGAAATAAGAGTCTAAAATCTCTTTGCTGAGAAGAGTACCCTGACAGATTAACTACGTCTCGAGGAATGATGGCTGTTGTACTGAATATTTGCTGAACTTGCTCTAGATTTTCTTATGGAATTGTAACTCTCATGACAGAGCCCACCCATTCTGAAGACACCTGACTAGAATTAAAGATACATCGTCCTGCAACACATCTGAACTATTTAACCCATTCATTTTTTCATAAATTCTTTCATCTGCTGCTTCAATAAAAAGTTACCCAATACAAGTTTTGTGTTGCAGATACTGGCTGTGCTGGGTGTCAGATTCTTGTGGCATTAGAATGAGCTCACCCTTCAATATAAACATGCCACAGATCTCTGAAATTCCATGAGTAAAGCAGCCTCACATTGCCATCAATCATGCTCAAGACCAATGAGGGAACTGGTTTCACCAGAAGGTCTTGATTATTCCACATGTCAGAGAGATGCTTAGCAGGAATCACACACATGATGTTTCCATTCAAACAGCTTCCTGCTGAGTTTTAGAGAACTGCAGAGTCAGGGTAGCTTCATTCTGACCTTCAGAAAAACCTTTTTATGAAAATTAATTTAAGCACAGGTTAGAAATGGTTAATCTATAAGGAATATATTGTAAGTTACTAAGCTGTTCTATAACAAATCTTTCAGGAAAAAAGGATGATTATCTCATCTTTTTAACACTAAGAAAGTAAACTGCTTGTAGGTGGCTATCTTTAAAGCCCCAAGTGAAGGAGATTTTCCACTTTTATTCCTTTCAGTAATAAAGAGCTGCTGGAAGCACTATAGAAATGTTGTTTTTCAGTGACTGTGCCAATATACCTAGGCTTTCTTTCAAGCAGTGAGTGATTCCTTTGAATTATGTCTCAGCCAAAAATAGGGTTACTCATAAAATGCATGAATACCTTCCAGCTCATAATTGCCAAGTTCCGGTTTTGGATTTTAGTCATCAAGCCTAAGCTCTTTTTATTTTCTTGAAATCTCCTGTTGATACAGCTTTTTTCTTCCTATTTTTCCTTCCCAGCAGCAACCACCCCATTCTTCCTTTATTAGCTTTGGATAACACACACACACACACGCACACACAGAAGGTACAAGGAATTGCATTATCCATCACAGAGGATTACACACAAAGATTGTCTTATGTGATGAGGCATTGCGAACATAAGGCTTCGATTTGAATGAAATGATTTCTCATCACATTTAAAAAAAATCCATTGGCAGTTACTGATAAGCTCAGAATTATTTCTGTAGAAAAATCAGTTTCAGTTCAAGATAAATATACGGAGACTGACAAGTAATTAAGCAGGAGGTTTTTTTTTTTTTCTTTGTGCTACTTGTCAGATATTTGAGGAAGATATTTTAGGAAAACTGCTTTTGGTAAACAGAAAAATTATACTGGCATTTTCCTCTGCTATTCTGAACTTTAATATCTTTTATTTTCTGAAACATACAAACAATGTAATTATCAAGTATAGTATTGGAAATTTTAAAAATTGAGAAAATTACAAATATTCAGTAAATAATTTGCACACAGATGAACAAATTATTTTTAACTTAATATAAGAAAATTGAACTCCTTTAGAACAGTAAAATTTTATCAGACATAGCTGATTTTCACAGTAAAAATGTTGCATTCTTTTAAGCAAAACAAAGAGCTCAATCAACATTCAGTATATTTCTGTTTTCATATTCAAAATTAATAGTGTTCATACATGGAGAAAATGGGCACCTGCTGGGTTCATTAATGGACTATCCAGTTCCTACCAACATAAATTTCTCTACCTTCCAGCCTCAAATTGCATATGCATTACCATATTAGAAGAACTTCAGTGGGAGATGTTGGACCACACAGAATACCATGAAGATATGAGAAAATTAGGAGGAGGTGAAAACTAATAGGAACATCACTAAACATCACCAATTTTCTCCAAAGCTGATTCTGAGTTGCTGTTGTTGTTTAGTCACTAAGTCCTGTCTGATTCTTTTGCGATCCATGGCCTGTAGCCCACCAGGCACCTCTGTCCATGGGATTTCCCAGGCAAGATTACTGGAGTGGGTTACCATTTCTTTCTCCAGGGGATCTTCCTGATCCAGGGCTCGAACCTGAGTCTCCTGCACTGCAGGCAGATTCTTTCCACTGAGCCACTGGGAAGCCCAGTCTGAGTAACATGCCTCATTTATTATATGCAGAAAAGAAAGTAAATTTAGAAAAAAGAACATTAAGATAGTACAGGTTAATTTGTAGATATATCATCGATCCATAAGAAATACATGATATATCTTAAAAACTCTACAGTGCCAAAGCAATTGAAGTTGAAAAGATCTTACAGTTATGTTTTTTCCAGACATTTGGCTTTCTATACATTCAGCTGTATTTAAGTGTCAAAATGTTTGTTACATTTACCATATTTAGGATAAAAATTTTCTTTTCCTCTTCTTACACATGCTGAGATATTATTCTACTGTTCAAGTTCAGCATAGAGGTATCCAAAGGCAAGTGCACACTATTTATTATTGTAATGTGAAGCCCCTAGCTGCAGTGAAGCCAATGATACAGTACTCTCCTAAAAGCCTAGACTAAGGGAATCTCTTCCTCCACCCCAACCAGCCCACTTTTCTTGGCTTTCCAGCTCTTCAAAGATGTTAAGAGAAGCATACAAAGCATAGAAAAAGGCATCCCAATGGAAAAGAAAAAGGCATTCCTTAAAACCTAAATTATTCATATTTTAGTCTTTCCAGAACAAGAAAATAAACATACATAAACATACATCAACTGTCATAAACATACATAAACTGTCATACCTGTCTAATGGTATGTCTAATTTTTCTAATTAAGAGACAGAAAAAGAGTGAATATCTCTCTTGCTTACCAAAACATATATTATATAGAAAGTATAACACAAAAGCAGCAGATTCTAAGGAGGAGTAAGAATTATACTCTCAGCAATATTAACATACTACTTAATAGTGTGCTTGATCTTAACCCAGTGTTTGCTCTCTTTTTCAGTTCAGTCGCTCAGTCGTGTCCGACTCATTGAGACCCCATGAATTGCAGCATGCCAGGCCTCCCTGTCCATCACCAATTCCCAGAGTTCACCCAAACTCATGTTCATCAAGTCCGTGATGCCATCCAGCCATCTCATCCTCTGTCATCCCCTTCTCCTCTTGCCCCCAATCCCTCCCAGCATCAGGGTCTTTTCCAATGAGTCAACTCTTCGCATGAGGTGGCCAAAGTATTGCAGTTTCAGCCTCAGCATCAGTCCTTCCAATGAACACCCAGGACTGATCTCCTTTAGGATAGACTGGTTGGATCTCCTTGCAGTCCAAGGGACTCTCAAGAGTCTTCTCCAACACCTCAGTTCAAAAGCATCAATTCTTCAGTGCTCAGCCTTCTTCACAGTCCAACTCTCACATCCATACATGACCACAGGAAAAACCATAGCCTTGACTAGCCGGACCTTTGTTGGCAAAGTAATGTCTCTGCTTTTGAATATGCTATCTAGGTTGGTCATAACTTTCCTTCCAAGGAGTAAGCATCTTTTAATTTCATGGCTGCAATCACCATCTACAGTGATTTTGGAGCCCCCAAAATTAAATTTGACACTGTTTCCACTGTTTCCC
Organism: Bubalus kerabau; assembly: GCF_029407905.1. Taxonomy (NCBI): domain Eukaryota; kingdom Metazoa; phylum Chordata; class Mammalia; order Artiodactyla; family Bovidae; genus Bubalus; species Bubalus kerabau. The sequence continues at coordinate 102,188,266 of NC_073624.1, forward strand.
CATCTGTTTTCCATGAAGTGATGGGATGAGATGCCAAGATCTTAGTTTTCTGAATGTTGAGCTTTAAGCCAAGTTTTTCATTCCCCTCTTTCATTTTCATCAAGAGGCTTTTTAGTTCTTCTTCACTTTCTGCCATAAGGGTGGTGTCATCTTCATATCTGAGTTTATTGATATTTCTCCCAGCAATCTGGATTCCAGCTTGTGCTTCTTCCAGCCCAGCGTTTCTCATGATGTACTCTGCATATAAGTTAAATAAACAGGGTGACAATATACAGCCTTGATGTACTCCTTTTCCTATTTGGAACCAGTCTGTTGTTCCATGTCCAGTTCTAACTGTTGCTTCCTGACCTGCATACAGGTTTCTCAAGAGGCAGGTCAGGTGGTCTGGTACTCCCATCTCTTTCAGAATTTTCCACAGTTTACTGTGATCCACATAGTCAAAGGCTTTGGCATAGTCAATAAAGCAGAAATAGATGTTTTTCTGGAACTCTCTTGCTTTTCAATGATCCAGCGGATGTTGGCAATTTGATCTCTGGTTCCTCTGCCTTTTCTAAATCCAGCTTGAACATCTGGAAGTTCACGGTTCACGTATTGCTGAAGCCTGGCTTGGAGAATTTTGAGCATTACTTTACTAGCATGTGAGATGAGTGCAATTGTGCGGTAGTTTGAGCATTCTTTGGCATTGCCTTTCTTTGGGATTGGAATGAAAACTGACATTTTCCAGTCCTGTGACCACTGCTGAGTTTTCCAAATTTGGTGGCATATTGAGTGCAGCACTTTCACAGCATCATCTTTCAGGATTTGAAATAGCTCAACTGGAATTCTATCACCTCCACTAGCTTTCTAAGGCCCGCTTGACTTCACATTCCAGGATGTCTGGCTCTAGGTGAGTGATCACACCATCGTGTTTATCTACATCATGAAGATCTTTTTTGTACAGTTCTTCTGTGTATTCTTTTTCAGAGGGCTTAATTTCCTACCAAAGTTAAAGTACGTTATTAAATTTGACACTGTTTCCACTGTTTCCCCATCTGTTTTCCATGAAGTGATGGGATGAGATGCCAAGATCTTATTTTTCTGAATGTTGAGCTTTAAGCCAACTTTTTCATTCCCCTCTTTCATTTTCATCAAGAGGCTTTTTAGTTCTTCTTCACTTTCTGCCATAAGGGTGGTGTCTCCAAAATATGGTGCACTTAATGCCCAAATGATTAGGACATATAGGCTAAGAAGGAAACTGTACTGTTTTTAACTGAAGCTGCTCTAGACAAATTAGCACAAGTGACCACGAAAACATCAGGTTGGTGTAAAAGTAATTGAGGTTTTGGACCTTGAAGTTTAAATAGTTATAACTAGGCTCAGCCATATCTCTATTAATCAAAATAGGAACCATTACAATCAACACAATTTTGCCAATAAGAAATAAGTTTGTTTCTTCCTGTAGCATACAAATCTGTGCTTCAGGATCGAATGAACTCTTGGAAAGCATTTTCTGCATCCTGCTGGTTGTGGAAGCATTCTCCCTGCAAAATTGTTGTTGAGATGCTTGAAGAAGTGGTAGCTGGTTGGTGAGAGGTCAGGTGAATATGAAGGATGAGGCAAACCTTCTTAGTCCGATTCACTGAGGGCATTTCGCTTTTCAGTGCATCTCACTGAATTGCTGAGCATACTTCTCAGATATAATAGTTTTGCCTGGATTCAGAAAGCTGCAGTGGATCAGACCAGAAGCAGACCACCACAGTGACCATGACCGTTTTTTGGTGGAAGCTTGGCTTTGGGAAGAGCTTTGGAGCTTCTTCTTAGTCCACCCACTCAGCTAGTCATCACCAGTTATCATATAAAATCCACTTTTTGTCACATGTTACATGCCACAATCCAATTAAAAAGGGTTTGTTGTTGCATGTAGTAAGAGAAGACGACACTTCAAAATGATAGTTTTTTTTTTTTTTTTGGTGGGCTCATGAGACACCCACTTATTGAGCTTTTTCACTTTTCCAATTTGCTTCAAATGCCAAATGACCATAGAATAGTCCACTTCGAGTTCGTAGTGTAGTTTTAAGAGGATATGCTTCGATGATGCTCTCAGTTGGTCATTGTCTACTTCCGATAGCCAGCCACTATGCTCCTCATCGTCCAGGCTCTCCTCTCCTTTGAAAAACTTCTTGAACCACCACTGCACTCTATGTTCCTTAGGAGAACCTGGAGCAAATGTCTTCTTAATGTTGCAAGTTGTCTCTGCTGCTTTATGACCCATTTTGAATGAGAATTTAAAAATTGCTAGAATTTGCTTTTTGTCTAATACCATTTCCATAGCCTAAAAAGTATATAAAATAAATATCAAGCAATAAGTTATTAGCAAAAGAAGAGCAATAAATGTACATTAAAATTATGTATAATATAACCACATTTAAGAATGTATTCCAATATCAAATGGCAAATTTCAACAATGCAAACACTGAAATTTCCTTTGCACCAACCTAATATCTAATAACAAATTGCTAACACAGCACCACCAAATATGTAATTTGTCTTCCTTACAGTCTTTTCTTGTGATGAGGAATTCTTATTCTTCCTCATTGGATGGCTGAACGGATGGATGGATGAAGCGTGTAGTATAGATTAGAATGTGCTGATTTACCTAGACATGCTTCCAGAATGAACTCAACTAATTTGAATCTAGACTAGGGCTAACTTAGAAGACTATACGTAACTCAGCTTACTCAGATTCCTAAAGATGTTGGAAAATTCAAAATACTGTGAGGCCTACAAAGATCAGGTTTGATCAGGACAGCTAAAACATCCCACCTGTACAAACAGTTCCCCACAGCTCAGGACCTTTCCAAAATAATTTGGCAGAACTTCTGATTGTAGCAGAATTTTTAATAGCGCTACAGAACAATTATTTCAAATGAGTTTTTTTAAAATTGAACATTAGAAGAGGAGAATACTTTTACTTTAATGCAATGTTTGACTCCAAATCTTTTCAGTGACTTCTGTTTCATTGCATCTGGCTCCTGTATACTAAAGTGGCAAAACACTAATTTGAGCGGAATCAATTTTTTTCTTATGATATAAAACGCTATGGTAAGAAGATGTGCCAAAACAATTATCACACTAACCAGACTGTTAAACTCTTATTTTGAAATAATGTATTTAGGGTAACCTACTCACTGTTTCAAGTAACTATAGCTTTCAAAAGTTTCCTTTAACAATCTTAACAATTTCTTTTAACTCTTCTTATCAATTTTAGCTACTCAGCAAAAAAAGTAAGGATGCTTATACTAAATAAAGAACTAGAACCACTAGCCCACCACAGCACATCATTTATCCTTCTTGAAAATTAAGGAGAAGGATTAGGGTCTCAGGAAAGATAGATAATGTAGAAGAGTAGATGTGGAACAGGGAAGTTGTAAAGATATTACATTGGTTATGAGATCTGACAAGGCAGGAAATTTAAAACATAAAGTATACAGATTATAAATGTTTTCTTGACATAGCTGAATTAAAATACAGTGCCTTCATTCAGCAGAGTATTTTATATTGACTAGTCAGTATAAGAAACAGCTCTAAAGAAACAGTGATAGTCAAATACATAACAGATTTTTTGTGTGTGTGGCGGGGGGTTGTGCCACAGGGCTTGTGGGATGTAGGATCTTCGTTCACTGATGAGAAATTTAATGCAAGCCCTTGGCAGTGAAAGCATGGAGTCCTAACCAATGAACTGCCAGGGAATTCCCACACAATAGATTTTCATTCAAAGTTCTTCTCTGATGAGCATTTATTAAATACCCATTATGTAAAACAGTGCTTTAGATGAATCAAGGCAAAGCAGACACCAAAATTTGTTGTGTTAAAAGTTTTACCTAAAAAGCCTCATAGCTTTGTACATGAACCATCACTAAGCTTTATCCTGATTCTCTTAGTATTAAAGGTATGTTAGTTTTCTATTGCTGCTGTAACAAGTAGAATCTTGTGGGTTAAGGGCTTCCCCGGTGGCTTAGCAGTAAAGAATCTGCCTGCAATGCAGGAGACACAGGCAACAAGAGTTTGATCCCTGGGTCAGGAAGATGACTTGGAGGAGAGCATGGCCACAGGGGAGCCTGGTAGGCTATAGTCCATAGGGTCGCAAAGAGTAGACCATGACTAAAATGACTGTGCATGCACACACTCACAGCGGGTTAAACATCATCAATGCATTACCTTACAATTCCATAGGTGAAGAACCTAACAAGGGTCTCACTGGGCTAAATTCAAGGTGTCGGCAGGGTTACAGTTCTTTCTGGAGACTCTAGAGGAAAAAACAATTTCCTTCAGCTATAGGATTAGTGTCCCTGAGTGCCTAATAGATGTCAGCTAAGGGTACTTGCCAGCCTCTTGAGACCACCCACATTATTTTGTTCATGGCCACTTTCCTTCATTTTCAAAGTCAGTAACAATGGGTGGATTCCTTCTCAGTTCACATCTCCTGATCTACTCTTCTACTTTCTTTCTTTTCAGTGGCCCATGTGATTAAATTAGCCCTGCCTAGATAATCAAAGATAGTTTCCCCATCCCAAACTCCTTAACTAAATCACATCAGCAAAGACTCTTTTGTCCAGTAAGAAAATATTCACAGGTTTAGGTCACTAGGTATCAGATTCTGCCTAACACGAAAAGAACTATAAAAATAGATGCTTTCCCAAACATCCTGAGGCATTCTTTTTGGAGACCATATATTGGCACACCAGAAAAATTTTAATTTTTTTAGAGACAAAACTTAATTGAGTTTTTAAAAATTTATTCTTCATAAAATGTGATATATTTTTGATAAAAAAGATTTTGCAAGTAAAAACAATTCATTTCCTCTGCCCATGACCTTTATCCCATCATAGATCCTAATTATCCTTTAATACCTAGCTCAAATACTGTCAACTTACTTTTTAGAAGATTTCTTAAGCAATATAATTATGAATATAAGGGAATTTTAAACTGGGAAAATGTTATATGAAACTTTTATTTTTAAAGTGTGACTAAAATAGACAATTTTCTAGAGAATGTAATTGATCCAAATATAAAATTAGGATTGCTGAAAAAACTATTTCCAAAAAGGCATGGGGCCTACATGATTTAGAGATTATTTATTTCAGTGCTTAAACTGGAGGAAAATGGAAAGCTACTCAACTTATTTTATGACATGTACATATTCACGGATTCCAAATATGACAAAAATATGCCCTTCCCCCGCCCAGTACTAATCAGTTCAGGCTGCTATAACAAAAATGCCATAAAGTAGGTGGTTTAAACAGCATTTATTTCTCACAGTTCTAGAGGTTACTAAGTCCAGAATCCAAGGCACAGGCAGATGGTGTCTGATGAAAGTACTCTATCCTAGCTGGGTGTTTTCTTATTATATCTTTACATGGTAGAGAGAAAAATCATTTCTCTCATGTCTCTTTTTATAAGAGCACTAATTCTATTTCTGTTGCCTCCACTCTCATGAGCTCCCAAACACTCCACTTCCTGATACCATCACCATACAACTGGGGGGTTAGGATTTAAATATATGAATTTTAGGGGATGTACTCATTCAATACATAACACACCTTCAAAAGATATAGCCAAACCTCACATATGAATACAAATGCTAAAATACTAGCACCTCAACTCCATCACTATACTGTAAGACTAGTGGGAACAAGTACAGTAAATATAAAAGGATGCTTAAACATTAGAATAATAATTCATCACCTTGACAAGTAAAAAGGTAAAATGAATGCAACTGTTTCAATAGATTATTAAAATTTTATTAAACTTCTGTTTATTCTTCTAATAAATTAATACATCTTTCTTAAACTTATCAGCTTCAGACTTAATGCTGGAATGAAAAACTAGGGTGATAATACAGAGCTAATTAATCATATTATTTTCTCCCAGGGGTCCAGGTATATCCAAGAAGAAATCTACTTGCTTTCCAATGTTAATGCATTCCCATGAAGGTCAGAAATAAGTTAAAGACATCTACATCTATCAGTAATGACTTAGCATTGCTCTGGGTGCTTTATTCAATTAAATAACACAGAGGGAAATGCTTATATGTAAGTTCTGACAGTTGTTTTACCTGGTTGGAGTTTATAGTAGCCCTAATAGCAATAACTATTTTTCAGTTGTGTTGATTTTTACTTAAATTCTATTTTTTCAAGGGTTAAAATTGCTGCATTTGTTTATTGTTTACAGTTGACACTTGAACAATGAGGATTTGAACTATTTGGATCCACTGTATACATATAAATAATTTTCCATAGTAAACACTGCAGTAGGCTAAATTAAGGAAAAAAGAATCAATTTTAAAAGTAGAAGGAAAAATTATAAATATACATCAATTCAACTAAATAAATGTTTTTAAGCACTAACTTTTTATTTAAAAATTTATCTGAGGTTTAGAATTCAAAACTTACATGCTACAAACTTCTCAGATTCCTTGAAAATCCTTTGAGATGTCTCTTCATTTGTCAGCCTGTGTATGGCTTCCCTGCCTGAAAGATCTAATTCAATCCAATTCAATTCCTTAAACAAAGAGTAAATTAATTACTTAAGGAAATAGCACGAGTTGGTTTTAAGAATTTTCTCTGACTATTAGTTATGTTTTTCACAGCAGATGCCAATATAATAGGTAGAATATATTATAGCAGATTTAGAAAAACGAATCATTGCATTCTTAAGAGTTACTCTGCTTTGTATTTATGATGCAAAAGAGCAGTGGGGTACCTGTAGCTCACTCTTCTCAACGTATCACAACACACCACCTACATCCACCAACGAATTATTATCACTATAATCATCAGTTCAGTTCAGTCGCTCAGTCCTGTCCGACTCTTTGCGACCCCATGAATCGCAGCACTCCAGGCCTCCCTGTCCATCACCAACTCCCGGAGTTCACTCAGACTCATGTCCATCAAGTCGGTGATGCCATCCAGCCATCTCATCCTCTGTCATCCCCTTCTCCTCCTGCTCCCAATCCCTCCCAGCATCAGAGTCTTTTCCAATGAGTCAACTCTTTGCATGAGGTGGCCAAAGTACTGGAGTTTCAGTTTTAGCATCATTCCTTCCAAATAACACTCAGGACTGATCTCCTTCAGAATGGACTGGTTGGATCTCCTTGCAGTCCAAGGGACTCTCAAGAGTCTTCTCCAACATTATAATCATATATAATATTAGTTCCAATGTGTATTATTGTGAGGCTACAAAGCAGGGACAAGCATCCAATTTAGGGGCAACAGTAGAGGCAGCAGTGAAGCAAGGCAGATAGAGAGGATAAGAAGAAAAGGAGAAAACTATAGCAGGAGGAAGGAAAGACCGAGCTGGAGAAGAAACACTGTTAATATCAAATTCAAGCAAAATGACCAAGGGAGAAATGGACTAATGAAGACCAGTGCTCATCAGACTTGGAATAAAGTAATGACTCAATAGGTTTCCAAGGTGGTGCTAGTGGTAAAAAACCCGCTTGAAAATGCAGCAGATTTAAGATGCAGTTTTGGTCCCTGGGTCGAGAAGATCCCCTGGAGGATGGCATGGAAACCCACTCCACTCCACTCCACTCCAGTACTCTTGCCTGGAGAATCCCATGGACAGAGGAGGCTGATGAGCTAGAGCCCATAGGGTCACAAAGAGTTGGACACAATTAAAGTCATTTATTAGCACGCATGCATCTTCATGCATGCAATAATTAAAACTGGAACACTGCAGCAGAGTTAAAATAGTAGCATAGGTAATTCCTGAGCCATAAGATGCTGGTGTAAAAAAAAAAAAAAAAAATGCTTATGTACCTCTTGCTTGAGGCTAGGGTTGGTTTTACAGACCTAGGAACAAATTGAAATATTCTTGGCTTTGAAGAAAAGAGAGATATAAACCTGGGAAATTAATACTCTTTTGTATTTGTGAATTCAAAGATATATATCACCAGAACCTGGAGTTCCTATATCAAGTCGTCTTCAATTTCCTTTTTTAGAAAAGCTAAACAAATAAACAATTGAGTAGTCCACTGAAGGTATTTCACTAAGAAATTCTGCATTCAGCATAAGTATTCTTATACAAATCTTTTTGCCTTTGTATACAGTTCATAGGGTTCTCACAGTGAGTATAACTGAATGGTTTGCCATTCCCTCCTTTAGTGGATCACATTTTGTAAGAACTCTACGCTATGACCCGTCTGTCTTGGGTGAATTTCCAGATGTTCAAACTGGGTTTAGAAATGAAGAACCAAAGATCAAATTACCAGCATTAACTGGATCATAGAGAAACCAAAAAAATTTCAGAAAAACATCTACCTCAGTTTCTTTGACTACAATAGAGCCTTTGACTGTGTGGATCATAACAAACTGTGGAAAACCCTTAAAGGGATGGTAATAGCAGACCATCTGACCTGTCTCCTAAGAAACCTGCATGCCAGACAAGAAGAAACAGAACTGTGTAATGAACAACTGACTGGCCCAGGATTGAGCAAGGAGTAGGACAAGGCTGTTATCGTCACCCTGTTCACTTAATTTATATGTAGGGCACATCATAGAAAATGCCAGGCTGGAGGAGTTACAAGCTGGAATCAACATTGCCGGGGGAAATATCAGCAACTTCAGATATGCAGATGATACCACTCTAATGGCAGAAAGTGAAGAGGAACTAAAGAGCCTCTTGATGAGGGTGAAGGAGGAGAGTGAAAAAGCCAGCTTAAATTGAAACTGTAATCAAAAATCTTCCAGCAAACAAAAGCCCAGGTCCAGACAGCTTCACAGCTGAATTCTACCAAAAATTTAGAGAAGAGCTTACACCTATCCTACTCAAAATCTTCCAGAAAATTGCAGAGGAAGGTAAACTTCCAAACTCATTCTATGAGGCCACCATCACCCTAATAGCAAAACCTGACAAAGATCCCACAAAAAAAGAAAACTATAGGCCAATATCACTGATGAACATAGATGCAAAAATCCTTAACAAAATTCTAGCAATCAGAATCCAACAACACATTAAAAAGATCATACACCATGACCAAGTGGGCTTTATCCCAGGGATGCAAGGATTCTTCAATATCCACAAATCAATCACTGTAATACACCACATTAACAAATTGAAAAATAAAAACCATATGATTATCTCAATAGATGCAGAGAAAGCCTTTGACAAAATTCAACATCCATTTATGATCAAAACTCTCCAGAAAGCAGGAATAGAAGGAACATACCTCAACATAATAAAAGCTATAGATGACAAACCCACAGCACACATTATCCTCAATGGTGAAAAATTGAAAGCATTTCCTCTAAAGTCAGGAACAAGACAAGGGTGCCCACTTTCACCATTACTATTCAACATAGTTTTGGAAGTTTTGGCCACAGCAATCAGAGCAGAAAAAGAAATAAAAGGAATCCAAATTGGAAAAGAAGAAGTAAAGCTCTCACTGTTTGCAGATGACATGATCCTCTACATAGAAAACCCTAAAGACTCCACCAGAAAATTACTAGAACTAATCAATGACTATAGTAAAGTTGCAGGATATAAAATCAACACCCAGAAATCCCTTGCATTCCTATACACTAATAATGAGAAAACAGAAAGAGAAATTAAGGAAACAATTCCATTCACCATTGCAACGGAAAGAATAAAATACTTAGGAATATATCTACCTAAAGAAACTAAAGACCTATATATAGAAAACTATAAAACACTGGTGAAAGAAATCAAAGAGGACACTAATAGATGGAGAATTATACCATGTTCATGGATTGGAAGAATCAATATAGTGAAAATGAGTATACTACCCAAAGCAATTTATAGATTCAATGCAATTCCTATCAAGCTACCAACGGTATTCTTCACAGAGCTAGAACAAATAATTTCACAATTTGTATGAAAATACAAAAAAACTCGAATAGCCAAAGCTGTCTTGAGAAAGAAGAATGGAACTGGAGGAATCAACCTACCTGACTTCAGGCTCTACTACAAAGCCACAGTTATCAAGACAATATGGTACTGGCACAAAGACAGAAATATAGATCAATGGAACAAAACAGAAAGCCCAGAGATAAATCCACGCACATATGGACACCTTATCTTTGACAAAGGAGGCAAGAATATACAATGGATTAAAGATAATCTCTTTAACAAGTGGTGCTGGGAAAACTAGTAAACCACTTGTAAACGAATGAAACTAGAGCACCTTCTAACACCATACACAAAAATATACTCAAAATGGATTAAAGATCTAAACATAAGACCAGAAACTATAAAACTCCTAGAGGAGAACATAGGCAAAACACTCTCCGACATACATCACAGCAGGATCCTCTATGACCCACCTCCCAGAATATTGGAAATAAAAGCAAAAATAAACAAATGGGACCTAATTAAACTTAAAAACTTCTGCACAACAAAGGAAACTATAAGCAAGGTGACAAGACAGCCTTCAGAATGGGAGAAAATAATAGCAAATGAAGCAACTGACAAACAACTAATCTCAAAAATATACAAGCAACTCCTAAAGCTCAATTCCAGAAAAATAAATGACCCAATCAAAAAATGGGCCAAAGAACTAAATAGACATTTCTCCAAAGAAGACATACAGATGGCTAACAAACACATGAAAAGATGCTCAACATCACTCATTATCAGAGAAATGCAAATCAAAACCACTATGAGGTACCACTTTACGCCAGTCAGAATGGCTGTGATCCAAAAGTCTACAAGCAATAAATGCTGGAGAGGGTGTGGAGAAAAGGGAACCCTCTTGCACTGTTGGTGGGAATGCAAACTAGTACAGCCACTATGGAGAACAGTGTGGAGATTCCTTAAAAAACTGGAAATAGAACTGCCTTATGATCCAGCAATCCCACTGCTGGGCATACACACTGAGGAAACCAGAATTGAAAGAGACACGTGTACCCCAATGTTCATCGCAGCACTGTTTCTAATAGCCAGGACATGGAAGCAACCTAGATGTCCATCAGCAGATGAATGGATAAGAAAGCAGTGGTACATATACACAATGGAGTATTACTCAGCCATTAAAAAGAACACATTTGAATCAGTTCCAATGAGGTGGATGAAACTGGAGCCTATTATACAGAGTGAAGTAAGCCAGAAAGAGAAACACCAATACAGTATACTAACGTATACATATGGAATTTAGAAAGACGGTAACAATAACCCTGTGTACGAGACAGCAAAAGAGACACTGATGTATAGAACAGTCTTTTGGACTCTGTGGGAGAGGGAGAGGGTGGGATGATTTGGGAGAATGGCATTGAAATACGTATAATATCATATATGGAACGAGTCGCCAGTCCAGGTTCAATGCACGACACTGGATGCTTGGGGCTGCTGCACTGGGACGACCCAGAGGGATGGTATGGGGAGGGAGGAAGGAGGAGGGTTCAAGATGGGGAACACATGTATACCTGTGGCGGATTCATTTCGATATTTGGCAAAACCAATACAATATTGTAAAGTTTAAAAATAAAATAAAATTAAAACAAAACAAAACAAACAAACAAAAAGACTAAGATCCTGGCATCTGTTCCCACCACTTCATGGAAAATAGAAGGTGAAAAGATAGAATGAGTGACAGATTTCCTCTTCTTGGGCTCTAAAATCACTGTGGATGGTGACTGGAGCCATGAAATTAGAAGACATTTGCTTCTTGGCAAGAAAGCTATGACAAACCTAGACACAGTGTTAAAAAGCAAAGACATCAGTCAGCCGACAAAGATTCATAGTCAAGGCTATGGTCTTTCTGGTAGTCATGTATGGATGTGAGAGCAGGAACATAAAGAAGGCATAGCACTGAAAAATTGATGCTTTCAAATTGTGGTGCTGGAGAAGACTCTTGAGAGTCCCTTGAACTGCAAGGAGATCAAACCAGTCATTCCTAAAGGAAATCAACCATTAATACTCATTGGAAGGACTGATGCTGAAGCTGAAGCTCCAATACTTTGGCCACCTATGTGAAGAGCCAACTCATTGTAAAAGACCCTTCTTGGAAAGATTGAAGTCAGAAGGAGAAGAGGGCAACAGAGGATGAGATGGTTGGAAGGCATCAGGGATTCAATGAAGATGAACTTGGGCAAACTCCAAGAGATGGTGAGGGACATGGAAGCCTGGTGAGCTACAGTCCATGGATTCACAAAGAGCTGGAAATGACTGAGCGAGTGAACAACAGCAACAATAAATACTTACACATTATCAATGGGAACAATATTTCCCTCAAAGGAGAAAACACAGTTCTTTGGGCTGAAAAGTCTTAAGTCTTTTTCTGTGTAAAGCACAGATATATACACAATACAGGCATAGATTTAAAGTATAACTGTGATGTTAAATTTTTATTGTTCAGTTCAGTTCAGTTCAGTTGCTCAGTCATGTCTGACTCTTTGCGACCCCATGAACCACAGCATGCCAGGCATCCCTGTCCATCACCAACTCCCAGAGTTCACCCAAACTCATGTCCATAGAGAGTGGTGCCATCCAACCATCTCATCCTCTGTTGTCCCCTTCTCCTCGTGCCCTCAGTCTTTCCCAGCATCAGGGTCTTTTCAAATGAGTCAGCTCTTCGCATCAAGATGACAAAGTACTGGAGTTACAGCTTCAACATCAGTCCTTCCAATGAACACCCAGGACTGATCTCCTTTAGGATGGACTGGTTGGATCTCCTTGCAGTCCAGGGACTCTCAAGAGTCTTCTCCAACACCACAGTTCATAAGTACCAATTCTTTGGTGCTCAGCCTTCTTTATAGTTCAACTCTCACATCCATACATGACCACTGGAAAAACCATAGCCTTGACTAGATGGACATTTGTTGGCAAAGTAATGTCTCTGCTTTTGAATATGCTATCTAGGTTGGTCATAACTTTCCTTCCAAGGAGTAAGTGTCTTTTAATTTCATGGCTGCAATCACCATCTGCAGTGATTTTGGAGCCTAGAAAAATACAGTCAGCCACTGTTTCCACTGTTCCCCCATCTATTTGCCATGAAGTAATGGGACCGGATGCCATGATCTTCGTTTTCTGAATGTTGAGCTTTAAGCCAACTTTTTCACTCTCCACTTTCACTTTCATCAAGAGGCGCTTTAGTTCTTCTTCACTTTCTGCCATAAGGATGGTGTCATCTGCATATCTGAGGTTATTGATATTTCTCCCAGCAATCTGGATTTCAGCTTGTGCTTCTTCCAGCCCAGCATTTCTCATGATGTACTCTGCATATAAGTTAAATAAGCAGGTTGACAATATACAGTCTTGACGTACTCCTTTTCCTATTTGGAACCAGTCTGTTGTTCCCTGTCCAGTTGTAACTGTTGCTTCCTGACTGCATATAGGTTTCTCAAGAGGCAGCTCAGGTGGTCGGATATTCCCATCTCTCTCAGAATTTTCCACAGTTTATTGTGATCCACACAGTCAAAGGCTTCGGCATAGTCAATAAAGCAGAAATAGATGTTTTGTTTTTATTGTATGGTGTTATAGACTGAATATTTACACCGCTACCCCCATTCATATGTTGAAACGCCCAATTCCCAGCGGGAATAGTATTTGAAAGTGGGGCTCAGGGGAGGCCATTAGGTCATGGGAGCGGAATGGAGCTTTTATAACAGAGCCCCTAGATCCCTGGATATCTTTTCTGCCTCTTGTGAGGTTACAGTCACAGGAAGTAGATTCTCACCAAGTATCAAATCTACTGGAGCACTGATCTTGGAATTCACATGCTTAAGACTTGTGAGAAAAAAATTTCTGTTGTTTATAAGCTATCTTGTATAGGGGTGTTAGAGAAGCATGAAAAAACTAATAGAGGTGGATACGGTAAAGAAAAAATAATGTCTTTAAAAGTTCTTTATGAAAGTGAGAGTGAAAAATAGACTGAGACACTGACATATGAATTACTTCCTGGGGTTATATACAAAAAAATTTAGGTAAGACCATATAATAAATGAGTACGAGTACATAATAGTACACACTCAGTTGGTAGCTTTAAAAAGAAGTTAAGAGCTAATAATAGGCTGTTTTAAATATATTTTCATTAAATTATGTATTTAAAATGATAACTACCTACCAACTATCCTGCTACAGATACAGTGATTTGTACTTTATGCAATGTCATAATAACGGCTTAAATAAGCTCTATTCTCTTATCTAGAAAATGAAATTTTAGTATACAAAGAAACTTCTCAGAAATACTTAATTTAACTTCTTAAGCACCGTATTATATCTTTTCTATTGAAGGATAATATAAAGATATCAGTTTCTATATGTTTATAGTAACTTCTACTTTTAAATGGTGTGCACTCAGTTGTGTCCAACTCTTTGCAACCCTATGGACTGTGGCCTGCTAGGCTCCTCTGTCCATGGGATTTCCCAGACAAGAATACTGGAGTGGCTTGCCATTTCCCCCTCCAGGGGTCTTCCCAGCCCAGGAATGGAACCTGTGTCTCCTGCATTTGCAGGAGGATTCTTTACCATTGAGCCACCTGGGAAGCCCACTTTTAAATGTATGTGACATTATTTTATTTACAAGTCTTCTATGTCTGGCTGTTGCATTCCCCTGTTGTGCCTGTCTCCACTCCCTCAAAATCCTAACCCATGACTGATGTTCCTTTTACATGCCTGCTAAGTCGCTTCAGTTGTGTCTGACTCTTTGTGACTGTATGGACTGTAGGCTGCTAGGCTCCTCTGTCCATGGGATTCTCTAGGCAAGAATACTGGAGTGAGTTGCCATGCCCTTCTCCAGTTTACATAAGTTACCCTAATTTAACTTTCAAAGGGATAAAATAAATCCTTTGAAGAAAAAAAATCCACTCAATCAAAGAAGAGCAATATCTCAGAAAAATGAATGATTTTTCTCTTGTTGCCTTACGAGTAGTAGCTGGCCTTCTGTAAAGAATCAATGAAAGAAAATAAATTTCTGGTTTGCATGCTTTCAGAGTAGATGCCTAATGGCAGTTTTCCCTAAGCTTTTCTGCATTCAACAGACTTTCTGAGCTGAATATCTTAGGTAAGCCAAAACTGATTCCAATGAAGGTGGTTCACAAAAAAAAAAAGAGTAAAGATCAATTGTCTTGCTAATTAAGAGAGCAAGAAAATCAATAAAATGATGACATTTATATTATCTTTATTTACTGTCGATGTCTATTCCAAATGAAGCCTTGGCTCCTATGAATAAAAGTAAATCATTTTGGCAGAATGTACCTTTCTCCTAAAGTAAGAGAGAGGAAGGAGCAGGGAGAGAGGGAAGGTGGGAAGGAGGCAGGGAAGAGCATAACTTCTAGAAGATGGTTGCAACTGCAGATTTTGAATAACTATAAACTTTTTATTAAGAAGTTCCTTAAATCAATTAAAACAATTTAACTCAATCCCATACTTGGAAACCGCATTTGACTCAATCCAACAAGATTAAAGAAAGAACATTCAGCTTTTTGTCATTTATAGTACATTCACAAATTAATATGCATCTCTAACTTGTAAAGGAGATCAGCCCTGGGATTTCTTTGGAAGGAATAATGCTAAAGCTGAAACTCCAATACTTTGGCCACCTCATGCGAAGAGTTGACTCATTAGAAAAGACTCTGATGCTGGGAGGGATTGAGGGCAGGAGGAGAAGGGGACGACAGAGGACGAGATGGCTGGATGGCATCACTGACTCGATGGACGTGAGTCTCAGTGAACTCCAGGAGTTGGTGAGGGACAGGGAGGCCTGGTGTGCTGCAATTCATGGGGTCGCAAAGAGTCAGACACGACTGAGCGACTGATCTGATCTGATCTGATCTGAACTTGTAAAACATGACCATTACTATCATAAAATGATTAAACAAATACGGAGAGAAATAGGAAAAACAAAGTGATGAAAGGGTTTCCATCAATCCAAAAAACAAAAAACAATGCTTTATTGATTTATTATCTTCCTCAATTTGGAGTAGAGTGGGACTAAATTCTAAGAATTTTTTACTTTGATTCTTTTCCAGAGTACCTGAATGGACTGCCTTAAATAAAACCTCATGCTTTTTTATAGGAGTCATTATCATAAGATGATTTCATTGTTTTTAAGCAGCAGGAAAAGAAGAAAATAACCAATTTGGGGGAAGTAACTGTTTTCACACAAATCTGGACTCTATTGAGGCTTACCTTTCCAATATATTAAAGTTTTTGGCTATGAAATAACATGATTATTGTATCAACATTACCTAACCAAGAATTCTAGGTCAAAAGTAGCTATTTTACAGAATTTGCTTTTTTAGATTTATTTTAGAAGTGCATTTTGCCAAGTGCTCTGACATGCCCAAGTTCATATACATAGCAATAATTCTTAAAGGGTTAGAAACAAAATCCAACCTAAATTTCATTTTATCTTCAAGAGTCCAGTTACTTCTTGGTGATGAAGGAAAATATGGAGAAAAAAGCAAAAATATAAAGAAAAAATAGCCCATGTTTTCTTCCCAGTCAATCCTAAAGGAAATCAACCCTGAATATTCATTGGAGGAACTGATGCTGAAGCTGAAGCTCCAATACTTTGGCCACCTGATGCTAAGAACCAATTCACTGAAAAAGACTCTGATGCTGGGAAAGATTGAAGATAGGAGGAGAAGAGGGCAACAGAAGATGAGATGTTTGGATGGCATCACCGACTCAATGGACATGAGTTTCAGCAAACTCTGGGAGATAGTGAAGGACAGGGAAGCCTGGTGTTCTGCAGTCGATGGGTCACAAGAGTCAGACACGATTTAGTGACTGAAGAACAACAATCAGTAAGTAGCAATAACATTAATACCAATGACCAATAAACATGTGTAAAATGTTCATGTTCATCAATAAGAAAAAAAAAGGAAGCTAAGCTATATAGTGACAAAGTTTTTAGTGAAAAAAAATGAAATGATAGACAAAAGTCATCACAAAAACTCTGCATGGTAGATTTTTCTTTATCATTTTTCATAATTTCCAAGATTTCTAAAAACAATATCTGCTGCTTTCAGTTCAGTTCAGTTCAGTTCAGTCGCTCAATCGTGTCTGACTCTTTGCGACCCCATGAACCGCAGCACGCCAGGCCTCCCTGTCCATCACCAACTCCCGGAGTTCACCCAGACTCACGTCCATTGAGTCAGTGATGCCATCCAGCCATCTCATCCTCTGTTGTCCCCTTCTCCTCCTGCCCCCAATCCCTCCCAGCATCAGAGTCTGTTCCAATGAGTCAACTCTTCGCATGAGGTGGCCAAAGTATTGCAGTTTCAGCCTCAGCATCAGTCCTTCCAAAGAAATCCCAGGGTTGATCTCCTTCAGAATGAACTGGTTGGATCTCCTTGCAGTCCAAGGGACTCTCAAGAGTCTTCTCCAACACCACAGTTCAAAAGCATCAATTCTTCGGTGCTCAGCCTTCTTCACAGTCCAACTCTCACATCCATACAGGACCACAGGAAAAACCATAGCCTTGACTAGATGAATCTTTGTTGGCAAAATAATGTCTCTGCTTTTGAATATGCTATCTAGGTTGGTCATAACTTTCCTTCCAAGGAGTAAGCATCTTTTATTTGTTTATTTTTTAATTTAATTTTATTTTTAAACTTTACAATACTGTATTGGTTTTCCCAAATATTTCATGGCTGCAGTCACATCTGCAGTGATTTTGGAGCCCAAAAAAATAAAGTCTGACACTGTTAACACTGTTTCCCCTGTTTCCCCATCTATTTCCCATGAAGTGATGGGCCGGATGCCATGATCTTAGTTTTCTGAATGTTGAGCTTTAAGCCAACTTTTTCACGCTCCACTTTCACTTTCATCAGGATCTTTTCAAATGAGTCAGCTCTTTGTATCCAGTGGCCAAAGATTTGGAGTTTCAGCTTCCACCTCAGTCCTTCCAAAGAACATCCAGGACTAATCTCCTTTAGGATGGACTGGTTGGATCTCCTTGCAGTCCAAGGGACTCTCAAGAGTCTTCTCCAACACCACAGCTCAAAAGCATCAATTCTTTGGTGCTCAGCTTTCTTTATAGTCCAACTCTCACATCCATACATGACTGCTGGAAAAACCATAGCCTTGACTAGATGGACCTTTGTTGGCAAAGTATGTCTCTGCTTTTTAACATGCTATCTCGGTTGGTCATAACTTTCCTTCCAAGGAGTAAGTGTCTTTTAATTTCATGGCTGCAGTCACCATCTGCAGTGATTTTGGAGCCCCCAAAAAATAAAGTCTGACACTGTTTTCACTGTTTCCCCATCTATTTCCCATGAAGTGATGGGACCAGAGGCCATGATCTTCGTTTTCTGAATGTTGAGCTTTAAGCCAACTTTTTCACTCTCCACTTTCACTTTCATCAAGAGGCTTTTGAGTTCCTCTTCACTTTCTGCCATTAGGGTAGTATCATCTGCATATCTAGAGTTATTGATATTTCTTCTGGCAATCTTGATTCCAGCCTGTGTTTCTTCCAGTCCAGCGTTTCTCATGATGTGCTCTGCATATAAGTTAAATAAGCAGGGTGACAATATACAGCCTTGACGTACTCCTTTTCCTATTTGGAACCAGACTGTTGTTCCATGTCCAGTTCTAACTCTTGCTTCCTGACCTGCATACAAATTTCTCAAGAGGCAGATCAGGTGGTCTGGTATTCCCATCTCTTTCAGAATTTTCCACAATTTATTGTGATCCACACAGTCAAAGGCTTTGGCATAGTCAATAAAGCAGAAATAGATGTTTTTCTCGAACTCTCTTGCTTTTTCCATGATCCAGCGAATGTTGGCAATTTGATCTCTGGTTCCCCTGCCTTTTCTAAAACCAGCTTGAATATCAGGAAGTTCACGGTTCACATATAGCTGCTTTAGAAACTATAAAAAATTATATGTTATTAAAAAATATAATCCATTCCTACTGCATAAAATAAGACTGTACAAAATATCTCATATTTCTACTTACCATTCAAAGGTATCTACTGATCAGTTTTTATACTTTCTTCTGATCATCTTTCTATTTATTATCATAATTAAAAAAACATTTTGGAGTTTGTTCTGTAAGCTCAATGTTACATCTTTTTTTCTTTGATATGAATATCTTCCTCATACAATTTCTTCCCAGAGTATGTCATATGAGTATTTAGATTAGACTACATGAGATAGCCATTTCTGTAGGGTAAAATGATTAAATACCCACAATATCATATGATTCAAATGAGTAGTTGTAACCTAAATCATAATGGCAATGAGAGCCACAAGTAAAACAAAGCAAGAGCCCTTTCTAGAACAATATATATATTATTTTTTACGTTTACCTACAGAAATATCATACCAGATGTTTAAACATGAAAACATTTAAAACAAATAGACACCAAAGTTCTATGAATAGATAAAATACTAAGTTGCCCATTCATTTCCAGAGTTTCGTTGCTTCAGAGGAAACCTTGGGAAGTCAGTTACATAACCATGGATGGAACCTTGTTCTGTGACCATGGTAGTGTGGCTTCATGTCAAAACCGAAGTTCAAATGCTGGTCAGGGATATGGCAAAGATCCAAGCTGCACTGAGGCTGTCACTTTCAGTCATTGCTATGATTCAATGACTGGGTGCAACCACAGCATGTCTGCACTCTGTAAATAAAACTGAATTCAGCTAATAGGCAAAGCTAACCAGAAACATAGTAGAGAGTACTCAGTAGTTTATCTCTTTAGGATCATTTGAGGGGTGCCAAAAGCCCAGTATTCAAAAATGTCTTTCCTGTGTTTGTCTAACTTCGCCATTATTGTTGATTCCTTTCTTTTTGTTTTTTAAACTGTTTAGTCTGTGGTACTTTAAAATATAAATATCACTGAGGGTAACACATTAAGACAGAAGTTAAGTGTTACCTCTTTTCTTTTAAAAAGGCAAACAAGAACATGAGTCATCAGAAAAAAGTAGGGACAAAGTTCACACAGGGGAGGTAGACCATTAGTGATCAATGTGTTTCCTACACAATTTTCCCTAATGACTGTTGCCTTACATTTCATTTAGTGATAAACCATCTGATCTTAGATTTTAGAAGCCCAGGACAACATCCAAATAATATTTGGGTTATATTCCGGAAAGATCTCTGACTGAACTCAGAGTGTACCATATACAAATCCTAAACTAGTCCTAACTGTGGTAATATTAGAAACCCTGATGGTATGTATTATTAAGGCTCCTTGCCCAGCCCATGCTTTTCCATATCTCAGAACTGCCCCTCTACATGCAGCTGGAGTCTAGCAATATGCCAGCATTTCATTTCTTACACACCACTTTACAGCCAACTGAACCAATGATAGATCACCATCGATAGGCCAAAGAAGAATTCATTCGAATCGTTCTTCTAGGAATATAAAACTGGCATTTAATCAGGTTAGTTAATCTCTGACAGTGGAAGAGCTAATGTAAGCTCAGGAAGTGTATCCTGACCAAGACTGGGATACCTTGGGAGAAATAAAGACAGTCAACAAAGGCAGACATACAGAGAAAAATAGAGATGAGAGGCTATGTGGTTCCCAAGAATGATTAAGACAAAGTCCCCTTTGGTGGATTTCTAATTCCTGATTCCAGCACTTCATCAATGGTGCTTTACTGTACTTTGAGACCATGGATCCCATGGGTACCATTGATACCTTACAATATATTTCCATTTAACTATTAAGTTAATTTGAGGATGTGGTTAATAACTGAAGCTACAACAACAAAACCAGCAGAACAATACTAGCAAGCATTATAGAGTACTTCTAAACATCAGGTAGTACTCAAATCTGTAAGATTTTCTATTTTATCTTCACAGTGACCCTCCATGATATGTCAGGACCATCCCCAAATTCATGTCTGGCAGCATCAGAGTATGAGTTGAAGCACATGACAATAGCTATGTAGTGTTTAACTATAGAGTATATGCAGAGTTCCATACAGTATAGCATCAGGCCATCTGTATCTGATTCAAGTGTCATTAAAACAAAAGAACAACAAAAATAACAACAAAAACAGTTCCTTGGCCCAGACATGTCCACAGATATACAATTCCTCTTAGAAGGTAGAAATTTTCAGTTACTCCAATAATCTTTATGCATATTTTGAAAACCAATGATCTAACCAGAAGATATGGGTTGAGGGCTGCTATCAGGGTTATGGTGGCAGTATCAATAAATATTGCTTTTGAATTGCAGTGCTGAAGAAGAGTCTTGAAAGGCTCTTTGACAGCAAGGAGATCAAAGCAGTTAATCCTAAAGGACATCAACCTTCAATATTCATTTGAAGGTGAAGCTCCATTACTTTGGCCACCCAATGAGAAGAGCCAACTCATTGGAAAAGACCCTGAACCTGGGAAAGATTGAAGGCAAAAGGAGAAGGGATTGAAGGCAAAAGCAGAGGATAAAATGGTTGGATAGCATCACCAACTCAAAGGACATGAATTTGAGCAAACTCTGGGAGACAGTGGATGACAGAGGAGCTTTGTATGCTACAGTCCATGGGATCGCAAAGAGTTGGACATGACTTAGTGACTCAACAACAACAACAAAAATCAATAAGTATCGGTGTCAGAAGTAGATGTAGGGTTAGGCGAGGATATAGGGTTAGGGGAGGGCAAAAATACACAATGGATGAAGGATTTCACTTCCATTACAATCTCCTTGGTCCCTCAGTATCATTCGACATGCCATCACAGAACCTAATTTTGGGGAATTCGAAGTATGGGAAAAAAGTGGTGGGCTCACCAACGAAAGGAATTTAGATTGCCCTGGGGGCCAATATCGGTTGTATAAATCTTCAGTCCCAATAGAAGCATACAAATTCAGTTTTGAGAAATCCTAACCTAGAAAAACAAGGGACTTCAAAGTAATAATTTCCTATATCATAGCATTCCATTCTGAATGTGGACACCATGCACATTTTCTTTCTCAAATATATAATTGTGATTTTCTTCTTTTTCACAACCACAGGGATTTTCTGACACACTTATCATTTGTGCAGATGGAACCATTTCTTTCCTAAAGAGTGGGAAGTCTTTCCTGTCATATTTTATTGGTTCTTCTGGTCATTAAATTTGACAAGCTACAAATCCCCTGTTTACCATTAAACAGACTGTGAATAACAAGATAGTATTAAGCATTTCTGGCACACAGATTGCAGTTGGACAATCAATAGGACCATCATTCCAGGAAAATTATTGCTGTAATTGAAAGGGAGGGATGATCATCAAGAAGTATTGCGTGTTCCCTTTATATGTGAATTTAGCGGGGGGCAAAGCCTAAAAATAAAAAGTAGGACAGTTCACAGTTGCAAACATTTTGATTAATAATAATGATAAAGGAAGGCAGGAAATAAATGGCTGGGACTGAAACAGAAGATGTGGCCTATCTTCAGGATATTGTTTTCTCAACAGTGTAAGGCATGGGAAACATTACATCTAAATGTAATAGTACTACTTAATCTTAAGACCAAATGCACAAATCACTCATTAATTTAAAAAAAATTGTATGTTGTAGTGTTTATCTATAAATGAGTTGATTATATTTTTAGAAATCATGGGAAATGTGTAGACGCTGATGTCATTGTACTTTGGCTTTACTAAGGATGCTTATTGTGAACAAAGTTGTTTCCTCCCTTGGCTCCGGCACTAGACTACTGCTCCCTCCCACACCACCCACCTACTGACTCCCTCCCTGAGACATAAACACTCTAGATCATAAGGAAAGTATGTTTCTAAAGATTTAAATCTGCTGTCTTTATTGCGGACAAAATTAGGTTCTTAACTAAGACATTTCAAAATCCTCTGTAGTTTTCCTACATGGCTCCTCTTATGAATGGAATGAAAAAATTATTTATAATTATTAATTTCATGCTTGTGTCTGTTTTACATGAGCTCCATGAGGGTTAGAACCTTGCTTTTGTTTTTGTTTTTTTCACCTAAACAACTGTGAACCCTAGTCCATTGAACAGTGCCAGGAATCTGGGAATTAACAAATATGTGTAAGTGCATTGTGTGTATGTGTGTATATATGTATGTGTATAAATATATTATTTTGAATGCTGCAGTCTCATCTGACAATCTTTTACTCATTGTCACTGGATGCTTTTGACTTAAAAAATGTGATAACCTTTTTTCATGGTTCACTTAATTCAGCTTATTCAAAGATTTATGGGATCCAGAAGATTTCTATTTTCTCTCCAATACACAAAAATACATGGATTTAAACCCACCCCCCCAAAAAAATAAGTTCAGTTTAAGTTTGTTAGGACACAGTGATATAACTATTTCAGTCTTAATTATCCATATCTCAGTGACCCTACGAAATCCCAAACCTTTGTGTTTTTGTTTGCTTGTTTTAAATTACTTTTCTTTTGACTAAGCTCTGTCTCTTCCCTTAAGGCCAACGTCCCAATTTTTCCAGTGTAGCTCCTAGGCCTATATCTATCTCCCTACAGAATCACAGTATCTTAAGAACTGAGGTTTTATCAGGCACTCCAGAGAACACTAACACACACTTGCAGAGTCATTACTGAATGGTCAAGGCAGAGTGTATGGAATGGGGACAACATTTACAATTAGTATTTCCAATACTGACATTCTTTCATGTTGTTTTCCTACTTATTTGTCAATGGCCACATGATACTGGATAGGTAGGAGAGTGCACTTCACAAATGAGTTTAGCAAAGTTTTCCATATTTCCTTGCTCAGAAGTTTTGATTTCTGTTAAGTCATGTGTAGTTCCATTAAGCCATCATGTTCAGCACACAGAGTACCCCTTGGGATGTCCATTACTTGGGGTCAAAGTAGTGAATCAGAGGGCTGGGCACATGCTTTGAATTAAATGCCACACCTAAACATTTCAGTGCGATTAAACCATAGAAGAAGAAGACAGCCAGAAATGACAACTCTTCCTTTGGTAATCACTTAAAATTTCTTAGCACTTTACCAAGTGTATATTAAAAAGTCTATCAAAGAACATAATGAAGTTAACAAGTCCATGGACATATTTATTTTACTTGTATATTAATTCTAATTGAAAAAAATTCAAAAATATTTTAACCACTTCCTGTCAAAAAAAATTCAAAATGATTATCCTTCAGTAACTTAAAAAAGGAGATAAAGGAGAAAGATAAAATTAAATAGCACTTTTAAAACAAGTGAGAGATAAAGGATAGAGAGATAAGACATAAAAAGGAAAACTACTGAATAAAAAAAATACTACATTGTATGACAGACAGAAAATAGAGAGAAACAAAAAGCATAATCCCAGTCTTATGACAAAAGTAAATCTCTACAAAACTTTGGCATAAGATTAGAGTTATAAAGCACTTTAATTAAAAACTCTGTAAACACAGAATAGAGGCATATTTTAAATTGAAGATCCAAGGAGAAGTCACAACTCATTTCTCGGCTTCATGGAGTTTTCAAGCCAGAAAGTGATGATTCCAAGATTTCTAGAATCTTGCAATAATCATAGAAGAGAGGAAAGATAAAATCTCACCTTTCTTCTCTAATGAAGTTTACGGATACTCATTGTTCAAAGATGGAAGCCTCCCCGCTCTTCTTGGGTCTGACCCAGAATATATTACTCAGGTACATGCAAGCCCATACACAAAATTCATGGTAAGAAACTGTCATTTTGATATTTGGCAAAACTAATACAATTATGTAAAGTTTAAAAATAAAATAAAATTAAAAAAAAATAGAATTTTGAAAGAGAAAAAAAAAACTGTTATTTTCTAATTGATGCTAGCTGAAGAAAGAATTTTAGTCCTTTAACAGAGAAGGCAATGGCACCCCACTCCAGTACTCTTGCCTGGAAAATCCCATGGACGGAGGGCCTGGTGGGCTGCAGTCCATGGGGTCGCGAAGAGTCGGACACAACTGAGCGACTTCACTTTGACTTTTCACTTTCATGCATTAGAGAAGGAAATGGCAACCCACTCCAGTGTTCTTGCCTGGAGAATCCCAGGGACGGGGGAGCCTCGTGGGCTGTCGTCTATGGGGTCGCAGAGAGTCAGACATGACTGAAGCGACTTAGCAGCAAGGGCAATGAAAAAGCCTTTATTACAGTGCCCCAGAGCATTCATAATATAGAGGTGAGTTAGCATATGCTTATTGGACAATCACATTTAAGTCAAATAAACTCCTTTTTCTATGACTTAACATCATTTATTCCTTCGGAATTTCAGAAATCTCAGGTCAGCCATTCTCCAGCAACCAACCTACAACTGAGGTGCCATAGAAGGACACTGCCCATACTTAGCCTTTCAGAAAATAAAAATCATGACAATGCCTAGGGTAAATGATCTATACTCCATTTTGATAGTCAATATTGCTTTAATTTGGAAAATCTATGCCAGTGGACTTGAGTTAATAAACATTTGTGAGTTGATGTTACTTTACATTCCACATTATTTGGATAATGAGTGGTCAGTTTTCCACCCAACACACGTAGAGTTCACTGATGGCAGCTTTAATATACTTTATCTAGGTTAATGTCAATAAACATCTTGAAAAGTATAAATTTTCATCATTTGTTTTTAGATAAAGAAACTGAAATTAAATGTTTTCAAGTTAGAGTCTGTTAGTAACATCTCCAGTTACTTTTCTTCTTTTTTATTTAGCAGAATACTGATGTTGGTTTTGGAAAAGCTCCCACCTAAACATCATTTTTCAGACTCCTGTGCTGATATGGGTAGTCACGTAATAATATTTCTGGATGATAAGATATAAGCGGATTTATTGGGAAAGATTTCTGGGAAAGCACCTTAAATAGGAAATGGATTCATTCAATACCGCATGTATCCTCTTTGCCCTTGGGACATTTCCCTTCCACTCCCAGCCAGAAATGAAGAGCTCTGGCAACCATCTTGAGCTGGCTCTGAGGGAAAAGCCAAGAAAATCAGCCTGACTTCCTTGAGACTTCAGACTGCCTACTTCTGAATTTCTTGCTTTGAGGCAGTAATGTAACACCTATGTCACTTGGAGAAGGCAATGGCACCCCACTCCAGTACTCTTGCTTGGAAAATCCCATGGACGGAGGAGCCTGTTAGGCTGCAATCCATGGGGTCGCTAAGAGTCGGACACGACTGAGCAACTTCACTTTTCACTTTTCACTCTCATGCATTGGAGAAGGCAATGGCACCCCACTCCAGTACTCTTGCCTGGAAAATCCCATGGATGGAGGAGCCTGGTAGGCTGCAGTCCATGCGGTCGCGAAGAGTCGGACACGACTGAATGACTTCACTTTCACTTTTCACTTTCATGCATTGGAGAAGGAAATGGCAACCCACTCCAGTGTTCTTGCCTGGAGAATCCCAGGGACAGGGGAGCCTGGTGGGCTGCCGTCTATGGGGTCGCACAGAGTTGGACATGACTGAAGTGACTTACATAGCATATGTCACTTAAACCACTGTTTTAGGATATTCTGTTAAATGCAGCTGAACTCTGTCCTTAAATTTTACATCCAGTGGTAGGAGAAAGGTTCGATAGCTATAAAACAATGTAACTTCTTCTGATTCCATAGTCCATAAAGAAAACTAGAGTAGAATTTCTCAATGTTAAAACAGCTAGTCAAAGTATTGATAATATTTAAGGGCTTACGTACAGGCTTAAAATTACCCTTTAGACATCAGTGTCCCGCGATGCAAAAACATGTTCCTACTGCACTCCTTCTTGTTTGTATTCAAGCATTCATCAAGTATTATTTTAAAACTTATTAGCAACAGAATATGTGTTCCAAGGACTAAAAATATGACCACTACCAAGCCGCTTACAGTCTAGTTTGGTGGATATCTCAAATAATTAAGTGAAGAATTACTGTAATTTCGATCAATTCTATAAAAATAATGTTACTGCGATAAGACATAATAAAGAAATCTATTGTAGCCTATGGTATCAGAGAAGGCTTTGGAGATGTTAAAAAATAAACAGGCATATTAAAATTTTCAAGAGTTTATTTGAGCAAACATCAATTCTAACTGGGTATTAGGAGCATTCTGCCAACAGAAGCTAAGGTAAAGATTGTTATGGAGAAGATGCAGAAACAAAGCAACACAATTATTTGACTGATTATAGCGTAGTGTTAGTAGCTCAGTCATGTCCAACTCTTTGCGACCCCATGGACTGTAAGGCGGGCTCCTCTGTCCATGGGGTTCTCCAGGCAAGAATACTGAAGTGGGTTGCCATTCCCTTCTCCAGGGATTATAGCTTAAGGCATTGCCTTATTTAAGAAAATATATTTGGTTGTTTGTAACTGTTCTTAGGTTTAGATTTCTTCACATTGAGATATTTTCAGGAATTTACTCTGTTTTAGGTTTTAGTTTGATTATTTAGATGCTGGGGCACTAGAGCGACTTTGGTCTCCAATGGCCTTTTCCGTTGAATTACTTTAATAGTGAGAGTGTAACACTTGTGCCGACTTCTGAAAAATAAGTGTTTGTGAGCCAGGTGACTAGAGAGAGCAAATATTCAGGCATGAGAAACAGTATGTGTAAAGGTCGTGAGGTTTAATAAAGGTAGGGAGAAGTGGTTCACAGTTAAGATGGAGAAGCAGGTTATAATATACGACCTTTTAGGTGGTTCTGAGATTTTACACTTTATCACAAAAAATATTGGAAACCATGGAATACTATGGAGGTGGGTCATAACCAAATGGCTTTTAGGATAAAAGGGAAAACACCCTAATGAAGTATTTAAACAAATGGTTTGGAGCAAGACAAGAGGAAGCCGTACTATTAGTTAAGATATTATTATTATTGTAGTAGTTCGAGCAAAAAAAAAAAAAATGGTGAATTAAATACAATGGTAACAGAGGAGTGGAAAAGTAGACAGATTTGATACGTATTGAGGAGTAAGTTGCTTCTGGATATAATGGCTAACTGGATAGTAGAGGGCTAAGAATGAAGATAAGAGTGACTTCTTTCTGAGTGGGCATTGACATAAAATATCAAGATAGAGATTGCAGGAGAAGGAAAGATTTTTTTGGAAAAGAGCTTTAATCCAGTGTTGAGTTTGAGGAATGTATAACACATGCAAACATAGATATTGAGGAAGCAGTTGATAAAAAGTGCGAGAAGTCTGCGGCAGTGTTCTAATTGTGGATGTGACCACATATAATGAACAACATTATATATGTTTACTGACACACTTTTGCTTCTTTTGTTAGAAGTCCCTTGTATTATCAGCAAGCAGGTTTTCACTGATGAGAATTAGGGAGAGCATTGCATCTTCATCCATCCACCAGTTTTGCATAAGTCTCCCTCTCCTGATAATTCCAAACAAGGTACTTAACAAGCTAACTCTCAGCTAACTCTCAGAAAGCACCTGCATCTTTGAACATTGTATCCGCCTCCTGTAATCTCTTACATTATTGTTAGAAGAATCACACCAGCGATTTAATGAACACATAAATGTTCCAGGAACTGCTGCATTCTTTGTATACCTAATTCCTGAACAGTTCCACGAAGAAATATTTCCAACACCATTTTTTAAAATTGTCACCCTGATTATTTAACTTACATGAACAAGAATGTGCATAAATGTATAACTGAATCACTGCAGTACAGCAGAAATTAACACACCATTGTAAGTCAGCTACACTTAAATAAAGTAATTTTTTAAAAAAGAAAAAGAAAAAAAAGCCAAGGGTATCAGTAGGTTCATTATTAGTAATGTTTATTCTGGTTACTTACTTAGCTTGTGTTTGCTGGATTTTCCTACTTTAAACATACAATTCTTCCTCAAAGAATTAAGCTGAGAAAATACTTTGAGTCCATGAAAATGTTGTAGCCCCTCAACCCTCCCCAACATTCACCATATATTCAGCCAATGATGAGTTTTGTCTGAATTATTTATGGCAATGATGGCTGTCATATGGAACTTTTCTTTCAGTCTGTCTACATTTATGAGTTGGCATTCTACTGCAAAATCAGAGCTTTCCCTTCCTCCTATCTATTTTATATCTTATAAAATATATCTTATATTTATATCTATTTTATATCTCAGAATCAGTATTAAATTCATGGATTTTAAAATGTTTTATTGTTGTAAAATGTGTAGTTTATTGTTACTTATGACATTTCTAATGTGATATAAACTCCATCTCAGAGACTCATTTTTTGCTAGGTAGTCTGCAAAATTTAACTTCAAAAATGTTTTTCACATAATGTCTTCCAGAATTAAATATGATTAGCTTTTGGATCAAACACTGGTTTGGAATACCCAGAGCTTCTACCTATTGGGATGGACACTTGTGAGCATGGTTGCTGAGTGAAAGAGTGAATTTAGTCAGAAATATCCAATATAAACTTTGCACAGAACATTCTTAGTGTATCTAAGTCTTAACCTTGGTTCTTTTTTATTTATTTTAGTTGCAAGAAAATTATTTTACAATATTGTGCTGTTTTTTTGCCATACATCAACATGAATAACCCCAGGGTGTACATGTTTCCCACCATCCTGAACCCCCTTCCTACCTCCCTCTCCACCTCATCCCTCTGGGTTGTCCCAAGAACCAGCTTTGAGTGCCCTGCTTCATGAATCCAACACCATTTTGCAGGGAAGGAAATGGAGATTTAGAGAGGCACATTGATCAAGATATTCCTAGGGTGAGTGGGAAGCTTGTCTTCCTTCCATCCTCAGTCTCTCAGACTTCCACGGCATCCCTATCTGTTCCCACTGAGAAGCTGATAAAAAATGTTCCACGGTAGTGATGGAAACAAGTACCAGCTCTTCTTAAATTAGCACCAAATACTACATGCAAATATTCCACAAGTGTTTCAGAGAGTGTTGAGTTTCTTTACTGAGAAAAGCTATATTTAGAGATAAGATATGGGTGATGTTCAGAATGTAATGTCAAGACTAAATTTTATATTTACTCCCTTTGTTTACCTTATAAGGTAGATGAACAATAGAGGCCTCCGTTGCATTACTTGAAAAACTAATTCTTCAAAACAGGCCTAAAAAGTCCATCTGTTTTAATAAAAATCTCAGTAGGATGTTAACTTAAGAGTAGCTGTGATGAATGGCAATTTAATTTCTACAGAAATAGCAAGATGCTTTGTGCATAGTATGATAGCTAGGTCATGATTCAGTGCTTACTGCCTTCAAAAATTTGGCATATTAATGAGACAGGTGTGTGAGGTGAAGAGAAACATCCTTTAAACTTCATTTTGATTTTACCCCAATCATTTCACTTTGGGGGGGGAGGGGCAAAGTTTTTGATTTTGTTAATTTCTCACAAATAATACAGCCAACAATGAATGCAATCTTTCCTTGCTGCTGCTGCTGCTAAGTCGCTTCAGTCATGTCCGACTCTGCGACCCCATAGACCGCAGCCCACCAGGCTCCGTGGTCCCTGGGATTCTCCAGGCAAGAACGCTGGAGGGGGGTGCCATTTCCTTCTCCAATGCATGAAAGGGAAAAGTGAAAGTGAAGTCGCTCAGTTGTGTCTGACTCCCAGCGACCCCATGGACTGCAGCCTACCAGGCTCCTCCATCCATGGAATTTTCCAGGCAAGAGCACTGGAGTGGGGTGCCATTGCCTTCTCCAAGCACATAATATAAATTAATGATGTAAACTATATATTTTAAAAACATTCTAAACAGTGTAGAGTAGAAATGGAAATACTCCCATATGCCTTGAGCATATTCATTTTCATTCAAACATGTTTCTTGCACATTGTTTTATCTGGTAAAATAGATCTTCAAAATGATAGTTTAATATTTTTATTTTAAATACTTAAAAATAAAATTCTTTTAAAAAAATCTATTAGTTTCCCCTGTATAAAAATTTAAAAATTTGGAAAAACATGTAAAGATATTAATTTTTAATAGCTATATTTACTTCCAGGCTCTTTTCATGTCTTGATATGATTTACATACAGTTTGTGTTTTGATAGTCTAGTGTTGTAGTGTGATAGTTTGAGTGACTTTTTTGCTTGTGAAAAGTACCAAATCATATTGTGAATTAGCTTTGGAGCCTCTTATCAGTTCAACATGCTTCTGAGAAAATTCACAATATATGAACTTGAAATTAGATTAACAACTTGATCATTTCCTGCAGTACTGAGGCAGGGATTCTAGGAGATCCCCTGCAAGTGATGCAAACCGTTAAGTTCATGGTCCTCCCACAAGTCTACTCTAAAGGCCTCCAGAATCAAGGATCCTCTTTCCCTTCTATCTCAAGTAAGCATGTCTTACTGGCAGACTGTACCCTGGAGCCATTCAGGGAAAGAGATTCTGGGAAAAACATTTCTATGAGAATGTGGTTTAATGCAAGGTTAACAGCAGACTTCCAAGCATATTATATAATAGAGAAGTTGAAGAGGTTGAAGACCTCTGTTTCCTGATTAAAACATCATTACTTCTTCTTGTCTGTAGATACTCCAGGTGCTCTGAAGTTCTAAAAGGAACTTACATTTGGATTCTACCAAAAGCAATGACTAGGGTGGAGACTGAACACAGTTAGGCCTGGATCTCTTTCTTTGCTATCTTCATTTACTTTCTAGGTGTTCCAACGTAGATAGGTGGCTTGAATTATCATCTACAATGACAGCTCTCAAATCTATATTTCCAGCCTGGACCTCTTCCTTCCTATCATTAAAATATATCCATAATCCAACCAATGCTCACTTCCATGCCCACCACTTTAATCTCAGATAAGCATAATAAACTATCTGCTTCTTAACTAGATTCCCAGCTCTGGACTTTAGCCTTTTATATTCAATAAAGTAGACCGAGTACATATAGGTGATTATTTTAAAATGACATGTCATATCACTCCTC
The DNA here is from genome assembly GCF_029407905.1 of Bubalus kerabau. Classification (NCBI taxonomy): domain Eukaryota; kingdom Metazoa; phylum Chordata; class Mammalia; order Artiodactyla; family Bovidae; genus Bubalus; species Bubalus kerabau. The sequence goes on from NC_073624.1 coordinate 102,219,996, forward strand.
TGCCCAAAAACATCTAGTGCCTTCCTTTCTTGAAAAAAGAACAAAACAATACCACCACTTCCCAAAATAACAACAACAAAGGCAATGTCCCACCAGGTCCTTGGATATCTGGCAATCATTTTCTTCCTGACCTCATTTTCTATTACTCTCACAGGAATTTCCTTTGCTCAAGTCCCACTGACTACATTTGCTATTTCTCTGCTACTTCATTCATCCCTATCATAGTCTTTGAACTTGCTTTTCCCTCTGTTTCAAGTACTTATTTAACTCTTCAATTGAAACCTTTGCAGTAAGGCCTTTCTTGACCTCTGTGTATTAATAATATCTTACCCAACCATGCCACTCCCTCCCTCCCTATACTTAAATTACTGACCAATGCCAACATGTAGAATGTATTTATTTATTTTCGTCTTTTCCCTCCACTGGATTTGAAGTTCCATGAGGGTGAGAACTGTAACTCACTGCTACATCCATAAAACAAAGAACAGAGCCCAGCATTTTGTATTGAATAAATACTGGATAAGTAATTGGTGAATAAATAAATAAATAAAATCTGAGTAGTGTAGAGAAATGGTAACAGATAGATGTGATCATCAAGCATTTGAGTTTAACCATAATAGGTAAGAGCACTGTAATATCTAAAAAAAAAAAGATGATCTACTGCATAGTGAAGCTCATTTATGTAAAATGAGCACCAGCAATTCTTACTTAATTTGGTATGTAGTCACCTGCTTCTGTTCCTGAGAGCTATAACACGGTCTGTCCAAGACCCGAGAGCTGTGACATGCCGAGGGCTTTAATGTCCGTCACTCCAAATCTTTGTTGGGACAAGACAGAACCGAGGAGTATACACTCGCCTGACACTTCTATTTTATTTCATTCTATATTAACATAATATGCTCTCAGGCTGTGGACAAGCCTTTCTTCATATAATGGCACAAAAGCTCCAGGTTCTGTAGAAAAATAAGAAGATTATGCTATTTTGGATTTTCTAAATAAATATTACCAAAACAAAGAATTTACTTATTTTATGATAACTGGAGACTTACTGTGAACTGATATTTCACTGGCTTTGCTATCATAGTTCAGTTCAGTTCAGTTGCTCAGTCGTGTCCTGCCTTTTGAGAAATCTGTATGCAGGTCAGGAAGCAACAGTTAGAATTGGACATGGAACAATAGACTGGTTCCAAATTGTGAAAGGAGTACGTCAAGGCTGTATATTGTCACCCTGCTTTGCAACCACGTCTCCCAACATTTTCCACTGACAGTTTCTACTTGAGTTTCCTTTCTTCCTCCTCCTAGACTTTGCACATTGTCTTCCCTCTGCCTGAATGGTCTTCCAGCATTGATGTGCTTATAAAGTTTTTTCTCTGCTTTTGAGACTCATATCAAGTGCCAATTCCCTAACCAACCTTTCCTTGACTCACATAGGTAGATCAAGGTGCTACTTCTTATGCTCTTATTGTACCCCAAATACAGATCTTGAAGGAAGATCTGTATAGATATAGATATAGATATATATAATAGATATCACTAGTGCCTTTGATACTGCCTTACCAGAATATACACTTATTTAATATATTTTGAATGAGTGAATAAAAGCATATAGAGAAGACAAACTGGCATCCAAAGAAGAGTGGAAGTTACTGAATTCTCACATTTAGTATTGTAATCAGACTATTCTAGATCCTAGAGACTCAGAGACATAAAATTCTGCACTGAGGGGAAAAAAGCATTACTCTTTGTAATGTCATATACCTTGAACTCTAAGGGATAGAAGATATATAAATTCACAATTTAGACACATTAAACTAGAAAATTCCTCATTCAAGTAATATGCTTTATTTTTACCCAATAAAAATTTTTATAAATCATATTCAGATCCGATCAGATCAGATCAGTCGCTCAGTCATGTGCGACTCTTTGCGACCCCATGAATTGCAGCACGCCAGGCCTCCCTATCCATCACCAACTCCCAGAGTTCACTGAGTCTCATGTCCATCGAGTCAATGATGCCATCCAGCCATCTCATCCTTTGTCGTCCCCTTCTCCTCCTGCCCCCAATCCCTCCCAGCATCAGAGTCTTTTCCAATGAGTCAACTCTTCGCATGAGGTGGCCAAAGTACTGGAGTTTCAGCCTCAGCATCATTCCTTCCAAAGAAATCCCAGGGCTGATCTCCTTCAGAATGGACTGGTTGGATCTCCTTGCAGTCCAAGGGACTCTCAAGAGTCTTCTCCAACACCACAGTTCAAAAGCATCAATTCTTTGGTGCCCAGCCTTCTTCACAGTCCAACTCTCACATCCATACATGACCACAGGAAAAACCACAGCCTTGACTAGACGAACCTTTGTTGGCAAAGTAATGTCTCTGCTTTTGAATATGCTATCTAGGTTGGTCATAACTTTCCTTCCAAGGAGTAAGCGTCTTTTAATTTCATGGCTGCAGTCACCATCTGCAGTGATTTTGGAGCCCAGAAAAATATTAGTATCTATAAATTTCCTTTCCAGAAAACTGATGAACATAGTAAAGTTTAATGACTCATTTATATACTGCAGGGCTTTCTTGGTTTTTTTTTTGTTTGTTTGTTTGTTTGTTTTTTTAAGTGAGATTTTGCTTCTTAAAGCTAGAAAAAAGAAGAAAAAAATGCTCATTCCTAAGTCCATCACCTTGAAAACTTACTCCCTCTCAGTTCTTACTGGTAGGTGAATATTTCTTCTTTGCAAAGTGAGTCACTTGAAATGGGAATGTTACTTTATTACAACTTACTTGGGTCAAGTTAATCTGAAGAAAATGTAATTAAGAAAGAAAAAAGTTGCTATGCCATATGAATACAGAAAAGTATATGCAAAAAATAATATAAATGAATAGCATATGAAACAAAGTTTTTAAATAATGAAAAAAATTTGATGGACCCTACTAACATTAGTATTTAAAATGTATACTGCTAAAATGGCTGCTTCTCTAAAAACTATCTGAAATGCAAGAAGCTAGAAAGCTAAATATGAGTTTGGGGGTTTTAAGAATATGTCCTCAGATTCTTTGATATTCCTCTCCTTGAGAACTGGAGCTTAGCTCCCTCCTCTTCTAGTGTGGGATAGTGGGATTTTGATGTCGTTTGTTGTCTGGTTGCTGAGTCATGTCTGATTCACTGCTACCCATGGACTGAAGCACATCAGCCTTCCCTGTCCTCACTATCTCCCGCAGTTGCTCAAATTCATGTCCACTGAGTCAGTGATGCCATTAGTTAGGTAGTTTAGCTGCCCAGTCATGTCCGACTCTTTGCGACCCCATGGACTGCAACATGCCAGGCTTCCCAGTCCATCATCAACTCCCGGAGCTTGCTCAAACTCACATCCATTGAGCCGGTGATGCTATCCAACCATCACATCCTCTGTCATCCCCTTCTCCTCCTGCCTTCAATCTTTTCCAGAATCAGGGTCTTTTCCAATGAGGCAGTTCTTTGCATCAGGTGGCCAAAGTAATGGAGTTTCAGCTTCAGCATCAGGCCTTCCAATGGATATTCAGTACTGGTTTCCTTTAGGATGGACTGGTTGGATCTCCTTGCAGTCCAAGGGACTCTCAAGAGTCTTCTCCAACACCACAGTCCAAAAGCATCAGTTCTTCGGTGCTCAGCTTTCTATATAGTCCAACTGTCACATTCATACATGACTACTGGAAAAACCATAGACTTTACTAGATGGACCTTGGTCGGCAAAGGAATGTCTCTACTTTTTAATATGCTGTCTGGGTCAGTCATAGCTTTTCTTCCAAGGAACAAGTACCTTTTAATATCATGGCTGCAGTCACCTTCTGCAGTGATTTTGGAGCCCAAAAAAATAAAGTCTGTCACTGTTTCCATTGCTTCCCCATCTATTTGCCACAAAGTGATGGGACTGGATGCCATGATCTTAGCTTTCTGAATGTTGAGTTTTTAGCCAACTTTTTCACTCTCCTCTTTCATCAAGAGTCTCTTTAGCTCTTCTTCGCTTTCTGTCATAAGGGTGGTGTCATCTGTGTATCTGAGGTTATTGATATTTCTCCCGGCAACCTTGATTCCAGCTTGTGCTTCATCCAGTCTGGCATTTCTCATAATGTACTCTGTATATAAGTTAAATAAGCAGGATGACAATATATAGCCTTGACATACTCCTTTTCTTATTTGGAACCAGTCTGTTGTTCCATGTCCAGTTCTAACTTTTGCTTCTTGACCTGTATACAGATTTCACAGGAGGCAGGTCAGGTGGTTTGGTATTCCCATCTCTTTAAGAATTTTCCACAGTTTGTTGTGACCCACACAATCAAAGGCTTTGGTGTAGTCAATAAGCAGAAGTAGATGTTTTTCTGGAAGTCTCTTGCTTTTTTGATGATCCAACGGATGTTGGCTATTTGATCTCTGGTTCCTGTGCCTTTTCTAAATCCAGCCTGAACATCTGGAACTGTGAACACTGTTCACAGTTCATGGTGATTGGCCATTGAGCCATCTCAACCTCTGCTGCCCCTCCTCCTCTTGCCTTCAATCTTTTCCAAAATCAGGGTCTTTTCTAATGAGTCGGCTCTTCACATCAGGTGGGCAAATTATTGGAGTTTCAGCTTCAGTATCAGTCCTTCCAGTGAAAATTCGGGGTTGATTTCCTTTAGGACTGACTAATTTGATCTCCTTGCAGTCCAAGGGACTCTCAGAGTGTTCTCTAGAACTACTATTCAAAAGTGGAATAGACTTATCCATACACTTCTTGGGGGGGAGAAGCAAAAACAAACAAAAAACCAAAAACTATAGATAGATGGGCATCACTGCTAAAATTAGGTTATACAAGGACTTCAGCTTATATTTTACGTACAGTCAACCTCAAATCTGTCTGTCTCTGTCTCTCTGTCTATCTCTGATAAGGATTCTGTTGGATCTATAACTGGCTTTGGATAGTGTGTGTGCATGCTCAGCCACTCAGTTGTGTCCTACTCTGGAACCCCATGGACTGTAGCCCCCCAGGCTCCTCTGTCCATGGAATTTTTCAGGCAAGAATACTGGAGTGGATTGCCATTTTCTCCTCCAGGGGATCTTCTGGACCCAGGGATTGAACTCTGCATCTCCTGCATTGACAGACAGATTCTTTACCACTGAGCCACCGGGGAAGTCCTTGGATAGTATGCACAACTTGACAAATATTCACAAGTTGAATTCAGAAACATTAAAAGGATTCTCCATCACTATAAAAAATTTACCCTTGGGATGGTGCAAGGATGGTTCAACATATGCAAATTTAGAAATGAGATATACCACATTAAAAGAAAGATAAAAATTACATGATCATTTCAATAGATGTACAATAAACATTTGACAAAATACAACATCCTTTCATGATAAAAACCCTTAACAGACAGGTACAGAAGAAACATACCTCATGCCTCATAATAAAGGCCTAATATGACAAACCTATATCTAATATTCAACAGTAAAAAACTTCCAGCTTTTCTTCTAAGATCAGTGAAAAGACAAAGATACTCACTCTTACCACTCTAATTTAATACAGCATTGGAAGTCTTATAGTAAATAGGCAAGACAAAGAAACAAAAGTCATCCACATCAGAAAGGAAGAAGTAAAACTCCTTATTTATAAATGATACAATTTTATATATAGAAAATCCCAAAAACTCAACCAAAAAAACTGTTGGGACTAATTAACTAATTCGGTACAGTTGCAGGACATAAAATCAACATAGGAATAAGTTGCATTTGTATACACTAACAATGAAACATCTGAAAAAAGAACTAAAGAAAACTATTCCATTCACGATAGTGTAAAAAACAGTAAAATACCTAGGTATGAATTCAACCAAGGAAATAAAAGATCTGTACAATAAAAAGTATAATACTTTTTGAAAGAAACCAAAGAAGACACAAATAAATAGAATGACATCTTGTGTTCACGGATCAAAAGAATAAATATATTTTTGTTATAATACATGCTCATTATCTGAGAGTTTCTGTGGATCAGAACCCTGTGCTGAGGGTTTCATGAAGCTGAATGAGGCTGAGCTGAATTTCTTTTCTAGAGCTTAGGGTACTCTTCCAAGTTGCTAGTTGAAAAAATTAATTTCCTTGTAGCTATAGAATTTCATAGTGGCTTGCTCTTATTAAGGTCAACAGGAGAGACTGTTTAACCTCTAGATTCATTGTTAAAAGGGTTCACCTAAATAGTCAGGCCCAACCAGGATAATTCCCATCTGATGAATTTAAAGTCAATATATAAAAAACTTTAACTCCATCTGAAAATTCCCTTCACTTTTGCCATTTGCTATTGATTAGGAGGGACTATATAAAGGTATAGATACCAGGGGTCACAAATAATGAGGGCTTATCTTAAAATTCTGCCTCCGGAGACCCTATATCAGAACAACGCACCTAAGCTGCTCCGTTTCCTTACTCACGTGAAAAAATTAATGTTTGTTGTATTAAGTGGCTAAGTTTGGGGCTGTTTTATCACACAGCCATAGGTAACTAATACAGTTAAAGCATGGGAATTACATCCAGGGAAACTGTATACAATATCATCCTCTTCTTGATTCGGAAAGCCCAGTTTTGCCCACAGTGGATATTGAAAAAGTACTGTATTAAGTAAGGATATAATCTTGATGTTTCACATAAAGACCTTACTGGAAAAGCAGCACAAAGAATCAGAATATAATCTTTGTACTCAAAAACTAATTTTGGAAATTGATACAGAATTGGCACTAACTAAAGTTGTCCTTTTAAAAAGCCTTAATATACTAATACCATCCTTGAGGTCAAAGTAGACCTTGAGGCAGAATAATCATACAGCCAAATCAAGTTACCAAAACTTTCTTGCTAACACATCTGTAATTAAAATTCTTTCATACTGAAAAGTATAAAATACTTTCTTTTCATTGAAAATGAATGCCCATTAAATGAAGTTCTGTTTTGTAACAAATGGTATTAAAATAGTTTCTATACAGATGTATTATGTAACATTTCTTCTCACTTAATAGTGATAACAATTGAGAGTAGTGGCAAGTGATATGTGCTTTATGCAAAATAATCATTTCAATAAACATGAAACCAAAAGTTAATAAAAGTAAGTCTACCTTAAATTCTCAAAGAGGATTTCTGTATAATCTTTTCCAGAATTTAACTGCTCTTCTTAAGGTTTCATTGTGTGTGAATTAATTATGTATTACTAAAAAAAGTATGAATTATATGTAGATCATCTTGCTTTTGGGGCTTCCCGGTGGTGCTAGTGGTAAATAACCTGCCTGCCAAAGTAGGACAGCAAGAGACACAGGTTCCATCCCCAGGTCTGGAAGATGCCCTTGAAAGGAGGGCATGGCAATCCACTCCAGTATTCCTGCCTGGAGAATCCCGTGGACAGAGGAGCCTGGGAGGTCATAGAGAGTTGAACATGACTGAAGCGACTTAGCACACGTGCATCCATCTTGCTTTCCAAATAATTGTTACTTAATTTACTATTTATATAGTTTTATTAGTATCGTAGAACATCAATTTTAATAAAAAACAATTCAAAGGGATAACATTAAAAAATAGCTATTACCTCTGTGTTCAGGGGAAAAGCCCCAAAAGACAGCTTTGCTTTAGTGAGATCATTTATATCAATCAAATAAATGGTGGAATTTATCTAGTATTTCAAAAGTGGGGACAGTTGAGGAACTAAGAAATATATATAGGAATGTGGATTGTGAGTTCAATTATTTTTTGTCTTTATTATTTTGGAGAATTTTCAGTATAGTAGTGATATCTTTATTCATATATAAGTATAAACATGTTTAAGTCAAAAGTAAATTAATTTTGGTCTCTTTACCTTTGGCCTACTGTATAGATTACCATTTTTGCAACATTGAGAATAATGAAGAGTTGATCCTATGTGCAATTCTACATCCTATCTTCATGGCAAGCAGCACAGCTTCAAAGGAGAAATGATGAAAACAAGAGAGCAGGAAAAAACAGTAAGCCATCAAAATTCCTTCCCTGAGGAGAAAGAAGCCTCTGATAGCCAACTGGTGATAAGGAAATTTATGGATATAAGGATTCCAGAAAGTAATTTTATAATATTGCCTTAAAATAATAAAGCTCTAGAAATAGGGGACTTAGGGTAATGTTACATGAAGGAATGAGCTTTAGAAAAGCACTTCTATACCCATTATTTTGTTTCTCCTTCCTAAGTTCCCAGTGAGTGACTAGGGCAGGAGATATCTCTGCCTATTGCAGGATGAGAAAATTGAGTATAGGGAACATCATTATTGGTTCAAGCTTCTCTGGATATTGAAGGGCAGGTCTAGGAATGAAATTCAAGGCTTAGGACTAGTTTTCTGAGTTTCTTCCACTAGGAAATATTGCCTTGACTCATCCATTGAAGACATCTTTAAAACTGAATCTCCATAAACTAGGAAGAGCTCAAAAATCTTAGTTTCAAAAAAGAATATTAGAATTTTATAACTTTCAGATGCAAGAAATCCCAGAGAGTTTAAGAGACTTAGCCTTGATCATACTTTGATCAAGAGCTTTGCATGGTAGGTTTTATCACTTTACAATGAGAATAATCTTATTACTAAGAAAGGTCCATCTAGTCAAAACTATGTTTTTTCCAGTAGTCATGTATGGATGTGAGAGTTGGACCATAAAGAAGGCTGAGTGCTGAAGAATTGATGCTTTTGAACTGTGGTGTTGGAAAAGACTCTTGAGAGTCCCCTGGACTGCAAGGAGATGGAACCTGTCAATCCTAAAGGAAATCAACTCTGAATATTCATAGGAAGGACTAATGCTGAAGTTGAAGCTCCAAAGCTTTGGCCACCAGATGCGAAGAACTCACTCAGAAAAGACCCTGATGCTGGGAAAGATTGAAGGCAAGAGAAGCGGACGAGAGGATGAGATGGCTGGATGGCATCACCGACTTATCGGACGTGAGTTTGAGCAAGCTCTGGGAGATGGTGAAGGACGGGGAAACCTGACGTGCTGCAGTCCATGGGGTCACAAAGAATCCAACACAACTGAGCAGCTGAACCACCACCCCCACCACCAGCTAATGAGCACGGAATCATGAGTCTGTACTTCATGAAACTCCTGGAGTCTAGTAAATTTTAGGGATTTCTAGATACATTATTCCCAAATTAAAATTGGAGTGTTCAAACCCCAACACCATTATCTAGAAGTGTATGAAAATGCAGGATAAACTGGACACATATTTCCAGAGTGCATTTTATTCAGTATTGGGCACTATAACATGGTTTTCCTACACTAACATAATCACAAATATATAAAAATCAAATAAATTATTAAAAGTAAAAAAGACTCTAAAGATAGTTTTATCACTTTGGTGTTTTCTTGAATTCTGCCCCCAAGCTTTGTGGATATTTATTTGCTTTTCTCTAAAGTTGAGGCATTATTTGGGAAAAGTTAGGCAAACACTGCTTTAGAAGACAAAGGACCTTCTTTTTTTTTCTTTTAATTTTATTTAATTTTATTTTTTTATTTTAATTTTATTTTTTAACTTTACAATATTGTATTGGTTTTGCCATATATCAAAATGAATCTCCACAGGTATACATGTGTTTCCCATCCTGAACCCTCCTCCCTCCTCCCTTCCCATACCATCCCTCTGGGTCATCCCAGTGCACCAGCCCCAAGCATCCAGTATCGTGCATCGAACCTGGACTGGCGATTCGTTTCATATATGATATTATACATATTTCAATGCCATTCTCCCAAATCATCTCACCCTCTTCCTCTCCCACAGAGTCCAAAATACTGTTCTATACATCAGTGTCTCTTTTGCTGTCTCGTATACAGGGTTATTGTTACCATCTTTCTAAATTCCATATATATGTGTTAGGACCTTCCTTTCTTTTCATCTTTCTCATGATACAATCCTCCAGAGTGAACCCAGACTCTATTTTACATCCTTTGCTTAAAATCTCATCTTAAAATTTCTTGATTTTATTAAAATTGTCATTAATTAGTCTACAATTTCAGAGAAGGCAATGGCACCGCACTCCAGTACTCTTGCCTGGAAAGTCCCACTGCAGCCTGGTGGGCTGCAGTCCATGGGGTCGAGAAGAGTCGGACACGACTGAGCGACATCACTTTCACTTTTCACTTTCATGCATTGGAGAAGGACATGGCAACCCACTCCAGTGTTCTTGCCTGGAGAATCCCAGGGACAGGGGAGCCTGGTGGGCTGCTGTCTATGGAGTCGCACAGAGTCAGACACGACTGAAGTGACTTAGCAGCAGTCTACAATGTAGGGATTTCATATATATATATATATATATATATATATTCATTCCAAGCCCTCTGATTGAACAAAAAGACATCTTCAAAACTTGATAAAGTAATAGTTGTTGCTTTTCAAATCCAACACTAGTATTCTAAATAATTGCAATATCACCAGTTTTGCCCTGAGTTCTCATTGTTGGGTTACTTAGATTTCCTGCTCCATTCTACAAGTTTCCTGGGCTTGTGTGTTGGACCTATTTTAGAACTTTCATTTTTATATTCCATCTAACTAAGAGTCTCTCTCCTTTCCCTGCCACCCATCCCAGTATGATCAAGAATGATATTTTACTTAAAAATTGAGATAGAAATTGAATGAACAAATTGAATTTATAGAATGCTCTGACTCCCTCCAAATATCATAAGTAAGATAATTTTGCCTTCCACATTGGGCTGTGGTTGAATTTCTACTATTTGTTCTTCCTTGCCCTTGTCTCCAGATTTCTTAGATAGTAAAAATGTATGTATATCTCACCATTTGCCTTAAAATACTAATTTGGTTTAACAGTTGCAATATTTTTTTTTTGAGATATTAAGGAAATATTTTTTTTCTTTTATAGAAAGAAAATAGACTTTATTTTTTTGAGCAGTTTTAGGTTTACAAAAATTAAAGATAGAACAGAAAATTTCTACATACCCCCTCTTTACTTCCTGGCAGTTCACACTGTATTAACATCTTGCCTTAGTGTAGCATATTTATTACAGCTGATAAACCAAAACTGAAACATCATCATTAACTAAAGTCCACAGTTCACATTTGGCTTCCTTCTTTGTGTTATAGTTCTACAGATTTTAACAAATGCAGACATCATGCACCCACCATTATGGGGGGATGTTTCTGCCCTAAAATTCCCCTGTGCTTCACTTAGTTAACTCTTCCCTCTCCCTCTGAAGCCTTGAAAACCACGAATCTTTTTACTACCTCTATAATTTTGACTTTTATAGAATGTTATATACTTAGAATCACATAGTATGTAGCTATTTCAACTGAATTCTTACATTAAGCAATATGCAATTTAAGGTTCCTACATGTCTTTTTGTGGCTTGATAGCACATTTTCATGGCTGAATAAGATTTCATTGCATAGATACTTCTGTTTGTTTATCCACTCACCTTTTGAAGGACATCCTGGTTGCTTCCAGTGTTGTACATTTATGAAATCCGCATTCATGTGCAGGTTTTTGGGTGGACCTAAGTTTTTAATTTATTTGGGTAAACATCTAGAAATGTGATTGCTGGACCATATGGTAAGATGATATTTAGCTCTGTAAGAAACGCAAACTGTTCTTCAAAATGGCTGTACCATTTCGCATTCCCACCAGCAATGAATGAAAGTTACTGTTAATCTACATTCTCACTAACATTTGGTGTTGTCAGTTTGTGTTTTTTTTTTGCATGTTGGCCATTTTAATAGCTGTCATATTAAAAAAAAATGTTTTCTTTTATATTATTTGTTTCTCTTTAAGTTTCACAGCTCATTGAAATAATAGGCTATATTCCTGCTAAATTAAAATCAAACTTAAGCTTTATATGTGTCTAATTTTTAAAATTCGTAAATATAGAAACTGCAATAAATTTGATGATAAATCTGAATGAGGTAGGAATGAAACACAACAAAACTCCTTGAAATCCACAATATTACTCAATCTGAACTTAGAAGAGACAATAAATATCACCATTTTGAAGGAGATATTTATGTATTATGTTATTTCTACTATGAAGAACAAGCCATTCCCAGCCTGAGCATAATAAAAAGAAGGAATGAATGCATATAATTTCATCTTTTTAGAATCCATTTCAAAGCCACTAAAGTTATTTTTGCTGAGATGCAAGCAAGGTTTCAGACACCTGTAAAGCACTTGATTTATTTTCAGTAAGATAAAGGTGATATGTAGCTTTCTAATGGTGTACAGAGATTTCTTCATAAGGAAAGGCTTAGAGATGAGGTAATTTCCATTTTAATAATTTAGATATTTCTTGAATAAGAACACACTATATGGATTCACATCACACTTTGGAGAAAGAAACAATCAGGGGTTTGCTGGGAGTCCACAGAAAGCAAAAACATAAAAAAATAAGTAGTGTTTTCTTCTCCTGAGGGGTGAAGGATGACACCTTGGAAAGAGGATGAATTTTACAGACTGGTGGACTTAGGATCCAAAGATCTGCTATCTGGTACATAGCAGATGCCCAGGAGTTTTGCAGAGGCTTCGAGGTAGCTACCATGAGTTGCAGGTTGTGGTTTACATGAAGCAGATTCTTAGAGACTCCTAGAGACAGAGGTTAGTATACATGATGTTTATTAGGAAGTGTCTGGGAGTAAGAGCTGTGGAAGAAAACAGAAAGAAGCAAGATTGAGTAGAGGGAGATGGAGGGTTGCCAGGCCAACCCAACTGAACCAGCCAAACCCCTGGGGAGTTCTAAATCTGGAAAAGCCCTCGAGAGTTGTTTCTCTCTAGGCTGAATAGACTGAGATTTTCTACCCTTGGCTCCATCAGTCTTTGGATGTGAACTGCCATAGAAGGGCATGATCTTAGGGAAAATGTATCTCTGTAGCTGACAAATATCAAGACACATTCAAGTAAATCCTAGATGTCAAAACATATTTTTCCCTGCCTCCATCAACTAATAGCAGTTCTACCTCCTCCTGATGATCAGATCATTTACCAGATGCTTGCCAATCTGTGCAGAAGGAGACTAAAATACCCAGGCAGTTTTACAGTTTAATAATCCTAGTTCTTTGTCCTTTAGCTGGAAAAACCCATCTTTTGGAACAGAGATTTTTAACCATGCAGAGACCAGACTTGTGAAAACGGGATAGCCAAATTCTCCCATAGACTCATTGGAGGTGATGATAATTGAAGCCATTCCTGGTTCTAGTATTAAGTTTCCAAGTCCACATAACTCTCTATTGGGGGCAGAGCACCATAAAAAAATATTTTGACTCTAGGTGTACACAAAAATTTGGAGGACGGTGTCCCATCACCAAAGGGTTGACTGTGAGCTCTGTGTACTTTAATCTGGGTCATACAAAATGTGATATAAATAGTAAGCCCCATGATGGGAAGCTCACTATTTTGCTGTAAAGTGGCTATTTATTGGAAAACAATATTATAAAGGATCCAGTGCTAGTCGATCAAAGATTATCTAAGATTTTTGAGAGTGCTATGAGGCTGAGCAGACAAGAAAGGCAAGCTCATGTGGAAAATATGTGTCTATACTCTTGGAATGGATGTCTGTCGCCTCTAGATTCAAAAAGACCCAACCAAGCAGCAGTTGGGTTCCTTGAGAAATGGTGCCTTACTGGAGGATCAGCATTGATCTTTGTTGCTGGATGTGTGGCACTGGCAGGAGCTATATCAGTTTTGGTAAGTGGGAGCTCACCAGTTTTTGGCAATCTGTTAACAGTCTCTTATCTCTGCCACTATTCTTACTTTTTTCACGTACCCCTTATGCCATTGCTGGGGGGCTCAGTTGCTTCAGTCTTGGCCAACTCTTTGTGACCCTATGGAACGTAGTCTTCCAGGCTCCTCTGTCCATGGGATTCTCCAGGCAAGAATACTAGAGTGGGTTGCCATGCCCTCCTTCAGGGGATCTTCCCTACCCAGGGATTGGACTCAAGCCTGTCTGTGTCTTCTGCATTGCAGGTGGATTCTTTACCCACCGAGCCACCTGGGAAGCCCACTGCTGGGCTTCAAAGTCTGTCTGACATCAACTGGCTAAGTCATTTTGTCCTCTTCACTTTTTAATACTTCTTCTGTGGTGAATAATGTCTAGTTAACATGTGATTCTAAGATATTCACACTTGGTTCATTCTCTCATCTATCCATCCATCCACATCTCTCTATCTCACATCCCGTTGTCCCTATTCTTCCCATCTTTCTTCTTCCAGTAATTCATTACCTTTTACTGATGTGTAGTTTTCTATTGTATGTACAGTCTTTTATTTTTTTCTTGAATGACTACTGGGGTTGATAATAGTTTTGGGAGATTATAAATAAAGCTTGTATAAACATTCACATGCATGGTTTTGTATGAACATAAGTTTTCATTTCTCTAGGGGGAAAAAATCTCTCTTTTTAATAAACTATGCTGGATCAATTGGATATCCACAAGAAAATAAATAAATAAAACTGACTTTTATCTACTTCCCTGGTGGCTCAGATAGTAAAGAATCTGCCTGCAATGCGGGAGACCCAGATTCGATCCCTGGGTCAGGAAGATCCTCTGGAGAAGGAAATGGCAACCTACTCCAGTACTCTTGCCTGGAAAATCCCATGGACAGAGGAGCCTGGTGGGCTACAGTCCATGGGGTTGCAAAGAGTCAGACACAACTGAGGGATTTCACTTTCAGACTTTCTTTTGGACTTTTCTCTTACCATACACAAAAATTAATTACTAGTAATATGTAGATTGCAATGAGGGAGATCTGGGTTCGAACCCTGAGTTGAGAAGATCCCCTGGAGAGGGCATGGCAGCCCACTCCAGTATTCTTGCCTGGAGAATCCCCATGGACAGAGGAGCCCCGTGGGCTATAGTCCATGGGGTTCCAAAGAGTCGGATATGATTGAGCAACTAAGCATACACAGTTTGTAGATTTGTTGTAAAATGTTTATCAAGCAGGGTATAAAAATCATTAACCATAAAGGAATATTTTATTAAATTGAATATATTTAAAAAATTTTTATTTATCAAAAACACTTTTAAGTAAAAAAAAAGTTTTAGAGTGAGAGAAGAAATATATAACACAAATGACCGACAGAGGGCTCCTATTCAGGCTTTATTTATTCTTTTTAATCAATTAGAAAATTTAGAGAGCTTAACTAGGGGTTGGTGGCAAAGAGACTGTGGGGATGGACAAGAAAGTTGACCAGCAACATTGTTGTCTTCAGAGTGTGCATAGTGTGTGTGTGTGTGTACATGTGTTAAAGTATCTCTTCTCTGCTGCTGCTGCTGCTGCTAAGTCACTTCAGTGGTGTCCGACTCTGTGCCACCCCATAGACGGCAGCCCACCAGGCTTCCCCGTCCCTGGGATTCTCCAGGCAAGAATACTGGAGTGGCTTGCCATTTCCTTTTCCAATGCATGAAAGTAAAAAGTGAAAGTGAAGTCGCTCAGTCGTGTCTGAGTCTTAGCGACCCCATGGACTGCAGCCCACCAGCCTCCTCCATCCATGGATTTTCCAGGCAAGAGTACTGGAGTGGGGTGCCATTGCTACCTCCCTGGTTTTGTTGAGAATCAGTTTCCTAAAGTCTTTCTGTCTGCTTGCTGACCTCCCTCTCTCTCTGTTGAGAGAGAGAGGTAGTTATCTGATTAGGAAATTTGGAAAAATGAGGCTTACGTAACACAGTCCTTTCCTCTCTTGGAAGAAGATAAGGAAAAGGGATATTAATTATTTAGCATTGTTGAGATCCAAATAGCATATATAAACTCTTATATGGAATTTTAAGTTCATGCAATTTTAATTAGAGTCATTTTCTTAAATATTGTTGTTATATTCTAAGTTTGATATTAGAAATGCATTCACTTGCTACCTTCCCTATGTCAAAATGTTTTTTCCTCGAGTTTTCATTTCTCAGTATCTTTCTTAAAGGGCTCACTGAGGCCTTTCATGTTCTTTAGTGTGAAATCTCAGGAAAGATGAAGAAGTGGAGGAAAAAGAGAAGGAAAGGAGAGTAGAAAATATTAGTAACACTGTGTCTGTTTATTAAGTGCTTTTTATGTGTCAAGCACTTAGTGCTTTATATGTTCCAGATTTAATTCTCACGACAAACTCACTTTACAGGTAAGGAAATTGAAGATAATAGAAATTAAACAAGTTGTCTAACACAACAAAGCTTCATTTCTGTAAACTTTCACGTCATTTTCTGACTATTTTTTACCCCAATCTTTCCATCTTTCGTTGTATGGTACTTTCATTTTTTCCCACATGTTTCCTGTCTTATGTAATCAATTATTAGTCTCTTTAAAACACAGATTATTTCTCATTTCAATCTCTAAACAATTCCCTGGATACATTAGATATCCCGTCAATGTTTGCTGGTTATGACGTAAGAGCTCATAACAGAAGAGACCGTAAGACATTGGTGTACAAGCTCTGGGGATAAAACAGAGAATTTAGTCTCTGTATCATGTAAGCTGTACAAGGTTATGTTATCTATAAATAAAGTGTGTAGTGAAGTTTCTAAGGACTTTGAAGTTGGGGATCTAGTTCTACTGCTTACTGGCTGTGAGACCTTGAACAAAACCTCAACCTGTCAGAGCTTTTGTTTCCTCTCCTCAAAAAGGAATCACACAGAATCCCTAAAAGAGTTATGAAGAGTTAATAACAGCCTGGGCAGACTGAAAGCTGTAATAAGATGATACTATCCATTTACCTTAGTCATTTGACAATTCTATATGATATACATATAGAATATGATATACAATATGCATAATATTCACATGCAGAATATAATATACATAATATCAAGCTTTCCCAGTGGCTCAGACAGTAAAGAATCTGCCTGCAATTCAGGAGACCTGGGTTTGAGCCCTTGGTCAGGAAGATCCCCCGGAGAAGGGAATGGCAGCCCACTCCAGTATTCTTGCCTGGAGAATTCCATGGACAGAGGAGCCTGGCAGGCTACAGTCTATGGGGTCAGAAAAAGTTGCACAAAACTAAGTGACTTTCACACTTTCACTTTCACATGTATAATATGCTACATATATAAAACAGATAATAAGGATAGCACAGGAAACTATACTCAATATTCAGTAATAACAACCTGTATGGGAAAAGAATCTGAAAAAGAAGAAATCATGTATAACTGATTCACTTTGCTGTACACCTGAAACTAACACAGTATTATAAATCAACTATACTCCAAAAAATGTTTTTAAAAATAAAATATATGCTACATAGATTATAATATCATAGAGTGTTATACTGTCATTTTATAATATCTGGTAATTTTTTGGTCATAGCCCAGGGTGAGCTCTTAATAAATATCAAGCATTATTCTCTAGACAGAGAAAATGTTATTACTGTCACTGATGTGAAGTTGCTGTTTCTTTCCTCTGTCTTCTTTATTTCCCTCTCTATCTGTCATATCTGTCCTGAGGCATATATCTGAGGCATATGTCCTGTCAGAACTATGAAATATTAATCGACTCCCTGAATTGAAAGTTTTTCATAGAAATTTTCTTCCATGTAACTTTCCAAACTCCAGTGAATCCCTTTTTTTCCCCTCAACCTTAATCCTAGAGTAAAGATTCTTGAGTTCAAGGTGGCAAATTGTTGGGTGGTAGGGAAAATCCCATGGACGGAGGAGCCTGGTAGGCTGCAGTCCATGGGGTCGCTAAGAGTCGGACACGACTGAGCGACTTCACTTTCACTTTTCACTTTCATGCATTGGAGAGGGAAATGGCAACCCACTCCAGTTTTCTTGCCTGGAGAATCCCAGGGATGGGGGAGCCTGGTTGGCTGCCGCCTATGGGGTCGCACAGAGTCGGACACGACTGGAGTGACTTAGCAGCAGCAGCAGCAGCAGGGTCCATATTAGGTCATCTTCAGGTCCCTGAAGCAGCATAGATTATAGGCTGTGCTTTCAGTACATGATTAAAAACGTTTATTGATTGGAACTTAACTTTATCATAGAACACACTCACCTACATTACCTTTTTCATGGCCTTTCAAAAAGCTCTTTATGTCTAACGTAATTGTATCTTCCTGAAGGCAAACTTCTAAAAGAAAATACTCTGCATTGAAATTCTTTGAGTAACACAAAAACCTTAATACTATGTTCTAATGTTTTCCAGTAGGTCTTGCCCTTTACTCTGTGGATGCCAGGATGCCATCTTTCTGATGCATCTGTATATCTCTTGTGCCAGTCATTGTTTGATACACAGGTGATAAGTACACCTATGTATGTTTGGTGTGAATTTTGTTCAGTGAATGAATGTTGTGACTTTCATTCAGCAGTTTACCACTTTCAACCATCTCCTGCCTTGTCCACTAAGAATACCTCTTCCACTGTTACTAGCTTTCTGGAAATTGAAAGTTAGTACCTCCTTGCTTGTTTGCAGATACAATACAATGTTCCCAACACACTCCATTTTTATCCAGACTCAAGTAAGAGGAGGAAGAAGAAGCAAAATAAATAGAGAACTCAGTTTCATAATGTCAGGAGCTATACAATTTTGATTACATCTATAACCCAGGTCTTATGAATAGTCAAGAATATCCAGGGCATAGGTTTTGAAATTCTACCAATAGTAATGGGAGAAAGAAGTAATCCTTAGAATATTGCAAAAAAAATAATGCACAAAAATGGGCAGTATAATAATAATAACTAACATTTATTGAGCACTTACTCTGGGTCACCTATTGTTCTAAATAACTTAAATTTTACTAAAGTAAAATTTTAATTTCACTTTTCTAAAAAGTAAAATTTTAATTTCACTTTTTAAAAACGTAACATTTTAATTTCACTTTTTGAAAAAGTGAAATTTTAATTTAACTTTAGGACAAGTCTCCCATCTTGCTCTTCTTTAAGAATATTGTGGCTCTTTATGGTTCAGGGCTCTTCCATATAAATTTTACAATCAATTTTTCAAGTTCCACCAAAAATGAAAAAGTCACTGATATTTTGATTGGAATTGCACTGAATTTACAAATTATACTGGAAAGAGTCAATGTGGGCATGATACTGAATCTTATATCATCTAGTATACCTCTTCATTTATTTAATCTTTAATGTCTATGAAATTTTATAATTTAATTATAAATATATATCTTTTGGAAGATTTATTCATTAGTATCATATTTTGTTGCTATTATAAATGGGATATGCTTTCTTCTGTTATATTTTCTATTTGTTGATGGTAAATAGTTTGTATAATAACATTAGATCCAATCACCTTCTTATTAATTCTGTAACAAGCCTATAGATTCTTTGAACTTTCTGGGTAGAGAATTATTATTGTTACTATAATTATCTGCAAATAATAAATAATTTGCATACTTATGTCTTGCCTTACTAGAAATTCAATAAAATGTTAATGAAAAAAAATATGCTTGTGATTTTAGAAGATTCAAAGAAGATATGAAATAAAACCCCCAAAGCCCCCATGATACCCCCTTTATTAGTGCAAGAAATAAACATTAGTTAATTCTCATGTATAGTTCCAGAAACTAGCTACACAAACACAAATACATGCCAGTCTTACACATCTTCATACTCTCTGTACACACACTTATCCACACAATGTAATTTGTACATATATACATTTATTCTTTTTAAATACATAAAGTATGTACTATTCATACTTTCCTGCAACTTAAATATCTGAAATAATTATAATTAAAATGATTGTGTGTTAGACACAGAATCTATATTATTTATTTTCCTTGTGTTCACAGAATTTCTTGAATGGGCATTCTAAAACATATGGTGGAATTCTCTTATTAGCAAAGATTTCATCCCTCTTCTTTTTTGCATTATAAACAGTGCTGCACTGAATGTGGTTTACTTTATTATTGCCCATTTGGGTCAGCATTAATATACCCACAGGGGGCATACAACAAATGGGCATGGTTCAGTTAAAGTAAAATAGCTTTTGTATTTTAATAGGCATTTTCCCCCAAAGTTTGACTGGTTTATATCCCCAACAAAAGTGTATGTGAGTGTCAATTCTATAGTTGATTAAAACATGACAACCTATTATACAGCTATCTTTTGTGTATGAGTATGTCTTTCTGTATGAGTGAAGCTGATCATTTTTTCCATTGCTTTTATATTGTTAATGGTATATGAATGCAACTGTACTTTGCATTCCCAGATTCTTCCTGCCATAACACATGCACTCTAAAATAGTTGCAGTCTTGTGTGAAAGGAGAGCGCTTAACACACTAACAACGTGCACAGTAGTTCTCTAATGTTTTGCCTCACTATCTTTTCTGCATCCTTAAAAACAACTGAGACCCCAAAGTGTGGTGCTAAAGACTCTTGAGAACTCCCTTGGACTGCAAGGAAATCAAGTCAGTCAATCCTAAAGAAAATCAGTCCTGAATATTCATTGGAAGGACTGATGCTGAAGCTCCGATACTTTGGCCACCTGATGCGAAGAACTGACTCCTTGGAAAAGACCCTGATTCTGGGAAAGACAGAAGGCAGGAGAAGGGAATGACAGAAGATGAGATGGTTGGATGGGATTACCAACTCAATGAACATGACTTTGAGCAAACTCCAGGAGACAGTGAAGGACAGGAAAGCCTGGCGAGCTATAGTCCATGGGGCTGAAAAAGAGTCAGACGCAACTTAGTGACTGAACAACAACAAAGTGCTTGTGTTATGCGGGTTATACCAAGTGATATTTAACACATGAAAAATTAACACTAAAATGTATCTGTGATTATTTAATGTAATCTGAAACCCTTCATAAGTTAATGAGTGATTTTCATGAAAAATAATAATAACTTAAAAATAGAAAATAGCTAAATTCTGGTGTCTGCTTCTGATCTAATTTATTATGATATCAAATATTAGCCTCTGGAAAACTCCATGATACTCTGGTGAGATAAAGACAGTGAAAAGGGCAAATAATGACTCAGTAGTATTACAAAAGAACTCGTTAACTTTGTGTACCGGAAAAGGTCTCTGTGTACCAAAAGATACATGGACTGTACTTTGAGAATTACTTTATCAGAACAAGAATTTCTGTCTAAAGAAATAAGCAAGGATATCCCGTTTGCTTTTTATGTCCTTTGAGCTTGAGTGCTCAGGCTTCAGAAATCAACTAATCACTAACACTGTTACAAAAGAGACAGTCTATGTGATAAGGAAGAAAACACCAGCAAGATATCAAGAATTGATTTATTAAAACTTTTTTTTTCCTCTTTGGCTTGATAGTTATAGAAAAATAAATCCTCTGCTCTGGGAAGTTTATTCCAGAAAATTTGGGGCCTAAGAAAGATTCAAAATTGAGGCTAACTCTACACATGCTTCATTATTTGATTTCTGTATCTTCAATTATAATTATGTCTGGTGATTAAATCTGATATTTACTGTGCCTGGGCTCAATTTATTATATTAAAAAGTTTTTCTTTTTTTTCTGACAAGAATGATAGTTCAATTTCTGTATGAGAATATGAGCTAACAGGCTTTTCCCCAAACTTCTCTCGAGAATTCAGTTTGATCTGTTTCCTTATTGCCATTCAGAGCCCTGTACTATCATTTTTCTTTTATCACCTTACTTTATCACATTCACAAATAAAATCTGCACACATTCATAAATGTCATTTCATACATGTGAACTTCTCTTTTGTTTGCCTCTTTCAACTTTTTATCCCCTTAATCTTTTGTGACATTTCCCTACCCAATAGCCCCCAGTAATTAATTTATTCTTCATATTTATTTCCATGTTCCATAATAATATACCTCCTATATACACATAAACACATACATTTAAAAGTACAATTTTTTTTCCAAAAAAATTATCATAATACCTACATCTTTCTGTATCTTCCTTTTGTTTCACTCTGTAATTATCCATGGGGAATACCAACAAAAGAATGAGTATATTTTAAATTAATCAGTCGTAAGGGTTGCATAACATTTTAAGTTTATTCAACCATTTTATTATCTTGTTATGGGCATTGTCATTGCTGCTAATTAGTTTTTTGTTAATTAATTATTTTTACTATTTGACATTCTTGCCACCCTGAACAATACTGAAATACCAATATGTATCCTTGATGACATATATACTAGCACTCTCATTTTTACAGGAAAAAAGGACAGAATCCCAAAGTGGAACTGCTGGGTTAATAGGTTTATAAGTTAAAAAAATTAATAGAAGTTGCAGATTGCTTTTTCAGAAGGGATGTAGAATTCACACTTCCATCATCAAGGCATAAGAATATCCTTACACTTGTTAAAAGTGTAAAATTTTATACTTACTAAATTTTAAAAGTCTGACTAGTATAAAATAATTTATTATTATATTACTTAGGAGTTTGAACGTATTTTTATAAACTTTGACAAATTTTTGAAGAGTTCTTTTGCAAAAAAATCTACTTAAACTTTTTTGCATACTTTCCTATGAGTTCTTATAACAGGATTTCACATGGGATTCTTCTTGCATAGAGCTTCAGCTGTGACTGCAGTTCTGAGAACAGTAGGTGCTATCCTCACATTTCAAATCAAAAGGCCAATTTTTCTCTACAGGTCTTAAAAAGGAGGTATCAGAAACTGGTTTTGCAATAAATGTTAAACCATCATCCACATCGAGGATCTATAGAAAGAGCTAAAACTCTATCAAAAGTTCAAGAGACCAGCGATAGAGAACACTGCAAGTATTAGAGAAAAAGTGCTTCTCCTTCCCCAAAGCCAAGCAAGGAAGCTTTGATAATGGTTAGACACATATTGGAGAAGGCAATGGCACCCCACTCCTGTACTCTTGCCTGGAAAATCCCATGGACCGAGGAGCCTGTTGGGCTGCAGGCCATGGGGTCGCTAAGAGTCCGACAGGACTGAGCGACTTCACTTTCACTTTTCACTTTCATGCATTGGAGAAGGAAATGGCAACCCACTCCAGTGTTCTTGCCTGGAGAATCCCAGGGACGGGGGAGCCTGGTGGGCTGCCGTCTCTGGGGTCGCACAGAGTCGGACACGACTGAAGCGACTTAGCAGCAGCAGCAGACACATATCGCCTGGAATTTGAGGGATATGGAGATCAGCATGTGACTCACACTAAGAAGTGTGAAGCAGAGAGACTGGCTAGAACGGCATGCCCCTGCTGGGCAGAACTGAGACAACAATGGAATTTCCTACAAGCTAGATTAGATCCCTGTGTCAGAAATCCAGTCTCCAGGTATTTTAAAAGATGAAAATAGCTAAACTGAGGATGCGCCATGAGGAGCCACAATCTGGCCTGGGGAACCCTTGACTGCCTAAGATGGGACAAATGCAGTATCAGGTCCAAAAATAAGCAACACAATGTCCCTCAAGAGAAAAAGCTGCCATTTGAACATCTGTCTCTCCCAGCTGTGCCAACACAAGACACAACTGTTCAACTTGTCTTGCCCCTGAGTCCTACTCCTGCCCTGTGCTTCAATCCTGGAGGACCTTAAAAGCAGTTTTGGGAGCAGGGGAAGTGGAAAGGAGCAGACAGGAGCACGTAGGCCAGGTGAGGACATAGAAAAAAGATGATCACGCCCTATACTGGTTTCCTTAGAAGAAATTTTTTTTCTGACTTTTCTGAATGATTACCGATTTACTTTACTTTTCATTATTATTATTTCATTATTTTTATTATTTCATATTTCATTATTATTGTTTTTCATTATTATTATAGCTATATCTGTATAGTAAAATAGTAGTAGATAAATATGATTTAGATAAATGCAAGATTTTGTACTGCTCTCATTTTTGGCTTGGATAGCAGTTTCCTAAGAATTTACTACATTATACATAAATAATTGAATTAATTAAGTGACTAAGATAATAGAGGGTCATTTGTATAACAGAGGTTGACAAAATATATGATCCAAATCCAAAAGAATGAAAAGTATCTGCTTATAATACATTACATTTGAGTCTTTACTGATACGCCACTCTATTTTTTTTTCCTGTGAGTAGCTATCTTTATGTAAGAAATACTGTTTCATTTCTAATACTTTATCATATGTTTTAATATGCACCAGGCAAGTCCTCCTTCATCAATCTCATTCAATATAGGCAGTCCGTATTTTACACAATACTGTGCTAATTGTAAAGCATGCAACTAAAGCTGTATTCTCAAAATGCACAACTTCTCAGTTACCATGAAACTATGCAAAGGACACAGTTCCGATATATACAAGTTTGGATTAATACCACACAATGCAGAGTAGAAATACCTATTCGTCCAGTTTCCATCCATATATTTTGTTAGATAAATTTTGAAATCTATCGTTTTAAAATTCATAGATTAATTGGGAAATAATAGCCATATCTCTTAACACTGTATCAGAACTATTTTAACAAATAAAAAATAATTAGTGAAGTTGCCAGTTCTAAATACATAACATAATATTTGAGGCTCTGTCAAATAAAAACTGTATCTGATGGAACTGGAAGTTAAACTTCATTAGTCCATGGAGGCTTTTTCTCTGCTGTTGGGAACAGGCATCTTCTAACCATTATAATCTGATCAGCATGCTTCTTAACTGCTCTGAAATGTTCAAGGCACAGAAACAGATTTCAAGTAATACATATTGATCTGTATGGGACAAAGGACTTCATGGGAAAATATCTGAATGGAAAACAAGTCTGATAGAGCAGCATGCTATGCTATGCTAAGTCACTTCAGTCGTGTCCGACTCTGTGCGACCCCACAGATGGCAGCCCACCAGGCTCCCCCATCCCTGGGATTCTCCAGGCAAGAGTACTGGAGTCGGGTGCCATTGCCTTCTCCAATGCATGAAAGTGAAAAGCGAAAGGGAAGTCACTCAGTCGTGTCCGACCCCCAGCGACCCCATGGACTGCAGCCCAACAGGCTCCTCCATCCATGGGATTTTCCAAGCAAAAGTACTGGAGTGGGGTGCCATTGCCTTCTCTGGATAGAGCAGCATAGCCTGAATTGAAAGAACAATAATGTTTTCAGGGTGAGTATGAGGCTGGGATCACCATCCCCTAACACTGCTCCTAGGGAGGCCTCTGTCTAAGGAAGAGAATGATGTAGGAACATGGATGACTCTATCAGTGGTCTAACCTACCCACTATTAGAAAACAAGTGAAAAGACTAGACACATAAAGAAAAAACATTTTTTCCCCTGATGGTCAGAGGGAAAAAAATAAACATCAAAAATGAAGATTGTGTGGGACAACACTTAAAAGTACATGATCAATAACCTTTGAGGAACAGAGGTCAGAGCTGACCAGAGGCATGGACACTGGAAAAGAAGTTCTCCATAACTGCAAGAAAAAAGTTCTGTTCAATCAGAATTTTGCCTCTCCAAGGACTTTCAGAAGTAATTACTCAGGAAAATTGCAAAAGGGAAATAACCTGCACTTCCTGTGAGTCAAGAAAGTACTAACTTAGAGATTTGAGTTCTGGCATATTGCTATAAAGGAGCAACTAGGAAACATATGGATGACCCCAAAATCTATAGCTTTCCCAGATGTGGTATGATGATATTATGCTAAATTAACCAGAATGTTCTGTTCCTCTGCCTTCTTTAACTCCAGTGGCAACTTTTCCCTCAAGGGACATTTGCCAATGTCTGGAGACATTTTTGTTTGTCACACCTGAGGGTGGGTGCTAGTGGGTAGAGGACAGTGACGCTGCTGTATATGTAAAATACGGAGGACGCCCTCTTACAACAAGGAATGATCTAGTCCCAGATGACTCTAGCACCAAGGCTGAGAGATCCAAGTTTAAGACATTTATTTCCTCACTGTCCCAAACTCCTTAGTCTACAACCTCAGTACAGTATGTGTGTCATGTCACTTTTAAGTGACATTCTGAAAGTGTCAAACATAAAACAGACCTTGTGATTATTTCATTTCTTCTTAATATACACCACTTCTCACTAACACTTTCTCGTGCTTTTGAATATATTTGTGTCACTCTCCTGGGTTAATCCATGACAGATACATACTATCTTTAAAAACTTGGCCATCCATCAACTCTGAAAAAAATAAACAAACTTCATGTGAAAACACAAATTGGTTGCAATTATAGCTCCATCCAGTCCCATGGCAAATATCTGTAATGCTGATGTAGTACTTCTGATAAGTGTTTCCCCAAATGCATCTCTTCAGCAGCATTAGAAATAATAACTGAAAGAAATGGGTCTTTCCAGTTTCATTAACTGGAGAGTATTTTAAATCAAATTTATTGCTAGAATATTTGTAATGCCCAAACATTTGATATGTATAACTTGTGTATTCCTCTGCTAGATACCATGCTAAAAAGGATTAACAGATAGGCATGCCATTAAACATAGGATTGTTTTTTTTTTTTTTTCTGAAATGCCAATTAATGAAGAGAAGCTGCCTGGGATACTTGGTGTATTTATCTGAAGCTATCTCCTCACCCACCCCTGCCCCCTCCCCCCCACAGTTGCAGATCGTTATCTATATATAGATATTTGGGTTCAGGCTTTGTGAAAAGAGCAAGTTTTAATATCTCAACTATCTTTCTGGTAAGAGATGAAGAATCATAGTTTACTCTTAGTATGAAGAGTAACCTTGAAATGTTTTTGCTCATGCATCAAGACTCCGTTCATGTTTAAGTATGCCAAGAGAGTATTCATGGTGGCTGTTTTTGTCTTCCTTGACTGCTGGGTGTTATTACCCAAATCAAGCACATTAAACATACTGTGGAGGAGATAGGAAAGGAAATGAACCTTTAAGTATGTTTTTAAAGCTATTTTTAACTTGGCAGTCTTCTAACAGGGAATCATTTTTCTTTTGAAGAGCAAAGGATGGTCAGTATCAGTTATTTGTCAGAATTTGAGTTGAAAAGAATATATGATAGGCACTTGATTTTGAAAGCAATTCTGTTTGTGAAAAATAAAAATCATTTTACAATGAAAACTTTTTTATACCGTAGATAAGATTACTCTATTCAGATACTACATAACGTCAAAGCATTCAAAAGATTGCTGGAATTTTGGGCAGAAATGCAACAGCTTTTGAGTAATGAAAAACTCTTGGCTTACATGATAGAGGGCAAACTAAACGGCAAGAGTAATTTCATGAATGTGGCAAAATAAATGCTTTTAATCTTATCTAGATACTCATAACTTATTTGACACAATACCAAGTTAATCATTCTGTTTACAGGAAGATGATGTTTTAAATACAAGGGAACTTGTTTTCCTTCCTAGTAAAATGCAAGATAAGAGAACAATCTTTCTATTGTGCTGCAGTGGAATGATTAGAATGAGAAAATACGTATACTATTGAAAAAGAATCTGACTTTTATTTTCTGAAGAAAATTAACAAAAATGATGCTATTGATTCTACCAAAGTTTGTTTCTCCTGATGACTTGAGATTTCAAAGTATATTGGAAAAACTTGACTTTGGTCTAGGAGTCTGGCTAGCATTCAGACTCTCCTAATGTTGTGAAATCTTATGAGACAGTGTAAACTAATAGGAAATTAAATTTATTCCCATTATGCAATTGTAAGACCATTAATTCATAGCTGATTTTGTAACTAAAACTCACTTTCCCCACCCAGACTCTATTTACAGAGAAGAAACTCTACTTCACGTAAAAACAGTCCAGGGATACTGGGGCCCTGACTGCCCCTTCCTTGGCTTATCTGTAGGATGAAAGTTTTGTGCCCTGTTGTGACAATGAGAAAGCCCAAAGTAAATTAAAAATGGCTAAGAGGATGTCTAGCATATGAATCTGATATAGGATCTGTCATGTTCTATGACTGGTTTGAAACAGGGGAAAATTCAGAAGTTTGTAGTTACCCAGTTCAGATGAGTTGAGACAACTGGTGATACAGTAGAAGCCTGGGCTTGCAATAAAGAAGCTTCAACAGTATGATGCCCTTGAGATTAGAGTTCATGGACAATGTCAGAAAAACTTTAGGGATATTTGCCTAATAATTACAACTCTAAGTTAGCTCAGAGACTGTAAGCACAGATATGCAGATTAATGGATTAAGACTAATCTACCTGATGGCAGCTGAGGTCAGCAGAGAAATACAGGCCAGAAAGCAGAGCAAAGCTCCATCTCTCTGAGACCAGAATGTATTTGCCCTTCCTCTATATCCAGACACTATTTCAGAAAGGACAGGGAAGCAGAGACTGACTGCTAAAGGGAAAGAAAGAGACCTGATGAGGAGTGAGGGCTCTAAAGTGACTATAGGAAACTTTTTTAAACATTAAGAAACTGAAATATTCTTAACTGTCAAGTTTATTATTTTTTTCTGCAAAAAAGTCTGATGAATGCATCATCAGATCATCAGTCGCTCAGTCGTGTCCGACTCTTTGCGACCCCATGAATCGCAGCATGCCAGGCCTCCCTGTCCATCATCAACTCCCGGAGTTCACCCAGACTCACATCCATCGAGTCAGTGATGCCATCCAGCCATCTCATCCTCTGTTGTCCCCTTCTCCTCTTGCCCCCAATCCCTCCCAGCATCAGAGTCTTTTCCAATGAGTCAACTCTTCGCATGAGGTGGCCAAAGTACTGGAGTTTCAGCCTCAGCATCATTCCTTCCAAAGAAATCCCAGGGCTGATCTCCTTCAGAATGGACTGGTTGGATCTCCTTGCAGTCCAAGGGACTCTCAAGAGTCTTCTCCAACACCACAGTTCAAAGCATCAATTCTTCGACACTCAGCCTTCTTCACAGTCCAACACTCACATCCATACATGACCACAGGAAAAACCATAGCCTTGACTAGACGAACCTTTGTTGGCAAAGTAATGTCTCTGCTTTTGAATATGCTATCTAGGCTGGTCATAACTTTCCTTCCAAGGAGTAAGCAGCTTTTAATTTCATGGCTGCAGTCACCATCTGCAGTGATTTTGGAGGCCAGAAAAATAAAGTCTGACACTGTTTCCACTGTTTCCCCATCTATTTCCCATGAAGTGATGGGACCGGATGCCATGATCTTCGTTTTCTGAATGTTGAGCTTTAAGCCAACTTTTTCACTCTCCACTTTCACTTTCATCAAGAGGCTTTTGAGTTCCTCTTCACTTTCTGCCATAAGGGTAGTGTCATCTGCAAATCTGAGGTTATTGATATTTCTCCCAGCAATCTTGATTCCAGCTTGTCTTTCTTCCAGTCTGGCATTTCTCATGATGTACTCTGCATATAAGTTAAATAAACAGGGTGACAATATACAGCCTTGACGAACTCCTTTTCCTATTTGGAACCAGTCTGTTGTTCCATGTCAAGTTCTAACTGTTGCTTCCTGACCTGCATACAAATTTCTCAAGAGGCAGATCAGGTGGTCTGGTATTCCCATCTCTTGAAGAATTTTCCATAGATTATTGTGATCCACACAGTCAAAGGCTTTGGTATAGTCAATAAAGCAGAAATAGATGCTTTTCTGGAACTCGCTTGCTTTTTCCATGATCCAGCGGATGTTTGCAATTTGATCTCTGGTTCCTCTGCCTTTTCTAAAACCAGCTTGAACATCAGGAAGTTCATGGTTCACATATTGCTGAAGCCTGGCTTGGAGAATTTTGAGCATTACTTTACTAGCGTGTGAGATGAGTGCAATTGTGCAGTAGTTTGAGCATTCTTTGGCATTGCCTTTCTTTGGGATTGGAATGAAAACTGACCTTTTCCAGTCCTGTGTAACTGAATACATCATCAGTTACAGAAAAATAAATGCTTTTTGTATGCAAACTTACCCAGTTTTAATTCATAAAAATCATATTCCATTTTACTGAAACTATTTAATCACTGCAGATGGTGACTGCAGCCATGAAATTAAAAGCTGCTTACTCCTTGGAAGAAAAGCTATGACCAATCTAGACAGCATATTAAAAAGCAGAGACATTACTTTGCCAACAAAGGTCCATCTAGTCAAGGCTATGGTTTTTCCAATAGTCATGTATGGATGTGAGAGTTGGACCATAAAGAAAGCTGAGCACTGAAGAATTGATGCTTTTGAACTGTGGTATCGGAGAAGACTCTTGAGAGTCCCTTGGACTGCAAGGAGATCCAACTAGTCCTTCCCAAAGGAAATCAGTCCTGAATATTCATTGGAAGGCCTGATGCTGAAGCTGAAACTCCAATACTTTGTCCACCTGATGCAAAGAGCTGACTCATTTGAAAAGATCCTGATGCTGGGAAAGATTGAAGGTGGGAGGAGAAGGGCACAACAGAGGAAGAGATGGTTGGATGGCATCACCGATGCGATGGACATGAGTTTGAGTAAGCTCTGGGAGTTGATGATGGATAGGGAAGCCTGGCGTAGTGCAGACCATGTCTGACCACAAAGAGTCAGACATGACTGAGTTCAGTCGAACTGAACTGATTTTAATAAATGCCTTTCACACCTCTTGGCAAAGCAGTTTCTTCTGCCTCTCTTTCATCTGAATTTTTACATTAGAATCTTTAATTGAATTAATTTTGCTGTCTTATTTAAGATCTATTCTTTTCCCAAACACCTAACCAATTGTTCTACCTTTTTGCACTGAATAACTCAACCCTGACTCACTGAGTGATACTTCTACTTTATTACATATTAAATTACCTAAAATAATTTATTTTTTCTCAAATTACCTATTTATATTTTCATACTGATTTAATAATTATAGTTTCAGGATATATTTTAATATCTAAGATGGCTAATCACATTCAATGTTGTTCTTTTTCCTTGTACTTAGATATTTTCCACTTATTTTCATGTAAATAAATTTTGAAATCATCTTGCCAAGATTTAAAAGGAAAACACCAATGTCATTTTGACTGAAATTGGGTTAAATTGGTGCTTTAATTATTTTTCTTCATCTGCAATGTGGCATATCTCTACATTTATGTATTTTTCACGTGTCTGCATAATGTATTTATTGGTTTGTGTGTTGTTTGCACATACAGGTCACACTAAGGTTTGTTTTTTTTTAAGATAATAGTTATATTCCTTCTCATTTATTTTCTGTTGTATTTGTACTGGTACATAGGAACTGTATTAATTTGCTGTATATTTTTATATACATAGTCATATGCAGAGCTCTTAACAGTTCTAACAGTTTTATGAG
Source organism: Bubalus kerabau (assembly GCF_029407905.1). Lineage (NCBI taxonomy): Eukaryota > Metazoa > Chordata > Mammalia > Artiodactyla > Bovidae > Bubalus > Bubalus kerabau. Next base: position 102,251,000 of record NC_073624.1, read on the forward strand.
TGAATTGCTTTGACTTTTCAGTTGGTTCATGTATTTTACTTAGAATCACTTCCTAGTTTACACTAGACTTGCCCTGTTTCTTTCTGTCCCAAAGCAAAAATCAGTGCTGCTTCTGCCTGCCTTAATGACAGGGTGCATTTTTAGCTCGCAGTCACAGTGCTTTCTTCTCCATGGACCTCAAGGATGACAGTGTGTATTGGAACAAAACAAACAATGTCATAGATACGTATTCCTTATACATATTAAGTGTAATAGTTAACATTATCTATGCTTGAAAAAATCAATTAAATGAGATTATATATTCCGGCAGTTTCCAAACAGTGCCTGACAACCATAAACTATAATTTGTGGTATCAGAACAAGTGATAAAATACACAAACAGCCTATGTCCTGGTGAAAGACTCTATTGCTTCCAACAGATCAGCCATTGCTTGTAGTTTGAAGACTGAAAATAACTTCTTTTGAGAGTAAACCAGGTCCAGGTATTCCAGGTAGCCTCAGCATCTGGAAGGAGCCAGCCAATATCTCCTTAATTCGATCTACCTGAGTAGGAGTAGGTACTCAGGGAGAACTTAATTCTTTGAGAGGAAACATTTTTTTTCTTGACCTCATAATTACCAGATACTCTTAACTAGGTAAGAATTCCTCCTGCCACAATATTTGAATGCAGGGGGAAGTCCATTCAGAGAAACAGGAGAAAGGTGTGTGTTATCACCTTTCCTGTGCGTTCCCTGGAATCAGATTCAGGGGTTCTGCCTATTTAGGGGAGCCCTGTCTCCACAATGCTGAAGGCATCAGGAGTGTTCCGTGGTTACCATCCCTAGGACTCTCATTGTTATAGAGTCCCCAACAGGCTTGTTGTCAGTTGCCTTTCCTTTCTTCCTGCCTTTTATCGCAGAGTCATTGACCTGATGCTGCTTTAGCTGAGATAAAATAACTATACCTGTAGATATTCACAGGGGTCTGAGTAGGAGGCTTGACATCATAGTAACTTGGAAAAACAGATAAAAGGTGGAGCTGGAAAACAGCAGCGCACACAAGCTGCAACTTTATTTGGAGTTGCTATAGTTGAACAACAAAGGAACCAGGTTGACTCATTTGGTTTCAATTGTACTGGAGCGATGGGGTTATTTTAGTGTGTGTCCTAGCTCTTCTTTCCAGAGCATCAGATAGAAATGGATTGGTTCAAACCCTAGTGAATACATTTGGTTCATAACACAGTTTGCCTTTAAATCAAATTTATAGTTGCCTAAAATAGACTCTCCAACTGTGCAGAAGTCATATAAGTAGCAGTTGGAATGATAAGAGTACTTTTGCCATTCATTCAAAAGCACATAAGTGGCTAAAGATTCACTTTTCAATTGTTCTCTATCCTACTGAGACTATTGTAAGGATTCAGTTTCTCCTCAATTACACTAAAATGATGCACTTTTGTCTGCTGCTGTTTTGAATCCCTATTATCTCTAAATGTGCTTCCCTGTAATACTAAAAGGTGTCAAGTAAAACACCAGAGAGCTCAAAAGGTTGTTGTTTCTTTCCCTTTCTTACATCCTCCCCCTTACCTTTTTTTTCCTTCCTTTTCTGATGAGTCTCAGGTATTGTATTTGTTTTAGTTGCTCAGCAGACCCCATGGACTAGAGTCCATCTGGCTCCTCTGTCCATGGGATTCTCGCTTCATTCTTCCATAGCAATGGTCATCAGCTAGGGAAATTTTGCTCATAGGGGACATTTGGCAACATGTGGAGGTACTCTTTAGTTGTCACAACTGTATGAGGGTTGCTATTGGCCACTGGGTAAAGGCCAGAAACGTCGCTAAACATTTTACATTGCACGCACAGCCCTCACACCAGAGATTTATCCACTGCACGTGCCAATAGGGTCAAAAACCCCTAAGAGAAATAAGATTGATCAGGATTAACTTTTACATGATTTTTAGGGATGATGAATTCACATGTTTTTACTATATGACTTTTTAATTTAAATAGGGGGGTTAGTGCCCACAGAGGACTTCTACAGACAGAACTTTCCATGAAGTCATTTTTGTTGTTCAGTTGCTAAGTCATGTCTGACTCTTTTGCGACCCCATGGACTGTAGCCTGCCAGGCTCTTCTGTCCATGGGATTCTCCAGGCAAGAATACTGGAGTGGATTAATGAATCATTAAAATTCTTACTTTTTTTTATTAAATCCATCACTAGATTTATCAAGGTCTGAGTTCACTTTTTTATTTCATAGTCTCCTCTTATATATCCACTGATGTGTCTAACTGAAAGATTTTCTTCTCATAGAAAAATAGCACTAAAATTCCTTGAAATTACATTTATCTAGCAAGGGTAATATTTAAAACAATTCTAAGTTTTAAATATTTCTGAAAATAATACATATTTATGTATATATTAATTCTATTAATGTAAAATAATAAAACTTATCTAGTTAATTTCATATATTTATATTTTTTCTAGTTACACTTGAATTTCATTCTTGGTTTTAATATTTTTACTTTTCATTCTTATTTTTTACAAAGGTTCAGACAAGAAAATTTCAGTCTTTGAAATTTTAAATAAAACTTACCTACTGTTACAGACTGAATGTCTGTATCACTCCTGAAAGTTGTATGTTGAAGCCCTAATCCCCCGTACGATGGTATTTGGAGATGAGGCTTTTGGGAGGTAATTAGGTCATGAGATTGGAGCCCTCTTGACAAGGTTAGTGACCTTGTAAGAAGAGACAAGAGAGAACTTGCTTGTTTTCTCTCTCTCTCTGTCTTTCAGTCTTTCTCTGTGTGTCTGTCTCCATCTCTCTATATGCATTTTAGAAACAGTTTGTCAATCAGGTTGTATCAGAGACCAGAAAAGAATGCAGAAATAGATCAGTGGACAACAAAAAACCAATATGATAATGCAGAAAAAGCATAAGGAAAGAGATGCTAACCCAGAGTGAATATCACAGTTATTTCCTTAATCATTCTAGAACCATTCTTGACTAACCAACTCCCTGAGGAATGATTGGTGCTTCATCCAGAATAATCTCATATATCAATACAGTATTATCAATTAATTTTTAAATTCACAAGTGTCTACTCAGTGTTGAACATGTTCCAAACAATGATCTGGATACTGAGGGTCCAAAATGAAAATGAAGATATTAATAGATATATTTCTTGCTCCTTCAGTTTATATTTTGTTTTAATTGTACTTGCTAGACATATGAATTATTTAACAAACTAGAGTTTATCTTGTAGTTTGAGATGTCATTCTCAACTAAATTTTGTGTTTACATCTTAAATAGAAAAAAAAAACACAAAACTTTAGTGTTGGATAGGGGAAAAAGTGAACAGTGTGGACCTTGCTGATTTTTCATAGTCACTACTACCCTAAGTGGGTAAAACTGCTCAGAATAGTTCCTAAAATGACATCATTTCATTGGGATATGCTTCTAGATTGAAGGACACAAATACAGCTTCCTGTTTTTTTGAAGTTTCTTTTTGTTCTTGCAGTACTTCAATCATTATAAAAAGAAAACATTTAAGTAACTGAAACAAAAATAGGTATAGTCAGGTTTGGATGTAAAAGAAAAAGAGAATACATAAAGATAGCTAAGTTATTGACAGTACTATTGAAAGATGGTTTTAAAATTTTCCCATCCTTTTAAGATTTAGTAAAGATTTAGTTTTAGGTTTCATATAGTTGGTTTGAGTACTAAAATATTTTGTAGACACTGCAGTTCCAGTGTGCTATATTGAAATGGAAGTTTGGGGTATATTACAGTTTCAAATATATATTAAGAGGTAACACTATACCCTTGGGCTACCTGGGTGGCTCAGCAGTGAAGAATCTGCCTGCAATGCAGGAGCCGTGGGTTCAATGCCTGGATCAAGACGATCCCCTGGAGGTGGGTATGGCAACCCACTCCAGTATTCTTGCCTGGAGAATCCCATGGACAGAGGAGTCAGGTGGGCTACAGTCCACAAGGTTGCAGAGTCAGATGTGACCAAAGTGACTAAGCACACACCAACACTGCCCTTTCAGAATCAACAAATCAATGCCAACAAAGAAGCAAACAGGGGGAAAAAAAGAAAAATGAGGAGCTTGGAAAGATAAAGATAGAAGAGGGAAGAGGCTAGACAGCTGCCAAGAAGGGAAGACTTTCCTTTTCCAACCTCAACAATCTTTTCATCTGTAGCAAGATCTGGATGTGACATATTGCTTTTTGTAACTTAATCACATTACACCTATTGTGCTTTGCATAATAATCATTCCCTAAATGAAGACATTGTTTAAGGTAAAAGAAATACGAATTAAGTCGTGAAACTGATTTAACATTCTTGAAATCATCAGGAGCCTTTGCTAGAAGTCATCATTGATCTTATATGACCAGAGGGAAAGAAAACAATAAAGGATCAAGAATTTTTAATCAATAATATAATAATAATAAGTGAATAATAAGAGAATAACAATTGTTGATTTCTCTCAAAAGGGAACCTGGGATACTTAAGGGCAGGGGAAAAGACAGAACAAGTCATTATACATTCAAAGAGATTATCTTGATAAATTTATCTATTCTTCCTATGGTAAAATCGACAGACATAATCTCATGAGCTCTGAAAAGTAAGTGAAATAATTCAGTTCAGCAAAACTACACTAATTGAAATAGATATGTAAGAAATATAGAACTACATTTTGTAAGAAGCATCCATGTCTGTAGAAATTTTGGAGTGGTTTAAACAAACCAAACAGTGTATAAGGTGTGTATAGACATGCACAGCTCTACTGTTGAACTGCTATCTTTCTGGAAGCTCAGCCTATAGTATTGCATCCTCTCAGTAATTCACAGTTTTTAGGATGCAGCTGCCCAGACTAATGAAAGTACAGGATCTGGATAAAAACCCAGATTCTCTTTCCAGCTGTGCCTCCCTGACCCATCTGGAAAATGCAAAAATGGTCCTTTATAAAGCACTTTGTGGCCTGACACTTCTCTGTCTTTTCTTCTCACCAGTTGAACATCAATACACTTACACATTGATGGATAACAATGCCATTAAGAAGTAAACTCCAGCTAGTGAGTCCAGAAATAATTAAGATCATGGAAAAGCATGAAGCATTGAGACTGACTTCCTAAAATCACAACACAAAATAACTTCTGTTACTACTCACGTGAGCTTCAAGACTATTCTGTCTGCCCTCCTATTGCTGACCTCTTTTCCTAAGAATGCGAGGAGCCAGGAGTTCCAGAATTGAGAAAGACTGTGGGAATGGGGGAAGGGAAATAAACTTTTGGTCAAAGAACATATGGGGATTGATGCCTGGGTCTCAGATGATGGTGTGGGAAGCAAGTAGAATTCAAAAATTAAGTCTAAATGGAGAGTGGAGTCCAGAGCCAGGCATCAAGAAAAGTCTCAGGAAAAGAACAAATAAGGCAGTCAAGGCAGGTGTAGGAGGCAAAGCACAGACAGATTCCTGAACACAATGGGATGCACAGCACTGAGCCCTTTATAATGTGCCACAGTTAAGTCTGTGGATGGAGTGGGAAGCATGAAGCTGAGCTGCTTTTTACAGCTCTGAATATTCAACTGTGGGCTTCCCAGGTGGCTCAGTGGTAAAGAATCTGCCTGCCAGTGCAGGAGATGTGGGTTCAATCTCTGGGTAGGGAAGATCCCCTGGGAGTAGAAAATGGCAACCTACTCCAATATTCTTGCCTGGAAAACTCTATGGACAAAGGAGCCCTAGAAGAATTGCAAAGAGTCAGACATGACTGAGCACTCACGCCGAAATATTCAACTGCCTCCTTAGATATGAAAGCTTTAGAAAAACAAGGTAGAAATAAAACAAGTGTTTCACAGAAAATAGCACTATGAAAAGAAATCTAATTTTCTCATAGAAAAACAAGGAATGTGCACCTTTAAATGCAAAAATAAATGAAGTCTCTGAATTAGTCCAACTTTCATAAGTCAGAATGTTATCTGGCCTAAATCTCTCCCAGAGTGGACACTAAAATGGATTTATCATTCTAGGGAATCCTGTTCCTCTTCCACCAGTGTAAGTAGAGCCTGTTATTGTTAAAGCCTGCTTATCCTGTGGTGGTTTTATTAATCAGGATAAACTAGGTTATTCTTTGGTAACCAATTAACCCTGAAATATCAGTTACTGAACGTAGCAAACACATATTTCTCTCTCATACTACATGTGCAATGTAAGTCAACAGATCAGCAGTTTTGTTTCATATAATCACATGATGTAAGGCGAGGTTAACAGGATCCTCCAGTCAGAGTATAGCTGGTAGTCATGATAGTGAAAAAATCAGATTAAAATCATATTCATGTACATTTCATTGGTCAGAGCTGGTTAACTGGTCTACCTCCCAAAAGAGTTTGGGATATATCAGATCAGATAAGATCAGATCAGTCGCTCAGTCATGTCCGACTCTTTGCGACACCATTGGGATGTATAATCTCCCCTAAACATGAATAGAAAGGAAAATTGGGTGTTTTGTGTACAAGTGATGTTTACCACATCTGGTATTATAAAATAATCATATAGTTTTGGAAAATCACCTTCATGGAGAAAAGAAAGGGACATAAGAAAAACCTAGGGATACAGATGTAATCAAAAAAGAACAATTGAAGGATTTTAATAGTAATCTGAAATTAGGGTATTTCAGGTACTTCATAAATGTGCAGTTTCTGCACACTTGAGGTTTCCCTCAAACATGAAAAAAAAATATTGCTTGGACCCATTAAAGGTAAGATATATTTTTAAAAAACATAGGATGGAATTCTGCTTTCTGAGGCCTCGTAAGACCAAAGAAAGGCTAACAGAGAGGCTAACGTCTAGTTGGAGCACAGTGCTAAGGTTTCTTACCCAGTAGGGAACTGATGTGACACGTGTTTGGAGGACTATAAAAAACTGAAAGAATGAGCCTCATTAACTATCTCATAACAAGTAAAACCAAATAAACCTTGAGAAAGCTGAAGGTACAAAATCTAAAAGGCAAAAGTGAATAATTTTTAGGTCAGTACAGGACTGTATTCTCCTTAGCATTGCCAAGAAGCAAAGGGCCTGGGGGAGCCAAGAGTAATTATGATGAAAGGATAACACACTTGGGATTCAGAGGAAAAGAGAAGATATACAGAGACCAGGAGGTCTCATCTGAGAAGAATTAGCAATCCCACTGGGGAATTGGGAATCTACTGAGCTTGGGATTTTGAAGAGCTTGATCTAGACTATAGATTTGGCAGGTCTCACTTTCAGACAAAGTGAATGAGTCAGGATGGGGATTCTTAGACTGACAACTCCATTTTCATTTTAATGTAGACCAGAAAACCCAGTATTAGTATTACTTTTAAGAGTTTCTCTAGCTTTTAATCATCCATATTGTTTGGAATTTTAAAAATATCTTTATTCCCTTCTATGTTTGCAGTTAAATCATTAAGGCTCCCAAATAAGGCTCTGTGTTTCAAAAAGTATAGCTGGGGAGATGTTAAAAATCAGGCTGAATGGCAGTCAGTGACAATCTGAAATGAGAGTAAATAATCAAGAAGCTATAGGCCATGGAAGCAAAGAGAAGATGAGAGGGTCAGTCTATGATGTAAGTAGAGCCTGATAGGAGGCTTTGGCCTGCCTTATGATGACTGATTCAATTTAGGTGGCAAAGGTTCCTGGGATTTCCATTTCTTCATATAAAATCATTCACAGCTTCTTCAAGTTATAGCAAGATTATAAGGTAGAGAGAGTAACTCAGGACCCGGTTCTGTTCTCATCATAAATATTAGCATCCATCACAGACATTCAAAGCATATTTTCTATTCCAGTATCCAAGCCACTGATCCAAATGTTAACTGGCCCAAGAAGTAACCTCTATGGAATACCATTTGTTGCGTCTTCCCAAGCTGACACTGAACCACTGATAGTATTTGTCAGGACGAGACACTTCAACCAGCTGTCACTTCTCAAAGCTCTTTCCCGCACAGTTGTTGGTGAGGAATTAAGACTGTAACAGCAGGGACAGTAAGGATTAGGTTTGACACTTCACTCAGACAAGTGCATAGGTCGGCTTTGTCCAAATCAGGATGCCTTTCTATTTTAGAGAGAGGATGATTTCAGTTAATAAAGCTTAATTTAAAAAGAGCTGACGATAAAGAAACGTGGAAGGCACTTGAATGACAAAACAGAAAAGCACATAGAATTGCTGATCAATGCTTTTCAATAAAAAAAATATAAAACAGAAACAAAGGTTTCAATGATTAACATAAAATTAGAGGGTAAAAAAATAATGCTTGTAAAATAAGAATATCAGGCCAGCTTTTTGCCAGGGTTCAAAAGAATATTGGACAGAAACAAGGGCTTTACTATATTCCTAGAAAAAGGAAATGTTAAGAAGGAATAAGACAGATACCTTGTTTTACAATCATAGTGAAATCATGCTTCTTAAAATGACTGTTGAGAATTTAATAGAATGGTTTTTTTTTCCTACCTTCCTAGAAATATGGTTTTATGACTGAAACAGATGTGCTGTTTAGCTCTTTCTCCTTGACCTTTTCACAAGTATCCTAATTCCAATCAGGTAGTGAACAGCTGTTAAAATAAATCTGCCCTTGAGCTTTGCAGAGAGTGATGAGGCTTCAGACACTGCAGCTTCATCCCTTGCATCACAGTTTAGGTCAGAGATTATGAACTCAGTAATCCAGAGGATATGACAAACACTCTGATGATGTTGAGAAAAGCCAGTCTAACTGCCTTCTTCCCACAGTGGGTAGGAGAGACAGGAGGTGGGCGCTGAGGTTAGGAGGGCACATTAGCAGCAAGCATATTGAGTCTTCAGATTATCTGGAGCCAGCAGACTTGGTGTTTTGGGACTGGTACACAGGACTTTCATACCCTTCAATTCTAGCAGCTGTGCTGTGGGTTGGAGCCCCAGGCTGCGTCCTCATGTCCTCAACCTGGCACTTCCAACTTGAACAGCATTTTAGTGCAAAACTGACAAAAAGAGTAAATCAGGACAGCTGAGTTACAGTCTGGGAAAGCAGTCTCTTTAAAAGTTGATGTTTGTCTTTAGACCAGGAGTATATGCACCCATGAAATGTGCTTGGTAATTCTCCCATGGAGTATAAAAGATAATTGAATTTACTATTTTTAATCTCAGTATTATAAAATGATATTTTCTGTGCATTTTAAAATATATGTGACTTACACTAGCCTGAAGCAACTGAGCACACAGCACAATATACTAGAACATGGGATTGAATATAAAATAACAAATAAGTAAAGAAAAGGAGAAAAGGAAAGATAAATCAATCTGAATGCAGAGGTCCAAAGAATAGCAAGGAGAGATAAGAAAGCCTTCCTCAGTGAACAATGCAAAGAAAAAGAGGAAAAGCAACAGAATGAGAAAGACTAGAGATCTCTTCAAGAAAATCAGAAATACCATAGGAACATTTAATGCAAAGATAGGAACAATAAAGGACAGAAATGGTATGGACATAACAGAAGCAACAGATACTAAGAAAAAGTGGCAAGAATACACAGAAGAACTATACAAAAAAGATCTTAATGACCTGGATAACCATAATGGTGTGATCACTCACCTAGAGCGAGACATCCTGGAGTGTGAGGTCAAGTGGGCCTTAGGAAGTATCCTAAGGGAGGTGATGGAATTCCAGCTGAGCTATTTCAAATCCTAAAAGATGATGCTGTGAAAGTGCTGCACTCAGTATGCCAGCCCACTTGGAAAACTCAGCAGTGGCCACAGGACTGGAAACGTCAGTTTTCATTCCAATCTCAAAGAAAGGCAATGCCAAAAATGTTCAAACTACCACACAATTGCACTCATTTCACATGCTGGCAAGGTCATGCTCAAAATCCTCCAAGCCAGGCTTCAACAGTATGTGAACCATGAACTTTCAGATGTTTAAGCTGGATTTAGAAAAGGCAGAGGAACCAGAAACCAAATTACCAAATCCGCTGGATCACAGAAAAAGCAAGAGAATTCCAGAAAAACATCTATTTCTGCTTCTTGACTATGCTAAAGCTTTTTACTGTGTGGATCACGACAAACTATGGAAAATTCTAAGACAGGGAAATATAAGACCATCTTACCCGCTTCCTGAGACACCTGTATGCATGTCAAGAAGCAACAGTTAGAACTGAACATGGAACAAGACTGGTTCAAAACTGGGAAAGAAACACATCAAGGCTGTACATTGTCACCCTGTTCATTTAACTTATATACAGATTACCTCAAGCAAAATGCCTAACTGGATGAAGCCAAGCAGGAACCAAGACTGTCGGAAGATATACCAGTAACTTCAGATATCCAGATGACACCACCCTTATGGCAGAAAGCAAAGAGGAATTAAAGAGCCTCTTGATGAAAGTGAAAAAGGAGAGTGAAAAAGCAGGTTTAAAATCTAACATTCAAAAAACTAAGATTGTGGTCTCCAATACCATCACTTCATGGCATATAGATGGGGAAACAATGGAAACAGTGAAAAGACTATTTTCTTGGGCTCCAAAATCTCTGCGGACAGTGACTGCAGTGATGAAATTAAGATGTTTGCTCCTTGGAAGAAACCTAGACAGTGCATTAAAAAGCAGAGACGTTACTTTGCCTACAAAGGTCCATCTAATTAAAGCCATGGTTTTTTCAGTAGCCATGTATGGATGTGAAAGTTGGACCGTAAAGAAGGGTAAGCACCAAAGAATTGATGCTTTTGAACTTTGGTGCTGGAGAAGACTCTTGAGAGTCCCGTGGACTGCAAGGAGATCCAACCAGTCCATCCTAAAGGAAACCAGTACTGAATATTCATTGGAAGGACTGATACTGAAGCTGAAGGTGCAATACTTTGGCCACCTGATGCAAGGAGCCAACTCACTGGAAAAGACCCTGATGCTGGAAAAGATTGAAGGCAGGAGAAGGGGATGACAGAGGATGAGATGGTTGGATGGCATCACCAACTCAATGAACATGAGTTTGAGCAAGCTCCAGAAGATGGAGGACAGTGAAGCCTGGCGTGCTACAGTCCATGGGACTGCAAAGATTCAGACATGACTGAGCGACTGAAAAACATTACAATAAATAAATTCACATATATGGAGCTATATGCTCATTGTGTGTGTGTGCATGCATGCTCAGCTGCTCAGTCGTGTCCTGTTCTTTGAGATCCCATGGACTGTAGCCCACCAGGACCCCTGTCCATGGGATTATCTCAGAAATAATACTGGAGTGGGTTTCCATTTCTTCCTCCAGGGGATCTTCTGACCCAGGAATGGAACCTACATTTCCTGTGGCTCCTGCATTGGAAGGCGAGTTATTTACTACTGAGCCACTTGGGAAGCTGGGCTCCTATAACAAAATACCATTAAGTGGGTGACTTATAAACACCAAACATTTTTTTCTAATAGTAATGGAGGCTGGAACACCTAGATACATTATCTGGTGAGAGCCAGCCTCTTAGTAGTCCATATTTTTTTGTTAAAAGCTTACATGTGGCATAAAGGATCTCTTTTATAAAACAGTAATTGCATTGCCCTAATGACCCCAAAACTCTACCTTCTAAATATTATCACCTTGGAGTTTAGAATTTCAACATATGAAATTGGGGGGTACACAAACATTCAGGTCAAAACACGTTTAATTTTTTTTTTTTTTTTACTGGTAGTGGCACATATAAACAAAAAGTGTTACAGACCACTGTTCTAGATCACTCCGCTCCCCCAGCCAAATGTTCATAGGAAACAAAGGGCATTGGCAAGGCACCATGGCACAGTAACTTTCTAAAAGTTACTTAGGATAAACTTTTTGACTTAGAATACTGATCAGACTGATGTCACTATAGGCCATAGGGAAGGAAAAATAAGGGAAGGGAGAAATGAGAAATAAAGTTTCTTTCCTCAGGTAACATCTCTCTTCAATAATGAACATTTAAATAAAAGACCCAGACTGTTGACCTTCCTTATCCTTACATCCATGGCATACAATACAAACTTTGGTGTGAACCATATAACTCTGGTGAATAATATGGTAAACCCAAGGAATAAACTTCAGACCAAGGGTACCACCTTGGAGAGGGTTTGTTTAGTGAGTGGGCACAGAATTCAGGAAGATGTAGCTGTAGACTGTGGTCATCAGGCAGTTTTCTTGTAAGGTAAAGGGCAGTAAACAGGGGATACTGACCTCACAAACAAAAACTGAGAGACCAAATTCAAGACCACAGCTTGTAACAGGTGGTCCACGGCCAAATCCAGCCTGCAGACCTGATTTGTTTGACTAAAGGTCAGGTATACATTTTGAATTTGTTGTCAACATTTAAAACTTGGGAGATTTCACACCAAAAATATATCCATATTTATGTCTCCTCCTGATAAATGAAAAAATCTGATAACACATGGGCCCACATTCTTGAATAGCCACCCATGAGTTGGAGATGAAGTATGTTGCTTATGGAGAAAAGGCAGAATCTCTTACTTTTATTTCATCCCCTGAAAATGGCTGTTTCAGATATCTATGTTTATTCCATTGTTCTCAGTTCACAGAAAGCAACAACACAGAATGCTGAGAGAAGTTAGGAAAGCAACCAAGGAACTCTGAATGGTCAGCTCCTTGTCATACGTCCTCATCCTGCCCCACTGCCTACCACTTGCCAGATAATGCTCTGGGAATCAGGGGTGGGAAGAATCAAAAGCAAACAGAAAAGATGAGGTGCCTCTTCCAACTGAACTTCTATTCTAGTCGAAAGAACTGGAAAACAAGTCATTAAGTATCAGTTATCAGTGACAATAATATCTGAAATATTTTGACTACTTTATGGGCCAGTCACTGCTCTTTCTCGTGCGTGCTTTGTGTTTTTTCACATATATTAATTCCCAAAGAAACTCCCTGGAAAGGAAATAATTGCATTCTATTTTTCAAATAGGAAATTGAGTCATGGAGATAAGCAACTGCATGAAGTCCCACAGCTAGTAATGGTGAAGTAAGAATGGGTCACAGCAGTCTGGCTTTAGAGGTGCAGCATTTAACCCCATATCACACCATTAAGTGCTAAGCAGAGTGTTAAAATAGGCTGATGTGACAGAGAGAGACTTGGCAGCTACTTTAGATTTGAGTTAAGCCTTTTTAGGAAGTGACATTTAAACTGAAGATTGAAGGATACAACCATGCAAAAACTTGAGAAGTAGACTAAGGGGACAGTTAATGTAAATGACTAAATTTGGAAAGAGCTTGGCTTATTAAGAATCTGATACAAGTTGACCAGTGTGCTGCAGCTTGATCTGAGAGTGAGAATTACAGACAGAGAAAACTGCCGAGATCAAGTTGAAGAGGAAAGCACAGATCATTCCCCAAGATAGGCAATTTAGATTTTATTCCAGTTGGAAGTCATTGAAGGATTATAGGTTGAGAGATGACAGAATCCGATTTACACTGCAAAAACATGGCCATGTTCACGCTTACCCGAGCAAGGTGTTTATAAACTGATCATAATGTATGATTCTATCTTCTCCCATTCTTTCTCCTCCATACATGTTGTGTTTAACACTAACATGCAAGTAGCTAGTGTTATGCTGGAAAACTGATTTGTAGCATTTGCTCATTTCTGTGGTGTAAATACTTTCAGGATGGATGATTTTATATTATCAATAATTTAACAACCAGCTTGCCAAATTCCTAAATATTTTAACTATCAGCTTTTGAGAGCTGGTTCCAGCTGGCTTCAACATAGCTATATCCCAAATATCTTCACCTGAAACTCATCAGGCCCTTATATGCATGCCTTTCTGTTCTCTCTGATCATACAATTTAACAACTGTAGAGCTGTGGTTCGGAGAAGGCAATGGCACCCCACTCCAGTACTCTTGCCCGGAAAATCCCAGGGATGGGGGAGCCAGGTGGGCTGCAGTCTATGGAGTCGCACAGAGTCGGACATGACTGAAGCGACTTAGCAGCAGCAGCAGCAGAGCTGTGGTTATGGGTGTAGCACCACTCGTTTCAGATGGACTCAGATTCAAATCTCAGCTTTATAAATCAGCCACATGGTCTCAGGAAAAGTTTTAATTTCTCTACACCCGTGCTATCCCATTTAGAACTTCAGTTCAGTTCAGTTCAGTCACTCAGTCGTGTCTGACTCTTTGCGACCCCATGAATCACAGCACGCCAGGCCTCCCTATCCATCACAAACTCCCGGAGTCCACTCAGACTCACGTCCATCAAGTCAGTGATGCCATCCAGCCATCTCATCCTCTGTCGTCCCCTTCTCCTCCTGCCCCCTATCCCTCCCAGCATCAGAGTCTTTTCCAATGAGTCAACACTTCGCATGAGGTGGCCAAAGTACTGGAGTTTCAGCTTTAGCATCATTTCCTCCAAGGAAATCCCAGGGCTGATCTCCTTCAGAATTGACTGGTTGGATCTCCTTGCAGTCCAAGGGACTCTCAAGAGTCTTCTCCAACACCACAGTTCAAAAGCATCAAGTTGGTGATGGACAGCAAGGCCTGGCATGCTGCGATTCTTGGGGTTGCAAAGAGTCGGACATGGCTGAGCGACTGAACTGAACTGAAGTTGTTGTTACAAGAATCAAATAAAATGAATAGAAATCATTTAGCAAAGTACCTGGAGTGTTAGATTATGTACTTTAAAAGCAATTTTAATTTATTTATCTACTCACCCACCACAGGCTCTAGCTAGGAGTTGGGAAAAGCTATGATGTTTGACAAGTGTACCCTTTAATATCTTGTCTTTTGAGAGCTAGGTCTCCTGCCTGGCTCTAAGATGCTTTCCAGGATTCACACAAGAATCTTTTTCTCTTATGTGGTAAAGAAATTACTCAATGATATGACTCAATGATATAAGACTCAATGATATTTTACATATAACATAAAAATAAACAGCAGCTGAAAGTATTAGCATCTTTTTTATAGTAAGGTTTCTTGATGGCAGGAAAGACTTCAATACTCTGGTTGCAGAAGCATCTTGCCATTGTATTTTACCTTGATATCAAGTAATTTGTGACTTTTTTCTATAGAGGCAGATATTTGAAGTAGATAATTTAGCCTTCGCTTCCACCTGTCAATTTTTATCCACTAGAATCCTGTGAACACCTAATTTCGTATTTAGTTATATCAACACCAAGAACAGCTTTATTCAATGACTATTAAAAATGTAGGTTCTAGTGACAGCTTGGTTCTATGTTTGTGACCCGAAGTCTCAAACTCGCTGAGATTTAACATTAGAATGAATTCAGAGTCTATACTTGCTCTAAAATTCATTGAGTCTACCTACTGAAATATTTATAAATTCCAAAAGCACCTTCAAAGCCAACAGAAAAAAAATACTTTGGCATCATTCTCATGAGATTAACATAAATAAACCTAGGTCTCTATAGCAAATCAAAGCAGAATATTGAGGCAATTGTATGAATAATTCAGAAACAAAATAAAATAAAGCAAAATAAGAACTTGTAGCTCTAAAGGTATGAGAATACACTTAATTTACAGTCCTATTCAGAAATCACTAAAATTTCAGTGCAGAGATCCCATATCAAATACCAGCTTAAAGGAGTGATATAGGTCAATATCAAGTAAAAAAACGTGTAAAGACAATCCAGGTGCCCTTGCTTGTTTCCTCATCAAATTTACAAAGATACTTAAGAATCACTAGAAATAAATAAATCAGATGAGATGCCTCTATCAGTACTTTAAACATATGATGCCTTAATCAATATATTTATGAGCCTAAACTCTGAAAGAGTGCTTGTCCCAAAATATGTATCTTATGCACCCCAATTTAATATTTAAGATCAAAGATTGACATAAGCATGCTCTAAATTATCTCGATATACTGCCAACTCATTTAAGGGAACCATTCTGTTAGTTCCTGAAAACTAATATGCAGACTATAATGCACCCTGAGCAGTGTAACCAATAAGGCTGCTGCCATTTGAAATGCTAAAGTGGTTGTGTATCACTCATTAGCAATGCAAGGCCTGAGTCCAAAAGCGATTTTGGCCTACTACTAAGCATTTTATATCAACTAGTGAATAATGGCAACCCACTCCAGTGTTCTTGCCTGGAGAATCCCAGGGACGGGGGAGCCTGGTGGGCTGCCGTCTATGGGGTCGCACAGAGTCGGACACAACTGAAGCGACTTAGCAGCTGCAGCAGCAGCAGTGAATAATCACCAGGAATAATACCAAAAGAATTTTATCCCAAATACATATAACAGGTGACAATAAATAATAAGCCACCAACATTGCTTGTCATCTCCAAGCCCTAACTCAGATAAATTACAAACAGAGGTTTTCAGGCATGGCTTACCAGCTCTGATGATATTTCCAGATTTGCATTATGGAATATATGCAATTTATATTATCAATCACATTTTTGTTGACTGAACTTTGCATTCCTATGATCAGTTCAGGATAAGACTTTCCAAAATTCAAACAGTGAAAGAAGCTAATCTGAAAAGGCTATATACTATATGATGTCAACCATATGACATCCTAGAAAAGGCAAAACTATGGAGACTGTGAACATGCTAGTGGTTTCCAGGGGCTAGGAGGGAGGGAGGGATGAACAGGCAGAGCAAGGAGGATTTTTAGGGCAATGGAACTCCTCTGTATGAGACCATAATGATGGATAATGCCGTTACACATTTGGGTAAAGCCACAGAATGTGCTACACCCATGTAAACAATGGACTCTGGTTGATTATGATGTGTCATGTAGGTCCATCAACTGTAACAAATGTGTCGTGGTGGGAGATCCTGGTAACGGGGAAAGCTATGCATGTATGGGAGGAGAAGGAAATGGCAACACACTCCAGTAGTCTTCCCTGGGGCATCCCATGGACACAGGAGCCTGTTGGGCTATAGTTTATGGGGTTGCAAAAGAGTCGGACATGACAACACCTAAACAACAACAACAAGGCATGTATGGGAGCAGATGGTATATGGGAAATCTCTGTACTTTGTTTTGCTGTGAATCTAAAACTGCTCTAAAAAATCATGTCTGTACAAAAATAAAAATTGAAATAGAATGTTCAGTTCAGTTCAGCTCAGTTCCTCAGCTGTGTCAGATTCTTTGCAACCCCATGGACTGCAGCACGCCAGACCTCCCTGTCTGAAACCAACTCCTGGAGTCTACTCAAATACATGTCCATGGAGTCGGTGATGCTATCCAACCATCTCAACCTCTGTTGTTCTCTTTTCTTCCTGCCTCCAATCTTTCCTGGCATCAGGGTCTTTTCAAATGAGTCAGTTTTTTGCATCAGGTGGACAAAGTATTGGAGTTTCAGCTTCAGCATAAGTCCTTCCAATGAATATTCAGGACTGATTTCCTTCAGGATAGACTGGTTGGATCTTCTTGCAGTCCAAGGGACTCTCAAGAGTCTTCTCCAACACCACAGCTCAAAAGCATCAGTTCTTCGGCACTTAGCCTTCTTCACAATCCAACTCTCACATCCATAAATGACTACTGGAAAAATCATAGCTTTGACTAGATGGACCTTTGCTGGCAAAGTAATGTCTCTGCTTTTTAATATGCTACCTAGGTTAGTCATAACTTTTCTTCCAAGGAGCAAGTGTCTTTTAATTTCATGGCTGCAGTTACCATCTGCAGTGATTCTGGAGCCCCGAAAAGATAGTCTCTCATTGTTTCCATTGTTTCCATCTATTTGCCATGACATGATGGGACCAGATGCCATGATCTTAGTTTTCTGACTCTTGAATTTTAAGCCAACTTTTTCACTCTCCTCTTTCACTTTCATCAAGAGACTCTTTAGTTCGTCTTTGTTTTCTGCCATAACAGTGGTGTCATCTGCATATCTGAGGTGATTGGCATTTCTCCCAGCAGTCTTGATTCCAGCTTGTGCTTTATCCAGTCCAGTATTTCTCATGATGTACTCTGCATATAAGTTAAATAAGCAGGGTGACAATATACAGCCTTGTAGTACTCCTTTCCGATTTGGAACCAGTCTGTTGTTCCATGTCGAGTTCTAACTGTTGCTTCTTGATCTGCATACAGGAGGCAGGACAGGTGGTTCTGACCTTTAAGAGATTCCCATCTCTTAAAGAATTTTCCACAGTTTATTGTGATCTACACAGTCAAAGGCTTTGGCATAGTCAATAAAGCAGAAGTAGATGATTTTCTGTAACTCTCGCTTTTTCAATGATCCAGCAGATGTTGGCAATTTGATCCCTGGTCCCTCTGCCTTTTCTAAATCCAGCTTGAACATCTGGAAGTTCACGGTTCACATACTATTGAAGCCTGGCTTGGAGAATTTTGAGCATTACTTTGCTAGTATGTAAGATGAGAGCAATTGTGTGGTAGTTTGAGCATTCCTTGGCATTGCTTTTCTTTGGGACTGGAATGAAAACCAACATTTTCCAGTCCTGTGGCCACTGCTGAGTTTTCCAAATTTGCTGGCATATTGAGTGCAGCACTTTCACAGCATCATCTTTAAGGATTTGAAATACCTCAACTGGAATTTTATCACCTCCAGTAGCTTTGTTCATAGTGATGCTTCCTAAGGCCCACTTGACTTCGCATTCCAGGATGTCTGGCTCTAAGTGAATGATCACATCATCATGATTATCTGGGTCATGAAGATCTTTTTTATATAGTTCTTCTATATATTCTTGCCACCTCCTCTTAATATCTTCTGCTTCTGTTAGGTCCATACCATTTCTGTCCTTTATAGAATGTTAAAAACATTTAAAAATTTAACATCTTGAATGTTGAAAAAATATGTGTCCATAAAATGGAGATGATTCAATATATCTCTCACCCATATTATTTCACTTGCATTATTTGCTTGATCCTGTAAATTCTACAAAACGTTAAGTTTACTTTTAGGTTTCCTGAAACTTCCTATATTTTCCAGGACAGCATCTTCACAATCTCAACTGACTCTGACAATTTTGGAAAATTGGTTCATAAATTAACCACTCATCTTATCCTACGTGCGTAGCAATTAGAATGCCACGAAGTCCTTTACAGAAATCCAAAATACACAAATGCATCTGCAACATGTTCCCACCTGGTTTCCCAAAAAGGGAGAACTTACTTTAAAAAAAAAAATTTTTTTTTAAACAATGAAATCTGGATACTCTAAAGATCAACCAAGGCAGTTAAATGATTCATGCTGCTGGATAAAACTGCTAAATATGGCTGGCTGCTTTGCTATACAGAAAAGTTCACCAGAGGCCAAGAAAGGCTCTCCTCATATACTCAGGTATTTTTTCACAAGAGGGTGAGAAAAATCTATCTATCCCATGGAAATGCTCAACTTGGCCCTGAAGTAAGCGCTGAACCCCGATGGATTTCACACTGAGACGTTAATATCTACCACAGGCCTTTGAAGAGGCCCCAGCTGTGCCTGTTGCCATGGGCGAACCGGAAAACCTGCATTACCGAGGGCTTCCGGTGGTTTGACATTCTCCCCTCAGGCTTCCCTGGAGAGGTGGCCGCAGTGTGAGTCAGCCCTAAGCCAAAGCCAGGCCTTCCCCAGTCCAAAGGGGAGGAGCGAGGGGAAAGGACTGAATGCGTGCTAACACAACTGCCATCTGCCACGGTTCAGTCTGATGGTGACAGAGTGCACGTTCATGCCAGATAGACAGAAAACACTCACCATCTGTTCACTGCCCTGAAATAAAATTAACTAGGTCATCTGGATTTGGAAGCCTATCTGGAATTGTTGACATCTATTCTGAACATTGGGGATGGAAAGTTTACCCCAACTTACATCATTCAAGTTACCCAGAGAAGTATTTTCACTCTAAACCTTCTAGTGGAGAAGGTACAGTTAATAGATCAGATGTTAACAACAATTTATGTGTAAGCAATAAATAAAGGATTTTGTAGCCCTTACATGATTATATCTGTAAATAATAGTATTACAAATTGCTATCCAACTGAAAACTTCCAAAAGAAAAAATGTGTAACAAATTTCAAAAAGAGGGTGCCACATTTTGCACTTCAGTCCTTCTTGACCAGTGAATGAGACACAAATTTCCAGGCAGTCAAACTAAAAAGGGAGAAATAAAGAGCTATATTTTAATCTTTCCAACTACTAAGATATTTGAACAGTGGCAACAGAACCTAGGATATGACTGAAAGAGGAGTGAACTATATTCTTTTTTTCCCAGGAGAAGCAAGAAAAAGCTTTGGTTCAGTTTCTCTACTGGAAAACCTGCCCCTAATCTCCCTACTCAGAATCTCTCACTTTCCAAATACACTCATCATTTTGCCCTCATTTCTCTCAGACTAGTATTTGTCTCAGCCAGTATTGGTCTAGAAGTGAATTTCAGTTATGACACAGAAGAGAATCAAAGAAAATAGAATAAATAATTGTTTTCAATTCTTTATACCAGTCCTACCCTGAAATATGTTTCTATTAAAGAAAACCTGAACAGATTTTATTTCCAAGAGTCAATGTAAATTAACTTAGAGGAAAAGTTACTGCTTTTAAGAGTTTATGGACATCAATAACAGGAAATAACACAGTTCATTTAGACAACCTGTAATGGGCTGACTTGAAATAAATCCAGTGGAGCAATTTGCAGGTCTCAAGAGATTCAGTTTTAAAATGGGCTTTTGTGAGTCGGATTACTGACCAAGCTCAGTTATTCGCAAAGTCTACAAGCCAACATTTCTCCAGCCTCTTACTTAAGCCTTAAGCTTTTAAGAATTTGAATAGAATATATTTCCAACCAATTAGAAAGGATATAATGAGTGATCAGCATTGAATTTAGAGCTCTGGAAAGGCAAAGGAGTATTTAATGCTATCCCCTGTGTTCATATTTCCCTGGTGCCTCAGATGGTAAAGCGTCTGCCTACAATGTGGGAGACCCAAGTTTGATCCCTGGGTTGGGAAGATCCTCTGGAGAAGTAAATGGCAACCCACTCCAATACTCTTGCCTGGAAAATCCCATGGACGGAGGATCGTGGTAGGCTACAGTCCATGGGGTCGCAAAAAGTCGGATACAACTGAGTGACTTCACTTTCTTTCTTTCCTGTGTTCATATAGGTTAGATAAACAAGACACAAAGATGCATATTAATTATGCATTAAAATTATGCATTAAAATTACCAATGTGTATGAAATGCGCCAAAGAAAAGGCACTCTGACACTATAAAGAAGATCCCTACTTGTTCTCTCACATACCACCTTACACTATTCTCATAGCTTCAATCACTTCCTAGATGTATTATTTGCTTATAGGATCCCTTACTATCCACGTCTCCATCCCAATCCCACACCTACAAGCTACATGAGACCACACATGTGGTCTGCACACAACTGTGCTAGTGTGCCTTACGTGCTCAGCTGTGTCTGGCTCTTTGTGACCCCCGGCCATCAGGCTCCTCTTGCCATGGAATTTTCAGGCAAGAATACTGGAGTGGGTTGCCATTTCCAGAGATCGAACTCAGGTCTCCTGTGTCTCCCGCATTGCAGGTGGATTCTTTACTGCTGAGCCACCAGGAAATGTGTTCAATTATATTCCTTGCTTTATGCTTAGTGCCTAAACCAGTGTCTGAGACACAGTAGGTGGTAACTAAATATCTTATGAATTCATTTTGAAATACACTGTATTCACAGTCTGCTGCTGCTGCTGCTGCTAAGTCGCTTCAGTCATGTCCGACTCTGTGCGACCCCATAGAGGGCAGCCCACCAGGCTCTGCAGTCCCTGGGATTCTCCAGGCAAGAACACTGGAGTGGGTTCCCATTGCCTTCTCCATTGTGTGAAAGTGAAAAGTGAAAGTGAAGTCGCTCAGTCGCGTCCGACTTGTAGCGACCCCATGGACTGCAGCCTACCAGCCTCCTCCATCCATGGGATTCTCTAGGCAAGAGTACTGGAGTGGGGTGCCATTGCCTTCTCCGAATTCACAGTCTAGTGGGACATAATGGAAAACCAACAGATCAGTGTTACATTCTTTCTCTCACTGATTGGTCTATTTAAGTAGTGTTTACTGAGCCCTTACTATATCAACAGTCTTTAAAGATGCAGCTAGGTTAGTGAATAAATACATGATTACTGACTACATAGAACTCACAGTGTAGGGGATCATTATTAGATAATAATATCATCAAATTAAATAATTACAGGTAAATATATAATTGTAAAATATAAGATCATCATGAAATAAAAGTCATAACAGATTTGGTTTATTCTTAGGGGTCAGGGAATGAAGAAGGAATGAATCATATAAATAAGCAGGAGAATTATGATTTTACAAATGAGAGAGATCGCTGAGGCTAGCCAGGAACAAATAAAATTTATTCCATAGAAGTTTCACAGAAAAGTAGAGCTAGTGCTGGGTATTAATTCCTCCTATCCTTCAAGACATAATTATGTGTACAGTAACATCCAATAGTGCTTACAGTTAACATGTCAACTACATCTGGATGATCTACTTCTCAAGATACTTTATTTTCAAATAACTCAGGCACTGAGTCTTTTGATTCTGAAATTTTGTTTTATTTGTTCCTTTTTAAATTAAGTGTATTAACATTGTGCCATCTTCATTTTTACAACTATTCAATATATTACGAAGTATTTTCTTTTAAGAAGCATCAAGATGCAGCATTTCTATTTTCAAGAAATTAACTTCACATCTCTTAACAAAACTCCAGAAGTGATGACAATAGCAAAATAGACAGGAGAGACAAGTACAGTTACTTGAACCCAACTGTTTCCAAATAAACAACTTTTTAAATTTTTCAAGAAGAGAATGTATGTCTTAAAAAAATTATCAGGTACATATGAGTGATGACAGAACCATTATTCCATGAAGGATGTTGCTTTAATATAGATTTGTTAAATATTTGGGGGGAAGAAAATATTTCCATGCAAAAGCTACCAATGTATAGAGTTGCTATTATAATTTTAAAAGGCAGCATGCTATAAACTACCAAAACAGCAAATAAACTGGTTGTGTTTATTTTGAAGACAGGCCCACACCCTATCAAAGCCAATCAAAGTGGGCAATGATCATGAATCCGGTTCCAAAGCTGGGACACAGAGTGCTTGGGTTGTGGCAGTTATTATTTCCTGAATAAGACTTTATGCCGGATCCAAAATTCACTCTGTCTGACTCTCAGCCAAGAAAGGAAGTAGCGTGGGTGACCAAGTTTAACACTTGCTCTGGGGATTTCTCTCTAGCCAAAGCTAAAAGGAGACTATAATTGGGTAGCCAAGCCTGTCTTTAGCACATTCTGCATTTAGGCGGCTTACCTAAGCCCATTAGACAGCAAAATCACTCTGCCCTATGCCCCTACAGACTTCCAAAAGAAAAAACTATGAGGGGGCTGGGAGTTGGCTCAGCCAAGATAGAAAGGGATGAGGGGAAAGTGAGGGGAGAAGGAAAAGGGGCCTTATCTGTGTCTGTAGGCATGGAAATAAAACAAGCGGTTAAACTCCAGTTCCACCGTTCACTGGCTGGGACTATTTACTATCTGAGCCACCAGGGAAGGCCAATATTAATTAAATTACACCCCCAACCTGAACCTCAGGTTCCTTAGTTGCAGAGTGTGTGTAGTTAGTAACTACTTTACATACTGGCTTTCAGTGGCTGGTAGATAGGAAACAATAAATATTAGGTTTTGTTGCCACTGCTATTTTTACTTCTGTAATGCCATCTTTGAAGAGGGAAGAGGCAAAACCTATAGCTGGGTTTTAAAGTTGCCCTGTTTCTTTTTGCCACCTCTAAACCTCTCCTTACCTTATTTAACCCTCACTCATTTGTATAATTCAGGTAAGAAGCAAAGGAGCTATTTGGCATAGAAAAAGGTTGATCAACCTGCCCTAGGACTAATAGCTGTTTCCAATCAGATAGTTGCCAGGCATGCCCAGAACTATTTTTTTTTTTTAAAGCAATTTTAGTAGATCACTTGGGGGAGGCAAATTAAAAGAATCTTTTTAACTAAGTCAAACCTCAGCCAGCTCCAGGTAATTTTAATACATTTTTGTAAAGTGCTCTTGAAAGTACTTGCAGCTAAAATGTCTCATACCAGAAGAAGAAAAAAGTTAAAAGAAAAAAAAGAAAGAAAACAAATGAACAGTGCATCTTGAAAATTGATTGTAGCACTACATTTAAGAAATAAAAATAACCTAGGTACACAATTTCCTTCCAAAACAATTCTGGATATTGGACACCAAGTTATATGCTTCTAACAAATGGGGGAATTTTATTATTCCTTATGGAAGTAACAAGACACATACAGATATTTGCTTTTTGGGGGGTATCAGTGTAATAAGCTTCCAGGGAACTTTTCTAAAAAGATATTTTAAAGCGAAAAACCATATTTACTTTTCAGAAAAAAATTTTTTTTTTTCCCTCTGGCAAGTGAGAATAAAATATTGGTCCTACAAAATACCAAAAAAGAAAGGAAAATAACTTTTACCTTAAGAGAAAGAATGAAAATCTGCAATGAGGAGGGAAGTGGTGAGAGTTTAAATCTTCATCAAGTCATTTTGAATTCATCAGATATCAGGGGGAAAACGACTTTAAATGTTAACATCAATCTTCCTGATTTTTCTTTAACTTTTTGAAAAGACCCATTTCATAATGGAACGTCTCTTTACTAACTTTTCTCAACTGACGATATGTATTGAAAGAGATTCCTTTTGGGATTCATACAGCTTAATATCCTTCACAAGGTCTCAGGTATTGACCAACAGAGACTAGATGCCTTCCCTAATCCTCTCTACTTGGAACTGTTACCCTATAGCCTTCTCTGCCTCACAATACACATCAAGTGTGATAGGAACAAACCCTATCCTATGTTACTCTTATCTTTGATGCATATATTCATCTACTCATCCAGTCTTACGCACACCTACTATGTTCCAAGTGCTGCACATAATATGTAGAAGGTGTTTGTAGAAATAGAAATAGTAAGAAAACAGTGTACTGATCATGATATATTTCAACTGTAGTACCAGCAGGACTTGAATTTTTATGGTGACTAACAGAGTCATCAAGAATGACCTCTAGGTATCTTTTGTGAGGAGTAAATGGTAGTCTCATAAATTCAGATGGAGAAGTTAGATAGGAACAGATCAGAGAATTTGAGGAAATCAAAAGTTCTATTTGGAGTCTGGATTTTTATGTTTGTCCAGTGGTCAGTTGAAGGTGATATGCAGTTGGAAAGATTACTAAGGGGTCTATGGGATGGCTAGGGTTAGAAAGATAAATTTGAGGGTTGGTAACATTAAAAGCCATGAGATAGCAAGTACAGAAATAGAGAAGGAAAGGAGCAGGATTCAGAGTTATGCCTTGGGACACTCCAACACTATGAGAAAAAGGATGCAGCAAAGGAGAATAAAAAAGAGAAGGTGGTAAAGAAGATAACCAAGAAAGTGGTGTCTAAAAAATCAGTTAAACAAAGTATATCAAGAAGGTTCACTATGTCAAATTCTGGTTGCTGAGAGATGGACTAAGAAGAAGGGTACACACTTGGCCTTTGGGTATCATTGGGTCTGACAAGATGGGAGTTGCTAGAAATCTTGAGGAAAGTGTTTTCAGTGGAATGGGGCATGCCTCTTAATCAAACTGCTTCATTATGGCCATGATACAGGTTAGATCACGAGTGCATGGAATGCAGAACATGAGTCTTATTCATCTCTGTATTCCTAGGACGTAGTGCAGTGTCTGACCCATACCAGATGTTTAATAAATATATATTGAATATTGACATTTGGCTTTAATCAGTGCTTTATTTTCTGTTGTCTGTGACAGATGGTATACCTCTAAAAAGCAGAAAAAGTATCCATGCATTTATCCCTGAATTATGTTTTACACTTTCCTAGTACATTTACAAATGTGATTTGATGCTTAATAAAATATTTATAATGGAAAAGGAAGAATAAAATGGCTGAAGTAATGAGTTAGAGAAAGAATTAGCATCCCTATGAAGAATAGGCAGGAGACCAGATTAATGAAGACTGTGCAGGTTTTAGGGCTTCCCAGGTGGTGCTAGTGGTAAAGAACCAGTCTGTCAATGCAGGAGACTTAAGAAACTCAGGTTCAATCCCAGGGTCTGAAAGATCTCCTGGAGGCACGGCAATCCACTCCAGTATTCTTGCCTGGGAAATCCCATGGACAGAGGAGCCTGGCGAGCTGCAGTCCACAGGGTAGGAAAGAGTTGGACACAACTGAAGCGACTTAGCTCACAAGCACTTACAGGTTTTAATGATCACAAATTCTTCGGCACTTCCCTCTCAAAAGAGGAGCCTAATTCCCCTCCCTTTTAATATGAATTGATCTTAGTTCTCTGCTTCTAACAAATAGATTGCTAAGGAAGTATTACTAATTGACTTCCAAGACTAGGAGACAGCTGCTGTCTGACTA
This sequence comes from Bubalus kerabau, assembly GCF_029407905.1. NCBI lineage: Eukaryota > Metazoa > Chordata > Mammalia > Artiodactyla > Bovidae > Bubalus > Bubalus kerabau. The sequence continues at coordinate 102,277,334 of NC_073624.1, forward strand.
TCTCTTTCAGGACTCGAGTTTTAAGCATTGACTTGCCACGGTCACCTTACACTTCCATGCTGGAGATACCACATGAAGAGCACAGAGAGAGAGAGAGAGAGAGACCCAACTGCTCCCAGACTAGGTGTCAGACACGTAAGAGAGGAAACCTTCAAAATGAGTCCAGCTCTGGCTACTGCCTCACTACAATGGTACAAAGATTCTGAGTGAGAACCACTACCCTGAGTCTAGTCAATCCCTGAAATCATGAGTGATAATAATCATCATTTAATGCCATTAAGACTAGGTTGTTTTGCTACACAGCAATGAATAATGAAACAGACAACAGCATTTTTATTCAACCAGGAAAGAAATAGGCTCAAATAGCAAAACAGAAAAAGATACTTTGTGATCAGCCTTAAAAATGTTCATGAAAGAGAGAGGATTAGAAGAGCTGCTTGAATGATCCCTATTACTTTTGACTGAGAAAAAAAATTTAAGACCTGAACAAAAAACTGCAATATTTTAAAATAGGTCAGACCTCAAAGGCCAATGAGATGAAAATAAATGAAATGAATACATGAGTGCACAAATTATTTCTCTAGTCTGTGACACTATTAATGCATATAGATAGCAAAGAAGGCATTCCTCTGGGCTGAGCTGCTGTTCATAGATAGTTATTTGATCTCATGGTATTAGTGTGATAGCAGACAAGCAACACAAGAAGTATTTGTTGATCAGGTCAACAGGATGGTGTAGAAGTTCTCTTGTCTTCTTTTTCTGCTCATAGTACATTTCCAGTTCATTAGTCTAAAAAGCTTTCCTATAGTAAGGAATGCACTGTGTTCTAGAAGCCCAGAACTATGAGTTTGTTGCTTTTCATTTCCCTTGAATCTGAGAAACAGCAAGTGGGGGAAATGTTAACACATGAGCATCTTCCTTATTATCACAATGAAGTTTCACATAAGCTGTGTCACCTGGAACCAAGACTGAATTCCAGATTTATGATTTCTTGTTTGCCACAGTTATATAACCCAATTGCATAACACTTATAAATCACCTTGTTTAAAAAAAAAAAAGCTACTTCTGAGCTTTTCTTTCCCTCTCCATTGCACCACTGGTCTGATGAGACAGAGGCTGCAGTGAAGGCCACAGTCTACAGCCTATCACATCTTTATCTGATAGTCCCCAGCCCATACTAGATAAGGCTCCAACACTTTTATCCACTGGAAAGTAGTTTCGCCTCCTTTTTATACTGCCATTTATCCCAGGTACTCTTCTGAACCGGAAAGACATCTCCCTCCTCACGTTTTCCCATAGGTCTTTCTTCTCCATCTACTTGAAATTCAAATAGTTATCTCCTTAGATAACTTGCATTCTAACATCTCATTTTTATTTTCATGTCTTGACTACACGGAACAAAGCCTTAATGTGGCATTCTGCTGTGCTTACTTTCTATTATTTGATACTCTTTAGATCATAAACTTTTTGAGGACAAAGTCAAGGCCTGTTGAATCTCTTCTTGAAAAAGAGCAATACAGCACCATATCAAAACAAGTATTGGACAATGATTACTTAGGAATGATCATGTTTATCCATCCTTTCCAATTAAAAAAAAAAAACTAAATCACTATATGGAGTCCTTCCTCATACTGTTTTACATTCATCCTTCTCGTCAATATTTAAATTTCTTCAATTAATTTCAAGTTTTAAAGTTTAGTCTGCTTCTAAAGAGTCTTTTCTACATAAGGTACAGTATAGCCCTGTTAAACTGTTTCTCCTTTGCCTTTTTATACAAAATGAATGTGGCAATACAAGAAGAAATAAAACTCCACAGGGAACCAAGGAAAGAAACTAATCAGCCCTACTTAATGACTTAAAGGAAGGGACAAGAAAATCAGGGATAAAACAAAGCTCCCCCACGGGCCCAAACACATCCTACGTTATACTAGCTATTGGGAAATGTCACCCCTTCGGCTGAAAAATAGTAATATGGGGAATCATCCATTTTACGCTTTGTGTTAAGTCAACTGCTGTTTCTCATTCCCCGGACTCAGTCACTGAGTCACTGGCCTTTACTAGAGGGACATGTGGCTTTGGACAGCACTTTGGGGCATACTTGTTTGTATTCTAACGGCTGGCCGTTAGATAGCTTGGTGGACTATGGCAAGCAAACAGAATTGTTTTCCACCAATTCTGTTTTCAGCAAAGAATTATTTTTAATTCCCCTGTCTTGTGTGTTGCCAAAATTCTTAAAATACTGTTCGTGGAGATTTTTTTGTTACCCGCCTTGGAGCCCAGATGTAGGAACTGAGCCAATGCAGCTGGTGTGACTTGGCTGACTCTCACAGATAATTCAGTGTTTGAACAGTCTTCCTTTTTTTTTTTTTAATGTTATTATTTTGGAAAATTCTGGAGTAAATGCTATGGATATAAAGTGTAAAGGTTGAGGGACTAGCAGTAATATAGGCGAATAGTCTCCTACTTGTCTTTCCTATAGGGACTTCATCAAGCTGGGCAAACACACACACACACGCACTCACATCACAGCTCTTTCTTCAAATCCTATTTCAAACGTGCCCCTGTGCTTCAGAGACAGGCTTGTCAGGGGAGGGAAAAGAAGGGGGGAGATACGCTTTTTCTTTTCTTTTTTTATATATAAGAGACTTTATGTCATGAATATAAACATATCAAACCCTACACTGACATGTTAAAAACAGGGAAATCTTAGGAGTGAAAATACTCATTCAGAAATTTCAACACAAATCCTAGTGATACTTAGGACAGAAAAACTGATTTTATGGAAGATCCCCTGGAGAAGGAAATGGCAACCCACTGCAGTTTTCTTGCCTGGAGAATCCCATGGACCGAGGAGCCTAGTGGGCTACAGTCCAGAGGGTCGCAAGAGTCGGACACGACTGAGCAACTTCACTTTCACGTTACTTCTGCTAAGCTCTGGTACCACATTTACTACTTACAAAGCAACTGCATTTTATAGCTGACACTATATTATACCAATATTGCACAAACATAATATTAATCTCTCTGATCTACATTCCAATTTGGATTCTTCCATGAAATATGATGGAATAATAATAGCAGCTATTAGTTGAGGGCTTACCGAAATTGTACTGTGTGTGTTACATGGATTAACTCATTTAACCCTCTCAATAAATGAATGAAAAAAGGTGCAATTACTATGCTGATTTCACCAATAAGGAAACTGCAACCTAAAGAGTTTAAGTGATTTAACTAAGAACTCAGTTCGAAAATAGCAGAGCTGGGGTTTGAGCCTAGCCATCTATTTCCAGAGCCTGCATCAGAAACACTACATTCTGCCACCTTTCCAAAGAAGGGATGGGATGAATCACTGCTAAGATACAGGGATCTGCATACCATTGGCATGCACACAGAAGAGTGTTTTGCTTTTAGACATTATCTATTAAGTATGTCACAAAGAAAAGAGCTCAAGAGACTGACTACTTAGATATGCCATGAATTCCTTTCCTCCTAAAGAAAAACTGCCTATTTATTTTGCTTTCTCTTCAGACTAGCTAAACTGATAAACAAGAGAAAGTGGTATGAATGACTTGTAATTACTTGATGTGTATCCCTTCCCTGATTCATGTATGTTTCATCAGAAATCATCAGTGCCTTAAGCTCAAGGGCTGAGTAATGTGAGAAACTGCCATATCAGAATGAATTGCAGAGCTCAATCTCAGTTGGGAGGTTATTTCACCACTCTTCAAATACATCTTTCTCTAAGCTACCATCTACTCCATCTATGCAAATCATTAGCTAAATTTTGAGACAAATCATTAAAATTTCCTGGCAATTGCTTATTTTAGAATTTCCAAACTTTTTTATTTCTTTAATAACTCACAGCATTAAATATAAAACAAGCTGAAGTACCCTCTCTCATTTATTTTTAGAATGGTGTAACACTCCCTTCTAATGCCCCCTAAATTCTAACAACATGCTACTTATATAAATAAAGCCATTTTCAAAACTTAAAAAGCTATCAGCTCCATGCAGGAAAAAAAAAAAAAGGCAGCATTTTAATAGCAATGCATGCTCATACTAGCTAGAAAGTCTAGTACTGCACTGAATTTTCCAGGCCATTTGGAGGTGAAAAGAAAGGCATTATGAGATAATATTGCCCATGTGAAATGGCTTACATGACCGGAAAATATAATTATGTACTCTATTTTGAGGGTCTTAAAGGTATTTTTTAAAAGGTATTTAAAAATAACACCAACAGGTCTCTCCCTAAAATGAATTAGTCATGATCATATCAGGAGGCAAGCTGTCTTTGAACCTTATGAACATAACTTGTGCAAATATAACACAAAAACAAAGGCAGGAGAAGGAATGAATCAAATTTTAGGCAGGAAAAAATGAAGAGCTATGTTCCAAATATGTAGCCTCCTGCAATATGGACTATTTTGTACATGTTATTGCAAAAGCCATTAATGTTACAGTATGTCCTGGAATTTATGTGTCAGATAATAAACACTCAAGTTGGAACTGGAAATAACAATACATCATGAAATCATCATGATATGACACTAAAACATTAGTGGATACATCATGAAATAATCACAATTTGCACTGAATCTCTCATGTTGCAAAGGATTTGGCAAAACATGACTCATATAACGCTGTTTCTCAGGGGGACCTTGGGAAAACAACTGGAGTGAGCAACAGAGAAAGGGTTACAACATTCATTTCTATGCATGTGGAGTGTCTCAGGATCATAATTAAAATCTCACATTTTTCTGGTTTTTAGTCAGCAACTTTGCACTCATCTAATATAAAACATAAGTGGAAAAATTTCACCCATGTTCATAAAAAGCAAATCTTGATGTACTTGAAGAACTCAAGCACGGTATATTAGCGCAGGCGTGTTTCAAAAATAACCACTGAACCATTCCCATTACTGGGAAGGCTGCTGCACTCTATAATTATGTTTGACAGTTTAGGTTTTTTTTTCAGTTCTTTCCTCCTCCAAATTATCTGAATTTGAGTGAAAGCTAGAAGGCTATCTTGAAAGTTGATGGAAAAAAAATATGAATGTGCTCTTCTAAGGTATCAAACCTGATGTGGCAAAAGCATGGGACTCTGGTAAATATGAAAAATAATGTCATAAGCAAAGAAATATTGCTTGAAGTAGTAAATAAGCCTTTAGTAAATAAGACCTCCCCATTGACACAGATGTTCTCAACTTAAAGTTATTTGTTTAACCAATGCCTGTTATCTCCCCCAAATATTCATTCAACCAATCTTTGAGAAATTGTTGTGTGTGAGCACTATATGCAAAGAACTAAAGATAAAGTCTCTTGTACTTGAAATGGCCCTTCTACTGCAGAGCCTGATATATAGTACTTAATAAAATATAGCATCACATTATTCATCAAAATTTTTAAAAATTTGGCAAAATAATCATAATTGCTTATAACACAATTCTCCAAATTATGTTCATATATGTTCTTCTTGTATTCAGTGAGTCTCTAGTGAGTTAAATTTTAATGACTTTTAGTTTAAGAACACTATTACCTATTTATTCATCTGCTGATATTTGATAAAATTTCTGCCTCACATATGCCCTTGGCTCTTGGAGAATACTATCTCTGTTGTAGAAACAAAAATTTTAAATACTTTAAAATACCATTCCCATTATTATTTCTTACCCGTAGGTAGAGACAATGAGGAATAGAGTTATTAACACAATATATAGGAAGCAGAGAGTACTGAGAAGGGAATATACAGGCATGTCACAAACTAAAACACGTGCAGTTCATCTCCTAGCATATTTGCTGAGAATCAAATAGAGACATTCACAACGTCAAGCAATATCACATGTATGAATGAAATTTACATTCTGCAAATGAAAATATTTCATTTTCATTTAGACGTCAGGGTCCACATTTTGGATCAAGTTGTAATGTTTCTATCTAGATACTTCATTCGGAGAAGGCAATGGCACCCCACTCCAGTACTCTTGCCTGGAAAATCCCATGGATGGAGGAGCCTGGTAGGCTGCAGTCCATGGGGTCGCTAAGAGTCGTACACGACTGAGTGACTTCACTTTCACTTTTTCACTTTCATGCATTGGAGAAGGAAATGGCAACCCACTCCAGTGTTCTTGCCTGGAGAATCCCAGGGACGGGGGTGCCTGGTGGGCTGATGTCTATAGGGTTGCACAGAGTTGGACACGACTGAAGTGACTTAGCAGCAGCAGATACTTCATTAAAGATTAAAAATATGTTTTGAAACTGTGCTTGTCCTTTCCTCATGTGCTAAGAGTTTATTATTCCAGTCATAACACTGCAAAGACTTCTGAATTCTCTATCACATGTATTTTGGGTATGTGGGGACAGATTTATTTCCTACAGCTTAATTTTTGTCAGTTCAGTTTTTCCCCTATATTTTTTAAAATTTATTTTTTACTTTTATTTAAAAAGTCATTAAATATACATTAAAAATTTGGAGATCAAATAATTTCCTTATATTTTTAATGTTTTGGGTGAAGTAAAGATAAAACAGAGGAACCAGAGATCAAATTGCCAACATACACTGGATCATCGGAAAAGCAAGCGAGTTTCAGAAAAACATCTATTTCTGCTTTATTGACTATGCCAAAGCCTTTGACTGTGTGGATCACAATAAACTGTGGAAAATTCTGAAAGAGATGGGAATACCAGACCACCTGACCTGCCTCTTGAGAAATCTGTATGCAGGTCAGGAAGCAACAGTTAGAACTGGACATGGAACAACAGACTGGTTCCAAATAGGAAAAGGAGTACGTCAAGGCTGTATATTGTCACCCTGCTTATTTAACTTCTATGCAGAGTACATCATGAGAAACGCTGGGCTGGAAGAAGCACAAGCTGGAATCAAGATTGCTGGGAGAAATGTCAATAACCTCAGATATGCAGATGACACCACCCTTATGGCAGAAAGTGAAAAGGAACTAAAAAGCCTGTTGACGAAAGTGAAAGAGGAGAGTGAAAAAGTTGGCTTAAAGCTCAACATTCAGAAAACGAAGATCATGGCATCTGGTCCCATCACTTCATGGGAAATAGATGGGGAAACAGTGGAAACAGTGTCAGACTTTATTTTGGGGGGCTCCAAAATCACTGCAGATGGTGACTGCAGCCATGAAATTAAAAAATGCTTACTCCTTGGAAGGAAAGTTATGACCAACCTAGATAGCATATTCAAAAGCAGAGACATTACTTTGCCAACAAAGGTCCGTCTAGTCAAGGCTATGGTTTTTCCTGTGGTCATGTATGGATGTGAGAGTTGGACTGTGAAGAAGGCTGAGCGCCGAAGAATTGATGCTTTTGAACTATGGTGTTGGAGAAGACTCCTGAGAGTCCCTTGGACTGCAAAGAGGTCCAACCAGTCCATTCTAAAGGAGATCAGCCCTGGGTGTTCTTTGGAAGGAATGATGCTAAAGCTGAAACTCCAGTACTTTGGCCACCTCATGCAAAGAGTTGACTCATTGGAAAAGACTCTGATGCTGGGAGGGATTGGGGGCAGGAGGAGACGGGGACGTCAGAGAATGAAATGGGTGGATGGCATCACCAACTCAATGGTCATGAGTTTGACTGAACTCCGGGAGTTGGTGATGGACAGGGAGGCCTGGCGTGCTGCAATTTATGGGGTCACAAAGAGTCGGACATGACTGAGCGACTGAACTGAACAGAAAGATAAAACAATATGTACCTGTTAGCCTGTAATGATAACAGTTATCATTTACTGAGCACTTAACTCCAAAATGCTCCTTCCCATGTCTGATGTTTCCTTCCTGTGATGGTGGCTGAATGAATATAACTTTGAGTCTCTCTCTGAGTGTTTCTCTCACTGTATCCCTAGGAAGACGGGATGGGGGGGCAGTCACATTTGAGACTGTAAATTTGGGAGGAATAATTGACATACCCAGCTCAACCCCTTTCTCTGAGGCCTGAGCACATGACCATCCTGCTGAGAGCATGTGACTGCAGTGAGGCCTGCATGTGGCTGGATGGATAAATCTGCCTCAAATCTGGAGTTCAGTTAAAGAGTTTAGTTCACATATGCCTTCTAGCCTGGGCTTTATAATTAACATAGAAGCTATTTTGACCTCTGTCATATTTTTATTTACTTGATTTTCTTAGCCACGACACCAAATATGAGGTTGCTGAGTCCACAACTAAATAATACCCCTCTTCTCTGGCTGGATTCAAAGCAAGTTGAGAACCCCATGCCAGTCACAGAGCCAAGTGTGTTACACATATGATCCCTGTTTATTCCTCACAACAGCATGATAATGACTGCTCCCATTTTGAAGAGGAGGAAACTCAAGTTAGGACAAGTTAACACAATTATCCAAGACTGCAGTGATGGAGCTGGCCTGCACGCCCAGCTTCAACTCCGGGGCTGTAAACCTAACCATATGCTATATGACTATATTGAAACTCCCACTAGAATAAAATTAGTAGAACCAAAGAATGAATCAACGTGCAACTGGCCATCCAGAGTCAGGCATCACAAAATAATAGATAGCATTATTAAAGAGGACACCATCAGAAGCAAGCAGTGATTGCAAGGAGAATGACTGACCACTACTTTGATTATAGTAGTCAACAACTTGTCCTGCCTTTGGGTTAAAATCAGAATTCTGGCTATTTTCCCAAGATTTAAAAAACAGCAAGTTCAAAATGTCACCTGTTTTGTCAGCCCTAAAGCACAGTCCAGATAGAAGGCAGAAATAAAATAACCTGTAAGGCATTTCAGCCAGGTGAGTGACAGGGCTTAAATCTGCACATCATTTCATCTACGAGTTCTCTTGTCTATTTCTTATATCTTCCAATCACATAAGAACATCAGACCTGGAACCAGGGAGGCTGAATATTCTTGCTAGTCCATTCTCTGCCAGAATGGCAAAACACTAGCTTAGCTACTTTAAGCAAACAAAAACACATTTGGCAAAGACTTACGAATTTGAATTACTTTAATTTTCAAAATAACTTGATACCATTTTACTTCTCTTCTTTCCTTTCCACCTGCTTATTTATATCCAATACTCTAGAATATTCTTTCCCCAATTAACTATCTTTTTAGAAAGAAAAACCAAGAACTTCCTTTTTTTACCACCATCTTTTCTTTGTCATTTCTCAATAAATTGTGGTCATCCTAAATAACATAAATAAGAAAAGGAGTCCCTTTGATGCTGATGGAGTCTCAGTTTACCCAAAATCACTCTCATTTAGTTTCTTTTTTCTCTTTGGCTGATTTGTTATAGATGATTAAACTAAATTTGTAAGCCTTAGAAGTAAGGGGGAGCTGAACTGGAACAGACAAAAAAAAATTCATAAGTGTGTGTAATTTGCCATAGGAAATGATGCATGGTTAAGGATGATTAAAATAGTCACAAGGAAACTGGCACAACAGTAGCTAATACTGTTAAAATAACTACATAGTAATATGTAGCTCTTGTTGAAAGCTAAAAGTATTCCTGGAAAATATATTTTTCATCCAGTATCCTTAGATTCAAAACCTTTTATAGTGGGATTTTATTTATTTATTTAAAATGGGTTAAGTTCATCATCAAATGTTTTGAATATTTCATATAGATTAAATGATGTCTCTGGGTTTTTTCTAAAAGAAGGTTTGTCAACTTTTAAAAAGTCTATTTCACTGCAAAGAGTAACTAGAATAAAATATTCTCTTGAGAAGGTATCAACAATTATTCCAAATAGCATTTTATAAAAAAAAACAAAATTGTCAGACACGACTGAGTGAGTGACTTCACTTTCGCTTTTCACTTTCATGCATTGGAGAAGGAAATGGCAACCCACTCCAGCGTTCTTGCCTGGAGAATCCCAGGGACAGGGGAGCCTGGTGGGCTGCCGTCTATGGGGTCGCACAGAGTCAGACATGACTGAAGCGACTTAGCAGCAGCAGTAGCAGCCTCCATACTTCCTGATGAGTAGCTAACTATTAAATGAATCATGGTTCTTTTGTACATAATACGCCGTTTCCCTTTTGCTACTTACCAGACTTTCTTTATTTACACTTTCTATTGTTAGATTATAAAATGCCCAGACAGGGACTACTTAAATGTTTATTCAGATTGGTGTTTCTTGAGCATCCAGATTCTGTAGATATACATGTTTCATGAAATTTAGAAATACTATAGACATTTTTCGGAGAAGGCAATGGCACCCCACTGCAGTATTTTTGCCTAGAAAATCCCATGGACGGAGGAGCCTGGTAGGCTGCAGTCCATGGGGTCGCTAGAGTCGGACACGACTGAGCAACTTCACTTTCACTTTTCACTTTCATGCATTGGAGAAGGAAATGGCAACCCACTCCAGTGTTCTTGCCTGGAGAATCCCAGGGACGGGAAGCCTGGTGGGCTGCCATCTATGGGGTTGCACAGAGTCGGACACGACTGAAGTGACTTAGCAGCAGCAGCAGCAGGAAAGGGGAATAAAACATCAATCTCATTATAATGTCCAAAAATATAGTCGCTTAGTCGTGTCCAACTCCTGGCGACCCCATGGACCATAGCCACCAGGCTCCTCCATCCATGGGATTTCCCAGGCAAGAATACTGGAGTGGGTTGCCAGTGCCTTCTCCAGAGGATCTTCCCGACCCAGGGATCAAACCTGGGTCTTCTGCATTGTAGGTAGATTCTTTATCATATAAGCTACCAGGAAAGCCCTAAGACTATTATTTATCGATAAATATTATAAAATCTAGTCTTCCACTAAAGTGTGAACTCAATTAACATATTGGGTCAAGCGGTTTACAAATCTTTATTTCATGCTTAAAATTAGTTGCACATCACTTTATTTTATAAGTGATGTCTTAGGTTGGTTTCCCTGGGAAACAGATATTGAGACTCTCAGACAGTCATGTGCCTATAGGAGTTCACTGGAGAGGACTGGGGAACAAGACCTGTAAGCGAGTTAGGGCAGCGGGGTTAGGCAGAGTGTTAGTCGTATGTATGACCTACAATACAGTTGCCACAGAGGCTTCAGCCATTCTCCCTGAGAACTCTGGCAATAAGATAATCCTTCGGAGATGTTCCACAAGGAGACGGGGGTTGAGTTTTTGTAGTCACCCTTCCCTGTTCATTTCTACACTGAACAATCCTTGGAGGCAAACACCACTTGTTCAAGAGAGTTCCTTTCAGCTGAGGGCAGTTCTCAGAGAGGGTCTCAGTAACCAATACTCCAAGCTGCTGAGAGAATAAATGCCTTGCCACTGAAGGGAGATCCAGGCAAAGCACTACATGATCTATACCACCAGAGAATGACTGAAAAAAGAGATGGGATAATTTGATTCATTTTAGAAATGCCACATTTCCAACCAAATCCACACTGTATTGTGGGTGGTAGCATAATACTATAGTTTTCAAGTAGGTGTTCCTTATTTATTTAAAAAGTAACATAATATGCTGACATTTTTTATGCTTTTGTCTAGAATAATGCTCAGAGTCTTCAGTAGGGAATTTATAACATACGGACCGGATGTGGCTTTGTGCTACTATTTTATACTGAAAGCATTGCCCATACACTTCACCAATGCTGCTGCTGCTAAGTCACTTCAGTCGTGTCCGACTCTGTGTGACCCCATAGAGGGCAGCCCACCAGGCTCCCCCGTCCCTGGGATTCTCCAGGCAAGAACGCTGGAGTGGGTTGCCATCTCCTTCTCCAGTGCATGAAAGTGAAAAGTGAAAGTGAAGTCGCTCAGTCATGTCCGATCGTTTTTGGGATCCCACAGATGGCAGCCCACCAGGCTCCCCCGTCCCTGGGATTCTCCAGGCAAGAACACTGGAGTGGGTTGCCATTTCCTTCTCCAATGCATGAAAGTGAAAAGTGAAAGTGAAGTCGCTCAGTCGTGTCCCACTCTAGCGACCCCATGGACTGCAGCCCACCAGGCTCCTCCATCCATGGGATTTTCCAGGCAAGAGTACTGGAGTGGGGTGCCATTGCCTTCTCCGTCACCAATGGTACATTTCAAAAATTTCTATTACTTCTACTGAGCACTTACTATGTGCCAGGATCATGACAGGAATGGGAGTAAGAGCAATAAAAGACAGTTCTGTTTCCTGGAGCTCACTGGCTACTGAAATAGAATACAACCGAACAATACAAGTGCTTCATTAGAGGTGTCGTAAGGTGCTATTGCTGGTAAGAACTATCTAAACCACACCAGAACTGTATTTATTCATGTAACCTTAGGTGAGGTATGCTAAGGCCAGGTGCAGACTCAGAAAGAAAACCAGCAAAGAGTTTTATAGTTTTGCTATATGCATAGTTTTCAGGGGAGAATACAGCATGCCACTCAGGGCCGCTCAGGGAAAGGACCTGGATTCGTCCATCACATGGCAGGAGGAAGAAAAGGAAAGAGCAGAGCAAGACAGCTGAACTTAGGTCTGGGTAATCTGAATAACTCCAGAGAACTCTTGGAAATTGGGGTTGTCCTTGGTTGTCTGATACTTGGTCTTAGAGCAATGATGCTGTGTGTATAGTAGCTCAATAAGGAAGATGGCTGGGAATGTGGCCTTAGCCATCTTTTCAAGAAGGCACACTGACTGGCATCTATAGGCCCTCAAAACTGGGTCAAGGCAGTATTTAAATGTGTATGTGTATATATATATATATATATAAATATATAAAAATATATATATATATATGTGTGTGTGTGTGTATAATGGCATGACTGGGGATGAGGGAGATCTTAGGGATGACCGTTTCCCAGAAAGTAGTCTCACAGAAGCTGAGCTTCGAAGGGATGTTAGTGCACATCGTCATCCTGCGGGACAGGTTTATGATACTCATCATCTAGGAGACACAATAATGATGTAGACATTAGTTAAAATGTAACCTTTTAATTGTAAAGAAGTATACAGATGTAAGATATCAGTATTATTGTTAAAATAAAACACTTGTTCTTTTATTTTGAAAGACCTGCAATTTTTCTACAAAATTAGTTGATGTGATCAGCTGTAATGTTTGACACTAATGACTGATAGAAAAGAACTAAAATGTATGAATAAGTATTCTGTTTCTCCATTGTTTATTTACCTAGGCAAAGAACTCTGTAACAATACTGATGTAAAATTAAAATGAAAATGAAAACTTTGTTGTTATTACATTACAGGAAAGATGGCCGGCCATTGATAAAACCATCAAAAATTAACAGGATCACCATTTCTTCCTGCCCCCTCATATAGCAAAATCCTAGTCATTATTCTGCATTCTCTATATCCACTGATAACATTTTCTTCCAAAATATTCAGTTCTCTTTGTCTTTTCCTCTTGTTCTATCTCTCTTTCTATTCCTCCTCTACTCCGTTTACTTCTATTGTCACATATTGATTCAACCATCATAAAATCTATCAAATTAAAACCCTTACCTTGGTTTTGCCCGCCTGTGTCTCTATAATATAGATCCTATAAGCCTCCTAATCAGTTTCCTGCCTTACTCTGTCTGCTCTAAAATCCATGCCATATGTGACCTGGATAAATGTGTTAACTAACAGACTGCCACCTGCATTAACTTTCTAAGTCTAATCACATTTCAAAAAACTTAGATGGCTTCTATTTGAGGGATCTCCAAAGAGAGTCCAATTTATTGGCATTAAGAAAGAAACCATTAGAATGCCTACTTATTTTTGTCTGAAGACATTTAGAAATATTAAATGCAACTAATTTTAAATTCCATTATTCACAATATCCCAACATGATACTAAAAAACCTTGTGATAGGGTTCAGATGACATCTCATACCTTCATTTACTTCAGCACATTGCAGAGTACATGGGCATATGCCATATGCAGTTATTCTTTTCTCAATGACCAATAGCAGCATCTTTAAAACAGTCTGTAATGAGATTAATGGGGCTATGAAAATTACATATATAATACAACTGTTTGTTGGCTATTTCATGCCAGAGCATTTGAAAGATGTACAGAACTTCCCTGGTGGTACAGTGGATGGGAGGTCTGCCTGCCAATGCAGGCAGGCAATCCCTGATCTGAGAAGATTCCGTGTGCCACAGAAACTAAAACCCATATACCACAACTACTGAGCCTGTGTGCTGCACCTACAGAAGCCCACGTGGCTAGAGCCCGTGCTCCACAACAAAAGTAGCACAATCAGAAGTCTGTGCACCACAAAGAAGAGTAGCCCCCACTTATCGCAACTAGAGAAAGCCCATGCACAGCAGTGAAGACCCACACAACCAAAAATAAACAGATAAATAAATAAATACAAAGAAGGACAGCAAGAATACTTTAAAAAAAGAGGCACGAAATTTAAGGAATATATATATGTAGCTTTCTTTTATAAAAAAGACTCATTTCCAAATAGATTACTCCTCTTTGTGATGATGAACCATTTTCAGAAGTTGTTGTCCACTAGACATTGAAGGAATAAATATACTTAATACATCCCCCAAGGTAAAGTTTATGAATTAACAATGAGGGAGAAAGCAACTGCTGTTCAAAACAACTCAGACTATGTAGAGGGCATTTTGAAAATGGATACTTGAAAATATCTGCCCATATATGATTTACATTGCTAGAAAAAACTGTCCTATTTGAAAAAATTTAAATAGCAGAAAAATGATATTCTTCTGTGTTAAAATGCATTCAAAATTCAAAATTGTATTAGGTTTAGAACTACTTATTTATAGAATAAGAATAAAGTACCTTCTGAAAAACTGGGAAGAATAAATGGTTAGTATTATGAAAGATGTAAATTTACTTCCCAATTCAACAAAAATCTCTACAAAATTGATGAACAGAATTTAATATGATTATAATGACTTAATAAGCCTAGAAAATGGTATGCTTTTCCACTGCAATCTAGATTACTTTGTGAGATTTTCAGCTTCAGCAGTGATTAAAACCAAATAAAAGCAAATTTAACAGAAAGCCAGATTTTTTAATAACTCTGGAGAACCCTTGGAAATTGGAGTTGTCCTTGGCTGTCTGTAGTTGGTCTTAGAGCAATTACGGTGTGCGCAGTAGTTCAATAAGGGAGGCGGCTGGGAATGTGGCCTTAATCAGCTTTTCAAGAAGGCACACTGACTGGCATCTACAGGCCCTCAAAACTGGGTCAAGGCAGTATTAAAAAAAAAAAAATTACAGCATGATTTTGGATGAGGGAGATCTTAGGGATGACAATTTCCCAGAAAGTCTCACATAAAAAGTTTCACATAAAAAGTCAGCTCAAGATTTTATAAGCAATGAAGAAAATTCATTCATATTGTTCTCACTTAGAACTACTTATTTATAGAATAAGAATAAAACACCTTCTGAAAAACTGGGAAGAATAAATAGTATTATGAAAGATGGAAATTTACTTCCCAATTCAAAAATTAAATAATATAATCAATATTTAATGATGTTAATAAAATGTGAATAATATTTTGGAGAGATAAAAATGGGTCACATATAACTAATAAATAAAATAAAACAATGCATAAAGTTATTTAAATATTGGTCTTATGTAGTGACATATGTATATATATAGCTGCATGCTCAACTTTTTTTTTTTTTGATGAGGTTCAAAATTTAACAAATTTTAGGTTAAATTTTGGTTTCTCAATCTTTACACTACTGATATTTTGGGGCTCAGATGGTAAAGAATCTGACTTCAATGTAGAAGACCCAGGTTCGATCCCTGGGCTGTATTAGGAAGATTCCCTGGAGATGAGAATGGCAACCCACTCCAGTATTCTTGCTTAAAGAATCCCATGGACAGAGGAGTCTGGCAGGCCACAGTTCATAGGGTAGCAAAGAGTTGGACACCACTAAGAGACTAACACTTTCACTTCACTTAAAATCTTTGTTGTAGGGAAGGCATTATCTTTTGCCTATTAGGATGTTTAGCAGCATCCCTGGTCTCTACCTACTAGGTAACTATAGCACATATTCATATAGTTATAATGCAAAATGTTTTCAGATATTGTCAAATATCTTCTGAAGGGCCAAGTTAAAAATCACCAGTCTATAGCATAAGCCCAACATTAGAGTCTTACACTATCTTAAACCAGCCTATATTTTTGATCTTATCCTCTAATATTTATATTTCTAACATTATCTTCTATAACTTTGCTCTCTTGTCATTCTCACCCCTTTACCATCCTTTATTAGCTACATCAATCTTGCCTTTCATTATTTACCTCTATGTTTTTGCTCATAGCTGGAGTGATTTTTCCCTGATTTCTTTATGGACATATCTTACTCATTCCTGAAAATCTGTCTTGAATCATGCCTCCTTTCTAGGATTCCTTTAAATTCTCATGTTAGAGTGAACCTGCTTTTGAGTACAAAATACACCTCTATTTTTGTTTTTATTATAAGCTCTCTTGTGGGGCTTCCCTGGTAGTTTAGATGGTAAAGAATCTGCCTGCAATGCAGGGGACCCAGGTTTGATCTCTGGGTCAGGAGGATCCCCTGGAGAAGGAAATGGCAACCCACTCCAGTATTCTTGCTTGGACAATTCCATGGACAGAGAAGGCTGGTGGGCTACAGTCCATGGGGTCACAGTCAGACAAGACTGAGCAACTAACATTTTCACTCTTGTTTCTCTCTCTTTGATATTCTTCTTTCTTCTCAAACTCACTCTAGACTCTTGTAAAAATTGTGTACAAATTAAAATAATTGCTAATATTATTGGTAGTGTGATTATTCATTAATGAGAGACAGTGAGGGACTACAATGCAGACTTTGAGAAGAAAATGACAGAACTCTGTGTATATACATGAGAATGTGTTCAAAATATATTGCTAACTGAAAAGTGTAACTCATAGAATACTACATATATTATGATTCCTTTGAGGGAAAAATACATAAACATTATGCTTATACATGCAGGAAAAATTTATTATAAGATACACAAGTAGCTATAACAATGGTTCGTCCCTTCAGGGAAATGAGAAGTGAGGACTTTTACTTCTAACATCTTTATGCAGAGTTTGGATTTTTTTATTATAAATATGAAATACTTTTAAAATTCAAAAAGTAATTACAAACTGATGTGCTGCAAGCTGCACTAAGATGCTAGATCAAAAAATAACTTAAAAGTTACAATTTTCAGTATACTGTTTTATGGTTTACTTGCACATTCTTGTAGAAATTTACTTCCCTGGAAGACTAAATTCCTGAAGGGATGAGTTAGCCACCAGCTGGGCGTGATATGGTACCCATTTTTAAGGACTGTGACCTTTTTCCACTGCCCTTCTCTCAGGCTTATCTTACCTGAGTCTTGTTGATTTGACAAAAGCTGTTTCTAGATCACTACTGGTCAATAATAGTACAGTCTCCTGGGTGAATATTTCTCTACAGATATCCAGAGAGATAAACTTAAATTCTTATCACAGAGAAGCAAGGATATTTCTTGGAAGCAAGGGTTAAAGTTTAACATTCAAGTTAAAAAGTTTGTTTTCTGGTTTTAGGCATAAGAAAAAAATCAAGAAGATGGTCTGGCTTTTCTAAGGTCTTCTTAGTTTCCTGAATTAGGTACCTCACCAGATCTATGAGATTATTGACCGAACCAAAAGGGCATTTAGAGTCCTCTGCTTCAACTTTTTAGAATAAAAGAAAAGAAAAGGCAATGATTCAGCCATGTCTGCTACAGGGATGCAGCTAGTTCCCAGCTCTTACTTTTCCACGCCACGGCTAATTAAATTGGTCAATGGTTCACAGTCTTGGTCACAAACTTCTCAACTGCCTGCTTCTGGTATTTGGGGTAGGAGAGATTACTGAGCTGCCTTTCAGGATTAGTAATGGAAATACTGAGTGCTATGGCCCAAAAGAATCTTATATGAAAATTTCAAGGAGTATGGAAAAAAAAAATTAGGAGAACTTTCAAAGACATACATAATGAAAAGCTACGTGAAAAACCCATTTCAGGAGCAAGAATATTTTTGCTGATTTTTACTGCAAATTGCCACAGATAAAAAAGTTGGACTAAAAAGAAAGCTGAGTGCTGAAGAATTGATGCTTTTGAACTGTGGTGTTGGAGAAGACTCTTGACAGTTCTTTGGACTGCAAGGAGATTTAACCAGTCCATCCTAAAGGAAGTCATCCTGAATACTCATTGGAAGGACTGATACTGAAGCTGAAACTTCAATACTTTGGCCACCTGAAGCGAAGAACTGACTCATTGGAAAAAACCTGGATGCTGGGAAAGACTGAAGGTGGGAGGAGAAGGGGACGATGGAGGATGAGATGGTTGGATGGCATCACTGACTTGATGAACATGAATTTGAGCAAGCTCTGGGAGTTGGTGATGGACAGGGAAGCCTGGTGTGCTGCAGTCCATGGGGTTGCAAAGAGTCGGACATGACTGAGACACTGAACTGAACATGGTAATTATATATGCTGAAAATAGTCTAATTCTGAGTCATTCACTGAAGATTAAAGAAAAAATGATAGTGAAAAAGAGTCTATTTGAAAATCTTGTATAGAAATCCTCAAAGCAGCATCCCAACTTTTCCTAGAGGAGTCCTTCTTTGTTCAGGATCATTTGATTGAAAAGCTGAGTTTTCTAAGTATCTGTTTTATTTCTTAGAGGAATCATGAATCTTTAACTTATTAAAAGACCACAAGCTTAAAACAAATAAAGGAGGTTATGAGATAAATTATTAAAGGAGCATAGATATTTAGAGGACATGGTCATATTTTTATAAAAAAGTAAAATTGTGGCTTAGAACATATGAACACAGAAATAAGTTGGAGGAATAAACAGAATGTGGAAGACAGTGCCAGGGAAATGTCTAGGAGGAGCCATTAGGAATACTGCAAAAGCAGAATTCAGAGAGCGCCTTATTAGGAGTGAAAGAAGACCCTGATTCAAAAATCTTTCTTTTTAATTCAGCACAAAGACAAAAAGAAACTTTGACACCAGATTAAGGTCCATGTTCCTATTAAGTCATTGCTGGGCATTTAGTACTTGGGTAATCAGTGTTTACTGCATTTAAGCAATACAGGCTGATAAAAGCAATGACCAATTGTTACTGGAAACAGCCTGGTATTCCAGGAATTTCCTGACCTAGAGTGCAGAGGTCTCCCATCTTTTGACACGCTCTTCTCTTAACTGGAAAACATGGCATTTCTTCCACAGTGGAGATGGAAACAAGGAAAGTGGCTTTTCTTATCAGCTTCCCCTTCTTTCTTCTATTTAGGAAATAAAAACACTTGAAAAAAAATTTTCATTTTGGTATTTGGCAAAACTAATACAATTTTGTCAAGTTTAAAAATAAAATAAAATTTTAAAAAAAAGAAAAAAAATTTAAATGCAGGCCCTTTCACACAGCTATGAATTCTAAGAAAGCAGAATGTTGTATTCAGAAAGAAATCTTGGTTCTCTTTGACTACCCTTGAAGGAATTAAGAAAATGCCTATTTACTAATGACAGTGACTGCAGCCATGAAATTAAGATGCTTGCTCCTTGGAAGAAAAGCTATGACAAACCTAGACAGAGCATTGAAAAGCAGAGACAGCACTTTGCCAACAATGGTTAGTCTAGTCCAAGCTATAATTTTTCCAGCAGTCATGTATGGATGCGAGTTGTACCACAAAGAAGGCCGAGGAATTGATGTTTCCAATTTGGTGCTAGAGAAGACTCTTGAGAGTCCCTTGGACAGCAAGGAGATCAAACCAGTCAATCCTAACAGAAATCAACCCTGAATATTCATGGGAAGGACTGATGCTGAAGCTGAAGCTCCAATATTTTACCCACTTGCTGTGAAAAGCCAACTCACTAGAAAAGACGCTGATGTTGGGAAAGACTGAAAGGAGAAGGGGGCAGCAGAGGATGAGACGGTTAGACAGCATCACGAACTAAATGGACATAAATTTGAGCAAAATGCAGGAGACAGTGGAGGACAGGGAAGCCTAGCGTGCTACAGTCTACAGGGTCTAAAAGAGTTGGACTTGTTACAATTTAGAGACTGATCAACAACAATTTCTATATCCCTACTGGCTGTAAGCCTGAGAGGGAGGTTAGGGAGGAAAATCTCTGTTTACTGTTGTAGTTTCATAGTTTTAGAACATAGAAAATAAAGACTTATTTGTGGAATGAATGGATAAGTATTTAGATACCAAAATACTTATAGCATTCTGAAAGAGATGGGAATACCAGACGACCCGACCAGCCTCTTGAGAAACCTGTATGCAAGTCAGGAAGCAACAGTTAGAACTGGATATGGAACAACAGACTGCTTCCAAATAGGAAAAGGAGTATGTCAAGTTTGTATATTGTCACCCTGCTTATTTAACTTATATTCAGGGTACATCATGAGAAATGCTCGTCTGGATGAAGCACAAGCTGGAATCAAGATTGTCAGAGAAATAGCAATAACCTCAGATATGCAGATGACACCATCGTTATGGCAGAAAGTGAAGAAGAACTAAAGAGCCTCTTAATGAAAGTGAAAGAAGAGAGTGAAAAAGTTGGTTTAAAGCTTCAACATTCAGAACACTAAGATCATGGCATCTGGTCCCATCACTTCATGGAAAATAGATGGGGAAACAGTGGAAACAGTGGCTGACTTTATTTTTCTGGGCTCAAAAGTCACTGCAGATGGTGACTGCAGCCATGAAATTAAAAGACACTTACTCCTTGGAAGGAAAGTTATGACCAACCTAGACAGCATATTAAAAAGCAGAGACATTACGTTGACAACAAAGGTCCATCTAGTCAAGGCTATGGTTTTTCTAGCAGTTCTGTATGGATGTGCAAGTTGGACTATAAAGAAAGCTGAGCGCTGAAAAATTGATGCTTTTGAACTGTGGTGTTGGAGAAGACTCGTAAGAGTCCCTTGGACTGCAAGGAGTTCCAACCAGTCCATCCTAAAGGAGATCAGCCCTGGGTGTTCATTGGAAGGACTGATGCTGAAACTGAAACTCCAACTTTGGCCACCTGATGTGAAGCTCTGACTCACTTGAAAAGACCCTGATGCTGGTTAAGATTGAGGGCAGGAGGAGAAGAGATGATAGAGGATGAGATGGTTGGATGGCATCAGTGACTCAATGGACGTGAGTTTGGGTAAACTCCAGGAGTTGGTGATGGACAGGGAGGCCTGGCATGCTCGGTTCATGGGATTGCAAAGAGTCAGACACAACTGAGCGACTGAACTGAACTGATGCTTATAGCAATTCCCAGAATGCTGGTAGCTATGTGGAAAGTAAAACCGTTGTCTTTGAAGATAAAACACTGGCTCATATTCAATACAAATACAATCCTAATGTAGATTTTGATTAAAGGAATAAGTTCAAGATCTTTAAGACTATGTGAAAAAAATCTAATCTTTTTGAAATGGTTAAGTTGTTATATAGTCATTGGGGTTTGTACAGTATTTGGTATCAAATATAGCAAAATCCTCAAATTTATTCTGGATCAACAAAAATTGAGGATCTAGAATACGCAAGTTACCTATTGTATATTTGTCAAGGTTCAGAACAGAGGAACAAATCCACTAGCAGATATATCAAGAGATTTAATATAATGAAATGGCTTACATGATTGTGTGGGCTAATTCCTAGATAAGGCTGAAATCCGAATCACACGCTCTTCAGCATGTGGCGGAGCTTCTATCCACTGTGGAATTTTCTTCTCTAGGGAAGCCTCAGTTCTGCTCTTAAGTCCTTTCAACTTAGTGAATTAGAACCACGTATTATTTATGATAATCTCTCTTTTATACATAAAATCATGAACTTTAATCATATCTATAAAATACCTTCACAGAAATATATAGGTTGGTGTTTGGCTGAAAACTGTGCATGACAGCCTAATGAAGTTAACACATAAAACTGATACGGTCATTTTTTAGGGGAAGGCAAAATATGCCTCTTCTTTTTCAAGGAAGCGACCCCACAGACTGTAGCCTACCAGCCTCCTCCGTCCATGGGATTTTCCAAGCAAGAGTACTAGAGTGGGTCGAAGCTCATTAAAAACATAATAAGATATCTCCTGTTCATTACAGCACTATATACAATAGCCAAGACATGGAAGCAACATAAATGTCCACTTACAGTTGAATGAATATATTATGATATGATACACACACACGCACACACAAAAACCACACAATGGAATAGTATTCAGCCATAAAAAAGAAAGAAATGCTATTTGCAGCAACATGGAGGGCTGTGAAGTCACTCAGTAATGTTCGACTCTTTGCAACCCCAGGAACTGTTGTGTGCCAGGCTCCTCCGCCCATGGGATTTTCCAGGCACGAATACTAGAGTGGGTTGCCATTTCCTTCTCCAGGGAATCTTCCCAACCCAGGGATTAAACCCGATCTCACACATTGCAGGCAGACTCTTTACCATCTGAGCCACCAGAGATTATCATACTAAATCAAATAAGCCAGAGAGAGAAAGGTAAATATCATATGTCACTTACATGTGGACTCTTGGGAAAAAAAAAAAAAAAAAGATACATGTAAACTTATTTCCAAATCAGAAACAAACTCACAGATATGAAAATCATATGGTTACCAAAGGGGAAAGAGAGGTGAGGAGAGGGATAAATTAGGAGTTTGGGATTAACATACACACTCTACTGATGTAAAATAGATAACTCACAGGGACCTACTGTATAGCACAGAGGGAACTATACTCAATATTTTGTAATAATCTATAAAGGAAGAGAATCTGAAGAATATTTATATATATATAACTGAATAAATAACTGTATAACTGAATTGCTATGCTAAATACTTGAAAGTAATGATACAGCAAACCAACTATACTTCAGTAAAAAATTTAAAAATAGAAAAATGATATATCTTAAAACGTAAGTCAGCATGCAGTTACTTCCTCTAGAAAACACTTAACTGAAATGATACAGGGAAACTCAGGATAGAGGATCTCAAGACTGAGGTGGCATGTGGGTAGCAGGATTGAGACCTCAATCCTCCTTTCGCTAATAACTATGTAACTTTGAAACAGTCATTTAATCATTTTTGAAGCTCAAAATGATTCTTAAATGAGGATCATGTGCATGTCCTGCCTAACTCATAACAATTTTTAAAAATTAAATGTGAAAATGGAAGTGAAAACAATAAATAAAAATTTATGTCATGTGACACTTTCTGTAAACTTTGATATTACAGTAAATTGAATAATGGCTTTCAAAGATGTTTACCTTACAATTCCCAGAACCTGTGAATACGTGGTTACTTTAAATGGCAAAGATGTGATTAAAATTAAGAATCTTGTGACGGGGAGATTATCCTCCTGGGCCCTGTAGTCACAAGTGTTCGTATAAAAGGGAGGCAGGAGAGTCAGAGGAAAACAGAAATGATGTGATGAAGGAAGCAGAGGAAGATGAGGAGATACAATGTCAGCAGTCAAGGTTCAGCAAGAGTGATCTCATTGCTTGCTGGAAGGGTACCAAGAGCCAAGGCTTGTGGGTGGCCTTTCTAAGCTGGAAAAGGCAAGGAGACATTCTTTACTACAGCCTCTTGAAGGGACATGACCTTGCTAACACCTTGACTTCAGTCCAGTGAAACCATCTTGAATTTCTTGCCTCCAAACTGGAAGACAAATTTTTGTGTTTTGAGCCACATAGGTCTGCAGTACTTTGTTAGAACATCAATAGGAAACTAGTATAGATATACTGTCTGGAAGGGTATTTACTGTATCAGAGAATGCTGCTTGTCCCCTGTGTCCGTTCCCTCCTTTGTCCATCTTTAGCTTAGAAAACATTTAGAATAAAGACTGAATTTCCTTTCAAGCTAGAATGGCAGATAACTAACTTGCTGCCTGTGCTACATAAGGGGAAAAGGGGTAAGCAGCTTCTAAAAAACCACCTTGAAGAAACAGGTCTTTCCTTCATCTCTCCTTTCTCCCTCCTGCTGGCTGTAATTAAGACATGAAGAATGAAGCTACACTGACACTCTGACCCGAAGATGGAAGCTAAGAGTGAGGACAGCAGAGCGTAAATAGAAAAAGCCGGGGTCCCTAACTGTGGAGCCGCCATATCAACTCTTAACCAAATAGTCAGAATTTTGTATGAGAATTTTGTCTTGTTTAAATATCATTATTTTGACTTTTCACTTTCAGCAAAACAATTTTGCCTATTGATATATTCATATTTCTAAATTAACTAGATATTTCTTCTGCATGAATAATAAAAGTGTTAGGTAAACTGTGTATCCATTAAAGGCTAAGTAGAGTTTAATGAAATGAAGATGTTAGAGAATGGA
Organism: Bubalus kerabau; assembly: GCF_029407905.1. Classification (NCBI taxonomy): domain Eukaryota; kingdom Metazoa; phylum Chordata; class Mammalia; order Artiodactyla; family Bovidae; genus Bubalus; species Bubalus kerabau. Next base: position 102,301,541 of record NC_073624.1, read on the forward strand.
ACACCAACAGAAAAGAGACCATAACTAAAACAACAGAATCCCAAACTATATACTTCCTTTTTCAAATAGGTTGGTATATTTTAATAAAAGATAAATTTACTGATCTTAACTATTCACCATGTGCGTAACCACATCCCTATTATTATTTCTTTAAATAATCACAATCCATCATAAATACTGGGTTTAACACTGCAAGGATATTCAGTCTAATGGGTATTTAAAGAAGTAGTCTCTCTGGTTAGAATCTTATTTTGTAAACCAAAAGATTTTAATGCAGATATACTGATACAGAATATGCAACCATTTTATTTTTGCATCATGTTACAGAGACATACATTTAAGATTCTTTTATAAGTGTACTGAAGTTGTTCAGTTGTGTCCGACTCTTTGCAATCCCATGGACTGTAGCCTATCAGGCTCCTCCATCCATGGAATTTTCCAGGCAAGAGTACTGGAGTGGGTTGCCATTTCCTTCTCCAGGGGATTCTCCCGATCCGGGGATCAAACCCAGGTCTCCCGCATTGCAGACAGACGCTTTACTGTCTGAGCTACCAGGGAAGCCCCTTAAGTAAAAAAATCTAATAAAAAATTGCATAATCTTCAACTCACATATCTCAGTATGCAGAGAGAATGACAGTCGACTGGAAGAGATCAATCAAATTTATGCGAAACTATACCTTCATTAATTGGTCTTGACATGCTGATTTGCTCATGAAATTTTCACTATTATTGATATTCACTATTATATCCCTTAGTAAGGAATATGCCTGGTGTCAATACAACCCATTTAACAAAGTCTGTGAAGTATTTAACAACTGACAGGAAAAAATAAAGCACTTCTGGTGACTGACTTTCCCACTCTACCAATGTGCTGGACATTGACATGAACAGACAATGTGATGCGATTGAATCAGCCAATCAGTAGTTTCAGAATAGCAAGATTATTTCATTTTCTCTTGAAAAGGCACACTGATTTAGCAGTTACAATTCTGGAACAATATTGAAAAAGTAACACCAACATTGATATCAGGGAGTGGTCCCAAGCTTCCAAACACAAATTTTTAGATATGTGTCTGGTTAATATTCAAATCTGAAAGATTTGGGAAACTGACATATAATTTCCCCAGCAGAGAGAGTGGTACAGTTGTCTGGAAGAAAAAATATAGAAAAGACTCTGCAAAAGTTGCCTTCCTAATAATCTTCAAAATTTGGTGACATGATGACTGGAAGTAAAGGGATTAGGTAAAGAACTTCAAATTCTCAAACTGTCACATGGTTTATGAGTAAAATAAAAATTACAGAGAATGAAAATAGCCATCCAGAGTATGGCTGCCCAACATTATGGCCCTATGCTAATATCCAGAGTTAAATAACTAGCAGACTTTACTCTAAATATCAACCTCTCAAGTTTGGGTTTTGAGAAATATTTAAATAATTCCCTCCCAACAAGCTGAAAGAGAAAGAAGAGTATTTCTACTATTGCATATTCTCTTTTGGATTTTTTAAAAGAATCCTTAGATAAAAAACCAACTGAGTCAAAAGATAAGTAAGGAATAAAGAAAAAAAAGTATGACTTGTGAAATATTATATAGAAAAAATTAAACAAGAACAGAAGAAAAATAGGATTATACATATTTTATAAATACAAAGCAATTGCCACTTATATTGGAAATTTTACTAGAAGCCCTAATCAGCACAAGGCAACAAAAAGTAAACTAAGAGTAAAATAATTAGATATAAGGAAACAAAGCCATCACTATTCAAAGTTAATATTATTATTTACAGAGAAAAGCAAATGAATGTACAGATAAATAAGAATAGAGTTTAGCAAGTGTTCTAGATATATAAATAATACACAATTTTATACACTATCAACCAATATTTAGAAAAGGTATATTTATAAGATATCTAAAATAGCACAAAAAAGAAAATTCCTAGAAATGGGCAAAACTTTTATAGGGAAAATATATAAAATATTGTTGAAAAATAAAAAACCTAAATAAATACTGAAATAAGTCATGTTTATGAATTGGGAGACTCAATACCATGAAGATCACTGGAGAGTGACAGAAAATTTAAATCATATCCGTAAGAAAAGTGGTGATAGCACATAATTTTAAAATAAACTTCTAGTGAATAAAAATTTCATGGTTAAGTAAAAAATTATATAATTTTAGGATACAAGGTAAAAGAATAACTTTTTTTTTACATCAGGGAATAGAAAGGTATTTTAACAACATAGAAAGAAAGGCAAACCACAAAAAAAAGTGATAAATTTTGAACTTGATAAATATAAAACTTTTTTTTAAAAAGACAGAATTTTGAAAAAGGTGTTAAAAAACTGACAATAGTAGTGAAATGAATGAAATATTAAATAATACATGAAACAAGTATTTGGGTTAAAAAATACTGGGTAGAAAAAGCAAGTCATGGAGAATTATTCCATATTATTCCAATTATACATAATTCAAGAACATACAAAACTACTTGCATCTTAGTTTGATTGGCTGATTGCAACAAAGGTCACACACTCTTCCCATCTCTATCTGCACACCCTTTTGTAATGTGACTGTGCAGCTGCTCTTTTCAAGGCAGAGATTCTATTTTTCTCTGCTTCTCGGATTTTTGACTTGGTGACATGACTGACTTTAAAGTCAGTGGACGTTAGCAAATGTGACACAGTTGGAGACCTGAAAATCTTTCTTACTCTGACACTTGTTCTCCTACTGCTCTTGGAACTTGCTACCACCACGTGAACAAGTCGGGGTTAGCCTGGTCTTTGGTGAGAGACATGTGATCCAGGATCCCAGCTGAAGAGAACCTATTATCAGATAGGTGGATGAGGCCATGCTGGGCAATCCAGCCCTAGCAGAACCATCCCATGACTCCAAGTGAGATGACCCAGGGCCGAGAGGCAGAGCCTTCTCAAGGAACCACCCAGCCAACTCAGAGAATCACAAGAAAAGATGCACATTTATTATTTTAAGACACTACATTTTGGGATTTGCTGTTGTTCTGTAGCAAAATGGACACATTGTTATTCCAACGTGTGGTAAAATTATAAATAAAAGAGAACAATAAACTCAAATGATCTCTATCTCTGAAGAGAGTGTGGATATGATGAACTGGAAAATCGATGAAGGAACTTCAAAATTAATGATAATGTTCTATTTCTTAAACTAAATAGTGTGTACTTTGTTTGCTTTTTTCATCCTTTACAGTTACTTTATACATATTTTCTTTTAACTAGTTAACATAATAATCAAAATCATAAAAGGCTCAATGCCTTGGCTCTTTTGAAGTCTCTTTACTTTATAAAATCATTATGTGTAATAATAGTATAGAACCAGTGTTGAAACACACCTCAGTCAGTTCAGTTCAGTTGCTCAGTCGTGTCTGACTCTTTGCGACCCCATGAATCGCAGCATGCCAGGCCTCCCTGTCCATCACCAACTCCCGGAGTTCACTCAGACTCACGTCCATCGAGTCAGTGATGCCATCCAGCCATCTCATCCTCTGTCGTCCCCTTCTTCTCCTGCCCCCAATCTCTCCAAGCATCAGAGTCTTTTCCAATGAGTCAACTTTCGCATGAGGTGGCCAAAAGCTAGAGGTTACCTAATAAACCAGACAAAATTCTGGTGACTAGTAGATTAAATCACGTATTCCCCTAAATTAACATATTTTATAACCTTATGTCCCTTTATGCAAATCATGTTCCTGGTCATTGTCTTATTTAGCTCAATCTTCAGATTAAATACCATTACCAAAGCATTCATTATTTGTTCATGAGGACGTTTTTTCCTATTAGACTGAAACATTCTTCTATCTATTTGCTTTGACTAGTATTTCTAGGAGCCCATTTGTATTTTGAATTTTGCCTGGTCCATGTATTCTTTGGATTCCAAATACCAAAGAACTATCCAAACCCAAGTTTTTGAAAGAACAATATTTCATGCAAAGTATTCATGAAAAAATTATCTTTACATGTTGATGACAAAATGTCTATACTTTGGCAACAAGTCTTTGAATAAATGTTCAATTTTCCAGGAAAAACAAACCAACTTGTGGATTACACAATAACAAAGTATCACTGTCATAAGCAGACAGACCTTCACGTTCTCTCCCATGGAAGGGACACTCTAAATTTCAGAAATGGACAGAGATAGACCCTCTCATGGAATAGTCACTATTAGATAATTCTTATCCAACAGAAGCAAGGATCAGCTTTAAGAGTAAAACCCAAAACAGCAACGATATGTAAGAACCACGCGGTAACACATGTAAATAAGTCATTTTATCATGATAAGAAATAAGATATTCATGCTTGTCCTTTGCAGTCTCTGAACTATTCATGAACCTGGAATGATGAGACCCAAAAATTACAACAAGATTCTTCTGTTTATCTCGAAATGTGCAAAGACTATGTATTTGACATAAAGTGATCTCATTATTAAAGAAAAGAACCAGGGGGGATCCTCAGGAGCAATTTCTGATTTTATTACTCTGGCTGGCTATTTACCTCTAAAGTGGCTCAAGATCTCTGTATTTCACAATGTTATCATTATCACCAAAAATTCATTACCTTACATTGTTCCCATACCTGTAATTCAATTGGTGATGTTTTTATAAATTTACATAATAACTGCCAGCTTCAATATGCTAGTAAATTATTTTCAATTGTATAAAATGGGAGATCTCAGTGATGTGGGAAGTTTTCATTCTGAACTAATCTACTGAATGACCTCTCTTCTGTGCTTAGTATCCTCATGTGGCCTTTAGGACTGCAGCTTCCTAAATTCCTACCAGAATTTGAGCCACTCAAGATATACTACATGCTTTAGACACTCCCCGGAGAAGGCAATGGCACCTCACTCCAGTACTCTTGCCTGGAAAATCCCATGGACGGAGGAGCCTGGTGGGCTGCAGTCCATGGGGTCACTAAGAGTAGGACACAACTGAGCGACTTCACTTTCACTTTTCACTTTCATGCACTGGAGAAGGAAATGGCAACCCACTCCAGCGTTCTTGCCTGGAGAATCCCAGGGACAGGGGAGCTTGGTGGGCTGCCGTCTCTGGGGTCGCACAGAGTCGGACACAACTGAAGTAACTTAGCAGCAGTTAGACACTCCCTTCCTACTTTTAAGGAACAAGAGAGGGACAGATAAAAGGACGGAGGAAGAAGAATGATAGATAGATAGGTAGATAGACATTAGTTAGTTAGTTCAGTAGCTCAGTCATGTCCGACTCTTTGCGACCCCATGAATCGCAGCACGCCAGGCCTCCCTGTCCATCACCAACTCCCGGAGTTCACCCAAACCCACGTCCATAGAGTCGGTGATGCCATCCAGCCATCTCATCCTATGTCATCCCCTTCTCCTCCTGTCCCCAATCCCTCCCAGCATCAGAGTCTTTTCCAATAGTCAACTCTTCGCATGAGGTGGCCAAAGTACTGGCGTTTCAGCTTTAGCATCATTCCTTCCAAAGAACACCAAGGACTGATCTCCTTTAGAATGGACTGGTTGGATCTCCTTGCAGTCCACGGGACTCTCAAGAGTCTTCTCCAACACCATGGTATGTAGAGTTAAATACATGATAGATATACAAAGATATTGATAACATGAAAGTAGAGATACTAATTGGATAAGGCAATGGCACCCCACTCCAGTACTCTTGCCTGGAAAATCCCATGGACGGAGGAGCCTGGTGGGCTGCAGTCCATGGGGTCACTAAGAGTAGGACACAACTGAGCGACTTCACTTTCACTTTTCACTTTCATGCACTGGAGAAGGAAATGGCAACCCACTCCAGCGTTCTTGCCTGGAGAATCCCAGGGACAGGGGAGCTTGGTGGGCTGCCGTCTCTGGGGTCGCACAGAGTCGGACACAACTGAAGTAACTTAGCAGCAGTTAGACACTCCCTTCCTACTTTTAAGGAACAAGAGAGGGACAGATAAAAGGACGGAGGAAGAAGAATGATAGATAGATAGGTAGATAGACATTAGTTAGTTAGTTCAGTAGCTCAGTCATGTCCGACTCTTTGCGACCCCATGAATCGCAGCACGCCAGGCCTCCCTGTCCATCACCAACTCCCGGAGTTCACCCAAACCCACGTCCATAGAGTCGGTGATGCCATCCAGCCATCTCATCCTATGTCATCCCCTTCTCCTCCTGTCCCCAATCCCTCCCAGCATCAGAGTCTTTTCCAATAGTCAACTCTTCGCATGAGGTGGCCAAAGTACTGGCGTTTCAGCTTTAGCATCATTCCTTCCAAAGAACACCAAGGACTGATCTCCTTTAGAATGGACTGGTTGGATCTCCTTGCAGTCCACGGGACTCTCAAGAGTCTTCTCCAACACCATGGTATGTAGAGTTAAATACATGATAGATATACAAAGATATTGATAACATGAAAGTAGAGATACTAATTGGATAAGGCAATGGCACCCCACTCCAGTACTCTTGCCTGGAAAATCCCATGGACAGAGGAGCCTGGTGGGCTGTCATCTATGGGGTCGGCACAGAGTCGGACATGACTGAAGCGGCTTAGCAGCAGCAGCAGCAGCAAAGATACTAATAATATAAGGTCATTTCAAAGAGACCATTTTAAATGATAAACATATAAAATAAAAAAAATTATTTTTCTTATTCATCCATTCATTTATTCAAACTCTTATTATTTACCAATTGTTATGGAAGAATCTGGGGAATATATAAATAAGTTTGTGTCCCCACAGAGATTGATATTGGAATGACAGAGCTGTAAGTAATTACAATTCCATGGGTTACACACTGTAGTAGCAGTATGTCCAGGAATGAAGGTATCACAAAAGAGAGAAAAATCAATTGTGCATGGGATGGAGAAAAAGAAAAAGAAGCGGAGATTTCACAGAGAGATATGTGAGCTAAACCTGGAAGGTAGGATGGAATTTGGAGGGGTAAACTCTAGTGAGTCTCCATTCTTTGACTCAACAATTGTTTATTAAAACCCCTTCAAGGTGTTAAACACTGTGGTAGGTACCTGAGGTATAAAAGAAACAAAAAAGTAGTTCCTAAAATCAAGGAACTTGTAATGTGTCTTGAGAAACAGGCCCATAAATAAGGAATGAAATTGTAAAATTCAGGACAATATATTTTACACACATGATTAAACAAAGAACCCCAAAGAACAACAGTTCTGTCTCTGAGAGGGGGCTGGGAAAAACTTTCCAGAGGAGGAGAGGAGGTGACATGTGAGACTACAAAATTTCTCATAAAGGTTTTTGTCCATATTATTTTAATGTACATAATTTAGGGATAAAACTTATATTTCTAGTGTTCACACATTCACCACCTCAAGGCCTCTAAAATGTAACTATAGTCCTATGTGTATTTTCAGAAATAAAAATATCTTCACCTTCATTCTTTTTTAATACCATGTCATTCCTCTTGCTTTACAGAATTTTTTTTAAAGTAGTTTGTGTAGAGCTGTGATATTTTTTAAAAGTCTTTAGATTTGCTAATATCCACTGCTGTTGAATAACCAAAGTGTTCTTTCTTTAGTAATAGGGAACAGTGGAAAGTTTTAAAGCAATTTTCTAAAGAATGGGTAGTATAGTACTTCTTATGATATAAATATTGGTAATAAAACTATGTAAGAGTTTAATATAGCAGACAATTAAATAAATCTAGATGTTGATTATGAAACCTAACTCATATAAGCTTTGTTTTAAATACTGGTGATAGGCATGCTTGATGCAAGGATCTGGATATTAATTTTTTCCTTGGAAGTTCTACAAATGAGTCCAAATACATTTTAATTCAACAAGCATTGACTGATCATTCACTGTAATTAAGGTATTACAAAATATCAAATCATTACTAAATATGATTGCTTCTTAAGATGTATACCTCAATATTTAAAATAAAACACACATGTGAATGGGTTAATACAGTAATTTTAAAATCACTACCAAGAAAAGAAGAGCTTATGTCCATAGTAAAGAATGTGAAAGTATCATAAAGGAACAGATTTCAGTGCCAGGTCCAATAGATAGATGGTGGTGATGGTGGTATTTACCAGTTGGGGGAAAAAAAAATCACATAAGTAAAGACCTTGAGTTAAGAAAGAACAGAATGCAATCAGGAAACACTGAAGAGTTCAATTTGATCAGATTATACTTCTGAGTCAGCAAAATTTCTATTTCCCATAACCAACTGGTAGATGTCTGAAGTTATAAAAGATTATATGACTGTATGTAGGTTCAATATGAAAAAGTGCCAAGAGTAATTAGCCATGCTGCTATGAGTGAGGAAGAGAAGAATGGCAGCTCAGGGCCCACGTGTTTGCTAATTAGGGAACAAGATTTCTATCAGAGGCACAGTGAGAGGTTAGGATAGACAGTTTAAGTAACTAAAGCTCGGAATCCGAAGGGCCTTAAATTGCAAGCCAAGGGGTTTGTGTTGTACTCTTCTTTCAAACTTTAATTAGAGAAATAATGTAAAGCTTGTTGTAAAGGACTTTTAAAGCCCAAAAGTATGTATAGAAAAGTGAAAACCTCCTCCTCAATACTAAATTGGTATATATTCTTCCAGTTTTTATACATACACATACAAATGGGCATAAAATATATACATAAAAACTGTCTCAATACAAAAATAGATTCCCATTACACATATAATTCTACAACTGGTCTTTTTATGTATACATCATTTCATTAAAGTGTATAAAGATGTATTTTATTTTTTGTAACTGCAATATAACATTTTATTGTATGGGATATTACTGACCTATCCTTTAGCTAGTCACAAGGCATTGAAATGTTTCAATGGAAAAAGGAAATGATTATAAAATTTTAAAAATCTGAAAAAAGTTGAGATGATAAATTTTTAAAAGAGAAATAAGAGACAGAGAAAGCATTTAGATTATTACAAAATTTTAAGTAAGCTCTAATAATGAGAACTTGAAGTGAGACTAACTACAAGAATGTTTCAGATAATGTAATTAAAAGAGTTGATAATTATCCTGGTCTATCAAGTGGGAGTAAGAAAGAGCAAAGAGAGGAAAGGCCCAATGGGGATGACTGGGGAGATCAGGAAGCTGTCTGCAGAGAAAAGGAACAGAAGGAAGGGAAATATTTATTAGAGAACGGTCTCCTCTTTCATCCCTGTTTTCTAGCCTCCAATCTTGTCAGTTGCCAAGTTACATCAACCTGATCACAGTAGTATTTCCCCAGTGCACCCTATTTTATCTATCCCTGACATCACTATCCCCATTAATGCCCCTGTTCTCTGCCTCTCAGCACTGGTCTCCCTCTAAATCACCCAACAGTGCTGCCGGATTAATTTTACTATAAGTCAAAAGCCAAGATGGTTTAGCCGGCTAACGCTTAATAACATACTAGACATCTGCTACATGCTGGGCACTCTGTCTGCCTTTAATGAAAGGTTGTCGTGGAATCCTCACAGAACACCACTTTTTGGTTTTGTGACTTTGGTGAGACTATTTAACCTCAGAGTTAAAGAGTCAGTTTCCTCATCTGTAAAATGGGGATAACAGTATGCATCTGCTGCATGAAAGGTATTAACAAACATTACTCATTTAGTATGATAATGCTACATAGTAAACATTGGGAAGGTCAGCTTTCATCAGCAGGAGTTCTCAAGCATACCTCAAACTGCCTCTATATACTGCCCAGCTTCACAACTTTCTTGTCCATTATATGTTTCTTTATATAACCCAGGTTTTCACATCTCACTGCCTTAACCCATGCTGTTCCCTTTAACTAGAATGCCTCCTCTGACATCTCTATTTCCATACTTGTACATTTTTCTCACCCTTAAAGGTCCCAGTCACGTGAAAACATTCTGTGATTTTTTTTTTTCCCATCTCTCACCTGGCTCTATTGCCACAGCACTGTATATGTAGTTACCTTATAACATTTTTCTTTCTCTTGAATTTTTATACATATTTTTATTTATATGCCTTATGCACATGGCTTATACTTATAAGGTATATACATCTTCACTTATAGGCTCTGAGCTTTTATAAAAGTTGGGAGCAGGATCAATTATTCTTTATAAAACCTAAAATGATAATTTTACATGATAGATACAACAAAAACATTTGTTGAAGTCTACGATAGATGATTTCTTTTTGTCCCTCTAAATATCATTCCACTGTCTGCACTGGCAAGCTGATCCATAGATCCCATCAGTAAACAATGAAGAGGAACAGGCAAAGGGTGAGAGAGGGATTAGGTTCTGGCCCACTCATCTTAGAGTCATCTTGAGCTGGCTGAACTGTTCCACTCACTCAAGCTGGCCAAATCTACAGAAACTTCCTTTTTCAAAACCCAGTAGCTGCTCTATTCAGTTGTCCATTTGGGCCTAAACACTAGCCCTGAGCTACCATGCAGCTCCTACATTTGTAGAGTTCCTTAAAACATTTGCCTTTGAATTATTCTATTTTATGCCCTTCTTTCCCCTATTTTTCTTGCTGGGGCCATCTGCTGAAAACTTAGGAAATTTTTAGACAAAGGAAATAAGATTTGGGAAAGAAACGCCTTACGTCCTGTACCATCAATCAAGTAACAGAGAAAGTCTTTAGCCTGCAGAATATAATAGTGTGGTTGAAGGTTGGAGGGAATTGAAAAAGGATCTGAACAACTGCTGAAGAAAACACTTTAGGAAGTTAGTTAGTGGTGAATAAAAAGATAACAGAACATGGAGGGCCTAACTGCACAGAACTCAATTGGCAAGCTTGCTGAACTTCTCCAGCAGTGCTTCACGGAATGAGATCAAGAGAGTTGTTAAAACAAGACAAAACAAAACGCAAGTGATAGGGTTTGATTAAATTGGGAATGATGGGAGATTAAAGAATCATGGAACCAAAATGTAATAAGAAAGGCCATAGCCAAGACCAAGGTAGAAGTCTGAAGGGAGATAAAGCCAAGAAAAGGTTAATGGGTGCTCTTTCATTTAGGGTTCATTTGGAGGAAACATCAATTAGACTAATTGTGCAACATAACTGATGGCAAAAGACGCAGTGTGTTTTTTAAAATTTTACAGCCAGATACAACTCTGCTTACTTGCAATATAACCTACGTGCCAATAGTCAGGCTGCTTGTAATTTAAATTACCTTTTAAGATAATAAGATTTGGATAATGTACTTGTTATTATTCAGAAATTCCTCTTTGGGCTGTCTCTGAAAAACTGATTTCACAAACATATATTCACTTTCTGAAATTTGAATATTTAAAACTTCCTTTTCATTTTGCTTCAGTTCTTACTTTGCATCCAAGAATTTGCACTTCTGACAAATAGAGAACAACAACAAGAATTTAGACCTTGATGTAAAACAAGCACAAGGGGAAAGAGAAAAAAAGGAGAAGAAATGCAAAATAATCACATTAAGGGAAACAATCAAGTTCTTGATTGCAATATGAAAACAGGAGAAACTGCTGTGCTAACTCAGAAACTCTACACAAAGGTTGCCAGGGGAACAATACTTGTACATTTCCTGGTTCTCAAAAATGCACCCATGTAATGTTTGTGTCTGTCTCTCTTCTTTCCTTTTTGAAATTCTCAACTGAAAATCTCTTCCAAGCTTGTGAATTCTTTGTTATTCACCTCGTAAATTCATTCTTTAGTGCTCACATCACAGAATCCACTAAGTTGGCAACATAAAAAGGCATTGATTTTTTTTTTTCTTCAAAAATTATGTGTTGCTTGCAATAAAAATTTCTGCTCTCCCTGGAGCCTCTAAAAATAGCAAAGTGCAAGTTGGTTTTACCTCCAACTATTTTTCATTTTTGTTTAATCTTCCTACTTTTAGATTATAAGTTCCTCGAGGGCAGGCACTAGATCTACAAATTTATGTAATTCCCCTCAGAAATTAAAACAGATATAATCCTAGAGTAGGAAGTAGATAACTCTTCAGCTAGTATTACATATAAGATTAAAAAGTAGTTTTGGAAATTGTGAATTGGTTTTTCAATTTGTTAAAATTAACTCAGGTCTTAGATATTTACCATCAGTAAATAATCCCATCTAAGGAAAGGCTGCTGCTGCTAAGTCACTTCAGTTGTGTCCGACTCTGTGCAACCCCATAGACGGCAGCCCACCAGGCTCCCCCATCCCCGGGATTCTCCAGGCAAGAACACTGGAGTGGGTTGCCATTTCCTTCTCCAATGCATGAAAGTGAAAAGTGAAAGTGAAGTCACTCAGTCCTGTCGGACTCTTCGCCACCCCATGGACTGCAGCCTACCAGGCTCCTCCGCCCATGAGATTTTCCAGGCAAGAGTACTGGAGTGGGGTGCCATCGCCTTCTCCAAAGGAAAAGGCAGGGGAGGGAAAAGTGTTTTTCTTCCATAGAGGGTGGTATGAGATGCTCCTATCCTGGTTCAAAACCTCTGGAGGCAGACTGAAAGGGAATGGCTATTCCTTTTTTTTTTTATTTTTATTTTTTTTAATTTTATTTTATTTTTCAACTGCTTATTCTAGTCATTGTCTCGCAGCGGTGAATGCTGCCCTTCACTTGTGTGATAAAACAAACCAAATAGATTAGTCATGAATAACTTTAAGATTACAGTTAGGGATTTACTAAGACTAACATCAAATCATTAACTAAGACTTGGTTCAAGGCATTTACTGCTTATGAAAAGAAAATGAATTTTTATAACACAAATATAATATTTTAATATAAAATTCTTATAAGACAAATCTAAATTAATTGACATGCCAAATATAGATGTGTGAATTTTTAAAATATTAATTAAAACATTTATATAAATTCACCATAATTAGTGGGCATATAAAGATCTATTTACTTTCAAGAAGCTTAAAATACATTTTTTTTTTTCTCATGGAAGAAAACTATTTACTCTTTCTATATTATCCTAGTCTCAGCTGGTTTATACGTGGAATTCCAATTTTAGATACGGCTAAAACAAGACAACAGGCCCAAAATGGAGTTACCCATGCTAGGCCCAAATTGAGACTTGGCTTAATCACCCTTTTGGTTCTCCCAGAAATGGAACCTTAAACCAGTCAGTGAGGAACCACCTGGTCAGCACCAGTGGGGTCATCTGCCTAACAGAATCCTGCCAACCCCTGAAAGAAAGTAATTTTGCATTAACCAACTGTTTCTCGGCCTAGTGTATTTTCCTCATTCCTTTTCCCTTCTGTCTATTTTATAGTCTTTCATTTCACACAGCTTCTGGAACTCCCTTCTATCTGGTAGACTGGACGCTAGAGATTCGAATTGATTTTTTACTCAAATAAACTCTGACATGTTTAGTTGTGCCTCGGTTTATCTTTTAACAGTTCTATAAGTAACTGTAAGACTCAGGAACCGAATTCCTGTGGGACCCATGAGCAACAAGCAACCAGATATGGTACCTGCTGAGCCCGGAACTTGGAGCATCTCCCGCCTCAGAAACAGCTGAGTCTGGCGGAGCCTCAGCAGATCTTATCTTAGGATCTTTCAGCGTTCATTTGCGAACTTCTTTTCCAGGACGGATCTGGAAACAGCCGGAGTTGGAGCGGGCGCGGCTTAGAAACCAGACCGGATCTAAGGTTGGACCGGTCCGATTTAGAAAGCTGACTGCGTCAATGGTCGGACCAAGACAGTTTAGAAACCAGATTGGTTCTGGCCCTGACTGGTTCCGACTTAAACCACAGTAGGTCCAGCGTAAGATAGAGCTTTGGTTTGAGGCGGAACAAGCATGTTAACTTTACTGAAGATAATCTTGAATTACAGCAGCCACAAGGAGAACTTTTATTTATTTATTTATTTTAATTTTATTTTATTTTTAAACTTTACAAATTGTATTAGTTTTGCCAAATCACAAGGAGAACTTTTAACCTGGGTTAGTTTACATGCTTAGTAGGCGCCTCAAAGAAAAAGGGGTCTCAGCTAAACACTCACTGTAAAGCACAGAGGAAAAACGATTTTCCCTCCAATTTCTCATGACCAGAATGAGACCCGCCGGCACACCCCACTGGCTCCAGAGTCTGCGGCATCCTGAGGAAACTGACAGAGGCCCGCAAACTGTAAGAATTCTTATCAAAGTCAGCTCTCTTCTAGGTCTCTATCTGTAGTGCCTGGTTCAAAGAGGAAGGGAAAACTTCATGTCTTTTCCTTTCAGATTAGCAGGCAAAACATATGTGTAAGAATTAAATCTTTGAATGGCGACTTGTGAATTTGCTTTCGGATACCCACTGGCTGCTGAACCATTCTATCCCAGGGACAATTACGCATTATTTTCTTTTTTTAAAAAATATTTGTTGAAGTATAGTTGATTTACAATGCTGTTTATTCCTGTGTGTTCTTCTTAAATATTCTTTTCCATTATGATTTATGATAGAATTTTTTTAAATTGTAGGATAATTGTTTTACAATGTTGTTTTAGTTTCTACTGTACAACAACATGAATCAGCTGTGAAAAGTGAAAAAGTCTTAGTCACTCAGTTGTGTCAGACTCTTTGCGGGCCTATGGACTGGAGCCCACCAGGCTTCTCTGTCCATGGGATTCTCCAGGCAAGAATATTGCAGTGAATAGCCATTCCCTTCTCCAGCAGATGTTCCCTACCCAGGGATCCAATCCTGTCTCCAATAGGCGAATTCTTTACTGTCTGAGCTACCAGGGAAGTCCCTGACTCCCTAATATAGCCAAATGAGTACAACTAGTTGACTACTAATATAGCCAAATCAATACTAGTTTGACCCACCCTTAGATAGTAGTTGTAGAGACAAGTCAAAGTCTCAAGTCATCGTTTTTGTGCTTAGTTCTATTGCAAAATAGCTGCTCCACGGTAAGATAGGAGCAAAAAGACATCACTGTTCTCAGTACCAGATTTTCTAACTATCCTACCCCCAAGTGTTAAAACTTATATCAGTTGAAATTTACATGCATTTATCATCATCCAAAATCACTGCAGATGGTGATTGCAGCCATGAAGTTAAAAGACGCTTACTCCTTGGAAGGAAAGTTATGACCAACCTAGATAGCATATTCCAAAGCAGAGATATTACTTTGCCAACAAAGGTCCATCTAGTCAAGGCTATGGTTTTTCCAGTGGTCATGTATGGATGCGAGAGTTGGACTGTCAAGAAAGCTGAGTGCCAAAGAATTGATGCTTTTGAACTGTGGTGTTGGAGAAGACTCTTGAGAGTCCCTTGGACTGCAAGGAGATCCAACCAATCCATCCTAAATGAGACCAGTCCTGGGTGTTCATTGGAAGGACTGACGCTGAAGCTGAAACTCCAGTACTTTGGCCACCTCATGCGAAGAGTTGACTCATTGGAAAAGACTCTGATGCTGGGAGGGATTGGGGTCAGGAGGAGAAGGGAACAACAGAGAATGAGATGGCTGGATGGCATCACCGACTTGATGGACATGAGTTTGGGTTGTCTCCAGGAGTTTGTGATGGACAGGGAGGCCTGGCATGCTGCAATTCATGGGGTCGCAAAGAGTCGGACATGACTGAGCGACTGAACTGAACGGAATCATCTTACTGTATTTGATTTTACTAAGAACCAAATCCTAGTTTTGGTTGGGATTTGGTTAATGTAACATACAGGAAAGATCACAGACTTTGGGATAAATCAGAGGTTCAGTTTCTAGATAAATGAGTGTGGACAAGTTACTCTTTGAGAATCAGTTATAGCACCTGAAAAAATCGGAAATAATGTAACATCCATCACCAAATATAGCTATAATTTTTTTCATGTGATGAGAAATTTTATATAATATAGTATTAACCATAATCACCATGCTGTACAGCACATCCCCTTGATTTATTTTATAACTGGAAGTTTGTACCTTTTGACCCCTTTCACATATTTCACCCACCTACCCACCCCATTTTTCTGGCAACCACCAATCTGTTCTATAAGCTAAGAGTTTGTTTGTTGTTTTGGGTGTTTTGTTTTTTTTTTTTAAGATTTCATATGATATTTGTAAGAGTATATGGCATTTGTCTTTCTCTGTCTGACATTTCTTTTAGTGTAACACTCTCAATGTCCATCCATGGTGTTGCAAATGGCAAAATTTAATTCTTTTTTAATGAGTGAATAATATTCACTTATTTCATCTGCCAGAAACAGATTTCAAATTCAACTGTTCTTTTATAAACTGGTGATTTTGTATTATTGTACCTATCATATGGATAAAATCTCAAAATGAAAGCTGTAAGATGTGTTTCTGTGTGTCTATGTATGTCTATGTGTGATTTTTTTCTACCTCCATTTATGTTGCCAAATTAATTTGTAAAGAGGTCTATTTAATTGGCTTAAAGACAAGCATTTATGTAACTCAAGTATTCTCTCAAAAATACAGAAACTAACCCAAATATTTTTCAAATTCATGTAATCTAGGATAATCTTCAGAAAATAAAAGCTAGTTTGTTTGTTGATTTAATTAAACCAGGCATGACTTTAGAGTTACCAGCATTAAAAATAAAACTTTTATTCTACATAAGCTTACTAAAAGTCAAATAACCTCATATTGGCTCCGTTACAAAATTTGTCAGTAAAAAAGATAACTTAAAGTGGTGGATAACTGTTTACTATCTTATCAGATTTTCACAAGTAAACATAATTGTTCAGTTCAGTTGCTCAGTCGTGTCCAACTCTTTGCAACCCCATGAACTGCAGCATGCCAGGCCTCACTGTCCATCACCATCTCCCAGAGTTCACTCAAACTCACGTCCATCGAGTCGGTGATGCCATCCAGCCATCTCATCCTCTGTCGTCCCTTTTCCTCCTGCCCCCAATCCCTCCCAGCATCAGAGTCTTTTCCAATGAGTCAACTCTTTGCATGCAATGGCCAAAGTACTGGAGTTTCAGCTTTAGTATCATTCCTTCCAAAGAACACCCAGGGCTGATCTTCAGAATGAACTGGTTGGATCTCCTTGCAGTCCAAGGGACTCTCAAGAGTCTTCTCCAACACCACAATTCAAAAGCATCAATTCTTCAGCGCTCAGCTTTCTTCACAGTCCAACTCTCACATCCATACATGACCACTGGAAAAACCATAGCCTTGACTAGACGGACCTTTATTGGCAAAGTAATGTCTCTGCTTTTCAATATGCTATCTAGGTTGGTCATAACTTTTCTTCCAAGGAGTAAGCATCTTTTAATTTCATGGCTGCAGTCACCATCTGCAGTGATTTTGGAGCCCAAAAAAAATAAAGTCTGACACTGTTTCCACTGTTTCCCCATCTATTTCCCATGAAGTGATGGGACCAGATGCCATGATTTTCATTTTCTGAATGTTGAGCTTTAAGCCAACTTTTTCACTCTCCTCTTTCACTTTCATCAAGAAGCTTTTAGTTCCTCTTCACTTTCTGCCATAAGGTGGTGTCATCTGCATATCTGAGGTTTTTGATATTTCTCCCGGCAATCTTGATTCCAGCTTGTGCTTCTTCCAGCCCAGCGTTTCTCATAATGTACTCTGCATATAAGTTAGGAACAAGTAAATTAAATAAATTTAACTAAATTTATAAATGAATTACTCAACAATAATTATGCCTTTTGGTATGTTTACTTAAAAATAGTTTCCAAAATCTTTTTGGTAACTTGAAATCTTAAAGTGATACTCAGATAAGTTGAATGATGGATAGTAATTGAATATCTTAATTTCCAAATAAGATATTTCCAAATAAGATAAATACTAAAATATTAACTGAACATAGATATATCTACTTTTGATTTCCTTTTTATATAGGAAATAAGATAAATGGGTTTATTGTTGAACATATTTTTTGCCACATTGGAAAATTTACTATGAGGAAGAATATAAATTATAAAATGTATTTATGTTTGGTAGTCCACAGAATACTGTAATAAATAACCCTTATTTGCTTACATCGTAGTTTTTACTAGTGATTAAAGATTCTAATGGAGAAGGCAATGGCACCCCACTCCAGTACTCTCGCCTGGCCAATCCCATGGATGGAGGAGCCTGGTGGGCTGCAGTCCATGGGGTCGCGAAGAGTTGGACATGACTGAGCGACTTCACTTTCACTTTTCACTTTCATGCATTGGATAAGAAAATGGCAACCCACTCCAGTGTTCTTGCCTGGAGAATCCCAGTGACGGGAAGCCTGGCAGGCTGCCATCTATGGGGTCACACAGAGTTGGACACGACTGAAGTGACTTAGCAGCAGCAGCAGCAAGGATTCTAAGGCTTAAGACTTCTCATCAATATATGTAAACTACTTAAAATGGGGGAAAGAAAATAATAGTGTATCAAAAGTAGGTAAGAAAAGTAGAATAATTGATTGTTCCAGAATGAGAAAAAAAGAAGAGTAAAGAACAAAGGACAAAATCTGAATGGATATGAAAAAGCTATAGGTTTGTGGAAAGGAATCATGTGTGGTCAAGCTGACTAATATGTGTGGTCAAGCTAATATTGAAATGGATTTATTTAAGTTTTTTAAAAAATGAGTTTTCATTTTGAAAGTAAACAACCTTGCCAACAATTGTTATTTGTAGATTCTTTGATAATAACCATTCTAACAGGAGTAAGGTGATTCTCATTGTGGTTTTGCCTTTCTCTGATGATTAGTGATGTTGAGCATCTTTTCATGTTCCTGTTGGCCATCTGTATATCTTCTTTGGAAAATGTCTATTCAGGTCTTCTGCCCATTTTTTAATCAGATTGTTTGTTTTTTTGGATATCAAGTTATATATTATATATATACTTTTATATTTTGCTACTTATATATTTTGGATATTAACCTCTTATTGGTCATATCATTCTCAAATGTTGTCCTCCATTCAATAGATTGTCTTTTCATTTTGTTGGTGGTTTCCTTTGCTGTGCAAAAGTTTTCAGGTTAATTAGGTCTCATTGAAAAGAATACATTTTTATTTGAGTATTAGTCTACTCTTTGTCTTTATCAGGTTTTTGCATTACTTTAGAAAACTTGGTCTTTTCAATATTTCAAGTGCTAAATTCTGTTTACAACTATGTAATCCTCTTTATTTGCCTTTAAAATTATCTGTTGCCACTTTAGTAAAATAGATAATTGTTATTTCATAATAATCTGTGACCCTGTTCATTCAAACACTCAAACCTTTTGATGTTTTGACAACTTCTCAAAATCAAATTCTAAATGGAGTGAGTATTTTTCACCTCAAATTAACTTTGAAATTCCCCAGTGGGCCCCTGGAGAATGTCAAACAATTTGCCTTTCTCCTTATAAAAGAGAGATGCTAAGTTATAAATGTTATATTTATTTGGTACATTAAATGACACAAGAAGAATTGCCAATAAGTGATGATGTTTTCTTATGTATTTATATTTGTATGTTTGCAGATCAACAATAAAAGTGTTCTAGAAATTTTATGAAATTTCTAAAAATCTGACGTATTCTGATATGTTCTCAATCACCATTCCAGTAATTATCTTAACGTAGTGCTTGTCAGAGAAATAACCAATTTCATTGTCAGTTCTATTACAATGAACTCATTAAATCTTTAACCACGGACATTTTTAAGTCTTTGTCATCTACAGATAGTTGTCCTTTTATCCTAATGCTTTTACAAAAATAAGACTTATGGAAAGAACTCTACCAAGCACTTTTAACCAATGACACTGATGCTAAATTATGAGTTGAAACTTGACAACTGAAGATGTATGTTCCACCTGACATTTGGTCTTGTATGAATGCTAGAAGCCTCAACATCAAATTGCCTAGGAAGAAGTAGCTGACACTGAGTTAGACTATTTCCTCTCAAGACTTTCTTTCCATTTCTCCTTCCCTCTCTGACCATCCTTTTCTTAATTTGTTTGCCATGAAACCCTTTATAATTCTTTTGTTCACCTTTTTTGCTTCCTCTGGCCTCTAAAGATAATGTCACTGTTCACATGTCTCAGGTTATTGTAAGGGTATAGGTAATCCAACCCCCAAATGACATTTGGGTTTGCCACCATATTAGTGATCCTGTAGTTTTTCTCATCACAAACTTCTCCCTAGTTTCCAAAGTCTCAGTTTCTCTGAAATAAACTCAGCTTCCTCTCTATCATGTCAGACTCCTAATCCTTACGGTCTATTTCCCTGTCTCCAGTTAAAAACTCAAACTAACAGAACCTTGCATTCAGGCTCTGGACAAAGAGGGACACAAGGCAAGAGTAACCAGAATAAAACCCCCAGTGCCGTCTTAGACTTTACACTTTCCTGACCTCCACGGCTGTCACCTTTCCAGTCCTGAGACACAGATTCAAACGAGAATTACCAGGAGGCATAGATGTTTCAAAATTAGTTTCCTGTGACAGATCTCTACTGTCTTGGCTAGGAGTAAGTACGAATGAAGCTGTAATAAGGAATCTCTCTCTCATTTTTGAATATATTGCAGAATCTTCTGTTAAAGCTGTAGATGCCTGATAAAAGTCCCTAGACTCTCTGGCCAAAGTTGTTATTGATAATAGGATAGCCCCTGACAATCAGATATCTTTTATCAGAGCAAGGAGGTGTTTGAACTGTGGCCAGCACTATGCTGCACTTGGACTGAAACTTCTGGGGAAATTGAGACTCAGCTACATAACCCGCCTGCAGTGAGGAAGACCTGGGTTTGATCCCTGGGTTGGGAAGATCCCCTGGAGAAGGGAACAGCTGCCCACTCCAGTATTCTGGCCTGGAGAATTGCATGGTAAGAGGAGCCTGGCAGACTACAGTCCATGGGTCTCAAAGAGATGTACTGAACAAGCCAGCTGGCTTAAGAAAGTGATTCCTTCACTGGGGTCTTTCTTTGATTTAATCCTAATAGTTCAAGTCTTAGGGACCATGGTTCTGAAGTACACTCCAGAAATTGAGACTTATCCTGCATATAATAATCACAGGAGTCTTCCTGATGTGCTCTATTCTCTCAAAAGCTTTAAATGCATGTTTGCAGCAGCTCACCCCAAGCAAATAATCTCCCTAAGACTAGAACATTAGAAAAAAAAGAGAGAGAGAATGCCCATCTTATAGAATGTGAACTCAGCATCATGGTCTGTGAATGCCACACAGAGATTCAACGAAAACTAAGAATGCCAGAGCAGTAGCTGAGAGTGAAGTTAACACCTTACAAGTTGATCATACCTCTGAGACTGAGAGGCTGATAAAAAGGGGAGAATTTTTAAAAACAAGACAAGTCGTGCAAAATAGAATTCCTTTTGTTAAATCCCACATCACCAAACTGAGGCTCTAATTATACTTTAAATTCTCCCAGAAATAGCATTTTAAAACTAGTCAATCAGAAGTTGCCTGATTAGCACTAGTTAGGTAATCTGCATAACAGATCCTTGCTATCCCTAAAGGAAGATAGCTTTGCTGTAACCAACCCACTTTTTTTTTGCCTGATATAAATTCGTGTTCCTGTTCCCTTCTGCCTATAAAAGTCTTTAATTGTGTACAGCTCCTTAGAGTTCCTTTTTATCTGCTAGATTAGATGCTGCCTGATTCAAGTTTATTTCTGCTCAAATAAACTCTTAAAATCTCTAATATGCTTTAGTTTATCTTCTAACAATACTATTGTTAAAGAAATAATTATCCTGACACTTGTAAAAATAGCAAGAAAGGCTTTGTTCAAGGCTATTTCAATAGATGTCAAGACTATTGCAACAGGGGAGAGAAATCAAGCTCAACACCAAATATAGCAAAGACAGATGGGGATTTATAGTCAACAAGCAGCATGAGAGGGTTAGTGGATGGAAAAAAACTGAGAGGGAACATCAAGGGCAGGGGGATTCTTGCTAACCTGACTTAACAGAATTCTTATGGAAGGCAAGCCAGGATTATCAGGTATCAGTCATGGGGGATAAGGAATTTGATCATATATTGAAGGTGGTAGGAGTCTCATTAAACTGATTTAAGCAGGAATTTAGCTACAAGATTATACAGCCATAGATAAGACCCAAAGTCGAGGCCTTGTTGAAAAGATGGCTCAGAGGAGTTTGTCTAAGGTTTGATTAAAACGAGAGTGTCACTACACTGATGCTGCTTTGCTAAATTGTTAAGATTCAGAGTATCTTCAAGTCAGCTTGCATGATTGTAAAGACAACCATGCATGATGTACCAGGAAGCTCTCTGATGATTTTTGAGTCTCAGCCCTCCCACTTTCCTTCTTGGGTGGCTAGGGTATGTCACTTTTCTGCTCATGGCCAGTTTCCTCATCTGTAAAATAGGGAAATATCTGCGTTAATGGACTCTTTGTGTAGCAGATAAGATGACCTATTTAAAATGCCTTGAAACTCTAATTTGCTGTGCAAATGAAAGGTACTTTTATTGTCAAGAATGCCTGACTCTTCCTTATTCCAGTGAATCAAGTCCCTACCAGCCTGATGCCTTCGATACCACAAACTTAAGGAGCTGTTACCTGCCATAACTCCCTCTGTATTTTGTTAATGACTGTATTGCAATCTTTATTATTTTGTCTTGCAATTATCTAGTTACACAGCTTTTCATTCCACAGCTCTTTCCCAAGACAGGCAGCTTACGTCATTCTTCTTTGTGTTCTTGGTTCCTGTGGCACATATTTCAGCTTCAGTGAGTCTTTGCTGAAAAGACAAATACTTATTTCTTGGTTCCAAGAACATCTACTAAGAGTTCTTTGTTTCTCTAGTTTTCCTAAAGCAGCATCCTCCAGCAACCAAAGAAATTTCTCTTCCTGGTTCTCCTTTTATATTAGCAGACTAGAGTGAAATCACATATTACGTAGAGTTTGTATTTAAGAAGAGCATGTTAAACAAAAATCATATGTAGTCAAAATTGTCTTTGAAAAAGGCCATGAGTAGCCTTTTGTTTCTCTTTTGCAACCTCTTTCATTAGGTCACTGAAAGCAAAATAAATAAATAAATAAAATGGAAGAGGATTTCCCATGCAATCTTTTAAGTGAGCAAAGCTATTTATTTCTGTAAGTTAAACATATATATGCTGGTGTTATCTTGCACTGTTGGGTCCTACCTAGTTCCCCTCCTCTGATTTTTCTCTTCCTCTCAGCTGGAACCTTGTCATTCTTGTTTTCAGTTCAAACCTACATTGCTGCTGCTGCTAAGTCACTTCAGTGTGTCTGACTCTGTGCCACCCCATAGACGGCAGCCCACCAGACTCCCCCGCCCCTGGGATTCTCCAGGCAAGAACACTGAAGTGGGTTGCCATTTCCTTCTCCAATGCATGAAAGTGAAAAGTGAAAGGGAAGTCGCTCAGTCGTGTCCGACTCTTAGCGACCCCATGGACTGCAGCCCACCAGGCTTCTCCATCCACGGGATTTTCCAGGCAAGAGTACTAGAGTGGGGTGCCATTGCCTAAACCTACATTAGTTTCTGTCAAAGGCAAGAGAACTCAATGTTAATGGTTCACCATGCGGGCAACTAGTAGCAAATTGTTGTCCCAGCTAATTTGGCCAGACCCTGATTATTGGCCCCAATTACATTAGTGGATGTTTACTTTCTTCCCAAGGCCACATTCTCTGCCTCATGCTTCATGAGTTAACTGCATCCCTGCATTTCCCTTGATGCATCAACCTCTGTGTGAGGAATTGCCCAGGACCCTGTTCCTCTGGGTGGTGGCAGTGGACTTACAATTGCTAATCACTTCTTCCTCATATAGATGGGAGTTACCCTTACCTACATTGTCAACAAACCCATCAAGTGCCACTTGTTAAGTTGTAAATGGTGCTCAGCCCCAAGCCCAACCGCTGGATCTAGATCCTCACTTTCCTATCATGCTACTGTGAATCTCATCATCATACCATGAATCTAACTCAATTGAAGCTCAGATGATTGGGTGACTTTTTAGAGACCAGATTATATTGACAACTGCAACTCATATAGTATAAACAGGATTAAACCTTTTACACAAGAATCATGTATTAAACAATAGCAGATTTCCTCACACATCAACTATCTGGTGGATCTTCTTTTTATGAAAATGAATAACCAAAAATTTGTCTTCAAAGCATTAATTCTTTGAGTCATAAAGAGATATTTTAATTAGGGAACAGAATCCAACATTGGATTTAACTCATAACCTTCCAGTATACTCAAAAGGTGTTGCCGAATGGTCTTTTAGGAGAAAATGAGGAGGAATGAGAGCTAGACTGTAGTCACTATGAGATAGTTTGAAGAAAAGTGATTAATTTCGAAGTCTGACTCACAGATATGAGATTGTCTTCAGTTTGTAATTTTTATGTATCATATCTGTACTTGTGGAGGAATCCTCATGTGAAAACAATGACTTATCAAGCAATTTAATTTTCTGTTTTCTTGGAGAATTTCCAGCAGTGTATGATTTTTTAAGAAATACATATATACACATATGTACTGTTCTGTATCTTGAATTAGATTTTTAAAGTGTTGGAAGTAGGTTACAAAATCAGATCCAAGAATGAGGTGATGGTGAAAATTTAGACTTACATGACAGACCAAAATGAGAATTGGCTTATTTGTGTAGTTTCAGTCTCCAAACACCTGAGGTATGATAAGAAATATGCCTTATTTTACACAATAACATGATTTGAATTAATTCTTTCCTACTGCCTGTTTCAACTGCACAAACATAGCAGAATCATTGAGTCTTTATAGGCTCTTGGTTGTGTAAAGAAACAGCAATAAAAATCAAAGTGAGCTTTAAGAGTGTCATGTGAAAGGCTGGCCACATGTTGAAAGGTATTTGCTTTTTTCAATTCAAAACCATCACTTCTAAGGGGAAAAAAAATTGAGATTCAAAAAACATGATTAAAAAAAAAAATGATTGTATTTCCAGTGATGTCTCATTATTACTAAGAGTCCTGTGTGGTTCTAACATTCACTGCTTTGTTACATGAGTTCATGGAACAGTATAAACACTCTGACGCTTAACTCAGGCTCTTATCAACCATATGCATGCCTTTCTAGTCTGATCTGTTATCAACATAGAAATTGAGAAACAAAGAATTCAATAACTAAATTTAATTAATTTATCAAATAGGTTCAAAGCGTGTATAGTTAGAGGTATTAGGTAGCAGATTTATTCTGTGTACTTTATAAAAACAGAAAAACAGCATTGTTCAGAGAAGAAAAGTTTGAGCAATGTATTTTCTGAGGTATTGGTTCAAAGGGGCCTGGCTCAGAGGAGATGAAAAAAAAAATTATGTACAGCACGATTTTTCCTTGAAGCCCTTTTCAACTTTTTATAAATCATGAGAATACTAATCTGCCTTCCTGATTCTGTGGTCTTAGCTTTTAAGTCATACACTTAAAGAATAAAAAAAAAAAAAAATCTCTCTACTGTTCTCATTCTTGAGAAAAATTCTGTTGCAAGTTTACTTAAGTCATTGGTATTTTGATGGAGATCAGATAAGACTGTATGTTCTCCATGAAGATGCAGTGTGAAAACACAGCATGTACAAACTCATATTAAGAAAGAGTTATCAATAATCTGAAGAAAACTGGGCTTTCACAAACATCAAAACAGGAAGACAATGGTATAAAAGTAACATAAGAGTCAATTTTACATTTACTGGGGATGCCTTCTATTGTTACCACTATCAGCCCACTAGAATTAACAACAACAACAAAAAAGTTTTGTTTGTTTGTTTCCTGTGAATTCTGTTGACAAAGGGAGGAAAGCTTTTTCAATTGGTATAAGATTAGCTTTTTCCTTTTTGTTTTAATTGCCTGGGAATCAACCATCATTTCATTTCTGGGTTCATTCCACTAATTTATAGCCTAGAAGCACACACTGGGCTTAATTCATGGAGAGCTAAGCTAATCTCCTATCTGAGCTCTCTTAACCTCATAATTCAAATTCCCTCAATGATGGGGAAGTTTAAAGGACAATTATTTTCTCTTTATTTCTATGATTTTATGCCTATAAATCCTCTTCATATTTCTTACATGATTTCATAAATTATATATAACTTCCAAATTGGTTTATAATTTACCTCACTCTTGCAAATAAAGCCATTTGCTTAAAAGTCCCTGAAAATGACATATGTTAGGCTAGTTGTGAAAAAATTTGAGAGGCATGGGGTTGTTTTAAATTGCCTGTGCCTTGCCTGGAATAATAGAAGAAGTAAAACAATAATAAAGAGAGACCAGGAGAGATAGCAAGTAAAAGATTTCAAGAACTACTTTTCCTTTCAATGACTTTGTTCTTATGATTATTTTACACACACACATACTCTGTAAAAACTTACAACTCTCCTCAGTAGCACAGTCCCCCAACTCCACCTCCATAACCCCTGTGCTGCCCATGTCCATTTTGCCTCTGAAGGACGTTTTAAATTTGAAAACTGTGACTGCTTAGTATTTGTGTTCCAATTCTCAAGAAATTTTCAAATACAATACTATTGCTTTAACAGTGAGAAATGGAGTATTTCCTGCCATATTGGTCAACAAGGATGTCACAGTCATTGGTGATTCCAGCCTTCCCATTGTGAATTCCTGAGCCCTAAGGGCACTCAAAATGGAGGAGAAGATCTGATTGATCTGGCAGCCATGAGGCTGCACCCACTCCCTACTGTGAGCACTGAGGAACTCAGGATGTGAGAAACCCAAGATACTGGCCCCAGACAGCTGAGATGCGTATGAAAGTAATAATTTCAGTGAGCTCAGACTCTTGCATCTTCCCATACATGGAAAAGCACTAAATTCCTTAACTTGAGATATCTGGTTTTCTTTCATTAACAATAATCTTTTTGGTGTTCAGGCTACCTGCCCTTTTTTGCAAGAATTCTGTACAACTTGGGTCCTCCCCTCACCTCCCTGGAGCAGTTCTCCCAGAGTTACTTGAGATGCTGTCTCCCAGGCTTAAGTACTAAAACTTTTCACTGAAGAAAACATGACTCTCAACTTTTAGGTTATAACCATTTTGTACGTCAATAAGAGCATGTCATCAATTCCAGAATGTGACTGTATAAAAACGACCCTAAACTATTTCTTGATTTAGAAGATTTATATTTCTATACAACAGAGAGATTATATTTTCTAACCCCCTTTCTATAGTCTTCCCTAACCATCTGGATTTTCTAATACTCTATTTTAGAAGCAGTAAGATTATTAGATATTATGTATGTAAGCATATGTTTAGAATATGACAGTTTTATATAATAAATTTAATCAATCTGTAAATTGAATATATTAGTAACTGCAGTTAATATTGCAAAATCCTCACAGTTCAGTTGACATATGGCTCCCATTGATTAGAGCTTATCTTATATCAATAAAGATTGAAACTTATTTAGCCATAAGTTTTGGCAATTTATGTCTATAGTAAGAATGGCTTAATTTTTACATAATTATATAATCCTGGATAAATGAATGAAAAAGTAATTTGCATTTTATTTTTGAAGCTTTTGCCTTTTTATACACAGGAAAGTGAATTCAATGGTTAATAAATACAAAAAATAATTATTATTCATTCAGGATTGTCTATATAGCTCATTATCTTTATAAAGATACATCAGCCATCAATTTATTTCAAAGCTATCACAGACAAAATTACTTAAAAGTTTCCTCGCTGACTAAAGTTAATACTAAATTACTTGTTATTGAAGTGGTAGAGAAACTAAGTGGTGAAATTTCAGATATTTTGACATCTAAATAATAAGTCAGATAGACTTCAAGGACAGGGACAGGGTATAAATCCTAATTGTCTGTTTTAGGGCAGTTTTTCTTTTAATATTGTGCTTTTTGTGGTTTTCATCTGTCAAAGTAATTTATGATCTGTAAATTGTCAGCATAAACATATTAGTAATTCTTTGCAAGTATGTATGAAAACTTTGGGCAAGAGTACTGTGCAGATCTGAATTCAGATACCTTATGATCAGCCATAGAATCTTTAACATAGAAGTGGCATTCAAGATGGTATATTACATATGAGCTTTGCTTCCAGGGTCAAAATTCACTCATGCCTTTCAGTTGCATTCTTGTATTGCAGAGACCAGAAAGCTAAAAATTTTCCTGATTCTCAGGGAGCTCCCCAGTGGCCTAGTGTTTAGGATTCTGGGCTTTTGATGTCAGGGACCAGGTTCAATTCCTGGTTAGGGAACTAAGATCCTACAAGCCACATGATGTGGCCAAAAAAAAAATTTCCCGATTTCCCTATAGCCATCACTATAAATGGGATTTAGTTTTATATATTCAGATGCATTGGTACAAGTTTTGAATTGATTTTGTGTTCAGTGCGTGTTCAGTCTCTCAATTGTGTCTGACTCATTGAAATCCCATGGGCTGTAGCCCACCAAGCTCCTCGGTCCATGGAATTTTCCGGGCAAGAGTACTGGAGTGAGTTGTTACTTCCTCCTCCAAGGAATCTTCCCAGTCCAGGGATCAAACCCACATCTCCTGTGTTTCCTCCATTGGCAGGCAGATTCTTTACTACTGCTTCACCTGGGAAGCAGGAGCACTGATGTAAGATTTGAATTTAATTCAGAACTGACTTATTTAGAACAAAAGGTAAGACATCCATTTTCAGGTGTAGATTATAGTAAATGTAACATTTCATAATAACTTTACCAATGGCTGAAAACTTTGACAGCAAACCTTCTCAAACTTAGTGATGGTAGTGAGACTCTGGAACTGATAGTTGTAGAAGTGATGTCTTAGTTACACCAGCAAGAGCATCCTGCTCATAGCAGAGTTGCTGCTCCTATAATGGTCTGGTTCTGTAAGTTTTAATTTCTACCACAGAGTCATTCTTCCCAGAGAACACAGGTTTAGGGAGTCTTTGTCCAACTAAGACACACCTAGAAAATCTGGTCAGGTGTTGCAAAATGACACGTGAGCTACAGCCCGGTCAAAGTAGCCTGTTAAAACAGATGAAGAAACTAAGCTCAGCGAGGTTAAGGACCTGTCCTTGGGTCACATCCTAGGAAACTGCTGTGAGAGAAATTCAAATTTAGTATGACTCAGGCCAGAAGGCAGTAGTATATCAACACTAGTGGTTAAAATATTGAAATATCTCTGTAACGATTGGTAAGTAGTCACTGCCTTGAGTCCCCTCTATGCCCCTGACCCTTCTCCTAGGACCCAGGGGACTTTCTAACCAGATAGAATTGAATAAATAATGCCCAGTACAGCAGAGGTCATTAGAATTTTAGCCATTTCTGATTCTATGGCTTGTGCCATCTAAAATTGCTAAATATTTGTATTTTTCCCTCCTGGGTATAACTCGGCAAGCAGGTACTTTGTGCCACACCAGGTTATGTTTTTGCTTAATACTTCATTGAATTCAACAGAATACTTAGATTTCAAACTGCAATAATGCATTTTTTTTTAATCTCTGCTTAGAACAAAAATGCCATTACTGTTTGTGGAGGAGGGAGACACTTGGCAATCCTCTTGTCATCAAAGGTAGCTTATCCAAAGATGTCAATCTATAAAATTTTATTTTTGACAGGTGGATAGCAGTCTTATAGCTCTGGTGAAATGCTTAACAAACTGAAAAATGAATTTGAGAGGAAAGCCATCTCTCTTGGCACTAATAACAGATACAGAGTATAGTCCTGAATACATAAGATTTTATAATTTTCAGATTTGTAAAGATTCAAGAGAAAATAAAGCTCAAGACCATGAAGCTATTCAGTGCTATGCAACTGAGTTATTTTACTTCAGGAAGCATAGTTGTTACGACACAGTTCTTTACATTTATACCTCTTGGCACCTGGGTTTGACAGCTGCATTTAGCAATAAATGTACAGAATAACTCTCTTCCTACTATTGCTTTTGTTATCATAAATTACTCCCAAATTGTCAAAATGTAAAATTCCCCAGACTTTCTAGGCCCTTGATCAATAATTAGTGAGTCATTACACAAATACTGCTGGGATGACCAGCCTTTGTCCGAGAAGTGGAAGATAGATTTTTCTATCTTTCCTGGCACCTAATTCGGCTGTAAAATAAGTGTATCATAATTTATTTAAAGTTCAGGGAAAAGAGAAAGCCCAAGAGTTCCTGAAGTGTAGCGTACTTACCTCATGGAAAAATTATAACTGGTGGATAACTGCTGCTGCTGATTTTAAAAAGTAATACTAGACATGATAGCATAATGGATGAGAGTAGAAGCTGGAGGAGCCACACAATTCTCAAGACAAAATACAAATGTTCCCATCTCTAGGCTTCACGGTTTTACTAGGAGAATTCAAGAAAGAGAACAAAAACATTTTTTTTAATATTAATATAGTTGAAAAATAATGCTTGATATTCACATAAGCATGGCAAAATGAAAATGCACATTTATTCCACTCTGTCCTAAAACCCTGTTAATATAAAAAGTATAAGTAAAAATAAAGGGTACTGGCCTCATAATCAAATAGAATGGGAGAAGAGAAAATAGAAAAAAGTTGATAATAAAAATTTAGATGATGGAAATAGGAACTCACTTAGCAGAGTGATGAAAACTGAAACTACGTACTTACATTTATCATTTACTAAATATAACATTTTTTGCCAGGTGGTGCAGTGGTAAAGAAGCTGCCTGCCAAAGCAGGAGACACAAGAGATGCAGGTTCTGTCCTTGGGTTAAGAATATTCCCTAGAATAGGAAATGGCAACCCACTCCAGTATTCTTGCCTGGGAAATCCTATGAACAGAGAAAAGCCTAACAGGCTATAGTCCATTGGGTCACAAAGAGCTGGACATGACTGAGCAGCTGAACACACAAATATTTATGGAGCACCTACTATAAGCAATGAATTAAAAAGGCAAAATTATGCCCTTATAGGACTTAAATAGAAGAAGCTACTGAGAAGAAAGTTGATTTGTATTGCAAAACCATAGAGAAGCTGAAAACAAATTTAGGGCAGAGTGACCCTGTGGCACTGAAAGTGTAAGTGAGGGAAGGTGCTAGAAATAAGGGGAGAGGGAAAAAGTCAATTTAAGGGACAATTCAGTTATTAGATTCCTTCTCCTATATAGTGTCTTGTATCAACCTTCCAAGTGTAAGAAATATGTCTCCTGCTTCCCTTCCATCTTCCAAACTTTGAGCAAAATGACTCGTGCAATCAGTGCCAACAGAGAACCATATCAAGTGGGGCATTCTGGGAAATATAACTTCAGTTTTAGTTGATACAGTGCAAAATCACAACGAGAAAGATTTGAGAAAATAGGGGACCCATAAAGGAGTGAAGAAATACTAGTTTGAGGATAATAAAGGAACATCCAAGGAAAAAACAACTGAGTAGAACACCTAGAAATAAATCAACCCAGATTGGAGCAAGAGGCACAGAGCTTCAAGAACTATGGATTTAAGAAAAATATGAATTCAAGTGAACTGATTAACTCAGGTATTTGATTATAATCAGAGGTGTTTTAATTTCTTGTTGGAGCACAATTAAAACTATAGGAAAAAGAGAATAAATGTACAAGAAACAAAGTGTAATCATAATATTCTGCACTGCTCAGTTGTTAACATTATTTATATTACTATAATCCTCTCTTCATTGAGCGGTTATTCAACAAAAATTAAGAAGAAATGTACGGAGAGATAAGGAAAAGTAGTATTTGAAAATGAAAGCAATTGTATTCATGGTAGGGAGTCAGAATATAGCATGTAAGCTCTTTTAATTAATAGACTTTATTTTAAGAATAGGGGTTCAATCCCTGGGTTGGTAAGATCCCCTGGAGAAGGGAATGGATACCCACTCCAGTATTCTTGCCCCGAGAATTCCATGGACAGAGGAGCCCGGTGGGCTACAGTCCACGGGGTCACAAAGAGTTGGACACACTGAGCAACTGATACTTTCACTTTACATTGACCAAAAAATGAGCTTATAGTACAGAATTCTCAAGAACCCTTCACACACACATACAGTTTCCTCTATTATTCATATGTTACTTTCGTATATGTGTTGCAATTAATGGACCAGTATTGATGATCTTTACTAACTGAAGTCTATAGTTTAAAGTTTACACTTTGTGTTAGACAGTCCTGCAGGTGAAGGAAGAGGGTAAAATGTGTAATGTCAAGTATCTGCCATTACAATATCATACAAATGGTTTTCCTATGCTAAAATTCCCCCTGTATTTCACTTATGTATCTCTTCCCCTATCACCCAAACCTCTGACAATCACTTCTATGTATATTGTCTTTATATTTTTGTCTTTTTTAGAGTGTCAAATGGTTGGAATCATACAATAGTCAGCCTGTTCAGACTGGCTTCTTTCACTTAGCAATATGCATTTAAATTTTTTCCATGCCATTTTGTTGCTTAATAGCTCACTCATTTTTTTTTATCATCAATTAATATTTTATTGTAGGCATATACCATAGTTTTTTCATTCATTTACCTATGAAATGACATTTTGGTTGCTTCTCATTTGAGGTAATTGTGAGTAAAGCTGCTATAAACTTTTATATACAAATTCTTATATGGACATAAGCTTTCAACTCAAGGATAAATACCTAGGAGAATGATTGCTGTGTACTATGTTAAGATTATGTTTAGATTTGAAAGAAACTGCCAAACTTGTTTTCCAGAGTAGCTGGACAATTTTCATTCCTTCCAGCAATGCATGAGACCTCCTGTTATCTTATTACTTACTCTGCATCCTTACCAGCACTGGCTATTGTACTATTTTGAATTTTAACCATTTTAATGCATGAATAGTCATATCCAATTGCTGCTTTAATTTGCAGATCCCTTATGACATGGTGCTGAATGTCTTCATATGCTTAGTTGCTATCTGTATATCTTCTTCGGCGAGATATCGCCTCACATCTTTTCCCCATTCTTAAATTGGATTTGTTTGTTTTCTTATTGTTGAGTTTTAAGAGTTTTTTGATTATTTTTAGAGGTAAGTCCTTTATCAGGTATGTGTTTTGCAAATATTTTTTCTCAATCTGTTGCTCATAGTTTATTTTTCTGAATGGTGCCTTTTATATAGCAAAAGTTTTTAATTTTAATACAGTCTAACATACATACTTTTTTTTCTTCAAGGATTATACTTACAGTGTTGTATCTAAAAACTCAAGTAAACCTAAATTTTCTCCTTTTGTTTTCTAGAAGCTTCATAGTTTTTGTTTTCCATTTAGGTTCCTCATCCTTTTGGATTTTTGTTAAAGTTTAAAGCCTGTCTAGATTCTTTTTTTTTTTTTCCTTTAATGTGGATATCCAATTATTCTGGCTCATTTGTTGAAAAAAGTTGTTCTTTCTTCATCTAGTTGCTTCATTCCTATGTCAAAGATCAGTTGACTATATTTGTGTGGGTCTATTTCTAGTCTCTCTTTTCTCTTCTGCTGATCTATTTGTTCGTTGTTCTCCAGTGACATGCTGTTTTGATTGTTGTTTATCACTAATTTGTGTCCAACTCTTTGCAACCCTGATGGATGCTCCAGGCTCCTCTGTCCATGGTATTTTTCAGGCAAGAATACTGGAATGGGTTGCCATTTCCTTCTCCAGGGGATCTTCCCAACCCAGGAATCAAGCCCACATTATCTGCATTGCAGGCAGATTCTTTACTGCTGAGCCACCAGGGAAGCCCACTGTCCTGATTACTATAGCTTTAAAGTAAACTTTAAATTCAGTGATATCATTCCTCCAATTTTGTTCTTCAGTATTGTGTTGGCTATCCAGGATCTTTTATCTTTTCAAATAAATTTTATAATCAATGTGTTATATTCAAAATAACACATTGGCATTTTGATTGGGATTACATTGAATCTGTAAATCAAGTTGAGAATAGACATTTCAATAATATTGCATCCTCTTACTCATGAACATGGAACATCTCTCCATTTATTTTGATCTTCTTTGATTTCTTTCATCAACGATTTATAGTTTTTCTCAAATATATTTCCTATCAATTTTTTGTTAGACTTAATGTCTAACTATTTCATTTTAAATTGCTACTGTGAATGCTATTATATTTTAAATTCCAGATTCCAATTTTTGTTATTAGCATATTGGATAGCAGTTGACTTTTGTATATTTGTATTCTACAAACTTTCTATAATAGACTATTAGTTTCAAAGACTTTGTTTTTTTGGTCAACTATGAGATTTCTATGTATATAATTATGTCATCACCAAACAAATGCAATTTTATTTCTGCCTTCACAGTCTGTATTGTGATCCACACAGTCAAAGGATTTGGCATAGTCAATAAAGCAGAAATAGATGTTTTTCTGGAACTCTCTTGTTTTTTCGATGATCCAATAGATATTGGCAATTTGATCTCTGGTTCCTCTACCTTTTCTAAACCCACCTTGACCATCTGGAAGTTCACGGTTCATGTATTGCTGAAGCCTGGCTTAGAGAATTTTGAGCATTACTTCACTAGCTTGTGAGATGAGTGCAATTGTGCAGTAGTTTGAGCATTCTTTGGCATTAACATTCTTTGGGGTTGGAATGAAAACTGACCTTTTCCAGTCGTGTGGCCACTGCTGAGTTTTCCAAATTTGGTGGCATATTGAGTGCAGCACTTTCACAGCATCATCTTTTTTTTTTTTTTTCATTCAAATTGTTTATTGAATGAAGGAATGGCTTATCTTCTCCTGCCTGCTAATTGCACTTAGCCATTTCCAAACTTCTACTCTAAGCTGTCTTCCCCACTCCTTTCCTCAGGGAACCTCCTATTCCTTCCTGGGTTGAACTTTATTATACATTCCCAGATCTTATTCTTGAGGATGTATTTCTCTTTCTTGAACTTCAGATCTGTATTTACAATTGTTTGTTGTGTGCACTAAAAGTTTTTTTTTTTTACATGATATTACACATGTTTCAATCCCATTCTCCCAAATCTTCCCACCCTCTCCCTCTCCAACAGAGTCGATAAGACTGTTCTATACATCAGTGTCTCTTTTGCTGTCTCGTACACAGGGTTACTGTTACCATCTTTCTAAATTCCATATATATGTGTTAGTATACTGTATTGGTGTTTTTCTTTCTGGCTTACTTCACTCTGTATAATAGGCTCCAGTTTCATCCACCTCATTAGAATTTGAAATAGCTCAACTGGAATTCCATCACCCCCACTAGCTTTGTTCATAATGATGCTTTCTAAGGCCCACTTGACTTCACATTCCAGGATGTCTGGCTCTAGGAGAGTGATTACACCATCATGATTACCTGGGTCATGAAGATCTTTTTTGTACAGTTCTTCTGTGTATTCTTGCTACCTCTTCTTAATATCTTCTGCTTCTGTTAGGTCCATACCATTTCTGTCCTTTATCAAGCCCAACTTTGCATGAAATGTTCCCTTGGTATCTCTAATTTTCTTGAAGAGCTCTCTAAACTTTCCCATTCTATTGTTTCCTCTATTTCTTTGCACTGATTGCTGAGGAAGACTTTCTTATCTCTCCTTGCTATTCTTTGGAACTCTGCATTCAAATGGGTATATCTTTCCTTTTCTCCTTTGCCTAAATGGGTATATCATTCCTTTTCTCCTTTGCCTTTCGCTTCTCTTCTTTTCACAGCTATTTGTAAGGCCTCCTCAGACAGCCATTTTGCTGTTTCACATTTCTATTTCTTGGGCATGATCTTGCTGCCTGTCTCCTGTACAATGTCACGAACCTCCATCCATAGTTCATCAGGCACTCTATCTATCAGATCTAGTCCCTTAAATCTATTTTTTATTTCCACTGTATAGTCATAAGGGATTTGATTTGTGTCATACCTGAATGGTCTAGTGGTTTTCCCCACTTTCTTCAATTTAACTCTGAATTTGGCAATAAGGAATGCCAGATCACCTGACCTGCCTCTTGAAAAACCTGTATGCAGGTCAGGAAGCAACAATTACAACTAGACATGGAAAAACAGACTGGTTCCAAATAAGAAAAGGGGTATGTCAAGGCTGTATATTGTCATCCTGGTTATTTAACTTATATGCAGAGTACATCATGAGAAACGCTGGGCTAGAGGAAGCACAGGCTGGAATCAAGATTGCCAGGAGAAATATCAGTAACCTCAGATATGCAGATGACACCACCCTTATGGCAGAAAGTGAAGAAGAACTAAAGAGCCTCTTGATGAAAGTGAAAGAAAAGAGTTAAAAAGTTGGCTTAAAGTTCAACATTCAGAAAACTAAGATCATGGACATCCAGTCCCATGACTTCATGGCAAATAGATGGGGAAACAGTGGAAACAGTGGCTGACTTTATTTTTCTGGGCTCCAGAATCACTGCAGATGGTGATTGCAGCCATGAAATCAAAAGACGCTTACTCCTTGGAAGGAAATTTATGACCAACCTAGAAAGGTCTGTCTAGTCAACAGAATGGAAAGACTAGAGATCTCTTCAAGAAAATTAGAGATACCAAGGGAACATTTCATGCAAAGATGGGCTCAAAAAAGGACAGAAATGGTATGGACCCAACAAAAGTTGAAGATATTAAGAAGAGGTGGCAAGAATGCACAGAAGAACTGTACAAAAAAAGATCTTCACGACCCAGATAACCACGATGGTGTGATCACTGACCTAGAGCCAGACATCTTGGAATGTGAAGTCAAGTGGGCCTTAGAAAGCATCACTATGAACAAAGCTAGTGGGGGTGATGGAATTCCAGTTGAGCTATTCCAAATCCTGAAAGATGATGCTGTGAAAGTGCTGCACTCAATATGCCAGCAAATGTGGAAAACTCAGCAGTGGCCACAGGACTGGAAAAGGTCAGTTTTCATTCCAGTCCCAAAGAAAGGTAATGCCAAAGAATGCTCAAACTACTGCACAATTGCACTCATCTCACAAGCTAGTGAAGTAATGCTCAAAATTATCTAAGCCAGGCTTCAGCAATACATGAACTGTGAACTTCCAGATGTTCAAGCTGGTTTTAGAAAAGGCAGAGGAACCAGAGGTCAAATTGCCAACATCCGCTGGATCATGGAAAAAGCAAGAAGGGTTCCAGAAAAACATCTATTTCTGCTTTATTGACTATGCCAAATCCTTTGACTGTGTGGATCACAATAAACTGTGGAAAATTCTGAAAGAGATCGGAATACTAGACCACCTACCTGCCTCTTAAGAAACCTATATACAGGTCAGGAAGCAACAGTTAGAACTGGATATGGAACAACAGACTGGTTCCAAATAGGAAAAGGAGTACATCAAGACTGTATATTGTCAGCCTGCTTATTTAACTTCTATGCAGAGTACATCATGAGAAACACTGGGCTGGAAGAAGCACAAGCTGGAATCAAGATTGCTGGAAGAAATCTCAATAACCTCAGATATGCAGATGACACCACCCTTATGGCAGAAAGTGAAGAGGAACTAAAGAGCCTCTTGATGAAAGTGAAAGAGGAGAGTGAAAAAGTTGGCTTAAAGCTCAACATTCAGAAAACGAAGATCATGGCATCTGGTTCCATCACTTCATGGGAAATAGATGGGGAAACAGTGGAAGCAGTGTCAGACTTTATTTTTTTGGGCTCCAAAATCACTGCAGATGGTTACTGCAGCCCTGAAATTAAAAGATGCTTGCCCCTTGAAACAAAAGTTATGACCAACCTAGATAGCATATTCAAAAGCAGAGACATTACTTTGCCAACAAAGGTCTGTCTAGTCAAGGCTATGGTTTTTCCATTGGGCATGTATGGACGTGAGAGTTGGACTGTGAAGAAAGCTGAGTGCTGAAGAATTGGTGCTTTTGAACTGTGGTGTTGGAGAAGACTCCTGAGAGTCCCTTGGACTGCAAGGAGATCCAACCAGTCCATTCTGAAGGAGATCAGTCCTGGGATTTCTTTGGAAGGAATGATGCTAAAGCTGAAACTCCAGTCCTTTGGCCACCTCATGCGAAGAGCTGACTCATTGGAAAAGACTCTGATGCTGGTAGGGATTGGGGACAGGAGGAGAAGGGGATGACTGAGGATGAGATGGCTGGATGGCATCACCGACTCAATGGACATGAGTTTGAATGGACTCCAGGAGTTGGTGATGGACAGGAAGGCCTGGTGTGCTGCGATTCATGGGATCACAAAGAGTCGGACACGACTGAGTGACTGAACTGAAGTCAAGGCTATGTTTTTTCCAGTAGTTGTGTATGGATGTAAGAGTTGGACTATAAATAAAGCTGAGCACAGAAGAACTGATGCTTTTAAACTGTGGTATTGGAGAAGACTCTTGAGAGACCCTTGGACTGCAAGGAGATCCAACCAGTCCATCCTAAAGGAGACCAGTCCTGGGTGTTCATTTGAGGGTCTAATGTTGAAGCTGAAACTCCAATACTTTGGCCACCTGATGCCGAGAGCTGACTCATTTGATAAGACCCTGATGCTGGGAAAGATTGAAGGCAGGAGGAGAAGGGGATGACAGAGGATGAAGTGGCTGGATGGCATCACCGACAATGGACATGGATTTGGGTGGACTCCGGGAGTTGGTGATGGACAGGGAGGCCTGGCGTGCTGCGGTTCATGGGGTCACAAGGAGTCGGACACGACTGAGCGACTGAACTGAATTGAACTGAATCTCTATACATTTTGTTTCCCTTCCTTATGTTGTTGTATTCTAGTACAGTGCTGAATAGTGCTAATAAGGGACATCCTTGCCTTATTTTGATTTTAAGGGAAAAGCGAGCTTTACCACAAATGGAAGTCAGTGTATAATGTACAAAAATCTTAAAGGCAATAAATAGACTGTTAAGCAAGTTATTTTAAAATATAGAATTAAGTATCAGATAAAACTGTCAAAAATAGTTTGCCACTGCGGAGTGGAATATTGATAATAAGGAGGAGTGATGAAGGGGCCTGCTATTTATTACTTTATTACTTTATCTTTCTGTACTTTTTGACTTGGAAAACATATGTTACTATGAGTATTTTAATAATTTGCTTCAAAATAATATAAGTAATTTTTATGAAGCCTATTTTGAAACCTAACTGGGGACAACTTATGTAAATCAGTTAACAGTTTTTGGCACATAGAAACCACTGAATGATATTATCATAACTGAAGAGAAAATTTTGTTGATTTTAATAGCAATCATACTAGTATTACTTTCTTAGAGAATACCAACTGAAACAAAATTGATAAATAAGTTGAGATTCATGGATGGATTTTAAAAGACTGATGGTAGGTAGGTGGTTTCTGGTTGCTTAATAAATCTGTATAGACAGAGACAAACTTACAAAAGAATCATTCATTTGATTTGGTTATGAAAGTCTTGCCTTACTGGGGTAGGTGGGCATTATCTTCTGATAGGCAGAAGAAAAAAAAGAAAATGGATTAGATTTTGTTTGTTTTTCCTCTCTGTTGGTCCAAAAAAGAGAAATGCAAAGACTCTGTGAAGAGTGAATTGTTTTGACAGTCACTCTGGACACATCTTTTTAGTTTTTTCCAAATAGTATCTAATTGGATGTTATTTCTGCAATGTTAAAAATTTAATTAATGTCCTTCTCCTTTCTTCTTTCCATTTTTCTCATTGGATAGTGAATCAATATAAAGTCAATATATTAAAACCGTAAGATCAGTATAATTCAACACACACCTTTCTCCCATCTAAAAACTGTATCCTTCCAAGAGAAGTCTTTTCTTCTCACAAAAAGTGATATGCACTTTAGACTCTATGTATCAATCATAAAACACATCTTTTTTTTCCCCCTCTTCGGTGATAAGAATTGAATATGAGGACTTTAGCTTTAAAAAGTAAGGCAGACTAGATCCTGAAAGACCATCCTTCTATTGGACAACTAGGTCCTTGAGAAAACTTCAGTACACTTTGAGGTATGCAGTAAATGAAAGAAAATTTCTAGACACCTCTCAGATTCTCCATCTTAAACACTACTACCTCCTACCACTTTGAGAGGAGATTTAAAAAAAAAAAAAAAGACTACAGAAACAAAGGAGCCCTGAAAAGTAAGGCATCAAAAGGTGACCTTTCTCTGAAGGAAAATTGTACTATCAGACTGTGTTTCTTTTTTGTGCTGCATAACATACGACCACAAACTTAATAACTTAGAGCAAAATACATTTACTATCTCACTGCTTCTGTGGATTGAGAGTCTTAGATTAGCTGAGTCCTCTGCAAGGTTGCAACCAAGCTATCAACAAGGTCCAGGTTCTCTAGAGGCTTATTGGAGAGGGTTTGTTTCCAGGTTCACTAATGTTGTTGGAAAAACTTATTTTCTTGCAGTTATGAGACTCATAACAGCTTCTTTCTTCAAGGTCAACAAGGAGGGCAAGATTTTAGAACAAGTAGGTTAAGATAATGAAGTCTTATATAATGTAATACAATGGTAGGAATGTCATACAATCACCTTTGCCATATTATGTTGGTTGGAAAAAAGTTACAGATCGCACCCATACTCAAGGAGGGAATTATACAAGGACATGTACACCAGGAGGTGGGGATCATGGTTGTCATCTTAAAATCTGTCCACCATAAGACCTATTGATCAGGATTCTAAGAACAATAGAATGGACAAGCATGGAACTTGAAATTTCTTCATTTGGCCAACAGCTCCAGTCAATTCAATTCAGTTGCTCAGTTATGTCCAACTCTTGGGCTCCAAAATCACTGCAGATGGTGACTGCAGCCATGTAATTAAAATATGCTTGATCTTGGAAGAAAAGCTATGACCAACCTTGTCAACATATTAAAAAGCAGCACGTCAGGCTTCCCTGTCCATCACCAACTCTCGGAGCTTGTTCCAACTCATGTCCATCGAGTCAGTGATGCCATCTCATCCCCTTCTCCTCCTGCCTTCAGTTTTTCCCAGAATCAGGGTCTTTTCCAGTGAGTCAGTTCTTCTCATCAGGTGGCCAAAGTATTGGAATTTAAGCTTCAGCATCAGTCCTTCCAGTGAATATTCAGGACGGATTACCTTTACGATTAACTGTTTGGATCTCCTTGCAGTCCAAGGGACTCTCAAGGGTCTTCTCCAATACCACAGTTCAAAGGCATCAATTCTTCAGAGAACAGCTTTCCTTATAGTCCAACTCTCACATCCATACATCACTACTGGAAAAACCATATCTTTGACTAGACAGACCTGTGTCAGTAAAATAATGTCTCTGCTTTTTAATATGCTGACGAGGTTGGTCATAGCTTTAGTTCCAAGGAGCAAGTGTCTTTAATTTCAGGGCTACAGTCACCATCTGCAGTGATTTTGGAGCCCAAGAAAATAAAGTCTGTCGCAGTTTCCATTGTTTCCCCATCTATTAACCATGAAGTGATGGGACTGGAAGACATGATCTTAGTTTTCCAAAAGTTGAGTTTTAAGCCAGCTTTTGCACTCTCCTCTTTCACTTTCATCAAGAGGTTCTTTAGTTCCTCTTCACTTTCTGCCATAAGGGTGGTGTCATCTGTATATCTGAGGTTATTGATATTTCTCCCTGCAGTATTGATTCAAGCTTGTGCTTCATCCAGCCCAGCATTTCACATAATGTCCTCTGCATATAAGTTAAATAAGCAGGGTGACAATATATAGCCTTGATGTACTCCTTTCCCAATTTGGAGCTAGCAACTCCAAAGGGCATAAAAAGATCATCAACTGTCCATAACACTATACGGCTTCATTTAAGGAAACATGGAAGGAGGTATGCAAGTCTTTTCAGATATTTAACTACATAAGAATCATCATATTGGTCCCAAAGAGCTTATACCAATTTATATTTCAAAGCCATCTCTTGATGATAACTTCTCAATTTAGGCTTCCAGAATTCATACATAATATGATCAGTGAAACCTGGGTTTATTGTAACAAATGCAAAGAAATACATAAGGAAGTAAAGTGAATGAGATTCTACAAAGGCAACAGTTATGCTCCCATAGCATTTAATTATTGAAATTATCAGAAATAGTTTATAAACTATGAACTAAATATTGCAAAAATAAAAAATGAGATTTTATTTTAAACTAACTTACTAAAAAATAGCAAGCCATATTGTAAAAAATAATTTTTCATGAAAAATTATCAAAGTCAGAGAATCAGGTAAAGAGTTAAAAAGCAGATTAGGTACTACTAAGAGTACCTAAAAGAGAGAATTAAAATACATTGAAAATAAATTAAAAGAAGACACACAAACTAATGCATGAAAAGGAAAGAAGATGAGAGGTGTTTTTTTTTTTGTTTTTTTTTGTTTTTTTTTTTAATGGCCTGAACAATGGGGAAAGCAGAAGGAGATAGTATAAGGTATGCTGCAGTCCATGGGGTCGCTAAGAGTCGGATACAACTGAGCATCTTCACTTTCACTTTTCACTTTCATGCATTGGAGAAGGAAATGGCAACCCACTCCAGTGTTCTTGCCTGGAGAATCCCAGGGATGGGGAAGCCTGGTGGGCTGCCGTCTATGGGGTCGCACAGAGTTGGACACGATTGAAGAGACTTAGCAGCAGCAGCAGCAGGATGAAAAGATGGATAGTATAAAAGATAAGTTATATTTGAAGAGATAATAGCTGTGATTTTTCTCAGATTTGAGGAAAAATACCAGTCTACAAAGGCAAGAGATGAAATTAATCCCAAGTGGAATAATAAATAAAATGAAGTAATATCAAT
Source organism: Bubalus kerabau (assembly GCF_029407905.1). Classification (NCBI taxonomy): domain Eukaryota; kingdom Metazoa; phylum Chordata; class Mammalia; order Artiodactyla; family Bovidae; genus Bubalus; species Bubalus kerabau. Next base: position 102,343,911 of record NC_073624.1, read on the forward strand.
AAATAAAATGAAACACACCTACATCCATGGTAGTAAAACTTCAGAATACCAAGGTGATTTTAAAATTTATAGAGAATAGCAAAGGCCTGATAGGAACCAACACATTACTCAAGATGAAGAACAAAACAGGACTGTTGCTCTACCATGTAGTAAGTCTTGTTATAATGCTATTTTAATTAAGGTGGTGGTGTAGTTTTGTTGGAAAGGGACTGGTGAAACATGCACACACATACACTCACATACAGAGAGAGAGCCCCAAAATAGAGCCACACATCTATGAAAAGACAGGGTATGACAGAAATAGCCTTGCACACCATGAGGAAATGAAGGAATAATTTAATAAGTGATGCATTTATCAATTTGGATAAAATTAAATTGCACCTTGACCACACACCATACAGAAAAATATATGCCGGATGGCTGTGTCCTTAAATGTAAGAGGTGAAGCATGAAATATTTGATGAGAATTGTATGAGAACTTCTGATTTGTGGTTAGGAAATTATTTAAAATACTGGACATAGGAAATAAGATTGATAAATTTTGCTGTATTAAAAATTAAGAAATTCTGTTTATAAAAAGGCACCATGAAGAAAGGGCACGTCAACCCAATGTTGTAGATAGTATTTATGACTTATGTATTTAGGGTCGCATTGTAGATAGTATTTATAACTTATGTATTTAGGGTCACAAAGAGTTGTACATGGCTTAGTGACTGAACAACAACAACATATGTAACCAATAATGAAATGGTATCTAAAGGAGAAATACACAGCTCATTAAGAAAACATAAAGTAATCCAGCGAAAAATGGCAAAAAACAGTAGTAGACGTATCACAAAAGAGAAAACATGAAGAGACAATACACATATAAAATTATGTGATCTTACGATGACAGCAGTAGAAATTAAATCACAGTAAATTGCCATGTTTGTGCTACTTTTTTCACCACAAAATAAGTCTGCCAAGGATCAGAGGTTGAAATATAAACTTATAAAAGCACATTGGAAATAATTTTGTCCTGTCTTAGAAGATTGAATATAAAATCCCCACCGTCTGGCAGTTTTATTCAAGGTATCAATCTGGGAAAATTAGTGCATTTATGTACCAATAGATTTTTTTTAAAGTCATAACATCATCATTCATAATAGAAATATGAAATGAAAATGACATAAATGTGCATCAACATGAAAATATATCAATTATATCATGTTCACTCAATGGAAAATTGTACAACAGCATGTCAGTGATGCTTAAAAGTATAATTTTAGGTTAAAAAGTCAGTCATAAGAGAGAACTAGACATAATGATTCCATTTTTGTAAAGCTCAAAACCGAGCAAAAACAGAATGTTATTTAGTAATGTGTGTTACTAATCACAATGATGATAATAATGATTAACAATTAAGATTGTCACAGTGCTTGCCATATGCAAGGCCTCTTTCTACATGCTAAAATGTATTAGCCAGTGTCATTCTTATATGAGATAGATGCTGTTATCAATAATTATCCCCAAAATAATAATTTGGAAACTGAGGTAAAGGGGTTAATGCAGACTAAGAGTCAGCATTCTTAACCATTATGCTATACCACACAGAAATGATAACTAGGAGATGTATGTAAAGCAGGGAGATGGGATGGGGAGGAGCACACAGATTGATGCAAAAGTATTGGTGACATTTAAGTTTTTGGTCCAATGCTGAGCAATAGGTACACATTTTAATATTTTCTACCCTAACATTCATATATATATATATATAATACATATTGTGCTTTTGAATGTGTATAAATGTTTTTGAAAGAATAGAATTTTATGGCATTAGGCCATCACCTGACTATCTGCTTCCAGTATCTTATTAAATTTAGCCATCTACTTTGCCCTACAATTCTACTTACCGGTGGGTTTCTTGTGAAAGAAAGTGAAAGTGAAGTCACTCAGTAGTGTCTGACTCTTTGGGACCATGGACTGTAGCCTACCAGGCTCCTCAGTCAATGGGATTTTCCAGGCAAGAATACTAGAGTGGGTTGCCATTTCCTTCTCCAGGAGATCTTCCCAAGCCAGGAATTGAACCCTAGTCTCCTGCATCGTAGGCAGACGCTTTACTGTCTGAGCTGCCAGGGAAGTCCACCAGGGTCTCTTGTAAGCATCACCAATTGTGTACTTTGCAGTACCAGGCATTGTCCTAAACATTTTATATGCCTTCTTTCTCTTATTTTTCACAGTAATCTCATGATGTAGGTATTTTTTATCAGTATTGTTCCAATTTTACTGTTAAAAAAAGAAAAAAAAATGTATAGAAGTCAAGTAACTTAATCAAGTCACACAGCTAGGTAGTACCAAAACCAGATTTTTATCCATCCTATCATAAAATCTGTTTTTATGAGCACAGGTTATTCTCATCTACCTAAAGCAGAATAGTAAATTAATTACAAAATAGACTTGTCCAAAGTTAACATACATGATTTTTTTGTTAGCTATTACTAAGCCAGTGGTTTCTAAGCATCATTTAATTTACTCTTTGTTCAAGGTAAATTTATATACATTTACAGAAGTCCAGTATATAAAATAGATAAAACTTCTCTGGTTGGAGTAGATGAAAACCCAGCTATATTGATGTTCAGAGGTTCTGCCAAATCTATTTATAAAACTTACAACAGTTTTTGCACAATTGAGTGTTAGTGATAGATTGGATTGTTGTGTCCCTTTCTATTATAGAAATGTATATACATGCCCTTTGCCAAGATATTTAGGCATACCTAGCTTTAATGTAGACAGAATATGTTTTCCGTCCTTGTCTGTCACGCTCCTTATCTGTCACTCTTGAACTTGGCCATGTGACTTGCCTTTGCCAATGGAATAGTAGCAAATGTGACATAAGAAAGACTTTAAATGCTGCTGTGTACTCTGGATTCTTGTGTTCCTGCCATTGCAATAAGAAGAGCATGCTCTGAATAACTATTTGTTCTACAGTGGAATATGTGGAATAAATCCAACCTGACCTGCAGATGAACTCACTGAGCCTGATTAAGCCCAACCAGGAACAGTCAAAATTCACTTGACCCACAGACATAGAAACAAAAAAAGTTTGCCATGGTAAGCCACTGAGATTTAGGGATTGTTTGTTATATAGCATTATTACAGTAAAAGCTGCCTAACGCAACAAGTGTATTGTAATTCAGAAAATAGTATTAACAAAAGCATAGACGTCTAAAATATAGCAAGTTCTTCAGCATTTAATACACTTCCATGAGAGTCAGTACCATGCAGTGAAAGAAGAAGAGCCTCCAGTGTCTGGCAGACTTGGTTAAAGGCTGAAATTAGTGAGTATCTGGACCTCAATTTCCACATCTAACAAAGGGACACATGGGTTTGGTGTGTGTGTGTGTGTGTGTGTGTGTGTGTGTGTGTGTGTGTATATGTAGTTTAGAGCATGTAGACATTTAACAAATGGTGATTGATTATTGTATCATTATTAAGCAAACAATGGAGACACAAGAACCTCTGTTCAAAATAGCATCTTGAGAACAGAGATATATTACTCTATTTTATCCCCATTTTTGTTCCAAGAAAAAGAGAGTGACAGGGTCACTGTATCTATGACACATACTCAAAATTCAGTGTTAGGAAAAACCCCAAACTGTGCCCCAATAACTTGAGAACTTTGTCCTGTTTCCTATTTTCCTGAGAGTAATGCCAGCAGAGGAAAGGGCCTTGTTTATTTAGCTGTGATCCCACAGTGCCTATTTGACAATAAACATTTAACTTTCCATTTCCTTATTATTAAAGATTCTGAAGATGCATGAAGTTTCTTGTCAAAAATTTACTTATCTATTATGCACCACTAAATTTGTGTGGTGTCCTACATTTGAACTCATCTTCTACAACACAGAGAATCTGTTGAAAAATGTCTCTTTTTTTCCATGGCCTTCATGATACAATGACTCACTCCCTTGCGGGTGGTAGGTAACTCTGCCCTTGGTCACTGAGTGAATGATTTGGAAAGCTTCTGTGGCTGAACGTATTTGAGTTAAATGATGCAGTAGGAAAGATGGAGGTCATGGAAAGAGCATGGCACTGCAGATTGTCAAATGATGCGTGGCAGCCTTCTGGAATGTGGTGCAGATGGAAAGACTATGAATATGTTTCAGGTACTGCAGAAATTAGAACAAGCAGAAATTCACACAGGTTCCCCCTGGACATTGGGATCTGGTGTCAGTGTTCTTAGAAATACAGATGGTGTTACAATACACCTAATAGCCTTAACTCTGACCATCTGGACCCTAAAAAGACCGCTTGCTTGGATTCCCTAATCAGTGACCATGTTTTACTGCATGGGAAGCAATTAGACATAATGTTCCTGGACTTTTTTTTTTTTAACTGATAACCTTGGCATTTCTATTTTCTTTCTGTGAAGTGATCCCTCCACCCCTGTCACATCTAACCCTCTCTGCTCTGAGCTGATTGGGACACCTGATTCCAAGTAATTCTACTCTGTCCCTCATTCATCATATGGGAACACATTTGTAGATGGGGACTCTGAGCAGCTCCCATCCTCCAAGATAAGGTGATATGCTCATAAATAATTTGGTTCTGTCAACAAGCAGCAGAAGAAACATCGGACATGAGCTTTTCCTGTTGTCTTTGTTGCATGACTTAAGAGGAAGGCACTACCTCTCTGAGCTGCGGCAAAGCCAGTGCAAAGCAATCACTCAAGATACAATCCCATTGGAGTGGCAGGGTAATTCTTGGTGGTATTGATTTGTGTTTTGCTCTCCTGCCCGTTTTAGGAGAGTACCCAGGCCTCCGTGTTCATGTTTGCCTCAGGAGAACCTCATGTTACCAGGTTTGATAGCTGAGGCTGCTGGGCTTTACTTCTACAACTGAGTTTCTGGAAAAACTACTAGTGAGCAATTTAAACAGCAGCGGGGAATTAAAAAAAAAAAAAAAAGGCACTGGTTGAATTCTGTTCCCCTAAAAGATATGTTGAAGCCCTACCTCTCAATACTTATGAATGTAATCTAATTTAGAACCTTTGCAGTAATCAAATTAAGGTGAGGTCATACTGGATTAGGATGGGCATTAAATCTAATGATTAATGTCCTTAGGAAAAGGCTATGTAAGTAAAAATGCAGACACACACAAGGAGACCACTGTATGAAAAAGAGGCAAAAATTGTAGTGATACAGCTGCAAGTCAAGGGACACCAAGGATTGCCAGCAACCACCAGGAGAAGCTAGGAGAGAATCGCAGGACAAATTCTCTGTTTGAGCCTCCAGAAGAAACCAAGCTTGCTGACACCTGGATCACAGACTTCTAGCCTCCAAATTTGTGAGAAAGCATTATTTTTGTTGTTTCAAGCATCCTAAACCATCTGCAGTTTCTAAAATTTATCATTTTCCTTGTACTCAGTTACCAAAAACTAGTTAAGATTAAGTAGGAATGTCTTAAGTATCTTACTGACATAACACGGTATATATTTCAACATGAAGACCTCCATCAGGTTCTTACTATGAAAAATGATAAAAAAATACAGTTTATAATTGTTGTACTTGAAAAGAGTTCATAACTGATTGTTCCTGCCTCTACATTTTCTTTCTTTTTTTACCAACACAGTTAGTGGGGTGGAAAGGATGTGGCCCTAGAGAAACACCCTTCCTAAGCATCATCCTGCAAGTTCACTTTTTTCTTGGCCTACCTGTACTTTCAGAATGATTTGCAGTTAGATTTTCTATGATGATCTGCATTTTATTTTCTCAGATTGAATCCATGACCTGAGATTAATACAGTCATTCCACTGAGGTAGATAGGACTCTTAACAAGATTAGGAGAATTATGGCTAATCTAATCCTTGGCTAGTAAGGTTGGCAGAAAGTTGGAAAGAAAGATCATTTGCATGTGGTAAGGGATAATGAGGATCAGAAAAGACAATGGGTTCCAAACTTACTGCATAAATGCCAAAACATTACAGGTAGGTAACCCATGGCCAAGAAGAGTCCTATAGAGAAGATGTAGATTGCGGGAGATAAAATTATTATTAAATCCCAGGATTCTACATATTCTCATTTCTGCATACTGCGATTATTCCTATTATGTGAAGTATCTATGAGTTGGATGATAGCAACTCATTAAGAAGAACCAACCTGGCTTAATAAATAGGACTTTGGAAGATATGTCATTCAGTTACATAAAAGAGTTTTTCATTTCACCTAAAGTTACCTTCTTGAACTTTGCAGGTGCAAATGATAGTAGATTGTACATTGAGCACTAATTATTGACACAGATGGCTTATTTTTAGCAAAGCAGCTCCCGGAATACTTTACAGCACCTACACACAGAAAGAAATCTACATCTTAAAAAATACAGTGAGGCTGTCAATTTGAACATGCAGTTGCATAATAAACTCTATCAAGAACTTATTTCAGAAAACAGGGCTATACCCCAAGAACTTTTCCTTGATGCTTTCATGTAGACCATTTTGACAAATCAATTCTCCCCAGAGATGTTTTTATGAATATAAAAGGCATAAAATACTTTAAGCATTTACCTGGTATATTTGTCCAATAATTTATGAGGAATTTAATATTTATAATATTATTTCCCAGGGAAAAAGGAGAAGACTGAAATTCTTAGAAATATTTAGGATGTAATACTTTATATCATGACCTCAAGAAATATACAGTCTAATCAGGAAAAATTAAATTTAAATGGAGATGGAATTGACTACCCACTCCAGTATTCCTGCCTGGGAAATCCCATGGAAGAGGAGTCTGGCAGGCTACAATCCACGAGGTCACAAAAAAGTCCGACACGACTAAACAACAGCACCACAAAGGAGAATCAGTTCAATTTGTTTAAAGTCATATTGATTTTTCTTATTTGAAGATTTCTTAGATCTTTTTTCTTTACCACGTTCAAACTGTGTGCAAATAAATGGTAAATGAAAGCCGAAGAAGCAATGTCTTTATGTATTTCTTAGCATTCTTTTCAGTAACCCATATGCTGCACCAACCTGATCTTCATAAACAGTGACACCTAGCATATATGAGGTCCTCTAGAGTGCAGTTGTACAACTTAAACAAAAATACCTTTCAAAAATACATATGGAATTGGTCTCTTCCCTTTATATCTGCCTTGGAATATTCTACAAAGACTAAATTCTAAAGATATTTTCCCCATCCTTCTCTGAAAGGAAAATCCAGCTCACAAAAGAGAACCCAACTCAATTTGTCATGCTTCTGTTTTCACAAAACACACATTGAGTTTTGTTGTAGAGATTTCTTAGAGCACCTCTTGACATTTTTTTTTAAAAAGACATTTTCAGAAATTCTAGTTCTTACACATTCAGACAGAGGTCAGATTCTCCTGGTCCTAATCCTCAATCTTTGGCATCTTAAGGCTTCAGTTAATGTCCATCCCTTTCAAGATTGCTAGGTGAAGTGAAGTCAAGATTTTGCAGTTAGGAATAATAGTTCCTACTTAATTTTCACTCAGTCTGTTATTAAAAAAAAAAATCTAAGCTGCTGTAACAAAACCACCTCAAAATACAATAGTTAAAATACAGAGCTGTTTATTTTTCCATGTTGTAACAGTTCAAGAGGGTAGGCAGGTTCTATTCCATAATGTTATTTGGGGACCCAGGCTGGTACAGCAGTTCTTCTGTCTCCAACAAGCAGCCTCCAAGCTTGCCTTATTCATGATTCTTTCTCCTATGAAGATCAATGTGAATCTAGTTATGTCTATCCAGTGCAAAAGGGGAAAGAGAAACTGTCCAAGATTACCAATATTTTTTTTAAATGAGGTATAATTTGTATACATCACTTAGATTCACTTTTCACCAGGGAAAATTGATTTATGGATCTGCACAGCTGTTTAGCAGGCTGTTAAATAGTCTTTCAGGACAACCATGAGGGAAGACATTATTAGGAAACAGCTAACAGTTTGCACACTCAGAAGTTCATAGCAGCAATATTTATAATAGCGAAGAAATGAAAGCAATGTAAGTGTTCATCAACAGGTGAATGTATAAAAAAGAAATTCTCCATAATTTAAATCAGCATCTTCTTCCAACAATTGTGAATAACTTAGCCAGAAATCTATTTGGGGGTCTAGATCACCCATATAAGGTCTAAATGTCTTACTTCTGATGCTTGAATATGTACCGCTTTATGGACTGTGAAGAAGGCTGAGCACCGAAGATTGATGCTTTTGAACTGTGGTGTTGGAGAAGACTCTTGAGAGTCCCTTGGACTGCAAGGAGATCAGCCCTGGGATTTCTTTGGAGGGAATGATGCTGAAGCTGAACTCCAGTACTTTGGCCACCTCATGCGAAGAGTTGACTCATTGGAAAAGACTCTGATGCTGGGAGGGATTGGGGGCAGGAGGAGAAGGGGACGACAGAGGATGAGATGGCTGGATGGCATCACTGACTCAATGGATGTGAGTCTGAGTGAACTCCGGGAGTTTGTGATGGACAGGAGGGCTAGAGTGCTGCGATTCATGGGGTAGCAAAGAGTCGGACACGACTGAGCAACTGAACTGAACTGAACTGATAATAGAATTAAAATTTCTATGAGATGCAATTTTCCATGACCATCCTGTTATCTTCAGACAAGATATTAATTGCCTTACCTCTTTGTTGGTGCTAAGTACTATAAAGAAATACACCATAACATAAAACCCTAAAAGTACATAGTAGTTTGCTAAAGATACTGATTGCTGTTCATTCTGTAAACTTGTTAAGTTTTGAGGGCAACCTATTGATGCATGTGCTTGATTTCCATAAAGTACAAACAAAACTAGTGAAGGTGATGGAATTCCAGTTGCGCTATTTCAAATCCTGAAAGATGATGCTGTGAAAGTGCTATATTCAATATGCCAGCAAATTTGGAAAACTCAGCAGTGGCCACAGGACTGGAAAAGGTCAGTTTTCATTCCAGTCTCAAAGAAAGGCAATGCCAAAGAATGCTCAAACTACCACACAATTGCACTTATCTCACACGCTGGAAAAGTAATGCTCAAAATTCTTCAAGCCAGGCTTCAACAGTACATGAACTGAGAACTTCCAGATGTTCACCCTGGGTTTAGAAAAGGCAAAGGAACCAGAGATCAAATTGCCAACATCTATTGGATCATAGAAAAAGCAAGCGAATTCCAGAAAAACATCTATTTCTGCTTTATTGACTATGCCAAAGCCTTTGACTGTGTGGATCACAATAAACTGGAAAATTCTGAAAGAGATGGAAATACCAGACAACCTGACCTGCCTCCTGAGAAATCTGTATGCAGGTCAAGAAGCAGCAGTTAGAACAGGACATGGGATAACAGACTGATTCCAAATTGGGAAAGGAATACATCAAGGCTGTATATTGTCACCCTGCTTATTTAACTTATATGCAGAATACATCATAAGAAATGCCAGACTGGATGAAGCACAAGCTGGAATCAAGATTGCCAGAAAAAATATCAATAACCTCAGATATGCAGATGACACCACCCTTATGGCAGAGTTCAAACAAGAACTAAAGAGCCTCTGGATGAAAACAAAAGAGGAGAGTGCAAAAGTTGGCTTAAAACTCAACATTCAGAAAGCTAAGATTATGGCGTCTGGTCCCATCACTTCATGGCAAGTAGATGGGGAAACAGTGGAAACAGTGACAGACTTTATATTTTGAGCTCCAAAATCACTGCAGATGGTGACTGCAGCCATGAAATTAAAAGACACTAGCTCCTTGAAAGAAAAGTATCACCATCCTAGACAGCTTATTAAAAAGCAGAGACATTACTTTGCAACAAAGTTCCATCTAATTAAAGCTTTGTTGTTGTTGTTTTTTTTTTCAGCACTCATGTATGGGTCGGAGAAGGCAATGGCACCCACTCCAGTACTCTTTGCCTGGAAAATCCCATGGATGGAGGAGCCTGGTAGGCTGCAGTCCATGGGGTCGCTAGGAGTCCACCACGACTGAGTGACTTCACTTTTACTTTTCACTTTCATGCATTGGAGAAGGAAATGGCAACCCACTCCAGTATTCTTGCCTGGAGAATCTCAGGGATGGGGGAGCCTAGTGGGCTGCCATCTATGGGGTCGCACAGAGTCTGACACGACTGGGGCAACTTAGCAGCAGCAGCATATATGGTTATGAGAGTTGGACCATAAAGAAAGCTGAGCACTGAAGAATTGATGCTTTTCAACTCTGGTGTTGGAGAAGACTCTTGACAGTCCCTTGGACAGCAAGGAAATCCAACCACTCCATCCTAAAGGAAATCAGTCCTGAACACTCATTGGGAGGACTGATGCTGAAGCTGAAACTCCAATACTTTGGCCACCTGATGGGAAGAAGTGACTCATTGGAAAAGACCTTGATGCTGGAAAATATTGAAGGCAGGAGGAGAAGGGGACAACAGAGGATGAGATGGTTTGATGGCCATCACCAACTGAACAGACATGAATTGAGCAGGCTCCAGGAGTTGGTGATGGACAGGGAAGCCTGGTGTGCTGCACTCCATGGGGTCACAAAGAGTCAGACATGACTGAGAGACTGAACTGAACTGAACAGCCTTCTTAGATCTGATCTTAGTCATAATTATGGAAATAAATGCTATTAAACATGACAGTCTGTATGCTTTTCTCTGGGTATTGCCTGATACTTTCAGGAAAGCAAAGACCACAACTTCTGGTGGTGAGATAGTAGCTTCACTTAAAACATTGGACTAAACTTCATGTGGGAAGAACAGATTATGTTTGATTCTTGTTTGTACCCCAGAATGCTGCATAGCACCTGATACCTCAGAAGTACTCAAAAAGTGTTTTTTATAACCATGCTATACTCAGGGTGAGGGCTTCCCTGATGTCTCAGTAGTAAAGAATTCACCTGCCAATGCAGGAGATGCAGGTTTGATCCCAGGGTTGGGGAGATCCCCTGGAGGAAGAAATGGCAACCCACTCCAATATTATTGCCTGGAGAATCCCATGGACAGAGGAGTATGGTGGACTACAGTCCACGGGGTTGCAAAGAGTTGGACAGGACTGAGCAACTAAACAATAACAAGACTCAGGGTAGTTGTGGTAGGCAGATATGCCCATCCACCCAGCGAAGATATCAATGTCCTAATCCCTGGAGTCCACACATGGGTTAGATTGCATGCTAATGTATGACCTAAAATAGAAAACATTATCCTAGATTATCTGGAAAGTTCCAATATAATTATGAAATAGAGATGAAGGAGACAAAAGAGTCAGAATCCGAGAGATAGCATGCTGAGAAAGATAATGCCTCTGCTGACTGTGAAGAAAGAAGAGAGCCTGGAGCCAAGGCAGCGGGACAATCTCTAGAAAGAAGCTAGAGAAGGTAAGAGAACAGATTCTTGCCTAGAAACTCAGGCAAGAAGCACATCTCTGGTAACATCTTCATTTTAGCCCAGTGCAACCCATGTTGGACTTATGACCTCCAAACTATAAGATGATAAATTTGTGTTTTGTTTTTGTTTTCAGGCATAAAGTTTGTGGTAATTTGTTACAGCAGCAGTGTGGCACTAACAAATAACAGAATGTTACAAGGCTATCCTTTGAGGCTATATTGTGTGTGCTACGTCACTTCAGTCGTGTCCAACTCTTTGCGACCCCAGGGACTGTAGCCCACCAGGCTCCTGTGTCCATGGAATTTTCCAAGCAAGAATACTGGAGTGGGTTGCCACTTCTTCCTCAAGGGCATCTTCCTGACCCAATGATGGAGCCAGCATCTCTCTTATCTCCTGAATTGGCAAGCAGGTTCTTTACCACTAGCGCCACCTGGGCCCGGATTTAAATGTGGGGTCAGCCATCATCTACTTGTGTGACTTGGAAGCCACCCAACTCTGCAAGTTTCAGTTTTCTCAAGTGTCAAATAGGATAATTGCCCTTAACCACACAGGCCTTTTATAAGAATTAAATAAAGCACTTAAAACAGTGTCTGGCACAACCTGTTTTTTAAAACATTTGCTATTTTTATCATTGTTTTGTAATTATCATAATGTTATTTTAGTAAGGCCAGCTATTTCACCCCCACCCACCCACCTCTTCTCCAGCTTCATTCGTGAAGAATTTGAAAAGGCTTACAGAAAATATATATGAAGGATTAATAGAAGGCAAAAATTAAGATCTTATGAACTACAAATTATAATGTAAGCATCAGGAACTATAAACCAAAACTCTTGTACTGAATTATCCTCCCTAGTTGTTGTGGTTAGGCTCATGTCTCATAGAGAAACCTGTACATAAATAACTAGAATGGACAAAAAGTGACATGAATCATTTAAGGCTTGAACAGTGTACTTTGACAGCTGTCACCTAGGTATATCATAGCAAAGTTTCAGGAAAGTAGAAGTAATTAGAGTGGGCCTGAGAAAATTATCAGGACTTAAATAAGTGAACAATGGAAAAAAAAAAAAAAAGAAACAGACATAAAGAGTAGATCCTTTCCATAGAACACATCAACAGCATACCTCGACACAGCGCTCAGCAAGCTTACTCTTTTCTAAACAAAACCACCCACATCACACTCTATCCCACCTCTCACATATCTTCCCAAATGTATGCTTAGTCATTCAGACTGACTCTCATCTAAATTCCTTTCCACTCTCCCCAGCTGTATATAAATATTTCCTCAGCTACAAGGCTTCCTGTTGCGCCCTGTTTCTGCTCAGGCATGCTTGCCTTGAAAGGTTGAATACTTGCCTGCTCAAGAAATCAATCAGTGTTGCTGTATCCCTTTGTTCAGAAAAGCGGACTGCTTCAAACCTTGTAGTAAGTCCCTTCAACCATAATTCTCTAACCCTTCAATCATAATTCTTATAAAAGAAGTGGCAGCATCTTCCTGGACTTAGCAGTTGTGATCAAATATACTCCTCTCAAAATTACTGAGAACCTTCTCTTAGAATGTGAGAGAGCAGACTTCTGAATACAGAAATCTTGATCCTTTATAGTTATAAAAATTACCTATAATAAACTTTGACTGCATGATACCTAGGTTATAGAAAATGTACCTACCTTCCAAAGTATCAGGCCTTCTTGATAGTTGAGTTAAAGTCTAGTTTCTGGATAATTTCAGAGTGACTATTCTGAGGTCCGGTAGCACATATAATAAGAACATGTGAAACATTTAAATTTAGCCCCAAAGTGACCTGGAAACAATAAGTTTTAATGTTTGTTTTACTCTTGGCAAGAAAAAGGAAAAACACAAACACACACATACACGCACAAGAGAGTAATTTCAACTAGTCCTGCTTGAAGTGTTAGCATCAATTTATGCATTCAACAAATATTTCTTGAGCTTTTATTTCAAGAGAATTTGAATCATAAAAGTTAGAAAAATAGAAAATTATTCATTCTTATACAAATGAGCTCTCAATCTAGTAGTGAGGTAGAACCACGAAAAACTTACAGCAGACAGGTGCAAGATCACAGCTAGAAACAAACTGTAACAAGTAGGGAAAAGTATGAACCCTGGAGTACGATGCTCTTGACACACCAGCGAAACAAGCTTTTTTGATGTTGTTTTTCAGAAGTAATAATTGACTATTTTTGTGGGAGGGGATTCTTTGCCCATATTTTATATTTTCTCCTCTACCCATGCATGTGTGTGTGCTCATGGGCAAGAAAAAAAAATATCATGCCCAAGCTTCCATCTTTCTTTACCCATGTCTTGGCAGCTTTTAAAGAAAAGAGCTATTAATCTTATTAATCAAATTCCAGAATATTCACTGGAGCCTGCATTCTAATGCAATAGTTCCTGAGTTATAAAAGGCATGAGACCATACTCATCACCTATTCTTTCTTCCGTTTCGTTTCTCTCACTTCCTGCTCCTATGAGGTCAGCATGGGAACATGACCACTCTCATCCAGACAACTACTCTGATGATTCAGATATTCTAGAGTCTAGAAATGGAGTCAGAAGCCCCTCTTATTCTAAACTCAAGCTATGTGCTATGTCACAAGTCACCAGAGATGATGGATAGTGGAACAATAGAGGGTAATTTCCCAGAAATCAAAATAATCATATCTCCCCATTTGGCTATAATTCCTTGTTCTCTCACTTTCTAATACAGAACTTCAAGGAGGAGGATGAGTAGGTGTTTGGATTCAGGGACGAAAACCACCCCAAACTCCATTGTCAAAAACAGCTTGAGCTGAGTCTTAAATGAAAAGTAGGATTTTCTAAGCAAGGGGTAGGAGGTGGGGGTGGGAGGTAGCTGGAACAGGCAGCATATGGAGAGCATTTGAGAGCTGAGCAAACAGCATCAGCCAAAGTGTGATACAACTTTGAGACCATGGAGAAGAGCAAAAGATAGCAAGGCTGGATAGGCCTGGGTCCAGGTCAAGAAGATCTGATTGTTATGCTAACATGTTTGGATTCTATTCTGTAGGCTATCAGAAGCAATTGAAGGCATTTAAATTGAAGAAAAAGATAATAAACCAGTCTCTTTAAAAGTATCTTTGACGGCCATAGGAATAATCAATAGGAGAAAATGAGAGCAGCCAGGAAATAACTGTGATAATCTAGGTAAAAGAGAGCAGTGATACTATGGACTGAACGTATTCTTCCAAAATTCATATGTTGGAATTCAGATGTCCAGTATGATGATTTTGGAGATGGGATATTTGGGAGGTAATGAAGTCTTAAAGTTAGAGCTTGCATGAATGAAATCAGCCCCTGTAAGAGAAGACATGAGAAAAGTGTTCTGTCTGTGTCATGTGAGGATAAAGCAAGAAGGTTACTGTCTGCAAGCCAGGAAGAGAGTTCTCAGTAGGAACTTGCTCTTGGACTTCCCAGTCTCCAGAACTCTGAGAAATAAATTTCTGTTATTCAGGCCAACTGGTCATTGGTATTTGTTGTAGCAGCCTGAGCAAATTAAGAAGAGTGGCAAGGGAGGAAAGAATGGAGTTATCTAAGTATCTGATGTGTATTGAGAGTCAATTGATCTGGGCACTTCAAACCCATTCACTTTTTTTTTTTTTTTTTAATTCCTCAAAATAACACTGTAAAGAGAGAATCTCCTTTTGACATAGGGAGAGTCAGGATTAGAACCCATGTCTGCTTCATTTCAACTCACTGTCTTTTCACACAAACCTATCTTTCATGCCGGAGGGAATGAAGAAAATATTATGGACAAAAGAAATTAGGAGGTCAAAATAATGGGAAAATGAATGATGCAGTAGAGATAGAATAAAGGAGGAGCCTTTGACTTGTGATTGAGACAATAAAACGAAGGCTGGTTCTCATGGGAAAACCAAGGGGAGATGCCCAGTGTAGTTGGAAATTGATATGGAGACCACCAGAGAGGCCTGCGCTAGAAGGTACACATCACACAGAGGAAGGAAAAGCAGAGAGAATGAGAGAAATATGAGTACAGATGAAGTATTTGTCAAGATCCACTCAGGAGACAGAATACACACCAGTTGGTTGTTCATTTGTGGTTATTGTTTTTTTTAACAAAAAGAAATGAATGTAAAGATTAGTTAGAGTTGAAGAACTGAAGCTATCAAAGTGGAACAACATGGTAATACAGAAGGAGCAAAAGCACAAAGTACCTACCAGCCCTCGGACAGGGAGGATAGGAGAAGTGGGCATTATTAAAATCTAAAAGCTTAAAGAAAGGGTCTTGAGGAAGTACTTCTCAGACCTGTGAGGAGGGGAGTTTGGTGTCCCCAAGACTACGCGTATTCTACATGGTTCACTAGGACTCACAGGACTCAGAAAGCTGTTAGACTCAGTTATGGTTTCTTAAAGTAAAGTGGTAGGGATCAAAATTGATAAAAGGAAAAGGTGCATGAGGAGAAATCCCTGATAAAAACAGGTACACATTTCCAGGTGTTCTCTCTGTGTAGAGCCACATAGATGCAATTATTCAGCCATGATTGTCAATATCTGTGAGGTGCTGACAACCAGAGAAACTCACCCCACCTTGGGGTTATTGGATTACTGGTTATTGGGAGTCTTTAGCAGGTTTAATAATGCACCTGTATAAGTTATGTCCAAGGCCTAATCATTGGTACTTGTGAACTTGGCCTTATTTGGAAATAGGGTCCTTGTAGATGTAATTAAGACTTCCAGGATAATACCATATTAGATTTAAGACAGGTCCTAAAACCAATTACTGGTGTCATTATAAGAAAAGGAGAGGGAACAGGGACACAGAAAAGAAAGCCATGTGAAGACAGAAGAAGGATTCTTCCCTGGTGCCTTCAGAGGGACCATGGTCCTGATTTCAGCATCTTGATTTCAGATTTCTGACCTCCAGAACTGTAAGAGAACCAGTTTTTAATATTTTAAGCCACCAAGTTTGTGGTAATATTTTTTTTCAACAGCTCAAGGAAGCTCTCACAGATTTTGGCCCCAAGAAGTGGGGCATTTGCTGCTGTAGCAAATACCTAAAAATGTGGAAGTGGCTTTGAGATATGGTAATGGGTAAAGATTGGGAAAATGTTGAGGTGCATGATTTTAAAAGTCTACAATTCTTTAAAGAGAAAGTTGGTGGAAATATGTATATTATAAATGATTCTGATTAGAGCTCAGAAAGCGAGGAACATACAAAGTTTCTACCATGTTAAAGAATACATGTATGGTCATGAATATAATGTTACTGGAAATATGAGCTTTGGAACTGTTTCTGGTGAGATCGCAGGAGGAAATGAAGAACTTGGTATTGGAAACTGGAGGAAAGGTGATCCTTATAACAATGTGGCAGAAAATGTAGCTGAACTGTGTTTTGCTCTTGAGTGAAATACAGAACTGATAAGCAATGAACTTGAGTATTTAGCTGAGTAAATTTCCAACAAAGTGTTGAAGACACAGCCTGATTTCTCCTTGCTGCTTAAAGTAAAATGCAACAGGAAAAGGATAAATTGAGAAAGGAACTTTGAAGCAAACAAAAAAAGCACCTGATGATTTGTAAAATCCTCAGCCTGTCCAGATTATAAAAGATGCTAAAGTGTGCTCTGCAGGCAGGACCAAGGATATGGCTGGAGATAGTTCTGCTAAGGAGATTAAGAGTGGGGCTCACATATCCAGTCAAGCAACTGAGCAGAAGTCAGGCATAGAGGCATAATCATACAGGAAAGATCTGTGGAAGAACCTCCTGTCTCATGATGTAGATCCCCTGACTATCATGGGACAGCCATGGTTTTTGAGAATGCTGTATCACCAAAACCACTTTCAGCCTGGAATGAAGGGGACAGAGATGAGATGAAATGAAGAAAGGCTATCAGATTTCTGGAATTCCACAGGGGAAACAGACTGGTAATCTTCCTGGGATGCAAATGTGATATCCTTCAAGAAAACAGAAAAATGACTTAAAGGGCAGAGCCAGTGTCCTGAAGGGACTGCCAAGGGTCAAGGATACAGAGTCAGCCCTTTTCTGCTCAAGGGAGACTACTTGATTACTGCTGGTATCTTGAACTCAAAGAAGGGCTCTAGGCCTCTGAGAAGAGGGCAACTGCCAATTGGTGCTAGAATCGCAGTGGGGGGCATATACTGGATTATTGTATTCATTTCTGTTGCTGTGTAACAGAGTACCACAAAATGAGCACTTAAACCAGCACCCATGTATTATTGTGCAGTTCTCTAGGATTAAAGTGTCTGCTCAGAAGTATCAGCTCTGTGAGGCCAGAGCTGCTATCTCAGAGGCTCCAGGTTGCCTTTCAGGTTCATTGATTGCTGTTAGAATTCTGTTTCTTGCAGTCCCAGGATGGAGGTTCCTGTTACCTTACTGTCAACTGTGAGACAGCCTCAGCTCCTTGGGACTGCTTTTATTCTTTAACCACGTGACCTCCTTCATCTTCGAGACCATCAACAGAGAAATACCATTGTGTTAACTCCTTCTTAAGCTTCTGATCTTTCATGCTGAGTCACACTTTGAAAGGTTCACCTGATTAAGCCAGGTCCAACAATAGTCTCTGTGTTTTAAGGGTGACCAATTTGGGACCATAATTATTTTTGCAAAATCCTTTCACAGTGGTACTAGATTACTTTTTGCTTGAATAAGTGGGAGAAAGTGTGTGTACATCAGGGGATGGAAATTTAGAGGCCAGCTTAGAATTCTGCCAACCAAACAGGAAGTATTAAAATAACTGCCAACCGCTGTTTCTGTGAGGAACCAAAATTGCTAAGTGAAGAAGCTGTATGGCTGAGAGACCCTGGAAAGAACAAGAAATCAGGAAGTAAATAGCAACAAGAATCCAACAGGCAGAGGAATCAAAGTGAAAGAAGCTAGTTGCTTCCCCTCAACACTAGCCACCTAATTTTACTGCATGCCCACTACTGGCAAAGCCAAAATGTGCCTTGCAAAGTCCTGACTCATGCCAAGTGTAGTAGGGTGGGTGTGAAGCTGAGAGACAGTCATTTAATGGTTTAATGACTGTCCCAGAGGGTACTACAAGACACATCAGCACTATTTACCAAGTTGGAGAGAGGCTGGAGGACAAGGAAGGCAGGATGTGCATGGTCAGCTGGGGGAGAGTGCGAAAGGAACATCTACAGAGCTAGAACAAGAACCAAGCTGATTGGGAGAATTACTGTTACCCAGAGATATCAATCAATCAGAGACCAAGGGAACATTTCATGCAAAGATGAGCACAATAAAGGATAGAAATGGTATGGACCTAACAGAAGCAGAAGAGATTAAGAAGAGGTGGCAAGAATACAAAGAATTGGGCAAAAAAGATCTTCATGACCCACATAACCATGATGGTGTGATCACTCACCTAGAGCCAGACATCCTGGAGTCCGAAGTCAGGTGGGCCTTGGGAAGCATCACTACGAACAAAGCTAGTGGAAGTGATGGAATTCCAGTTGAGCTATTTTAAATCCTAAAAGATGATGCTGTGAAAGTGCTGCACTCAATATGCCAGCAAATTTGGGAAACTCAGCAGTGGCCACAGGACTGGAAAAGGTCTGTTTTCATTCCAATCCCAAAAAAGGCAATGCCAAAGAATGCTCAAACTACCACACAATTGCATTCATCTCACATGCTAGCAAAGTAATGCTCAAAATTCTCCAAGCCAGGCTTCAACAGTATATGAACCGAGATCGTCCAAATGTTCAAGTTGGATTTAGAAAAGGCAGAGGAAACAGACATCAAATTGCCAACATCCATTGGATCATAGAAAAAGCAAGAGTTCCAGAAAAACATCTACTTCTACTTCATTGACTACGCCAAAGCCTTTGATGTGTGGATCACAACAAATTGTGGAAAATTCTTAAAGACATGGGAATACCAGACCACCTGACCTGCCTCCTGAGAAACCTGTATGCAGGTCAAGAAGCAACAGTTAGAATTGAACATGGAACAACAGACTGGTTCCAAACTGGGAAAGGAGTATGTCAAGGCTGTATATTGGCACCCGGCTTATTTAACTTATATGCAGAGGACATCATGTGAAATGCCAGACTGGATGAAGCACAAGGTCAAATTAAGATTGCCGGGAGAAATATCAATAACCTCAGATATGCAGATGACACCACCCTTATGGCAGAAAGTGAAGAGGGATGAAAGAGCCTCTTGATGAAAGTGAAAGAGGAGAGTGAAAATGCTGGCTTAAAACTCAACATTCAGAAAACTAAGATCATGGCTTCCAGTCCCATCACTTCATGTCTAATAGATGGGCAAACAATGGAAACAGTGACAGACTTTATTTTCTTGAGCTCCAAAATCACTGCAGATGGTGACTGCAGCTCTGAAATTAAAAGATGCTTGCTCCTTGAAACAAAAGTTATGACCAACCTCATCAGCTTATTAAAAAGCAGACATTACTGACGCAAGTCTGTCTAGTCAAAGACATGGTTTTTCCAGTAGACATGTATGGATGTGAGAGTTGGACCATAAAGAAAGCTGAGCTCCAAAGAATTGATTCTTTTGAACTATGGTATTGGAGAAGACTCTTGAAGGTCCCTTGGACTGCAAGGAAATCCAACCAGTCCATCCTAAAGGAAATCAACCATTAATACTCATTGGAAGGACTGATGCTGAAGCTGAAACTCCAATACTTTGGCCACCTGATGTGAAGAACCGACTCACTGGAAAAGACCCTGATGCTGGGAAAGATTGAAGGTGGGAAGAGAAGTAGATGACAGAGGATGAGATGGTTGGATGGCATCACCGACTCGATGGACATGAGTTTAAGTAAGTTCTGGGAGTTGGTGATGGACAGGGAAGCCTGGCATGTTGCAGTCCATGGGGTCACAAAGAGTCGGACATGACTGAGTGACTGAACTGAAGTGATACTATTACCCAGACATCAGGGAACTCTTGTTGATTTAGATGTGTTTTAACTATTTTTTTCTATTGCTGTAATGATCCAAAGTAAGCTTAATTATCATGTTACAATGGAAATAATGTGGAATGTTTCCCTTAGATTTTCAGATGGCTTAACGGTAGAAGGATAATGTGTTTGTTTATGTTTCTGTGTAAGAGATTCAAATGAGATGGATGGCCTCTGAATGATCTGTACAAAACTCCAAGGGAATGGGAGAAGTAGTGACAGAGATTAAGAGACACTAGAAGCAGACAGAAGTGTTCATTCCCGAATTTATTAGGAGGTAATGAAGCTCACCTTTTTGGAGGATGACAAATTGCCTTTAATTTTATTTTATGTAACAGTTTAAGGCAATAGTTTTTGAATTTCAGACAAATTGTTATTTTCAGAGGTTAATATATTTCCAGAAAGCAATGAAAGCAGAGAGAGAAGTTTTGAGAAGGAAATTAAGAGACATAAGATAATATCTAGGGAAGAGTACCATCATTTAACACTTCTACTTATTCAATTTTTTAAATTATATGGTTAATCAGGAATAAAAGCACAAGACAAACAAAAAAACTTTGCACAGCCTACTTTTAATTCTAGAAATTAAAATTTTAAATGTACATATGATAGTGTCACAGTTTCCTGGAGTTTAATGAATTCCTAGTCTCTAGAACTTCTGGACACATGCAAGTAGAAACTCAGAAATTTATGTCCACATAATCCTCTTTTTAATTGAAGAGGAGGTGATTTTTTAAGATAGTAATGTGGTCTCTAATTATGTAATCTGTCCTGCAAGGAACAAGTGCTGTAGGGATGAAAACCTACCATTAGATGACTGACTAGAAAGAAAAATTTTAGAAGAAAGGTCAACAGTAAAGTCGGGCACAGATTAATCAATAATGTGATTCTTTAGATTTCTTATGAAGATTGTTAGAAATTAAGAAATTAAAGGTTCTCATACTGCTTCTCTAATCTGGCCTTCACCCTTACATTGTAGCCTGCTCCTTTTTCCAACAAGAATTAATTGATGCTAGCCATAGTAACTTCTCTGCTCTTTCTAAATGCACCTAGTAAGTTCCTGCCTCAAGGCCTTTGCATCTGCTTTTATAGATGCCTGGAGCATTCCCTGAGTTCAAAGCTCTATGTAAATGGAGCTTATGTCACTTATGGCACTTATCTGGTAATTCTATGTAAAATAGCCTTCCCACTTCTATGCCCATCTCATCTTTCTTCATTGCTTTGCCTGCTTTTTTCTTCATATTCAATCCCCAAGCTATAGCATAGCTACTCATCTGGTTTTCTCTTCATTCTGAAGTGAAGGATCTAAGTGGGTAGGAACCTTTCTGTTTAGTTTATTGTATCCCTAGAACCTAAAGCAATGCTTGACTTTGAGAAACTTTTCACTAAATATTTGTTGAAAATTGTTCACCTAATCATATTATTATTTTGGCCTGTTTCCGTCTTTATTTTCCCAGGATCAAATGTAATGCCTTGATGATTATAACAAGAATAGTTCATACTTACTAAGGTCTTACAGTGGAGGAAGCATCGGATGAAGCACTTTACAAATGTCTCAGTCCCTAGAAGCCTGTGAAGCGAGCATTAGCATCCCCATTGTATATGTGTGCTAGTCACGCCCAATTCTTTGCAACCCTATGAACCAAAGCCTGCCAGGCTCCTCTGTCCATGGGATTTTTCAGACAAAAATACTGGAGTGGGTTGCCATTCCTTTCACCAGGGGATCTTCCCAACCCAGCGATTGAACCCAGGTCTTCTGTATTGGCAGGCAGATTCTTTACCACTGAGCTACCTGGAAAGCCCTCCCCATTGTATTTATAAGGAAACAAAGCCAGAGAGAAATGGATTCACTTGCCCAAGATCACTGCAACTTGCACAAAACTAAATCAGGATCTCAGCCCAGTTCTGGCTGACTCTCACCACTTATTTGAGGTACTCTTGCAGCTGAATTGAATTCTGTAAAAAAACATAAACAAATTCAACAACTTCCATGTTTCTTTGAAGCTATATCCTATCCTACAGTGATATGCTCCCTATGTAGGACATTTGTGTGATTTAAAAGGAGCACCCTCTAGGTGGACCAATTCGAAAAAGCTGTCTTCACGGGTCAGCCCAGACCTAGGAGCAGAAAATGCTTTTGTGCAAAGAGAAGGGTTCCTGTTTTCTTCAGGCTGGCCCAGCCTCTCTCTAAGGAACATGACTTGGTTAGTGGCACTTGAGATTTCAGCACCCACTTGCCTCTAGATTGATGCTTGTTTACCCAGCACAAATGCACAACTTCCCTCTTCTTCTGCATTTTCCCCCCTTGCTTACTCTGCAGGACCTACATTTACCTTTCTGTTTTTCCCTTGAATGCTCCAGGCATGATCCATTCTAGGTCCTATGCATTTGCTGTTGCCTTTGTTTGAGAAGTCTCTTTCCCCGGATATTCTGATAACCCATTTGGGCTCTATGAAAATAACACTTTTCAAAGAAGTCTGTGACTATCTTATATAAAAATAACACACTGTTATTATTTTTTGCATGATGCCACTACATTTTTTTCTTCATACCAATGTTGACTCAATGCTAGGTATTAGGAATACATTTAATTTTTTGGCGGGGGAGAAGATGCATTCCCATATTGTTTTGTGTGAGGACCCAGTTCTACTAGCTCATTTTTCCTTGTGAATTGAAGTTTTTACCTTATCTATACAGTTGTCTTTGAGGTAATTTTACCTTCAGTTACTGCAAATATATCATTTGTGCTGTAAGTTGGCCTCATTCTTTACTCATTTCCCTTGGACAGTTGAAATAAAGCAAATGATGTCTCTGTAATAAGTGCAATGTATTTGAATCTAAGATATGCATATATTATAGAATCAGTTCAGTTCAGTTCAGTCACTCAGTTGTGTCCAACTCTTTGCAACCCCATGGGCTACAACATACCAGGCTTCCCCGTCCATCACCAACTCCCAGAGCTTGTTCAAACTCATGTCCATCAAGTCAGTGATGCCATCCAACCATCTCAGCCCCTGTCGTCACGTTCTCCTCCTGCCTTCAATTTTTCCCAACATCAGGGTCTTTTTCAATGAGTCCATTCTTCCCATCAGGTGGCCAAAGTACTGGAGTTTCAGCTTTAGCATCAGTACTTCCAGTGAATATTCAGGAATGATTTCTTTTAGGATTGACTGGTTTGATCTCCTTGCAGTCCAAGGGACCCTAAGCAGTCTTTTCCAACGCCACTGCTCAAAAGCATCAGCTCTTCGGTGCTCAGCCTTCTTTATAGTCCAACTCACACATCCATACACGACTACTGGAAAAACCATAGCTTTGACTAGACAGACCTTTGTTGGCAAGGTATTGTCTCTGCTTTTTAATATGCTGTCTAGGTTGGTCATAGATTTTCTAACAAGGAGCACGTGTCTTTTGATTTCATGGCTGCAGTCACTATCTGCAGTGATTCTGGAGCCCAAGAAAATAAAATCTGTTACTGAGTCCATTGTTTCCCCATCTATTTGCCATGAAGTGATGGGACCAAATGCCATGACCTTTTTTTTGAATGTTGAATTTTAAGCCAGCATTTTCACTCTCCTCTATCTTTCATCAAGAAGCTCTTTAGTCCCTCTTCACTTTCTGCCATAAGGGTGGTGTCATCTGCATATCTGAACTTATTGATATTTCTCCCAGCAATCTTGATTTGACCCTGTGCTTCATCCAGCCTAGGGTTTCTCATGATGTACTCTGCAGACAAGTTAAATAATCAGGGTGCCAATATACAGCCTTGACATACTCCTTTCCCAATTTGGAAGCAGTCTGGTGTTCCATGTCCAGTTCTAACTGTTGCTTCTTGACCTGCATGCAGATTTCTCAGGAGGCAGGTGGCAGGTGGTCTGGGATTCCCAGCTCTTGAAGAATTTTCCACAGTTTGCCATGATCCACACAGTCAAAGACTTTGGTGTAGTCAGTGAAGCAACAGTAGATGTTCTTCTGAAACTCTTGCTTTTTCTATGATCCAGTGGATGTTGGCAATTTGATCTCTAGTTCCTCTGCTTTTTCTAAATCCAACTTGAACATCTGGAAATTCACAGTTCACATATTGCTGAAGCCTGGCTTGGAGAATTTTGAGCATTACTTTGCTAGCGTGTGAGATGAGTGCAATTGTGCGGTAGTTTGAGCATTCTTTGGCATTGCCTTTTTTGGGATTGGAATGAAAACTGACCTTTTCCAGTCCTTTGGGCACTGCTGAGTTTTCCAAATTTGCTGGCATACTGAGTGCAGCACTTTCACAGCATCATCTTTTAGGATTTGAAATAGCCTTTTTGAATATACTTAGTTAATTTTAATGTCAACTTGTAAACACAAAATTTTAAATAAACTCATCAGTGACTTTTGGATAACCCATTTTAATCTCTGCACACTTTTAAGAATATGAATTTTCAAAGTTTTAATAAGAATAAATGAGAAAACAAATGACTAGAACATAGTAAGTGAACAGCAAATGTGAGTCCTGACTTTGTTCCCAAAACCCCCACACATAAACACACACACACACACATACATACACTGAGACCATAATATATACTTCCATTTCATTATCACTGACTACTTTTCAGGAAAGGCTGGCTTTTTTGCCTCAATGATTACAAGTTTGTGGTTAAAGTAAATGAATAAAAGCAGGTATGGTATAAATTAAGCTCATAGTTTTATTTCTTAGTATTTACCCTAAAGTTACCAGTTCTATAATTCTTAGTCACTCAATTGCCAACATCTTTGATTCATTGCTTATAGGTTTTCCTATATTTTTATGAGAACACATAAATAGGTCTTTCAGAATTTTATAAAACCCATTCTTTATTTCTCACACAACAGTGGATGGAATTTAAATTTAGTTCAAAATGATTTAAGCAAAAGATAAAAAACGTATGACAATTTATTTGCTGCCTAGCATATATCTGTGTCCAGTGTACTTGAAAAGATAAAAACTCACATTTTCAAAGTTTTGTCACTATAACAAGTAACCAGAATAATTTTTTTTCTTTTTAAATATAATGTAACTTTTTCAATGATTTAAAATTATGAGAAAAATATGCAGAATGAAGATTTGTGGAAATTTCTAGAAAAAATATCAAGTATTCTTTAAGAGCTCAAAAATACTTTGCAGCTGGTGATAGGCATTTACATGATATTATTTCTCTTATGTTTTCTGCAATCAAAATCTCTTTGATTAGCCAATTTTGAATAAATGCCAGTTAGTCAATACTTTGATGATCTTTTAATTATTTAGAACTAAAATGAGTTTATGACCTTGGTGTATCCAATATAGACTTTGTAATTTTCTGTAGTATATGCTATGATGCTAGTGCATTACAGACTACAAACATGAATTTTGAAGAGGTAACTTGGGGAGGAGGAAGATGAATGGGGAAAAAAGCATGGCTTATAGTAGAATAATATTATAGAATTTTCATTTACTCCATAGGTTAAAATTTATTTCTCTAACTTCAGCTATCTTTGCACATAAATATCAGTACTTCACTCTACTTTATCACCATGAATAGTAAAGCCAAAACTTACAAATTATGTCTCGGTAGACAAGAGTTAAAGCCTATTACAGCAAGTATTTACTGGAGCTGAGACAAATAACTTGGGATGAAAACAGAGGATTTTGGTCTCTACAGCAGATACAAATCAAACCAGATATTTCTTTTTGTTTTTTGACACAAAGATAAAGAAAACCTGCATTTCATTTCAGACATCCAAAAAGTGAAATTCTTCTTTTAGTGTTTTAGAATTATACATGTATTATATAGTATATATTGAATAGATAGCATATGCAGTAGTCTCCCACCCCCCGCCCACTAATTGGTGGGGGATACATTCCAAGAGACCCAGTGGATCCCTGAAACTGTGGCTAGTACTAAACTCTGATTTTCATTCATGTTTCCACTCACAAGTTTAATTTTTTTTTCCATCTTAGCACTTCTCATGTACTGTGGCTGTAACTTCTGCAGTTTGAGGTGCAACCACACAACTAGCACAGATTTCTTTTTCTTTAACACAGTTTCACATACAGAAGATTTGCTCCTAACATAGACCTTTGCAACTCAGCATAGGTTATTTTTCTTTCTCTATTAATAGAGAACTTTCATCTCTCACTTCAAGGCAGCATTCTCTGACTTCTCTTTGGCACATCCAAACTGCCAGCATCACTACTCTTGCACTTTGGTGCCATTCTTATGTAAACCTTAACATGAGCACTGAGATACTGTGCCAGTTGACGTGGTAAGTGACTAAGGTGGAATAAGCTGGACAAAGGGATGAGTCATGTCCCAGAAAGGGGAGTATTCTTGTCTGAGCATCCCATGGGCAGATGGGATCCCATGGTGGGCTGTATAGTCCATAGGGTCACAAAGAGTTGGACATGACTAAAGCAACTGAGCATGCGTGCATGCATGTATATTATATAATTTTATATATATATTAAACTTCTGCAATATAAGACACCCCAAAACAGAGTGGCTTAAATATGATAGATTTTTATTTTTATCTCATATAGTAGTTGCAGAGTTGGCAAGGTAATTTAGTTCCCCGAGGTTTTCAGGGACACAGCCCCTCTGTCTTGTGGCTTCTTTATCATCATGGACATTGTCTTTAAATGCAGAGTGGAAGCTGACAGCCTTCAAATTCCTGTTCTACCCTATGGGAGGAAAAAGAGAAGGTCCAGGAGAAAAACACCATATCTTTAAGCAGATTAATTGAAAGTTGTACACATTAGTTATGCATTCACATACTAAATGGCAGTCACAAGCCTCACCTGGCTGCAAAGCTGACTGAAAAATGTCTGTAGCGCAGTGGTCATGTGGTAGTTGGTGCCATATCAGCAGTCTCCATTTCCCCCTTTTCTTTTGGTAATACTCGAAAGATTCTATTGCCAGCACTTAACCAATCACAATCACAATAACCAGATATTTTGTCATATATGTATTTCAGCTATTGAGGAATAGAAGTGTCCTTATTGCTCAACTCTTGTAGATTTTACTTTCATAGATACTTTTACACTGAAACAGTAAATACTTCTTATGAATGTACATATCACCTATACTCACCTTTTCAGTGAATGGTAATTGAGTGCTAAGTGGATCACCTGGCATCAAATACTGAACTAGACCCTAGGCATAAAGGACTGAATGTTACAGACATAGTCCCAGCTTTCATGAAATTAATACCAATGGGTGGCATGAGATAATCAAGAAACAAAAAAATCTAGAATAATTAAAACCAACACCTACATGGTTGAGGAGCCCAGCTCTCGGCCAAAATCCTAGATGTGATCTTCTAAGCCCAACTATGGGCAATTTGAAAGACTTTGCCCAGCAGGCTTCCTGGGGGAAAGTTGCCCTCCCACATCAAGACTTGGCACTGGTACAAAGGCACCATACTGCAGTCTCTAGAGGGTGTTGCAATCAAGGATACAGCCTCCCCTGGTGGCCATGCTCTTCCATGTATCTATGTTCTTAGCCCAGGAGCCTCCATTCCAGAGCCTGCTCCTTGAGGGACCATCAGCCTCAGCCTTTCTCAGGCGTCTGTTGCAATCATCTTAGCTGGTGGAAGTGAAGGGAGGAAGGGGGAGGCTTAAGGATACTTTTTTCCACTCTGACACACTAAGTTGGACATAACTTAGTGACTAAAACAGCTGTGAAAGCAACGTTATAGAGAGTGCCCAGGAAATGGCTCTCTGAGGAGGTGACTTTTTGCTAAGATACGAATAACGGGAAGAAACCGAAACTGAGAAGATAGAGAAGAAAAAATTCCAGGCTGAGGGAAGTAGAAAAGGCCTTCACCAGAACAATCTGGTGTGCTCTGAGCACTGCAGGCAGGGCGTGGGTCTGGAGCCTGCCTGGGAGCACACAACAGGGGCTGGGGGCGAGTTGGAGAGTTGAGAGGTTACCGATTACAGGGCTTTGAAGGTCGTTGGTGAGAATTTGGTTTTATTCTAAGTGTAATGGGAAATCACCAGTTTACAAAGGGAATCTATGACATGATATCTATTCTTTACAAAATTAAGCTGTCTTCTGCAAGTACATGGGCTGAATAGAGAAAAATTGGAAGTAGGGACATCAGTGAAATTAGTTAGGAAGAGGGAAAAAGAAGGTGCACATTTCAGTCAGAAGAAAGCCATGCACAAAGGCAAAAAGCTGATAAAAAGCATGGGGACCTGAAGAAGACACAAGTCCTGAAGAATGACTAAATTATTGCATGCAAGTTGGTGGGCAGCTAGTTAGAGAGACTGAGAAATTTGTGTGCGTGCATCCAAACCTTTCCCAGGCCTTGATAAGAAGTCTGGACCGAGAGCAATGATGGCACATCAAAATTTAAAAGAAAACTGAAGGTTTTTCTTTTACCTCTTAGACTTCAATCAAATCTACCTCTTAGAAAGTGATACATGAAACAAGAATGTACAGGCAAAGGATAGGTCAGACTAATTCTGCAGCCATCCTCCAGGCAACTTCTTATGAACAGAACATTACCGTGCCTTGCCCAGAATACCTGAAGTACTCATGACCATAGACTGGCAAGTTTGTTCCACTAAGGGAACCACTTAAT
This sequence comes from Bubalus kerabau, assembly GCF_029407905.1. Taxonomy (NCBI): domain Eukaryota; kingdom Metazoa; phylum Chordata; class Mammalia; order Artiodactyla; family Bovidae; genus Bubalus; species Bubalus kerabau. Next base: position 102,372,784 of record NC_073624.1, read on the forward strand.
CTTGACTTAACTGGCAGGATATTCAGTTCAGTTCAGTCACTCAGTCATGCCTGACTTTTTGTGACCCCATGGACTGCAGCACACCAGGCCTCCCTGTCCATCACCAACTTCCAGAGTTTACTCAAACTCATGTCCATTGAGTCAGTGATGCCACCCAACTTTCTCATCCTCTGTCATCTACTTCTCTTCCCACCTTGAATCTTTCCCAGCATCAGGGTCTTTTCAAATGAGTCACTTCTTCGCATCAGGTGGCCAAAGTATATTGGAGTTTCGGGTTCAGCATCAGTCCTTACAATGAATATTCAGGACTGAATTCCTTTAGGATGGACTGGTTGGATCTCCTTGCTGTCCAAGGGACTCTTGAGTCCTCTCCAGCACCACAGTTTAAAAGCATCAGTTCAGCCCTCAACTTTCTTTATAGTCCAACTCTCACATCCATACATGGCTACTGGAAAAACCATAGCCTTGACTAGATGGACCTTTGCTGACAAAGTAATGTCTCTGCTTTTCAATATGCTGTCTAAGTTGGTCATGGCTTTTCTTCCAAGGAGCAAGCGTCTTTTAATTTCATGGCTGCAGTCACTATCTGCAGTGCTTTTGGAGCCCCCCAAAATAAAGTCTGTCACTGTTTCCACTGTTTCCCCACTATTTGCCATGAAGTGATGGGACCAGATGCCATGATCTCAGTTTTCTGAATGTTGAGTTTTAAGCCAGCTTTTTCACTCTCCTTTTTCACTTACATCAAGAGGCTCTTTAGTTCTTCGCTTTCTGCCATAAGAGTGGTATCATCTGCATATCTGAGGTTATTGAGATTTCTCCCGGCAATCTTGATTCCAGCTTGTGCTTCATCCAGTCCAGCATTTCTCATGATGTACTGTGCATATAAGTTAAATAAGCAGGGTGACAATATACAGCCTTGACATACTCCTTTCCTATTTGGAACCGCTTCATTGTTCCATGTCCAGTTCTAACTGTTGATTCTTGACCTGCATACAAATTTCTCAGGAGGCAGGTCAGGTGGCTTGGTATTCCCATCTCATGAAGAATTTTCTATAATTTGTTGTGATCCACACAGTCAAAGGCTTTAGCATAGTCAATAAAGCAAAAGTAGATGTTTTTCTGGAACTCTCTTGCTTTTTTGGTGACCCAACGGACGGTGGCAACTTAATCTCTGGTTCCTCTGCCTTTTCTAAATTCAGCTTGAACATCTGGAAGTTCACAGTTCACGTACTGTTCTAGCCTGACTTGGAGAATTTTGAGCATTACTTTGCTAGCACGTGAGATGAGTGCACTTGTGCGGTAGTTTGAACATTCTTTGGCATTGCCTTTCTTTAGGATTGGAATGAAAACTGACCTTTATCAGTTCTGTGGCCACTGCTGAGTTTTCCAAATTTGCTGGCATATTGAGTGCTCTACTTTCACAGCATCATCTTTTAGGATTTGAAATAGCTCAACTGGAATTCCATCACGTCCACTAGCTTTGTTCGTGTGATGCTTCCTAAGGCCCACTTGACTTCACATTCCAGGATGTCTGGCTCTAAATGAGTGATCACACCATTGTGATTATCTGGGTCATGAAGATTTTTTTTGTATAGTTCTTCTGTGTATTCTTGCCACCTCTTCTTAATATCTTCTGCTTCTGTTAGGTCCATACCATTTCTGTTCTTTATTGTGCCCATCTTTGCATAAAATGTTCCCTTGGTATCTCTCATTTTCTTGAAGAGATCTCTGGTCTTCCCCATTCTATTGTTGCCCTCTATTTCTTTGCATAGATCCCTGAGGAAAGCTTTCTTATCGCTCCTTGCTATTCTTTGGAACTCAGCATTCAAATGGGTATGTCTTCTTTTCTCCTTTGCCTTTCACTTCTCTTCTTTTCAAAGCTATTTGTAAGGCCTCCTCAGACAACCATTTTGGCTTTTTGCATTTCTTTTTCTTAGGGATGGGCTTGATCCCTGCCTCCTGTACAATGTCATGAACCTCTGTCCATAGTTTTTCAGGCACTCTGTCTATCAGATCTAATCCCTTGAATCTATTTGTCATTTCCACTAGATAATCATAAGGGATTTGATTTATGTCATACCCGAATGGTCTAGTGGTTTTCCCCACTTTCTTCAAATTAAGTCTGAATTTGGCAATAAGGAGTTCATGGTCTGAGCCACAGTCAGCTCCCAGTCTTGTTTTTGCTGACTGCATAGAGCTTCTCCATCTTTGGCTGGAAAGAATATAATCAATCTGATTTTGGTATTGACCATCTGGTGATGTCCATGTGTGGAGTCTTCTCTTGTGTTGTTGGAAGAGGGTGTTTGCTATGACCAGTGCATTCTCTTGGCAAAACTCTCTTAGCCTTTGTCCTGCTTCATTCTGTACCCCAAGGCCAAATTTTCCCATTGCTCTAGGTATTTCTTGACCTCCTTATTTTTCATTCCAGTCCCCTGTAAAGAAAAGGACATCTTTTTTGGGTGTTAGTTCTAGAAGGTCTTGTAAGTCTTCATAGAACAGTTCAATTTCAGCCTCTTCAGCATTACTGGTAGGGGCATAGACTTGGATTACTGTGATATTGAATGGTTTGCCTTAGAAATGAACAGAGATCATTCTATTGGTTTTGAGATTGCATCCAAGTACTGGATTTCAGACTCTTTTGTTGACTATGATGGCTACTTCATTTCTTCTAAGGGATTCTTGCCCACAGTAGTATATATAAAGGTCATCTGAGTTAAATTCACCCATTCCAGTCCATTTTAGTTCACTGATTCCTAAAATGTTGCCTTTCACTCTTTCCATCTCTTGTTTGTCTACTTCCAATTTGCCTTGATTCGTGGACCTAACACTCCAGGTTCCTATGCAATATTGCTCTTTACGGCATCAGACTTTACTTCCATCACTAGTCACATCCACAACTAGTTGTTGTTTTTGCTTTTGCTCTGTTGTTTCATTCTTTCTGGAGTTAGTTCTCCACTGATCTCCAGTAGCATATTGGGCACCTAACGAACTGGGCATTTCATCTTTCAGTGTCCTATCTTTTTGCCCTTTCATACAGTTCATGGGGTTCTCAGGGTGGGAATACTGAAGTGGTTTCCATTCCCTTTTCTAGTGGACCACGTTTTGTCAGAACTCTCCACCATGTCCTGTCTGTCTTGGGTTGCCCTTCGTGGACAGCATGGCTCATAGTTTCATTGAGTTAAACAAGGCTGTGTTCCATGTAACCAGATTGGTTAGTTTTCTATGATTGTGGTCTTCAGTCTGTCTGCCCTCTGATGGAGAAGGACAAGAGGCTTATGGAAGCTTCCTGATGGGACAGACTGACTGAGGGGGAAACTGGTTCTTGTTCTGATGGGCGGGGCCATGCTCAGTATATCTTTAATCCAATTTTCTGTTGATGGGCGGGGCTGTGTTCCCTCCCTGTTATTTGACCTGAGGCCAAACTATGGTGGAGGTGATGAAGATAATGGCGACCTCCTTCAAAAGGCTCCACGCAAGCACTGCTACACTCAGTGTCCCCAACCCTGCAGCAGGCCACCGCCAACCTACTCCTCAGCCAGAGACTCTTGAATACTCACAGACAAGTCTCGATCTTGTGAGGTCACTGCTTCTTTGTCCTGGGACCTTGTATGCACAAAGTTCTGTTTGTGCCCTCCCAGAGTCTGTTTCCCCAGTCCTGTGTAAGTTCTGGCAGCTCTATAGTGTATTAATGGCAACCTCCTCGAAGAGGGCTTATGCCATACCCAGGTCTGCTGCAACCAGAGCCCCTGCCCCTGCAGCACTCCACTGCTGACTCAGGAGACACCCAAACACAGTTCTGTCTCAGTCTCTGTGGGCTCTCTGGGTCATGGTGCACACAAGGTATGTTTGAGCCCCCTGAGCATCCCTGGCGGGTATGGGGTTTGATTCTAAACGTGGTTTCGCCCCTCCTACTGTCCTGCTGGGGCTTCACCTTTGCCCTTAAACATGGGATAGCTCCTCAAAGTCACTCCAGCAGGATATTAGAGGTTGGTATACCATGTACCTGACTGGCCTTAAACTGAGTCCGGCTTTCCTGAGGCAAACTTTGCCTCCTTCTGCCTGTGGAATTTTAGATAATCATTTCTAATTCCTGCTTTGGTGTGTAGGCCCTAAATTAAGATCTCTGTCTTGATTTTCCAATTACATTTCCTTCGCCTGCTGAGACAAAAGTGTTGTATAGTCCAGAAAACAAGGAAAGAGTCTGGCTGCTGACCTTCCTTTCAAAGGGCTATAGATTCTGCAGATGAATATCCCTGTTTTTGACAAAAGACCGTCTTCAAAAACTACTGTGAAATAACAATGCTATCCCTCATTGCCCGTATCTACTCAACACTTGGATACTCTGGTGACTTTGTACTCTTCAACCAATAATCAATCTCTATACAGCCCTAGATCCCTATAAGCATGCCCATCATTCCCTCTCCCAATGACCTCACATTTTATTTTTTACTATTTTTTTCCATGGAAAAGCACTTTATTTTAAATATAGGAGCGTGTACATGTCAATCCAAAATTCCCACTATATCTCCCACCTTTACCTTCTGGTAACCATAAATTCACTCTCTAAGTCTATGAGCCTGTTTCTGTTTTGTAAGTAAGTCCATTGGTATCCTTTTTTGTTTGATTTTGCATATAAATGATATCATATGATATTTGTCTTTGTTTGATTTACTGCACTTACCATCCACCTATGGATAGCCCATCTATGTGGTCACAGATGGTACTATTTCATTCTTTTTAATGGAGTACTATTATTTTGTATATATGTACTACATCTTCTCTTAGCATTTTAAACAGCCATACTTCTTAATCCATTTTATTAACCTGGTAGCTTTGGGGAATATAGTTCTAAAGTAGGTCCAATCTCTTCCCCTTTAACCAAGAACCCACTACGTATCCTGGACATTTTATGACTCTCAGTTGCCACAGACTTTGTTATTGCTGACTAATTTATGTTTACATACTCTAAAATAATCAGCATTTCCATCTAACCATAGAAAAATATCAAACAAATCCCAGTTAATAGATATTTTTCAAACTACCAAAATCAGTACTCCTCAATACTGTCAAGGAGAAGGCAATGGCACCCCACTCCAGTACTCTTGCCTGGAAAACCCCATGGATGGAGGAGCCTGGTAGGCTGCAGTCCATGAGGTCACTAAGAGTCTGACACAACTGAACGACTTCACTTTCACTTTTCACTTTCATGCATTGGAGAAGGAAATGGCAACCCACTCCAGTGTTCTTGTCTGGAGAATCCCAGGGACGGTGGAGCCTGATAGGCTGCCATCTATGGGGTCGCACAGAGTCAGACACGACTGAAGCCACTTAGCAGTAGCAGCAATACTGTCAAAATCATTAAAAATAAGGGGGAAAAAAATCTCAAAATCTGGTTACAACAAGGGAATCCTAAAGAGGAGAAGATGTGTTGTGGTACCCCAGATGGAATTCTAAAACAAAAAAAAGGACTTTAGGGAAAAACTGAGGAAATGTGAATAAAGAATGGGCTTTAGTTAAATAATAATTATCAATATTGGTCCATTGTGACAAATGAACTGAACTTATATAAAATGGTTATTAGAGGAAAACCAGATGTAGGGTACATGGAAATTCTCTGTACTAGCTTTATAAGAATTCTGTGATCTGAAACTGTTTTGAAATTAAAATTTATTTTAAAATAAGCAATGTTAATAGTACAATGCCTATATGTTTTGCTTTATTCTAGAAAGTATGATCCTTGCCATAACTTTTCAAACTTCTTTTATTATTTCTTTGGTTAAATTCAATTCCCTTGTGGTTTTTTTTAAAGATAAAAATCTCCCCTTTTTCCTGAGCACATTGATGAGGTTATTTAAGGTCAGGTTGTCTATAAATATTAGGACTGGCTTCATTTCAGGTTGAGAGGAGAAGCTTCATTTGGAGTTGAAAGGAGAACACTTAAAATCATTTTTAATTATTTATTCCTGCAGTTTCTGATTCTTCCTTTTGTATATTGATCTACATGAGCATAAGCGAACTTCTTGAATGCTTTATAAAGGTTTTATTATGCTTCCTTTCTCTGTCTTCAAAATGCATCTTCTCAATTGACCCATTTTCCATCATCTAAGAACCTGTAGAGAGAAGATAATATTCTCACCTTTGGCACTGATGATAATGGAGCATATGGCAGACTTAGGAAAAAAGGAAGCTCCACCACTTAGTAGCTTTCAACCTTGAACAAGCTCTGCTACTTAACTTCCTCTATTGCTAAAGCAGAAATAACATTAGTAATGAACTCATATATATGGTAAGGATTAAATGAGATAGTGTATTTAAAATGTTTAGAACCCACCACATGAATTCTCAACAAATGGTAACTATTGTTTTTAGGGCTGTGGTTTCCTATGAGCCCATATGTGACAGAGAAGGCAAATCACCCATTATGAAGCAGTAAAACATAAAAGTCCAGTTCCTCCTAAGACTGACAGAAGAAAATGAGAAAATACAGTAAAGGCTCTATATACATAAATATGGAAATTATGAGCAAAGTCAAGGAAGCAGATGGAAGGATAGAGCAGCCTGGCTTTTCCTACAGCTTTATAATATCCCTGCAATGCATGATGACTATTACCAGGTCAGCTTACCTCTTATAAAAAGGTCACCAAAGTGATGGTTTTAATTTAAGAGAATTTCATTATTGTTGAGAACTACTCTGACCTCTGGAGGAGACAAAAAGAAGAAGAAAAGGAAATGTCATTACCTTTTGTTGTTCTTTAGTCACTAAGTCATGCCCAACTCTTTTGCGACCCCGTGGATTATAGCCCTCTAGGCACCTCTATCCATGGGATCTCCCAGGCAACAATACTGGAGTGGGGTGCCATTTCGTTCTCCAGGGTATCTGCCCAACCCAGAGATCAAACGCACATCTCCTGCACTGGCATACACACACACACACACACACACACGTTCTTTTTCATACTCTTTTTCCATTATGGCTTATCACTGGATATTGAGTATAGTTCCCTGTGCTATACACTAGGACCTACTAGTGTTTATCTACTCTATTAATATATGTAACAGCTTACATCTGCTAATCCCACTCTATTCTTCCCCTATCCTCCCTGATCTCTCCCCTTTATCATAACTGGAGTTATCTCTGGAGACCACTCACAAAAATAAGTAAATAAGTATTTGTTGAATAAATTTTCACTTCATGGGAAATAGATGGGGAAACAGGGGAAACAGTGTCACACTTTATTTTTCTGGGCTCCAAAATCACTACAGATGGTGACTGCAGCCATGAAATTAAAAGACGCTTCCTCCTTGGAAGGAAAGTTATGACCAACCTAGATAGCATATTCAAAAGCAGAGACATTACTTTGCCAACAAAGGTTCATCTAGTCAAGGCTATGGTTTTTCCTGTGGTCATGTACGGCTGTGAGAGTTGGACTGTGAAGAAGGCTGAGCGCTGAAGAATTGATGCTTTTGAACTGTGGTGTTGGAGAAGACTCTTGAGAGTCCCTTGGACTGCAAGGAGATCCAACCAGTCCATTCTGAAGGAGATCAGCCCTGGGATTTCTTTGGAAGGAATGATGCTAAAGCTGAAACTCCAGTCCTTTGGCCACCTCATGCGAAGAGCTGACTCATTGGAAAAGACTCTGATGCTGGGAGGGATTGGGGGCAGGAGGAGAAGGGGACGACAGAGGATGAGATGGCTGGATGGCATCACTGACTCGATGGACGTGAGTCTGAGTGAACTCCGGGAGTTGGTGATGGACAGGGAGGGCTGGCGTGCTGTGATTTGCGGGGTCGCAAAGAGTCGGACACGACTGAGCGACTGATCTGATTTGATCTGATCTGATCCTTACAAGACAACCAGTAACTGTCTTTTTATTAACACTGTGTGTATGACAGGCATTCTATATGTCTCATCTTTTTTATTATTTGCTACAATCCAATAAGATAAATTTGCATCACCTTCCTTTTAGAAAGATAAAACAAGAGATCCTATAGCCTATCCAAAGTAACTCAGCTAGGAAAAATGATTGGATGCCAGGTCTCTCTAAGTCCAGATCAATGTTGAAATTAATATTCCTTGTGCAGGCACTAGAGGCACAGTAGTGCGTAAGATACAGCCCCTTCCCTCAAGGAGCTGAGAGTCCAGTGAGGACTACGGATGGTATAGGTGAAGTGCAGGTGCTGTGGGATCACACAGGCAGAGGCTCTAACCCAGACAGATGTTCAGCATTCATGGCTCACATCAAAGCACATTTTCCCACTTGGTTCAGATATGTGTGGTCCTTAACAGCAAAGATTGTATCTTATCCTTGAGTTATGCTACAGAAGAGACAGTGGTTTAGCATACCTACTTTAGAGCACAGTAGGCTGAAGCTGAGCAGGTTTGGTGTCACTTAGGATAGTGTCTGTCACATAAATATGTTTGACTCCTCCCTCTTCATAGGGCTTCCCTGGTGGCTCGGATGGCAAGGAATCCTCCTGCAATATGGGAGACCTGGGTGCAATCCCTGGGTTGGGAAGATCCCCTGGAGAAGGGAATGGCTCCAGTATTCTGGCCTAGAGAATTCCATGGACAGAGGAACCTGGCAGGCTACAGTCCATGGGGTCGCAAAGAGATGGACATGACTGAGTGACTTTCACTTCTCTTCATAGTCAGCACTATGCCTAATTACAGTAGGTCCTCAATCAATGGTGTTAAGTCATTGGAGTGCTTGTGGAAACGCTGACTTTATTTTAGACAGCCCTGTAAATAAACTAAACTCAGTCTCAATGGGGAAAAAAGCCAATTTGGCATAAAAAGAATAAATAAGTAAACCAATAAATACATAAGTACTCTCTTCTGCCAGAGCAGCAAGTAGGTATAAAAATTTAGACAAGCGCCAGAATCATATGCATGGCAGACTTTTATCAAGAAGTCAGCCAGTCTTCTTTCAGTTTCAGTATCTGTACTTCTGTCCCTTCTGCTCCTTCACAACCATCTTACCTTCTCCTCAGTTTTTGGAATTATCCAGAAAATTCCCTGTCCACTGGGTAAGGATAGTGTGGGGTGGTAATTGTTGTTCTCCACTGAGTCAAATCATAGCCTTGGATACAAGCAACAAGAACCAGATGTGCTGGCCCATGATTTAGGTTTCAAGCTGGTTTTAGAAAAGGCAGAGGAACCAGAGATCAAATTGCCAACATCCACTGGATTATCGAAAAAGCAAGAGAGTTCCAGAAAAACATCTATTTCTGCTTTATTGACTATGCCAAAGCCTTTGACTGTGTGGATCACAATAAACTGTGGAAAATTCTGAAAGAGATGGGAATACCAAACCACCTGACCTGCCTCTTGAGAAACCTATATGCAGGTCAGGAAGCAACAGTTAGAACTGGACACGGAACAACAGACTGGTTCCAAATAGGAAAAGGAGTACGTCAAGGCTGTATACTGTCACCCTGCTTATTTAACTTATATATAGAGTACATCATGAGAAACGCTGGGCTGGATGAAGCACAAGCTGGAATCGAGATTGCTGGGAGAAATCTCAATAACCTCAGATATGCAGATGACACCACCCTTATGGCAGAAAGTGAAGAGGAACTGAAAAGCCTCTTGATGAAAGTGAGAGGAGAGTGAAAAAGTTGGCTTAAAGCTCAACATTCAGAAAACGAAGATCATGGCATCTGCTCCATCATTTCATGGGAAATAAATGGGGAAACAGTGTCAGACTTTATTTTTTTGGGCTCCAAAATCACTGCAGATGGTGATTGCAGCCATGAAATTAAAAGACGCTTACTCCTTAGAAGGAAAGTTATGACCAACCTAGACAGCATATTAAAAAGCAGAGACATTACTTTGCCAACAAAGGTCTGTCTAGTCAAGGCTATGGTTTTTCCAGTAGTCATGTATGGATGTGAGAGTTGGACTGTGAAGAAGGCTGAGTGCCGAAGAATTGATGCTTTTGAACTGTGGTGTTGGAGAAGACTCTTGAGAGTCCCTTGGACTACAAGGAGATCCAACCAGTCCATTCTAAAGGAGATCAGTCCTGGGTGTTCATTGGAAGGACTGATGCTGAAGCTGAAACTCCAATACTTTGGCCACCTCCTGCGAAGAGTTGACTCATTGGAAAAGACTCTGATGCTGGGAGGGATTGGGGGCAGGAGGAGAAAGGGACGACAAAGAATGAGATGGCTGGATGGCATCACCGACTTGATGGGCATGAGTTTGAGTGAACTCCGGGAGCTGATGATGGACAGGGAGGCCTGGCATGCTGCGATTCATGGGGTTGCAAAGAGTCGGACATGACTGAGCGACTGAACTGAACTGAACTGAATTGTCTCTTAACTTCTCAGAGCAACAGATCCTTTTATTCTAATTTTATTCTTGTAATATGCACTACAATAAAAAGGATCAAGAGAAGTAATACATAATATGGGAAATATAATTGAGATAAGATCTATCTGGATTTTAGACTTTCATTAGAATAGCAAGTGTCAGAAAACTCAAAAAATTGCTTGCAAGATTAACCCCAAAGCTTGTTTTTTAATATCTTCCCAGTGAAGAAATGAGAAAGCATGTTAACATTGTCACTATGATAACAATCTAAAATTTTCAAATAAACCTAAAGTAATAATAATAGTAGAAATGAGGGAATTCCCTGGTGTTCTAGTGGTTAGGACTGGGTTCATTTCCTGGTCGGGAAACTAAGATCTTACAAGCTATGTGGTGCTGCCAAAAAAAAATTATTTTTAAGGAAAAAAATGTGCTTTCCTTTATAGAATGACCCAAACTCTAATTTCATGTCTGAGACTCATAAAACCAATGATAATGGACTCATTTAGCATGATTATATGGTGCAGTTCAAGTCTTCAAATGGAATTTTGTTCTATTGTAATTTTGTTCCAGAGCACTATATCATTAAAGTGAAATATTAATGATATTTTTATTACAATTGTCAAGAAAATTATGGACAGGATTCCAAAAACATAAAAGCTTATAATTGTTTTAGAAACTTACATTTTTAAAAATGTGCTATTCAAAAACATTCAGCTTCTTAAGAAAATAATTATAATGACTCTCATTTATCATGGGTATTTATTATTCCAAAATTACATAAATGCTAGGCTGAACCAAAGAGCAGGAGTGAAAGAATTTATATGAAAGATTAATTAGAATAGAGTATTTCCCTTTAGAACAATTCTAAAGGAACTCAGTGTGTTGGTATTCATTTTAATTAGAATTTTTATTTCTTTTAAAAAAGCAATACTTTTTTCACAACTGTATCTGCCTTGAGAAAAAGATATTTTCAAATCACAGTTCTTTGGGGAATATTAAAGTAGTGTTTTTGACTTCCAAAATGACTATGTGCAACCTAAACCACGAAAATGTGTCTTGTTTTAAATTCCCATGGACAAAATTAGTTTGAGTCCTGAACCACTGTTTCCTGTGGAAAATACTAGCCCACTACTGGGAATAAGTTTTCCCCTAAAAACTTGCTGATATTATAGAGCAATTTTGACAACATTACTGCTAGTAGCAAAGAGTTTTGGTTGTTCTTTATTAATTTTTATGTCAGTTTAAAGTTCAATAAACTCATCATTTTTTATTTTGAATAAAATTTTTTGAAGAACACATTTCTATAAAAATAGATTAGGAAATAAAAAATAGATTAAGGAAAGTTTGTAACAGATATTTCTTTTCTATCTTTCTATTTCTTTCTAAAAAAAAAAAAAACAGATTAATGTAATCTGGAGATTTAATAGGTAGGCATTAATCATTGAAAAAACTTCTCTTCAGGAGAAAGAGTTGATGTAGAACCTCAAAGAAAAACATATACTTACTGATAAAGTCAAACTTTGTTAATTTATATATCCTTGACTTATCCAGAGTTCTTTCATCTGATAGTACAAAGTTCATGATATAGTTGGAATTGGTAAGGGAAAAAATTAAGTATCTTGGATGTCATAAAATTCTTTTATTTAATTCCACATATTGCATTCAAAAAGGGATCATCTTAGGGCTTTAATTATAGTGTTCTTTATTTGTAAACTCAAGTTAATTCATCTTGATTTTCATGTTATCCAGGCTATGGAGAATCCAGAGGATAATGGATATTGTCCAGGGTGGTAAAAAAGAGAGAGACTATAAAAATAAATCCTAAACTAAAAAAATAATGCAATGGATGATCCAATTATTGTAAACATTGTCTGTTCATGAAAATACCAACTTTGGGTTGAATTGTGTAATGTGATACTAGAAAATTGTCAAAAAAAAAAAAAACACACTTAATAAGTCCATTGATTAACATGATGTGATATCCTGAGATGACTAAGTTCCCCTAATATTTGACCCTCCTGAAGGTAACACTTCAAACCCTAGACAAAAGATATTTTATTTAAAAAAAATAGCCTGGAAGCATTGAAGAAGGTTATAAAACAAGCAGATTCTAGAGGAAATTTGAACTTGGAAGAATGGATCACAGGAAGTGAGCTGCCTATTATTATGATATTTATTTTTTAAATTCCAGTGGGAAGCATGCAGTCTTTCTGGTCTGAAGTTTTAGACTACAGAGTTTGAGGCAAAAAAACGATCTTGGAAAATAAGGAGATAATCCCAGGAAAGATGGGTGGAGTTTCAAATTTTGTTTATAAATTTATTTAATTATCTGACTGACCAATGAGCTGTGTGTGCACAAGATAGCTTCAAAGCAGTCCAAAACTTTCTTTAAAAATGAACTCAGGGAGGAGAGGGTGAAATATATGGAAAGAGTAACATGGAAACTTACATTACCATATGTAAAATAGATAGCAAATGGGAATCTGTATGTATGGCTCAGGAAACTCAAACAGAGGCTCTGTATCAACTTAGAGGGGTGGGATGGGAAGGGAGATGGGAGGGAGGTTCAAAGATCAGTCGCTCAGTCGTGTCCGACTCTTCACGACCCTATGAATTGCAGCATGCCAGGCCTCCCTGTCCATCACCAACTCCCAGAGTTCACCCAGACTCACATCCATCGAGTCAGTGATGCCATCCAGCCATCTCATCCTCTGTCGTCCCCTTCTCCTCCTGCCCCCAATCCCTCCCAGCATCAGAGTCTTTTCCAATGAGTCAACTCTTCGCATGAGGTGGCCAAAGTATTGGAGTTTCAGCTTTAGCATCATTCCTTCCAAAGAAATCCCAGGGCTGATCTCCTTCAGAATGGACTGGTTGGATCTCCTTGCAGTCCAAGGGACTCTCAAGAGTCTTCTCCAACACCACAGTTCAAAGGCATCAATTCTTCGGCGCTCAGCCTTCTTCACAGTCCAACTCTCACATCATACATGACCACAGGAAAAACCATAGCCTTGACTAGACGAGCCTTTGTTGGCAAAGTAATGTCTCTGCTTTTGAATATGCTATCTAGGTTGGTCATAACTTTCCTTCCAAGGAGGAAGCGTCTTTTAATGGTTCAAAAAGGAGGGGATATATGTATACCTATGGCTGATTCATGTTGACGTTTGACAGAAAACAACAAAATTCTGTAAAGCAGTTATCCTTCAATAAAAAAAATTTTTTTAATGAACTGAAATTTTAGCTGTCAACTACAAAATCAAGTTTTCATCCTAATAAACACCCACAAAGATGAAATCCTTAAAACTCTGTGGAAGAATAAGTTAAAAAATTAGAAGTCTCCATAATATGACAGTCACGTTGTCTAAGTTTGTATGTGTATCAGTGGCTCAGTTGTGTCTGACTCTTTGTGACCCTGTGAACTGTAGCCCACCAGGCTCCTCTGTCCATGAGATTTCCCAGGCAAGCATACTGGAATGGGTTGCCGTTTCCTTCTCCAGGGGATTTTCCCAACCAAGGAATTCAACCCTCGTCTTCTGTGTCTTCTTCCTTGAAAGTAGATTTTTTTACCTGCTAAGACATCAGGGAAGCCCCCAAATTATTTGAAATCAGATGATCTGGAAAAATATTATCCATTTTCAAAGGGAAAGACAATCAATACCAACCCTGAGGTGACTCAAGTTTTAGAATTTTTAAAAATTATTACTGGAATATAGTTGATTTACAAAGTTGTGTGAGTTTCATTAGTTCCAGGCATACAGAAAAGTGAATGTTATGCATATACATTTTTATCCACTCTTTGTTAGATTATTTTCTTACATGGAATGTTATAGAATGTTGAGTAGAGTTCCCTGCAGGATTTTAGAATCATAAGGTAAGGTATATTAAGCAGCTCCTATAACTGTGCTCAGTGAGATAAAAGAAAATATGCTTGTAATGATGAAATCTCTGAGGAGAAATAGAAATCATATTAAAAATGCAAATTGTAGAACTGAAAGGCTATATCTTATATAAAATATTAACTGAAGGGAACATATAGAATAAAGATGGCAGAGAAGAGTTAGTGACTATGAAGACAGATCAAAAGAAAATATTCACCTGAAGAATACAACAGGAAACATTAAAAAAGGAAAATTTTGTTCAGTTGCTCAATGGCGTCCAACTTGTGCAACCCCATAGACTGCAACATGCCAGGCTTACCTGTCCTTCGCCATCTCCCAGAGCTTGTTCAAGCTCATGTCTATTGAGTCAGTGATGCCATCCAACCATCTCATCCTCTATCATCCCCTTCTCCTCCTGCCTGCAATCTTCCCAGCATCAGGGGCTTTTCCAATGAGTCAGTTCTTTGCATCAGGGGGCCAAAATATTGGAGCTTCAGTTTCAACTTCAGTCCTTCCAATGAATTTTCAGGTTTGATTTCCTTTAGGATTGACTGGTTTCATCTCCTTGCAGTCCAAGGGACTCTCAAGAGTCTTCTCCAACACCACAGCACAAAAGCACCAATTCTTTGGCATTCAGCCTTCTTTATGGTCCAATTCTCACATCCATAAGTGACTACTGGAAAAGCCATAGTTTTGACTAGATGGACCTTTGTCGGTAAAGCAATGTCTCTGCTTTTTAATATGCTGTCTAGGTTGTTCATAGCTTTTCTTCCAAAGAACAAGCATTTTTTAATTTCATGCTTGCAGTCACCATTGGCAGTGATTTTGGAGCCTAAGAAAATAAAATCTGTTATGGTTTCCATTGTTTCTCCATCTATTTGCCATGAGATGATGGGACCGGATGCCCATCAGGTGGGCATGCCCATGATCTTCGTTTTTTTGAATGCTGAGTTTTAAGCCAGCTTTTTCACTCTCCTCTTTAACTTTCATCAAGAGGCTCTTTAGTTCCTCTTCACTTTCTCCCATAAGGGTGGTGTCATCTACATATCTAAGGTTATTGGTATTTCTCCTGGCAATCTTGATTCCAGCTTGTGCTGCATCCAGTTTGGTATTTCACATGATGTACTCTGCATATAAGTTAAATAAATCATGGAAGATTTTTAAAGTTAAAGAATCATGGCAGAAATAAAAGAATGTGACAAAACAAATATTTAAAGGTAGAGTAAGTAAAATTTTTGAATCTTGGATAAAAATCATAAACTTACACATTAAGAAATTCAACAAATCACAAGCAGGAAAAATACAAAGAAAATCATGACCAAGTATGCCAATAACTAAAGATAAACAGAATATCTTGAAAATAACTAGAAGAAAATAACACTCTGCATGCAGAGAAGCAACTATGAAAAATTACTAGGTTCTTTTGAAAAACTGGAGGCCAGAAGAAAATGAAATAAATGTCTCTAATGTGATAAATTTGGGGGAAGGCAATCCAAAATTATTTACCAAGAAATAATATTCTTCAAGAATCGATAGTAAAGGCATTTTCATATGAAAGAAAGAAAAAAAAATGTCACCAGAAGACTTATACTGTAGAAAATATAGATTTCAAGCTAAAAAATGATTCCAGATGGAAATTTGGATTGCCAGTAAGAGGTAAAGAACAGCAAAAGTGTTAAATGTCTACAAAATTTAAAAGGACATTTTTCTTTTAATGTCTTTAACTATGTACATCTATTTAAAGCAAAATCATAAAACTATTTCGTGTTCATAATGTATGCTGCTGCTGCTGCTGCTGCTAAGTCGCTTCAGTCGTGTCCAACTCTGTGTGACCCCATAGACAGCAGCCCACCAGGCTCCCCCGTCCCTGGGATTCTCCAGGCAAGAACATATGAGTGGGTTGCCATTTCCTTCTCCAATGCATGAAAGTGAAAAGTGAAAGTGAAGTCATTCAGTCGTGCCCGACTCTTAGTGATCCCATGGACTGCAGCCTACTAGGCTTCTCCGTCCATGGGATTTTCCAGGCAAGAGTACTGGAGTGGGGTGCCATTGTATAACTTAAACAAGGATGGAAGAAAATGGACTCTCAAAACTGCAAGTGTTCTATACTTCTTCCAGAATTGTTACAATATTAGTTTTCAGTAGATTGAGAAAATTTTGCCTATTGCAATACTTTGTTACTGTTGTCGTTCAGTCACTACGTTGCATCCAACTCTTTGCAACCCCATGGACTATAGTATGCCAGGCTCCTCTGTCTTCCAGTATCTCCTAGGGTTAACTCAAATTCATATCCATTGAGTCAATAATGCCATCCAACCATCTCATCCTCTGGCAGCCCATTCTCCTTTTGCCTGCATTCTTCCCCAGCATCAGGATCTTTTCCAGTGAGTGGACAATACTTAAAGCAACCACTAAAACAATAACCTAACAAGTTATAGCTAAGCAAGGCAATGCAGTTCAGAAAATAATGGAAGGAAGCAAAGGTTCATATGGACTTAAAGTAGATTGACCTAAATCAAATCATAATAATTGCATTAAGCAATTA
Source organism: Bubalus kerabau (assembly GCF_029407905.1). Lineage (NCBI taxonomy): Eukaryota > Metazoa > Chordata > Mammalia > Artiodactyla > Bovidae > Bubalus > Bubalus kerabau. The sequence goes on from NC_073624.1 coordinate 102,389,519, forward strand.
TGGAATAAGCACCTCAATTAAAAAGCAGAAATTGTTGGAGTAGATCAAAATAGAAAGAGCCCAGTAACTGCTGTCAATAAGAGATGCACTTTAAATATAAATACAGATAAAATGAAATTTAATCATTGGCAAAGGATATACCCTGAAAACAATAAGTATAAGATAATTATTTTGGCTGAAAAGACATCAGGCAGTATAAGCTTCAAGGTAAAAGAGTATTATCAGAGGGAAAAAAAAGCCTCATCATAATAATAAAATGGTCATTTCATCAAGGAGATAACCATTATAAATAAGATAGTACTTAATAATGGAGCTTCAAAATGTACAAAACTAAAATGAACAGAATGAAAATGAGAAATAAATAATTCAACACTGTTGGAGATTTGAACAACCCTCTCTCAACAATTGATAAAACAACAATCAGTAAACACATATAGGATTTGAATTAGGCCATTAACCAGCCTGATCTACTTGTTATTTTTAAACACTGTACATACCTTAGAATTGCAGAATATTGAATATACCTTCTTTTCAAATGCACATGGTTCAAATGTTGAGATAGAAACATGTTGGATCATTAAAGGGAGTCTCAATAGATACAAAACGATTGAATTTGTAGAGTATGTTTTTTTGACCATAGTGGAATTAAACACAAAATAAATAATAAAACCTAGAATTACCTCAAATATATTAAAACTGAAAAATTCTGCTTTGGGGGGTTGGACCCCAGTTTCAGAGTTTTTTAAAAGCTCCTCACATGATCCTAATTGGCCAGGGAGCTAGTGATGGCATAGGAGCTTGAATGGATGAAGGAAAGAAGGATGGCTTTCATTCTTCATGTGAGTGAAGTTGACAGTGATGTAAGTAAGTAAACTAATTCTCTCTATTCCTAATGATCACCTCATCCAAGCTTTATGTACGTATAAGTTGTAAAGCAAAATTATCACAAGAGCTTTCTTGGTGGTTCAGTGCCTGACTCTGTACTCTCAATGCAGGGGGCCCAGATTGATCCCTGATCGGGGAACTAGATCCCACATGCTGCAACTAAGAGTTCACATGCTGAAACTAAAGAACCTGCATGCCACAGCTAAGGTCTGGTACAGCCAGATAAATAAATACTTTTTTAAAAATAAATCAAAATCATCATAGATATCCATGACTCCTTCCTAGAAGTTTCCATTTTTAAATAAAGGAAAATCCAACATTTATGTCATTTGTCATGAATGAATGTTTCATAAATATTTTTCCTCCCAATCCTCTTATTTCACTGATAGTTATTTGATAATATTACATTTTATTTTTTACTATTTTTAATTAAAAAGTAAAAACAACAATAATACTTATCCTGTTAGGTTAAATGTGAAATATATGAAATTCATTTCAATTAGTTCTCACTTCCTTAATGTAAATGAATGTCTGTATAAAAATCTTGATTTTAATAGGAAGTGTCTTAAAATAAAAAAATAAATGTATTTTAAAAACAGCCTCCCCCCTATCTTACTAATAGACTAATTAGAGAGAACAGAGAGACTCCCCTCGGTGGCTTAATGAATACGTCACCATGATGGGGAAGCACACAAGGCGAGGAACTGTAGATGATCTCTAAGAACTACACGTGGCCTCTAGTTGTTGGGTAAGGAAAAAAAAAAGAAAACAATGAAAGTTCTCAGTCCAAAATCAGCAAACAGTTGATTAATACCAGTAGCCATGGCAGTTTGAAAGAGGACCCTGAACTTCTGGTAGGAAAGCAACCCTAGTCAACACCAAGAATGCAACTTCGTGAGACGCTAAGGATCCAATTAAGCTATACTCAGTCTCCCGATCCACAGAAACAGTGAGGAGGTCAATGCAATGCCAAAAAAAAAAAAAGAAAAATTAAAACACTTCCAAATAATCCACTGGTCAAAGAAGTAATCAAAAGGAAAATTATAAAGTGTTTTGGATGTAAGGATAACAACAGAAATGCAGCTTATTGAAAGTTGAGAGATGCAGCAAAAGCAGTGATTAGAGAAATTCATAAGTAACAATAGAAAAAAAATTTTTTAATTGACTATTTAAGAAGACCTGGAAAATTGACAGACTCCTACCTAGAGTAATCAAGGAAAAAGAAGGAAAATCCATTTCTATATAAAGAATGAAACAAGGACCAACACTGCAGATTCTACAGAAATTAAAAGAAAAATAAGAATAATATAAACACCTTTATGCCAACAAATTAAACAAATTAGATCAAACAGGCAATTATCTGAAAAACAAAATGTATCCAAAGTGACAAAATATGAAACAAAATCTGATATCTATTTATATCTATTTATAAATATGAATATAGATATAAATAGATATATTTATAGATATAAATATATAGATATAAATATTTATATTTATAAATAGATATCTATTTATATCTATTTATATTTATCCCTATATCTATTAAAAAGATTGAATTTTTATCAAAAATTCTCCTACAAAGAAAATTTCAGTCTTAGGTGCTTTAAATGTTGAATTCTACCAAACATTTAAGAAAGAAATATCAATTTTACACAGACACTATCAAGCAATAGAAAAAGTTATATTTTCAGCAAAGACATTATGAAAATGAAAGTTCTTTCCTTAACCAATATCCCTTCATGAATAGGTGCACAAGCGCTTAGTAAAATGGTAGCAGTTGAAAGTAGCAACATATGAAAGGAGACTATATCATCACCAAGTATAGTTTATTCTAAGAAGATAAATTTAACATTCACCAATTTAATTCACCTTCTTAATATATTAACAGAAAAAAAAAGACATGATTTTCTCATTAAGGTATAAAAAATCATGCATCCATGATAAAGATTATTAATGATTAAAGAGTGAATGTTTTCTTCTTAAGTTTGGCTGTTCATTTGTTCAGTCGTGTCCAACTCTTTGCAGCCCATGGACTGCAGCACGCCAGGCTTCCCTGTCCTTCACTATCTCCCGGAGTTGGCTCAAACTCATGTCCATTGAGTCAGTAATGCCATCCAGGCATCTCGTCCTCTGTCCTCCCCCTTTCCTCCTGCCCTGGATCTTTCCCAGCATCAGGGTATTTTCCAGTGAGTCAGCTCTTCTCATCAGGTGGCAAAAGTATGGAGCTTCAGCTTCAGCAGCAGTCCTTCCAATGAATATTCAGGATTGATTTCCTTTAGGAAAGACTGGTTTGATCTCCTTGCTATGCAAGGGATTCTCAAGAGTCTTCTCCAGCACCACAGTTTGAAAGCATCAGTTCATCAGCACTCAGCCTTCTTTATGGTCCATCTCTCACATCCACACGTGACTACTGGAAAAACCATAGCTTTGAATATACAGACCTTTGTTGGCAATGCAGAAATGCCTGCTCCCATCACTTATATTTGACATGATACTAGAAATCCTAATAATTGCAATATGGTGATAAAATTAAAGTCATAAATATTAGAAAAATATTTAATGGCACCATATTTAGTTTGGCATAGAAACAGAACCATATGGTATGTATTCTTGGTGTAAGGCTTGTATGATAATGTTTTGATATTCCTTCATGTTGATATATGTATTAGTTATTTGTTCCTTTTTATTATTGATAGGTATTCCATCAAATGAATACCTACCACTTGTTTATCCTATTAATGGATAGCATGAGCTATTTCTAGATATTTAGCTGTTGTGAATAAGATTGTTGTAATTGTTGGACATATCCTTTTATGAACTTATTTTTTTATTTCATTTTTTGTGACTGGACCTCTTGGATTATAGGTCAAATATGTTAGTTTTTTTAAACAATTTTATTTATTTATTTTTGGCTATGATGGGTCTTCGTTGCTGCATGGACCTTTTCTCTACTTGAGGCAAGCGGGGGCTACTCTTCATTGCAGAGTGCTGGCTTCTTCTTGTGGAGCATGGGCTTCAGGGGACTTGGGGTTCAGTAGTTGCTAAGTGTAGACTCAATAGTCACAGGTCCTGCACTCTTGAGCATAGGCTCAATAGTTGTGGCACACAAGCTTAGTTGCACCATGGAATGTGGAATTTTCCCCCACCAGAGATCAAACCCATGTCTCCTGTATTGGGAGGAGGATTCTTTACCACTGAACCAGCAGGGAAGCCCCTATGTTTAGTTGCATATGAAATATTTTCCCAAAATTTGTGGTAGCATTTTATAGCAAAAGTGTGTGAGATTTTGATCTGCTCCAAAATCTGACCAATCTTTAAAGTTGTCAGACCTTTTAATTTGTTGCCATTCTTGTGGACGTGTAAGAGTACCTCATTGTAGTTTTATTTTTCTTCAGTGAATTATGTAGAGCACTTTTTCATGCATTTCTGGACCATTTGTTTATCTTCTTTGGTTAAGTCCCCAGCAGACTTTTCTGTAAAATTGATAAACTGACTGTACAATACAAAGGCCTAAAATGTCTGAAGCAATCTTAAAAATGTAAATAAGATATTATAATGTAGTATAACATACTTAATGATAAATGTAACTAATTTATTGTGGAGAACAATTAGAAAATTTGCTTCTGGGTAGGTGAAGCTAGAGAATGAATAGGAAAGGACATGAGGAAACTATCAAGGAAATGGGAATATTCTAGAATTTAATAGGTGTTTGAGTTACATAGGAACATACATTAGTGAAAACTTAGCAAATGTACTCTTGAGATTTGTGCATTCTGTTGTAGATAAATTTTACCATAAAAGAAAAATAAACTATACAATAGATAATGATATATATACTGAAGTGTTTGATGGAGAGTATACTGATGTCTATAGTTTACTTTGAAGTGAGTCAAATATAAGATGCCTTAATGGTTTGGTGGAAAGAGGAATAGATGGAACAGTACATGCTTTAGCTCCTGTCATAGCACTAATAATAAAATTTGTGTGTTGTATATAGGGCTAGGTACTGAATTCCTACAAAATTCTTTCAACATTGCTATAGATGTCAAACTTTTCATAATAAACTTTTGGGAAACAAAGAGGACCGGAAGTGGAATAATACATTTTTGAAATATTTCAAATAAAAACAGAAATAAAATTAATTTTTGCACTTAAAAAGCAGCCATTTTACATCTCTGAAAATTCAATTTGTAGAATGACTTCTTTTCCTTTATTTCTGAATAAGTAAAGCTATTCTTTATTAAACAGAGAATCTTTCCAAGGAAATCTTTCTTATCTTCTCCTCACTGAAACATTTTCATAACTAGATTAATTCCAAAATGGCTTTCAGTACAGAACGGCATATGTATGTTGTCCTACACTCTTCTTATTAAAACACTTAAAAATATATAAAGATACTTTATATGCCTATAGAATCTTTACTGGCGTTCCATTTTTAAAACTAATAATAGTTATTTTTGCCTACTCTTTTTTTTCTTTCTAAATCTTGCTTGATTTTAGCAATTTGTTAATCTTTTCAAAGAACTGAATATTTGCTTTTTTGTACTCTCTAATGTGCCCTTGCTTATTATTTCATCCATTCATTCCTTTATTATTATTTTCTTCTGTGTTTTGGGGGGAGGTAGTTATCTTTTCTTATTGTTTTCTTTCCTCACTTCTTGGGATGGATACTTAATTTATTTTAGACCTTTCTTTTTTCTATCTGCATTTAAGTCTATAAGTTCCTTTAAGCTGTATCTTGCTTGTTCTGGTGTAAAATTTTCATTTATTTCAGTTCAAAGTATTCCATTGATCCCTTCTTTGCCCAGTGGATTTCTTAAAATCATTTTGCCTGATTTTCAAAATTGTCCACTGTGGTCAGAGCACACACTTCATTTAATTTTAGGACTTCAAAAATTCTTGAGACTTACACTATTGCTCAGCCTTTTTAAAAAATCATGGATATTTATTTCAGCAAAGTCAAAAGTTAAATACTGTTATAATCCCTATGCCACACAATATGGACTTCCCTGATGACTGAAATGGTAAAGAATCTGTCTCTGATGCAGGAGACCCCAGTTTAGTCCCTGGGTTGGGAAGATCCACTGGAGGAGGGCATGGCAACCTACTCCAGAATTCTTGCCTGGAGAATCCCATGGACATAGAATCCTGGCAGGCCACAGTCCATGGGGTTGCAATGAGTCATACACAACTGAAGCAATGTAGCACACACTAACGCCACACAATATAAAGATCCTAGAATATTTTAAAGATGATCAATTCCCTGTATACTTACATAGTACTTTTAATATTTTTATCCTATGTGAAAGTGTTAGTTGCTCAGTCATGTCCAATTCTTTGTGACCTCATAGACTGTAGCCTGCCAGGCTCTTCTGCTCTTGAAATTCTCCAGGCAAAAATACTGGAGTGGGTAGCCACTCTCTTCTCTAGGGCATCTTTCCAATCCAGGAGTCATGCTTGAGTCTCCCACATTGCAGGCCGATTCTTTACCATCTGAGCCACCAGGGAAGCCCCTAAATACTAAAGATTATTCATGTTTTATATTAGCATTGTAGAATAAGGTTAGTTACATATTAACCTTTTATTTTGTCAACATTTATTTCATTTCTGGTTGTCATTTTGGGCTTTTATTTCTTCTTTGTGAATTTATATTCTTTTTTAAAAATTAAGACAAGGGATTGGTAGGGAAGTCTTTCTGTTTTATTCACCTGAAGGTATAATATCTGCCATGCTTTTGGCAGGCAAACATTCCATGCATAGAACACAAGAAGCACTAGCCATAAGTGATAAGATTTATAAAGTTGATTTGGTTATAATCAGAAGCATTATCAAAAGTTTATCAAAAGACCCCACTGAATAAAAACATAAACAATAGAATGTGTGAGAAAACATTCACAATACATATGACCAGCAGTAAACTAATATCCAAAGTATATTTTTAGGTGCCTGTATTTGCCTCTGGACTTTCTATTTTATTCCATTTATCTATATTTCTCTTTTTGTGCTGGTACCATACTGTCTGGATTACTGTAACTTTGTAGTATAGTCTGAAGTCAGAAAGCCTGATTCCTCTATCTATTTTCTTTCGATCTAAGAACATGGAATATTTATCCATCTGTTTGTGCAATTTTGATTTATTTCATCAGTATCTTACAGTTTTCCGAGTACAGGTCTTTTGCCTCTTTAGGTAGATTTATTCCTAGAACTTTTACTCTTTTTGTTGCAATGATAAATGAAATTGCTTCCTTCATTTCTCTTTCTGATCTTTCATTGTTAGTGTATAGAAATGCTAGAGATTTATGTATATTAATTTCATATCCTGCAACTTTATCAAATTAATTGATGAGCTCTAATAGTTTTCTGATAGCACCTTTAGTTTCTACATAGAGCATCACATCATCTGCAAAAGTTGAAAACAGAAAAATGCCAGCAAATCAGGAAGACAGAGACTTCCAGAAGACACAAGAGCACTTTCCAAGAGAAAAGTAAACACAGGAAACATTGTTGCATCTCATTTGGCATCAGGGAAATAGGAATTAAAATCACAAAGAGATACTACTGAACTCCAGAGAAATAGTGAAAATTTAAAGAGTGACAGTGCTAACTAATGGTTGGCTATGATTTGGAACCATTTAAAAACTTCTACAACCTTGTGATTTGTGCAATTATCTGTATGTGAGTTTTACTCAAATATAATTGGTTATTTTAAAATGCCTAGGAAAGCAATTATTCTGCAATTAAAGCAATAAATTTTTTTAAAATGCTCAGGGAATTTGCTGGTGGTCCTGTGGGGTAGGGCTCCAAGCTTTCACTGCTGAAGACAGAGTTTGATCCCTGGTTGTGGACTAAAATCTCTTAAGCCACACAGTGTGGACTTCCCTCAACAAAAAAAAAGCATAATAACATTTCAACATAACTACTAAAAGATAGATATACTGTGTACATCTTTACATGCACAGTTTTGGGGGTGACAAATAGAGTTAGATGAGGGCATGAGATCCTGGTTTGATGAGATTAGTGCCTTTATAAGAAGAGGGGATGTGTGTGTGTGTGTGTGTGTGTGTGTATTCTGACCTCTGAAGGAGACAAATAATATAATGATATTTTAAAAATTAATAAACCAGATAGTATGTAGAGGGCAGAAGAAAAATTCTAATTCACATTTCATTTTAAATACTAAAATCAATTCCAAATGGATTAGAGTTATGAAAATCGAGGAGGGAGAGAAAACATGTAAGTTCCTGAAGAAAAAGATGAACAATTTTGTCTCTAACCCAAGATTGAAGAAAATCTTCTGAACCGTAATTCAAACCCAGAAGAAAAAAAGGATTAATTTTAAAAATCTACAGTTTATTTTTATTGCCCTTGAAGGGGGAAAAACAAAGCAAAAACATAATAATTAATTAAGAAAAAGCTTTGTGTAACTTGTGTCAAACAAAGCACAAATAACCCATTTTAGAAAGCTTCAAAACTAGGCAGAAGTATATATATTTTTTAATTCCCTTGCTTATTCTATCATCTAGTGGATGTTGGCAATTTGATCTCTGGTTCCTCTGCCTTTTCTGAATCCCACTTGAACATCTGGAGGTTTACGGTTCACATACTGTTGAAGCCTGGCTTGGGGAATTTTGAGCATTGCTTTGCTAGCACGTGAGATGAGCGCACTTGAGCGGTATTTTGAGCATTCTTCCACATTGCCTTTCTTTGGGATTGGAATGGAAACTGACCTTTTCCAGTCCTGTGGCCACTGCTGAGTTTTCCAAATTTGCTGGCATACTGAGTGCAGCACTTTCACAGCATCATCTTTTAGAATTTGAAATAGCTCAACTGGAATTCCATCACCTCCACTAGCTTTGTTTGTAGTAATGCTTCCAGGGCCCACTTGACTTCCCACTCTAGGACATCTGGCTCTAGGTAAGTGACCACACCATCGTGGTTATCTGGGCCATTAAAATATTTTTGGATAGTTTTACTGTGTTTTCTTGCCACCTCTTCTTAATATCTTCTGCTTCTGTTAGGTCTATACCATTTCTGTCCTTTATTGTGCCCATCTTTGCATAAAATATTCCCTTGGCATCTATAATTTTCTTGAAGAGATCTCTAGTCATTCCCATCCTATTTTTTCCTCTATTTCTTTGCATTGTTCACTTGAGAAGGCTTTCTTATATCTCCCTGCTGTTCTATGAAGAAAGGGTAAATAAAAAGCCTGTTATAAATATGGGGAAAAGATATTGACATGAAGTTCAAACAAGATGAAAATGATTCTTAACCATCTGAAAAGGTTTTCAATTCATAACAGAAAAATACAAATTAAACTATGTCTTATTACCTATTTGTCACTGTCAGATCAGCAAAAATCCAATTTAACATCTGAGTTGGCCATGGAAAAACAGTCATTGGCATCCACTTTTAATAAGAACATAGAATATGAAAATCTCTGTGGAAAAAAAAATTGATATATTTAGCTTAAATAGTTGGTTTTAGGAATTTTAGGAATCAGCGACCTGAAATAGACTGGAATGGGTGAATTTAACTCAGATGACCATTATATCTACTACTGTGGGCAAGAATCCCTTAGAAGAAATAGAGTAGCCATCATAGTCAACAAAAGAGTCCAAAATGAAGTACTTGGATACAATCTCAAAAACAACAGAATGATTTCTGTTCATTTCCAAGGCAAACCATTCAATACCATGAATGGCATAATCCATGTCTATGCCCCACCAATAATGCTGAAGAAGCTGAAGTTGAATGGTTCTATGAAGACCTACAGGACCTTCTAGAACTAACATGCCAAAATGATATCCTTTTCATTATAGGGGATTGGAATGCAAAAGTAGGAAGTCAAGAAACACCTGGAGTAACAGGCAAATTTGGTCTTGGAGTACAGAGTGAAGCAGGGCAAAAGCTAAGAGAGTTTTGCCAAGAGAATGCACTGGTCATAGCAGACACCCTCTTCCAAGAACACAAGAGAAGACTCTACACATGGACATCACCAGATGGTCAATACCAAAATCAGATTGATTATATTCTTTGCAGTCAAAGATGGAGAAGCTCTATACAATCAGCAAAAACAAGACTGGGAGCTGACTGTGGCTCAGATCATGAACTCCTTATTGCCAAATTCAGACTTAAATTGAAGAAGGTAGGGAAAACCACTAGACCATTCAGGTATGACCTAAATCAAATCCCTTATGATTATCCAGTGGAAGTGACAAATAGATTCAAGGGATTAAGGACAGAGGTTCCTGACAATGTACAGGAGACAGGGATCAAGACCATCCTTAAGAAAAAGAAATGCAATAAAAGCAAAATGGCTGTCTGAAGAGGTAAGCTGTCACAGCTTACAAATAGCTGTGAAAAGAAGAGAAGTGAAAGGCAAAGGATGAAAAGGAAAGATATACCCATTTGAATACTGAGTTCCAAAGAATAGCAAGGAGAGACAAGAAAGGCTTCCTCGGTAATCAGTGCAAAGAAATAGAGAAAAACAATAGAATGGGAAAGACTAGAGATCTCTTCAAGAAAATGAGAGATATAAATGGAACTTTTCATGCAAAGATGGGCATAATAAAAGACAGAAATGGTATGGACCTAACAGAAGCAGAAGATACTAAGAAGAGGTGGCAAGAATACACAGAAGAACTATTCAAAAAAGATCTTAACAACCCAGATAATCACGATGGTGTGATCACTCACCTAGAGCCAGACATCCTGGAATGTGAAGTCAACTGGGCCTTAGGAAGCATCACTACGAACAAAGCTAGTGAAGGTGATGGAATTCCAGTTGAGCTATTCCAAATCCTGAAAGATGATGCTGTGAAAGTGCTGCACTCAGTATGCCAGCAAATTTGGAAAACTCAGCAGTGGCCACAGGACTGGAAAAGGTCAATTTCCATTCCAATCCCAAAGAAAGACAATGTCAAAGAATGCTCAAACTACCGCACAATTACACTCATCTCACATGCTAGCAAAGTAATGCTCAAAATTCTCCAAGCCAGGCTTCAAGAGTCCGTGAACCTGAACTTCCAGATGTTCAAGCTGGATTTAGAATAGGTAGAAGAACCAGAGATCAAATTGTCACCATCAGTCGGACCATCAAAAAAGCAAGAGAGGTCCAGAAAAATATCTGTTTCTGCTTTATTGACTATGCCAAAGCCTTTGACTCTGTGGATCACAATAAACTGTGGAAAATTCTGAAAGAGATGGGAATTCCAGACCATCTGACCTGCCTCCTGAGAAATCTGTTTGCTGGTCAGGAAGCAACAGTTAGAACTCGACATGGAACAACAGACTGGTTCCAAATAGGAAAAGGAGTATGTCAAAGCTGTATATTGTCACCCTGCTTATTTAACTTATATGCAGAGTACATCATGAGAAATTCTGGGCTGGATGAAGCACAGCTGGAATCAAGATTGCCAGGAGAAATATCAATAACCTCAGATATGCAGATGACACCATCCTTTCTTCGCAGAAAGCAAAGAACTAAAAAGCCTCTTGATGAAAGTGAAAGAGGAGAGTGACAAAGTTGGCTTAAAATTCAACATTCAGAAAACTGAGATCATGGCATTTGGTCCCATCAATTCATGGCAAATAGATAGGAAAACGGTGGAAACAGTGACATTATTTTATGGGGCTCCAAAATCACTGCAGATAGTGACTGCAGCCATGAAATTAAAAGACGCTTGCTCCTTGAAAGAAAAGTTATGACCAACCTGGACAGCATATTAAAAAGCACATACATTACTTTGCCAACAAAAGTTCATGGTGCACTGGAACGACCCAAAGGGAGGGTATGGGGAGGGAGGAGGGAGGAGGGTTCAGGATGGGGAACACAGGTATACCTGTGGTGGATTCATTTCGATATTTGGCAAAACTAATACAATATTGTTTTTTTTTAATTTTATTTTATTTTTAAATTTTACATAATTGTATTAGTTTTGCCAAATATCAAAATGAATCCGCCACAGGTATACATGTGTTCCCCATAAAGTTTAAAAATAAAATAAAAGTAAAAAAATAAATAAAAACCACACACACACACACACAAAAAAAACTAAGGTTTTTCCAGTAGTCATATATTGATGTGAAAGTTAGACTATAAAGAAAGCTGAGCACTGAAGAATTGATGCTTTTGAACTGTGGTGTTGGAGAAGACTCTTGAGATCTTGGACTGCAAGGAGATCCAACCAGTCCATCCTAAAGGAGATCAGTCCTGAATGTTCATTGGAAGGACTGATGCTGAAGCTGAAACTCCAATACTTTGGCCACCTGATGTGAAGAACTGACTCATTTGAAAAGACCCTGATGCTGGGAAAGATTGAAGGCAGGAGGAGAAGGGGACGACAGAGGATGAAATGGTTGCATGGCAACCCTGACTCAATGGACATGAGTTTGAGTAAACTCCTGGAGTTGGTGATGGACAGAGAGGCCTGGCATGCTGCAGTCCACGGGGTTGCAAAGAGTCGGACATGACTGAGCAACTAAACTGACTGACTGGCTGACCTAGTTGGTAGTATTTGATTGTGCACTTCCCCCCAACAATCTGAACACATACACACAAAAAAAGAAAGATAAGAAAAAATAGTTACTGATTGTGAAATTTTTTTAAGAGTAGAATTTGGAGACAATCCAAATGTCCATCGGTAGAGAATTGGCTGAATAAATGACAGTGAATCCACTCAATAATATTCTATAGCACAGTAAAAAGTAATGAGGTCATTCTTTATTCCCTGAGAAGACATGATCTTCAGGGTTCATTATTAAGTTAAAGAGCAAAAACCTAGATGCAGAACAGTGTATACAGTTTGCTACCTTTGTTGAAAGAAAGTAAGGAAATGCAGCTTTCCTTGTGTAAGTGTCATTTATATTTGCAAAGGGATTTCTTACAAGGAAAACCCCAAACTGAAATGTTTACATGTAGGGTCAAGAGGTAATAATGATGAGGAATAGTAACGAAGGCTTCTCTTAACATACCTTGCTACATAATTCTATTTTGGAATTTAGAAAATATTGACATCTTCCAAAAGTAATATAAATAAAAGCAGACCCTAAAAAGTGAAAACAGATAGAAATAAATGAACTTAACCATCTATCAAGTTCATGTTATAACCACAAGAGAAGAATTATTTTATATGCCTTGGAAACATGAATTTTGATTGCACACCCTTGACAGTATCAATGCTACAGATTAAGTAGAGCTATTAAAAAAAAACTCACTTCACTAGTTTTGATATAGTTTTATATGTAGCAGGATCAAATTAATAAGTGACTATACTGTGAGGAATGTTGCTAAGAGCTAAGATCTTCAGAATATTGAAAATAACCAGTAGAGAAATGACAGAATAAATAATTAATTAATTGTAAATAAATAAGTACAGTTAATTTCTAATTAGCTTATTATAATTATTCATTAAATATGGATGACTCTTGGAAACACAGTATTGAGTGAATAAAAACTCAAGCCTCAAAAGATGTAGATGGTAAAGCGCCATTTTTATAAAACTTGAAAACAATTATAATGAAATACGTATAGGTAGGCTCTGAAATGGGCTTCCCTGGTAGCTCAGACAGTAAAGAATCTGCCTGTAATGCAACACAGGAGACCTCAGTTCAATTCCTGGATCGGGAAGTTCCCCTGAAGAAGGATAGGCTACCCACTCCAGTATTCTTGGGTTTTGCTGATGGCTCAGATGGTAAATAATCTGCCTGCAATGCGGGAGACCTGGGTTTGATCCCTGGGTTGGCAAGATCTCCTGGAGGAGGGTATTTTTGCCTGGAGAGTCCCATGGACAGAGGAGCCTAGCAGGCTACAGTCCATGGTGTCGCAAAGAGTCAGACACGACTCAGCGACTAAGCACAGCACGCTACAGGCTCTGAGATAGCCCTCCAGTAAGCTTCAGCTCCTGGTGTTCATGTTCCTGTAATATCCTCCCTTAAGTAGGGGCTGAATTTACTGACCTACGTCTCATAAATAGAAGACAGCTGAGGTGATGGGGTTTCAATTCTGAGGCTAGGCTACATAAAATCTATGGCTTCTGTCTTGGGCTCTTGCTCACATTTTCTCACCTGCTTGTTGTTATGAGTTGCATCATCTCCCCTGCAAAAAAAAAAAAAACAAAAAAACAACTGAAGGCCTAATCCCCAGTATTTCAGAATGCTGTCTCTTTCAGAAACAGGGTCATTGTAGATATAATTAGCCAAGATGAGGTCATACTGGAGAAGGATGAGCCCCTAATCCAATATAACCAGTGTCCTTATAAAAAGGTGGTCATGTGAAAACAGAGAAGAACACGATGTGATGGTGAGGGCAGAGACTGCAGTTATGTAGCTGCCAGCCAAGGAGCGCCAAAGATTGCCAGCAAGCCACCAGAAGCCAGGAGGAAGGAAGGAGTCCTCCACAGGGTTTAGAGAAAGCAGGGTCCTTCCAACGCCTTGAACTTGGACTTCCAGAATTGTGAGAGAATACAGTTCTGTTTTATGGTACCCAGTTTGTGGCATTTTGTTACAGGAGCCCTAGGAAACAAATATGCTTGCTCTGATTTTTGACCCACAGATACAGAGATAATAAAAGCTTGCTATTTATTTTTAGGGTAATTAAAAAAATTTTATGTAACCACTGGAGGAGGAAATGGCAACCCATTCCAGTATTCTTGCCTGGGAAATCCCATGGACAGAGGAGCCTGGCAGGCTACAGTCCACGGGGTCCCAAAGAGTCAGACACGACTTAACAACTGAACCACCACCACTTCCACTACAATTGTACACGTGTTGTTTTAGACTATATAAGTATGTGACCATTCTAAGAAGACTCAACTTGGGAATGGGTAGGATCTAGGCACTCTGAGAGAAAATGCAGTAAGAAACACATAAAACACCGTGTAGCAAGAACAGCCTGACCTGTACATTGCCACGGCCACTGAGATAAACAAACATCAAACACGTTTTGTGTCCCTGCATCACACTCTGCATTCACAATCCTGGAAAGCTTCCAGTGGACAAAGTTAAATTGTTTCCCCACCACTGACTATATCAGGGAATTAGGGCAAAAATCTTGACCTTTGGATTTCTAAGGGGACTGAGTGGGATGTATCTGGATTTACCATCATATAAAAGCTATTCACATTTGGGGTAGGGTCATTACTCCCAAAGAAACTGAGTTCTATTGGCATGGGGCAAAGATTTCAGGGACCCTCAATCCAACACATAAATGTCCCCTAAAACAAAGTGTTTGAAGAAATAACAAAAATGGGTTGATACCATGATAGATTAAAAATCCCAACTGTCAATATAAAACAGAGAAGTAGTTCACTGAACTGACAAGCCACATTCTATGGGCCTGTTTTGAATTCTTCCTCAAATTCCTTTCACTGGAATTCTAGGTGTGGCATTCAATTCAAGTCTTAAGGAAGAGAAATGGCAAAAGGAAAGCTTTACTCAAACTACCCTATGCACTCTTTTCTTAAACCATCTTAAAATGCTTTTGCTTAACTACTAAAAAATTTCATCGATCCCTATTTTTATTCCCTTTCTCTCTCTCTCTCACATACATGCACACACACACACAAACACACACACACACAGAGGCAGAATTGATTACATGCAGCAGTTCAACAAAAAATAATCAGACTTGCCATGCATGCACCACTCCCAACTTAATAAAACATTGCACTCAAACACATTGTAGATCATTTGTTCTTCATCTATTTTGCAGAGAGAGGACAGCACGATTGTGCTCACCTCATTATAGGGAGTGAATCTTCTGCCTTTATTAATTAGTGCTGTAAAGTTTGTTGTTTTTTCCCCCCAGTTTGGATTGTGTGTGTGTGTACATGCACATGTATGCTTTTTATAACAATTAAATAGCTAAGCAATTAAGCAGTTAAATAAATAATAGAGGAAAAAGGAAGATAACATGGTTAAACCACTCTCATAAAACTTATTACTGGTTACTTTTCTCAAGTTAATGTACCACAAGCTTATAAACTCCTGACTCATTGCTGAAAATGGCGTTCTAATGAAGTAGTGCGCACCCCACATCAGTATGTATGTTCCGCAAGCAGCTGCTGCCTTGCAATTCTGTAACTGCTGTTATAGATGTTAACATCCGAAACCAGTCTTTAAAGGCTTCTCTGCTTGCATGTCAGCTGCCCAGCTCAGGGAAGGGAGCGTGTCCAGCGCCCTGGCAGCACAAGTGGATTTGTCAGTTCCCGCCTGCGTCGCCTTCCAGTGTTCTCTGCTGGTCTTTGCACGCACACTGCGCTTTCCCAGCACTTTGCTTTGGGTCTTCCATCCCTTGAAGGCTACCGCGGTTCTGATCATTACAAAAGTACTGAGGGAATGCACTCAGCCCTCTGGAATTCTGGAATTGCAGATATGTAGCAGAACCACACACCCCAGAGAGCTGCTTATTGAAGTGACATGAGACAAAATCCAAAGCCTGAGTATTTCGTTGCAGAGCGGTATTAGTCCTGACCCTTTTATTCAATGGTCCTCTCATTTTTCATCTGCACTAACTAAAATATAAATGTTTTTTAAAGTAGTAAAATATTCACAGCCTTCTATATTTTACAGGTTGTCATCTGCAAGATGTTTCAAGAAGAAATTCCAAAACCCTATGAAGCGATCCAAAGTAGAGAGTGCATGGGGGAAATATGTTCAGGGAACTTATTTTAGGGGCAAACACCTCACTTAAATAGTTTAAACTTTTAAAAATTGGATGAAAAACTAGTCAGTCTAACTGAACAGAGAACTTTTGTTCAGTATCTTTGAAGAAGACAGAGTAATACTCATTGTTTTGTTCTTTTCTCAAATATAGCAGTCTCTTTAAAGTCAACATACCCTCAACCAGGGGCTTCCCTGGTGGCTCAATGGTTAAGAATATATCTGCCAACGCAGGAGATGCAGGTTCAATCCCTGGTTCGGGAAGATTCCCTGGAGAAGGAAATGGCAACCCACTCCAGTATTCTTGCCTGGGAAATCCAAGGACAGAGGAACCTGGCAGACTACATACAGTCCATGGGGTTGCAAGAGTCGGACATGACTAAAAACAAAACAAAAACCCAACCCAATAAATAAGCAGGTATTTCTTTCATGTTCCCCCAAACCTATAAATCCTATTAACTTACTATCTCAGTCATAGAATCAACATCTCTTCAGTCATCTAAGTTGAAAATCTTAAATCTAGAAAGTCAGCAAAAAACAAACAAAAAAAATTGTCCTCCATCTCCTTTTCACAACAGTCATCAGGTTTTGTCAATTACACCCCGTTTGGGTGCTTCACTCTCTTTCCATCTGTCACTGTCAGAGCTTTTGTTCAGGCCCCTCTCAGGTTTGCTGGATTGTAATAATACCTCCTCCTCCAAAAAACATCACCTTGCTTCCAGTCTCTACTCTGTACAATAATTCATCCTCTACATTGCTTTCACTTATTTCTTCTGAAAAACAGAAGCAAACCTGTCACTCCCCTGAAATTCTTACCATGGTAATCACACCTCTTCATTCTTCAGCTCCAGGCTGGTTGTTGTTCAATCGCTAAGTCATGTCCAACTCTTGAGACCCCAGGCTCCCCTGTCCTTTACTGCCTCTCCGGGAGTTTGCTCAGATTCATGTTCATTGAGTCAGTGATGCTTTATCCAAAATTCCCAAAATAGGACCAGTGCAATAGGAAAACATAGATCATGTCTCCACATATGCTATGATCTTTTCTACAGATTGGTTCATCACTTTTTCCTCTTTTGCGATTTCCTTTCCCACCTTTTCATTTGTCTTCATTAAGGCTCTCTGTTGTTGAAACATAGAGACACATTAACTCTAGCTTAATTAAAGGAGATAAAGTGGGGTCTCACAAGGCACCAAAAATAGAATTTGGAAAATTATAAAGAAACATCAGATCAAATCAGTTGCTCAGTCGTATCCGACTCTTTGCGACCCCATGAATCGCAGCACGCCAGGCCTCCCTGTCCATCACCAACTCCCGGAGTTCACTCAGACTCATGTCCATAGAGTCAGTGATGCCATCCAGTCATCTCATCCTCTGTCGTCCCCTTCTCCTCCTGCCCCCAATCCCTCCCAGCATCAGAGTCTTTTCCAATGAGTCAACTCTTCGCATGAGGTGGCCAAAGTACTGGAGTTTCAGCTTTAGCATCATTCCTTCCAAAGAAATCCCAGGGCTGATCTCCTTCAGAATGGACTGGTTGGATCTCCTTGCAGTCGAAGGGACTCTCAAGAGTCTTCTCCAACACCACAGTTCAAAAGCATCAATTCTTCAGCGCTCAGCCTTCTTCACAGTCCAACTCTCACATCCATACATGACCACAGGAAAAACCATAGCCTTGACTAGACGAGCCTTTGTTGGCAAAGTAATGTCTCTGCTTTTGAATATGCTATCTAGGTTGGTCATAAAGATAACAGTTCTTGCTATCTCTCTCCCTCTCTTTCTCTCCTGCTTCCATTTCCATTCTTTTCATCTCTGCCTCTTGTAAAATCTTCACTCTTTCTTTACACCTAGACCAGCCTTTTCTGCCTCTCTATGAACATGAAAAGATAGTGATATCGTCATCTTAAACTCTAAGTTAACTTGTCCTAACAGATCCAGCACCTGCTGCTAACTGCCGGGAAATTTAAAGTCTCAGCTATAAATTTAAGGGAGAGAGAAACTGATTGACCATCTTGGATCAGGATATCAATTCAAGTCCAGTCAAGTGTGATTGGTGGGCTGAAGCAAAGACCTGATTTGTTTTGCTTTCCTCTAATAAGTATCTCTGCCAACAGCAAAAAGAAGAAATCAGTTTAACAGAAGGAGACTATGATCTAAATCAGAAACTTCAGTATTTACTACATTCTACTTCTGAACTCTTATATAGCTTTTTGGCCCCATTTCAATGCACTCCATTGACCAATCTTGCCCAGATCTATGAACCAAATTTACTCGCTCCTGGATACTGTGCCTCTGTCATACAGTTTACTTCATTTATTCTTATTATATACTTTTGCTTACATATCTATCTTTTCCAACCATGTGATTCATCTTTGATCCCCTGCAGTACTTAGACTAATGCCATTAGATGATTGTGTGCATGGTATAACTGGCATACTGAACGACTAAATGAAGAAAACCATCTTTCTTCCTTTAACTAACTTTTTTTTTTTTGGTCTCTGAACATGTATCATGCACCCATTTATTACTTCAGCAATTATTAAGCACATATTATCTTTCAGGCAGTGTGCTAGACAGCATATATGTAGTGATGAACAAAATAGAATTGCCCATGTGAATCTCTATTATAAAGCTAAGTAGTCAAGCAGGTAAATAGAAAGTTATCACTTATGATTAGTGCTATCAAGAAAATGTGTATTTATGTCAGTATAATGACGAGACCTAATTTAAACTGAATAGTCAGGGATTCCTCTCTAGTAAGTAACCTATCATCTCTCTAGAAATCTTCCAGGGGAATAGTGCTGGGGGGAGAAAGGGGAAGATTTTGCCAGGAAAAGGACAGCAGGTATGAGAATCCCAAAGTGGGAAGGAATCTGATGTGTCTCAAGAATGACAGAAGGTCAGTATGCCCAGAGTCTTCAGCAGTCAGATGAAAGGCACAAACTGGCTGAAGAGGTATGCCAAAGTCAGCTCGTAGACAGGACAGTGGTTGGTGTTTCACCCTGAGAGAAAGGGAGTGCTTTCAACAGGGCAGGGTCATGATTGAAGTTTGAATTCTTAAAAGAACTCTCTTAAATGTAGGTTGGACAATGGATGAGAAAGAGGAGACAGTGCAAATTTGGAAGCAAAAGTTCACTAACACAAATGGTACATGCATTTAAACTCTTTGAAGACATCTTTCCCTACTTATTAACCTAGACAGCATATTAAAAAGAAGAGACCTTACTTTGCTGACAAAGGTCTGTCTAGTCAAAGCTATGGTTTTTCTAGTAGTCATGTGTGGATGTGAGAGTTGGACTATAAAGAAAGCTGAGTACTGAAGAATTGATGCTTTTGAACTGTGGTATTGGAGAAGACTCTTGAGAGTCCCTTGGAATGCAAGGAGATCAAACCAGTCAATCCTAAAGGAAATCAGTATTGGAAGGACTGATGCTGAAGCTGAAGCTCCAATACTTTGGCCACCTGATGTGAAGAACTGACTTATTGGAAAAGACCCTTATGCTGGGGAAGATTGAAGGCAGGAAGAGAAGGGGCTGACAGAGGATAAGATAGTTAGATAGCATCACCAACTCAATGGACATGAGTTTGAGCAAGCTCTGGGAGTTGGCAGTGGACAGGGAAGCCTGGAGTGCTACAGTCCATGGGGTCGCAAAGAGTTTCAGACATGACTGAGAAACTGAACTGAACTGAACTTCCCTACTTATACTGCTAAATTTCTTTTTCTGCCTTCACCTTCAGGACTGTTACTCTCTCAAAGACTTCCTTTCTGCCATCTCTGTGGCTGAGCCATGGATTCTTCTTGATATTTTTGTGTCTTTCTTCCATCTTCTCCTAAGCCAATCCTCTGTCCTCTTCCAGTGACCACTCCTATATTTCTCTCTCTTTTCGGAATTTCAGTCAACCTCAGTTTAGTCAAAGTTCTTTTATTGATTCATATACTTTTATGAATTGTGACAGATTCGAAGTATGAGTGGTCACTGGAATTATTTAGGAAACTTCTTCAAAATTTTGATTTCTTAGCCTTACTTCCAAAACTCCCAATTAGAAGGCACATGGGAGTCTTAGATATTTATATTTTTGAATAGTTCCCCTGAGCAAAAGTGATGATCATCTATATTTGGAAACCTTTGTTATTAGACTTTTGTCCAATTCATATCATAATGACTTGGTTATAAAAATCATCTCTTAAAGTTTCCAGAGATCACTTAAGAGGCCTGTTGAAATTTCAGCATTTGAAGTCATAATCCAATCATTTGCCAATGACTTGTCCAAGGCTGGCAATGTTCTTTTCCTGTGGCAACAGCTCCCCTGTTATATGCCCTTCCTCAATGACAGAGAACCATATCTTAGATATAGAATTACATGGAGGATTTCTCTAGATCCTGCAGCCACATTTCATTAGCAATTTGATACTAGTTGCATATAATCCTAGTAGTAGCAATAAACATTTTGATGCTGTGTCATATTAGGAAAAAAAATTATTGGTTTTTTTTTTTTTATTATTACCTCACTCACTTTAAAAGGTTAAGATATCAGATCATGTGAGAGAACTGAAAACTATAAGCTTATGTGATCTATGAGAAAAAAACAAGAGCAAATTCAAAAACTCTGAGCTCCCAAATTTCCAGTCTTCTGTTTCTCACCCAGAGCCATACTACCTCCCACACTGCACATGTTGTAAACTTTATGTGGCCCATCTGTTAAAGAGTTTGTTTTCCAAATTTGCAGGGGCTTGGCACTTCTGGACCAAGTATCAGAACTAAGTGTGACATAGTTTTTGTTTTTGTTTTGTTTTTTTACCTTTTTAATAATTTTGAATTGCAAGGGCACTGGTGTTATAAAGGGTCTGGGAAACAGAGGAAGTAAGCTTTATATACAGAAGCAGTGCGACAAGGGTTAAACGTCATGGCTTAGGCAAAGGTATACTTAACACCCACCATAATGACAGCAGTAGCGATGCTAAGGGGTATATTGAATTTCCAGGTTCAGTTGTGGGCTGAATGTGGGCACAGTTTGGCATTTGAAATTAGGCAGATTCAGACCATGATGTTTTCTCACAGTTAATGCAGAGATCATAGATAATAATTATGTTGCTGAGCCTACAGAGAATCTTTACGACTTGATCCTCTATTACACTGGCAAAATGAGAGGATAATGTCTCCAGCACTAACAAGTTGGCAGGGAAGGAGCTGGCAACTCCTCCCACTAATGTCCCATCTGTGCGAACCTTCAGTATGATCTAGGAGATTGTTTCCCCACACAGGTTGTGCCTGCAGTCTAATCAAGAGACAGCGAGACCCACCAAGCAGAGGTATCTTTACTGTTTTTGCAAGTCACTGCCGTCGGAGAGGGTGCAGTGCATGGGATTAAACACTAATGCCATTATGTCATTCTAAGGAGAAGTATCTATGTGGGCACATTGACAGGAAAACAACCATTTCTAAGTGCTGACTTGTCCCACTGACATAAAAGTCACGGAACAAGAACAGTTTCTAACCAGGATTCATTTGAGAAAAGCCTTTTGTTTCTTTTCATGGAGACTTGGAAAACCACTTTTGTTTAAAAATATCTTTTCTGTTGATTGCTAACACAGTCCACGGTACTTTCCCAGCCTTGACTCTCCTCCAACATCCTGGGTCGGTTGGCTCAGATTTTCCTCCAAAAGTGTGGAGGGGAAGGAAGAAAGGCTTGTGAAAGCAAAGGGAGTGCATAGACGAGCCGAGGCAAGTCCTAGTTCTCACCCCTGTAGTCATGAGTGTCATCATACCCTTCCGATGCCACCCAGGAAATAGTCTCTGGATGGACGTCCCAGGCAGAAATAACATCTGCCTCCTCTGATCTCCTAAGCATTCATTTGATATTCACTGTATACGGCTCAGTTTTAAAAATATTGAACTGCACGGCCTGTTTTTCCTTTTGTATGATCCACAGTGCCTAGAACAGAGGTGTCATCTAACACTCTTTGTATCATGACAAAATAAGTGAATTCTAAGCTGTCCTCATTGAAGGCCATAACAGGGAACCATCACCAGGTTGCTCACCAACAAGGCATATCACCCATGCCTCAACTCCTCCTCGGTGGACCCTGTGGATCATAGGGAGTGATAGCTAATACTTTGATGTTTTTATGTACTGAGCTGGTTCCAAACAACTTTGTTTAACTCATTTAATTATTACAACAGGAACTAGCTATTGTTATTATTTCCATGTTACATATTAAATATAACTAAGGCCCCAAAGACTGGAACTTTTTAGGATCTTACAAACTGATAAGTGGAAATGTTGAGACACAAACTTGAGTGATCTGTCTTCAAAGCTCAAGTTCTCTAACACTATACCACTGCCTCTGGATGGGATTCCTAAATGTTTATAAGGAACATATAAGGAACCATATTTGCATCATCTCTGAGACCTCGTGTATGACCGAAATTTAGAAGAGGTAATAAAGCTTTTAATCACTTGCTTTCTTGTGTGCCTTTGTGTGTTCTCCTTCATGGAATTCACTTTGAATACACGTTAGGAGTTTGAAGAAGTCTGGGAAGTTATTTCCTTCCATCTTCTTTTCATCAATTCATATCCATACTCCCACCCTACATTTGTTCAGTCCCCTTCTTCTCCACCAAAACAAGGCAGAGACAAAGAATTATAAAACATTAATGCTACCAGAGACATAAGCAAATACCGAGGAAATTCTTCCCTCTCTGGAAGGTTTCATCATTACCTGATTCATCAAGCAACTCTTGTTCATCCAAACATGGTTTTGGTGGAGTGTCTCCTTACCTGTAGGCAACTTAAGTGCCTCCCACAATTGTTTGTTCATAGCTACATCATAGTGATTATCTTTTTAGAAGACTGTTATTTATTTGCACTTAAATCTCCCCTCCTAAGCTGTAAAATCCTTGAGAATAAAGACTGGGTCTTTTATTAATTTAATATTCCTAGCTCTCTGTGTTATAGCAGACAGTTAAAATGGATGTTCTGAATGAATTAATGGATCCAGTTCAAAGCCCTTATTTTATACAGGAGGGCACTGCAGCGCAGGTGGAAATGTAAAGTGACTGCTCACGATCATATAACAACTCAGTGGAAAAGCTGACCTCAAGTCGGCTGCACTTTCCATTATGAATGCCAACTGTTCTCCCTCAGCCTAAGGCAAACCCGACCTCCTTAATACCTGAAAACAATAGCCCAGCACCAACAGCTATCTCCTTTGAATCTTAGAATGCTTATAATCTATAACACTCACTTAGCTCTTCTGCTACTGCCCTGTATTTAACGTAGGTGTGCATGTGTGTGCATTAGTCTTCTCTGCCTGGATTATAATTATTTGAATGTTAAGAATGTACCTTTTTTTTTTTTTTCTTTTCACAATATTTTGATTATTTGGGTATTTGCACTTGGAAAATTTAGGAATTAATCCTCTCGTCTACTCTCACTGGTTCTATCATCACTTCTAGCTATGGCACCAGGCACATGCTCAAGTGCCAGACTTCTATTTCCAAATGTGTACATGGTTCTACATCTCTGTATCTCCCTACAACCTTCAGAACACTCCTCTGGACAGCTATCAATGATCACAAAACCAAAATGAGACCATTCTGAGATTGGGTTAAATGGGCTTCTTGTTTTCCCTTGGAAGATCCCTGTGGAATGGCAGGGGATAATTATCCTGGATAAAAACTTTTTTGTTGTGCAACTTACAGAGATTCTTCAGACTATCGTAAGTGAGGGTGTCTGCAAGTGCAGGAAACTCTCTGGGCTTGGAGGAGTCAGAAAGGCCTTGTCAGGAAGCAAAGCAGTTATTTTGCCAGTTTCCCATTCTCGTTCTCTCTCTTCCCCTCTCCCTCCCTTCCTCCCTCCCTCTTTCTCAGTCTCTCTCTCTTTACCCCCCTTTCTGCCTTAAGAAACATGTGGTCTTTCATCTGCATGGCTGCTTCATCATTCTCTTTCCAGAGCTTCTGTCTTTTGTTTGTCTACATGTATACAGGACTGTCCTATATCTCCCAAGTACACTCTTTCAAGTTATAGGCATCTCTGAATCCCAATTCCAAGCTTGTTAAAGAACCAGTAAGACTGTACCAACTTGGGTCAGGCATTCACCCCCACCACCATGATCTGTTAGCCCAGGAGGCATGGTTATGTGGAATAGATGTGAGTTTATACCATCTGATATGACCTTAATGGGACACCATGGAGAAATAGAGAGATGAGAAAAGGGGAAATTTTACTTTTAAAAACTTAACAGTAAGCTGCAGATCAAGACTAAGCAACATTTTTATGACCTCTATTATCTTTCCTGAAATCAAGAAATATAGAAAGTATCATCATTAGTTGGTCAGAAAAAATGGAGGAACAACTTTCATTACCTTCCACAATATTTCACCATTGCCCACATCTCAAAGATTCTATCAGTGCCCTCTCTTCTACCCAAAGTAAACTCCTTTACTTAGGATGGAGAAAATTAGAGAAAAGATTCAGGACTTCTTCAAGATCCCTGTAACACCTTAAGATATGGTCACCTAGGATGTGACCCCCAGCTTCTAGGGTTCAACACAATTATTGTATCTCTAAACATCACACCAACATCCCAAGCAAATAGATAAATGAAGTGACTAAGAAAGAACTGCTACCTCTCTTTTAAGGAAACTTATCTGAGGTTCCATGAAACAATTCATTATCTCATTGGTCAGATTTTGTCACAAGATCACACTGAGCTGCAAAAAGATTGAAGGTATGTAATCTTTTAAATGGGCATAATTGTGTCTAGCTAAGAACCAGGAATCCATTCATTTATTGAAAAAGAAGGGCAGAATGATATTTTATAACTTATTAATAATCTACCGTAGACTCTAGTTCCTGCCCTCAATCTGTTTCACTTATTTATAGATTTTTGTTCCTGATCATTTTTTCCTGTCTCTTTTAAAGTCTATCCTACCCTTGAATATTGTGATACTCAACTATGCTTACACCCCTTCCTTTCTGATTATTTTTCTAACTTTTCTACTTTCGTCAATTCCTCAATTTCTTTCTACCCTCCAAGTGTCCCAAGGACTCTGTCTTTTCTTCTTTGTATCTGCTTTCCTCCACCCCTATCATTTTTAACTATCAATGCTATGTCGCTCTTTGTCTCTCTTTTAACATCCAGGAGCATATTTAGGTCAGTTACTAATCACTTTTAACTGATTATCCCACCAATTAAAAACTCCAAAAATCCAGTGAGGTCTAAGAAAACAATTAAAAATGTAATCCAGAGAAATCTCAGCAAGGAAATTCTGACTCCCCTCCTCAGGTAAGGTCGCTCATTACACACCTTCATTCTGCCTTGTAGTTCTTCATCAGGTTTAGAACAGTTGTAAAAGCTTTACTTGTTTTAATTGTGCAATGATTTATTCAGTGTTTGTGCTTCCTACTAACATACTAGGTCTTGAGAACAAGAAACATATCTGTCTTATCATTGAACTATATTTCCCTGTAATACACAGTATCTTCCCTGTTCAGAAAAACAAATAGACAACCAAATGAATGAATAAAAATATCATTTGGTCTACTTCCCAAAGTCCTCATGGGGCAACATTACCTTGGTCCTCAATGTATTCCTTGAGTTTTTAAATAGACTATGGGTTTAGTGCTCACAGGTAGAATCAACTCCCATAGTCATTGTGTCAGTATACCAAATAATTTTCAAAGATGGATACAAACACCATAGTATATGGAAGGGCTGTGTCATCTAGTCAAGGTTGGGAGACCTACATAAGAAGCCTGATTACATTCAGAAAGTTATTTAATGAATACAGAATCAGAACAAAGGGGCATAGTCAGAGTCAATATTTAATGTACTCAGGCCCAGATATGCTGACATATCCATCCTCATAATAAGGATAACTTTGATGATGGAATAAATATGTTGTCCTGTACTTCTTCTCCCTCCCATACTTCTAAAGAGATTCGAGTCTGGGGAAAAAAAGGAATATCATTATTTCTCCTTTGGGCACTGTTATAAGGATTAATAAAAATATTTAGTACAATTTCTCACATTGAATAAACACTCAATAATTGGAAATTATTACCCCCTTTCCCCATACTCAGTCTTCCATGGGTATGGAAGATTGATTTCATCAATCTCTTTTTAATTAACCCATTTCTTTAGATATGTAAAGTTAAATCTCAATCCAGTTGGTTAGGGAATCCATTTTTATATCTCTGTTCTGAAACATTATGTGTTGATTTAACTTTCAGAGACTCTTGTTACCTAAAACTCAGATATCTCTAGACCTCATCAACTTACTATACCAAAAAAGTCATAATAATAATAATTTATACTTCCTAGTTCCTATCTCCATCCACTAATGGCAGACCTCCATCTCTCAAGAGAGCTCCCTCTATCCACCCAAATACTTTTAAAAGTCCCCAGAGTCAGTCTCACAAGGGCTGAATCAGTATTTCTGCTGAAATGAGTATTTTTCCTTTTCAACTACCCTCTTCCTATTTTTCTTTGTTTGTGGTCTTAGCGTGCCCTCTCTCTAGCAATAATAACTTAGCCCAACAAGAACACTGAGGAATAAATGCCATCACATCCTCCATTTCTCTTTTCCAAGTGCACTTTCACCATCATCTTCTTCCTCTTGAGCCAAAACCCCTGAAAGCTCTCATACTTCTCAACACACACCCATGGACCTAGATGGTCAGAGAATAATCCCAACCACTACTGTATAATCTCAGTCCCTGCTTAGATTCAGTCAGGACATCCTATTGACTAACTTATATTCTTTTTAAGTTGTTAGAACCCCCAACAATGTAGTTCCTATCTACCTATAACTTGTTCTCAAATAACTTCTCATTCTGTGGTCTATATTTCTGGTAATGGCACCAGGCTCAAAAAACTCAGAGTAGTCTCACATCCTCTCTTTTGTCTCTCACAGTCAATTGCAATTAGTGCAGACTTTGGGCTTCCCTGGTGGCTTAGTTGGTAAAGAATCTTCCTGCAATGTAGGAGACCCAGGTTTGATCCCTGGGTGGGGAAGATACCATGGAGAAGGAAATAGCAACTCACTCCAGTATTCTTGCCTGGAAAATCCCATGGACAGAGGATGGTGAGCTACTGTCTATGGCTAGTGTCTCTGGGGTCGTAAAGAGTCTGACACGACTTAAGGACTAAACCACCACCACTGCAGATTTTGCCTCCATAAGCTCTCCTGTTTTTATCCCCTTATTTCTCAATCTCACAGGTGCCAGCCAAGGTGAACCATTATTTACTCTTGACTGGATTGCTGAAAAGTCCTCCTAATTTGTCTTTTTGCCTCTCGCCTTACCTCCCATCTACACCACAATTTTCTGATCTACAGAGTTTGAATACTGGACTAAATCTTGCAGCTCTACAAGCCATTGAGTCATGAAAATCAAGTTAAACTATCCAGACATTTGTCTACAATTTATGGTATTGTTTCCTTCCATTTTAGGTAAATATGATGAACTAGGTCAGGATTTTTCCAATTCAGATAGAAAACAAATTTTTAGAAGCCAAGCTCTACTTCCTTTTTAAAAACCAAAAGTAAATGTTCCAGATTTCAAATATAGAAATTACAGAGATGTACACCAAGCGGTGGGACTGCTATAGGACTGCTTTTATCTTAAATAGAAGAAAGTTAAGCCTGAGAAATTGTTGAAATTATCCATAACCCACTATGGGCAGCTGCCATAGTACTGAAGCAAAAGTAGCGTGCATGGCATACTTGCACAGAACATAAACCCCATGGAAGCAAGATGGTATCTGTCTTGTATCCTCAGTGTCTAGACATAGAGCCTTATACATATTTATTAGATGATTATTTATTGAGTAGATAAATGAATGAGTATCTTTCCAAAGCACAATTCCAGTATTTGATAATACTTATAAGTTGAAAGTTTCTTGAAAGCATGGGCAGCATCCTGTTTGTTTTTCTATACCTAGCAAGACACTGCAGTACTTTTCACTGATCAAACATTCAGAAGGATTGAAATTATTGATTCTTTAAAAATTTCTAGGTGCATTCCTGTATATCACCAAAGTAAATATTGCTCTCAATATGGCAATACATAAAAGAACCTGGAAATGGAAGAACAAGCCATAGAGGAACTTGTGAAGCCTTTAAGGTAAGGATTTCTCAATAAATTCCTTTACAGTCAGACCAGAAACTTTTTTAAATGCATGCAGTCACTCAGGGAGAAGCAGGCAGTCCCTCTCCATAGGAATACCCATTAAAAAGGGAAGTAGTAGCTTCTAAGCTTTGTCCATACCACCTCCAAACTTTTTACCACTCCATTGATAAACTTTAGAACAAAGAAAAATAGCCCTTCCTTTTTCTTAGGAAAATTACTGGTGAAAAGATGTTTGCCAAAGTTAGAGTCAGATGACACAGTACTCTTTACCTGAGTGCTATGAGGAAGTTCATATACATTTCAGAATTCAAATGTCATGTCTATCAAAGGGGTAGTAACACTAACCCTATCCTCCAAAAACCTTTGATCAGAGAATAAAAGAAGATCATGTATGCTAAAGTGCTTTTTAAAACATGAAATAGATAAAGAAGGTGTGGTGTGTATGTATATATATGTACACATATCAGTTCAGTTCAGTTGCTCAGTCATGTCAAACTCTTTGTGACCCCATGGACTGCAGCACACCAGGCCTCCCTGTCCATCACCAACTCCCAGAGTTTACTCAAACTCATGTCCATTGAGTCAGTGATGCCATCCAACTATCTCATCCTCTGTCGTCCCCTTCTCCTTCCACCTTCAATCTTTCCCAGCATCAGGGTCTTTTCAAATGAGTCAGCTCTTCGCATCAGGTGGCCAAAGTATTGGAGTTTCAGCTTCAACATCAGTCCTTCCATTGAATATTCAGGACTGATTTCCTTTAGGATGGACTAGTTGGATCTCCTTGCAGTTCAAGGGACTCGCATGAGTCTTCTCCAACATCATAGTTCAAAAGCATCAATTCTTCGGCACTCAGCTTTCTTTATAGTTTCCAACTCTGACATCCATACATGACCACTGAAAAAGCCGTAGCCTTGACTAGACGGACCTTTGTTGGCGCGCGCGCACACACACACACACACACACACATATTATACATTGGAATGTTATTCAGCCATAAAAAAATGAAATTTTGCCATTTGTGACAACTCTGATGGATCTGGGGGTTATTATGCTTAGTGCAACGTCAGACAGAGAAAGACAAATACTGTGGGTTTTCATTTATATGTATATGTGGAATCTATAAAATAAAGCAAATGAATAACAAAATAGAAACTAATTCACAGATATAGAGAACAAACTGGTGGTTACCAGTGGCGTGAGGAAGCAGAGGGACAAGATAGGTGGAGGATTAAGGGGTATAGACTACTTGGTATAAAATAAAAAAGTTACAAAGATGTAACAAACAACCCAAGGAATATAGCTAGTATTTTATAATAACTTTGTATGGAGTATAATCTATGAAAATATTGAATCATATTGTACTCATGAAGCTAATATTGTAAGTAAATTGTACTTCAGTTGAAAAAATATGAAATGAGACACATGTTAGGTATTAATAATTGCTTCTGCTGCTTTTGTTATTGTTTTATATCTTGGGGACTCTGGTTTGAATTATGAGGATACTTGGATATCAGTAATCTGGTTTGAATTATGAGGATACCTAAATATCAATAATCACCTGAATATACAAGCCAAAGGTATGATTTCTTAATATTGTTACAAAGAATGCTGTAATCATGAAATTCTCTAAACAGATATTCAGCTTGGAACACACTGTATCCACATAATTCCAGGTGCAAATTCAAAAGCATTTCTATAGAGTAGAGGTAATTATGATTATTTTTAATTTAATGAAGCAAGAAAAAATATCAAAAAATACCTTGGTATTGCACAGAAGGAAAAAAATGGGAAGAGAAATGAGTTGCACATCTTGGATACTGGACACTTCCAATCACATTAAATCGAAAAAATCCAATCTCACACTGTCTTGATTATCCCAAATAAAATAATATAGCATTCTGGTTTTCTTATTTAAAACTCAACCACCCTACTCCAAGACTAATTTCTTATTCATCTGCTTTCTTTAATCTGCCATTCTTTATCTCTACTAGTGCTTTCTCTCTGTTCTTTTATGTTTGATGATTTTACTAGTTCATATGTAGTTCAAAGTTTTATTGTCTTTTATATCGTGCTTAAAAGTTTTTTCTTTATGCTGCCTTATCTCTATATCAGTTTTTCCATTTTCTTTTACTACCCATCATTTTTAATTTCCACTGCTTTTGATCTGCTCTTTACTTCTCTCCATTTCATTTACAGACTGTTCTGGTGTGTCTGCCTTCTACTGATGTTTCCTCTGTTTTTTCTCCCTTTTTTCTCTTTCCCAATTCTACCCGTCTGTCTTACTTTTTATTATTATTATTTTTTTAAAACATGGGTGGGTGGCCTTAAAATATTGCAGGAACAATTTGTTTCTAAGATATTTAGGGGGGATAAACCCACAGCAAACATTTATTCTAATGAGTATGTCTCCCTGAGTGGGTGGGGGCAGATGGTTGACTCAGATCACCAGGTGGCAGGAGTCCAGACAGGATTCCAATCCACTGCCTGTACCCCTCCCCCTTCTTCCTTAATGTTTGTGTCCTGTATATGGATTTTTATTCAAAAATTCATTCAGCTCTCTGCAGCCTCTACTTTTGAAATCTAAGACATGTCACATCAGTTCTCAAAAATAACATAACACTGGAGGGTTTATCAATGCTGATTTGAGCCTAACCTGGGAAGAAGATGGTTTGGTTGATGGGCTTTATTTGCATGGAAAAAAAAGAAGTAAATTTAAAGAACTTAATATATAAATGTGATAAATGTATAAAATTCCAAATAGCAGTCCAAATGTTTTGTTTGTGAAGTAAAATGTTTTATGAACATTTCATACAAACATACCTTTCAAGATCTTTCTTGGTTATTAGATAATTTAAATAACCTCTTTTGTGTTCTGTTGAATATGTAGTGCTCACCTGATGCCTTTTCTCTACCCTAGACCTTTTTCTTCTGCAACCTGACCCTGCTCTATTTATTTACTAACTAGGAAATTTTAGACTCACTATGAAACCTCACTGTGCCTTAGTTTTCCCCTTCTGTAAAATGAGAATATTAATGATGTATACCTAATGGAGTTATTTAAAGCTTGAATGTGTTAATATGTACAACATTTAGAACAATAACTGGCACATAGTAATTTTTTGATGATACCTATTATTTATTCAAGATTTCCTTAGCCTACCTGTTATTTTTAAGCATTAGATCAGGGAATAAAGGTTAATTGGGAACTGTTCTTTGTAACTTATAAATAATCACATATGGAGTGGGTTGCCATTCCCCGCTCCAGGGGGATAATAATTACAATACAGTCCATGGTAAAGGTGATGGGGGAGGAATTCTCTGAAATGAAATAGGATTGAGTGACTTAATGCTGGCTTCAGAAAGGAGAGAGGGAAATCCTCCCAAATAATGGTATATGTCAGTTGAAACCCAAGAATGAGAAAGTTTGAGTGGATGAACTGTTGGAAAGAGAAGGCTGAGAAAAGTGTTCCTCTTAGGAAAAGAATGAACACATGTCCTTCCTGCAAATATGACTAAAAAGGTAATACTAGCTTTACTCGAGAATTAGGCATTCTTTTCTTA
Organism: Bubalus kerabau; assembly: GCF_029407905.1. Lineage (NCBI taxonomy): Eukaryota > Metazoa > Chordata > Mammalia > Artiodactyla > Bovidae > Bubalus > Bubalus kerabau. The sequence continues at coordinate 102,421,758 of NC_073624.1, forward strand.
ATGCTCCTAGGGACCTGTGAATAATTCATTCTGATTCTCTATAAAGCAAAAATGAAGAAGTCATTTCAAGGGCCAAGAAGAAGCTATTATATAGCTTGAACTACTGAAGTGTGACTGTGAAATAATGAAACAGATTTTTAAACAAAATGTGGCATGAATCTTTTCTCAGATAATATTCCGATCTCCCCCTATAAAATGCTACTAAATTTGAATAAGGAATGCACTCATGAACTATATTTTCCAACAGTGGTGATGGGTTTATAGTGAGTCATCAGTTATCCTGTCCTTTGGGTCAATTGTATAAATTTGCAAATCAGCTTGATATGGAGTGGGAGAAGGGCACGATCTGGAGCTGGGCACAAAATGAAGCCGCTGAACATAAGAGCAATAAAAATCTGGATTATTATTTTCTTTACAATCAACTGACCTTAGGTTTTACTCACTGAAATGAGAACACCAAAAATGGGAGCTGGAGGGAATGAGTTCCCCATAACTTCTAGCCTCAGAAAGATGTAGTCTTGATTTCCCAAAAGGATAAAACAAACTTCCTATAGAATGCAAAACCTGAGCTGGTCTTGCTCTTTTTAAAAATCAAACAGCAGAAATGTGGAACAACAGAAATGAGTTTAACCATTCAGAAATTGAGTCAGGAGAAAAACCTACATATCCTCACGGGAAACATATTTCTGCAAGGCAGAGAATTGTGGACACTTTGTGTGGTGAAATATGTAAGAAAAGCCCCATGGGTCTGTGTGTGGATGTAAAGTGATTAAATTGTGCACTTACTGTAATTGCTTTCTACCATTTAGTCAAATTGTGATTAAAATGGCAGCCATGCCATCTGAGCGGGGAAAGGGTCAAGTGTATTCCTAGCTCTGAGTATGTCCTTCCAGTCTTCAACTCTTCCTTTTATGTTCCTCCTTTTATGCATCTCCCTTTCTTTATTAAACCATCAAACTTGAAAATACCAGCATTCATGCTTCTCTTTTCTCTCTCTCTCTCTCTCTCTCTCTGTGTCTCTTTCTCTCTGTCTTTCTGTGTCTGTCTGTCTGTCTGTCTGTCTCTCTCTCCCTTAGGATGCAGATTCAGACTAAAGATAGTCAGGGACCCAAAGTAACTCTTTCCTGATCGAGAGGAATGAAGGACTTCAGCTAATTGTGGGTGGGTGAGATGAATTCGAGAGCAGTGTTCCCCCAGCCCCTGCCTACCGGTAGATATATGGTTCCCATAAAGCACTTCACATCCTGAAGGTGAGCTGTCGGCAACTACTGAAGAATTTTCCCTGCATCAAAAATTTGCCAACTAAGAATCTCATCCATAAGGAAAGCCCCCTTTTCAGTAATCTTAATTCAGTAATTATTTCCACACTTCCTCTTCCTCCTCCTGTTTGGACTGTGGAAAACCCTTTCACCTCTTTTGAGCAATTTGTGCTACCTTATTTTTCAGGAATTTCCTGGAATGGAGAGTGAGTAGTTAGTGATGCTTCTCTTTTTTTAGATTTCCCCATCATACAATGTAATGTCATGAAGTTATAAGACTGATGCAGTTACCAGAGATTCTTCTCTCATTCCGTAAGCCTGATCATAGTATTTGTACTTCAAAAAGAAACTTATCAACACCAATCATTGCCTTTTGATTGATTTTCATTTTTTATTTCTAATTTGTTACAGTACCACATGTTCATTTTGTCTCATAAAGCTCACAAATCATTAAATATCCTACAAGGCCCACCTATAGCACACTGATACATATGTGTTATTTCATCCATTTCCCCACTAACCAGTCTTCCATTACTATTTAATTATACCCTTATTATTTAAAATAAACCCATTCATCTATTCCTTGTCTTCTTCCCATTTGAGTTACTGACATTGAGATGCATACATGTGACTTCTTTTCCGATAAGTTTCCACTCAGCTTGACTTTGAACATATTATTTTTTTTTACCTTGCTTGGCTAACTATGTAACTCCATCAATGATCACCCTTCTACTTTTTCACACCCTCAGTCCAGTCACTTTGAATCTAAAAACTTTTTGGCATTTTCTTATCCACTGCAGCTCCACATCAAAGCCTTTGTAAACTTGTCCATCTTGGAAAGGAATCAAGGAAAATTCCAAACCAGTAGAGTATATTAAAGGAAAAGTTGTGTATATATATACATATATATATATATAATTATATATATACATATATATGTATATATATAATGAGAATGTTATCTTATGATGTAATCAAAACATTTCTAAAACATCAGATATTGGATTTGGGATGTGGCAATTTAAAGATAAATGGTGAAGGGTAGCATGATAATGTGCATTTGCTATGTGTGTATATGATGCTGTATATTGGAAACTAAAGGCTAACACATCTGCGCTTAATATGTTGAAGTTTTTCAATAATAGACAATCCAGTGTATACAAGTTAATCCTCTGCCTGGGAAAATCAATGTCTATCTCATCCAATCTGCTGCCTTGTAATAGCAGTTCCATTCCAAAGGAGGTTTGAACTTAGGTATTTGACCTTTTTGTCCCACTCTAGGTTTTTAGAAATCACGCTTTTACGATCATGATTTTTAGCTTGATCCTCTTTCCTCATGTTGTATAGTAACATAAGGCTTTTAGTATGACTCATTGGATAGTAAATATAGCATCTTAGTAAACTGCAGTTTTTTCTACCCTCTGAGATAAGACAAAGACAATACAAATGGTCACTGAATCACCCTTGGCTCTAAAGGAAAGTCGTCTTTGTATTGACTGGGAATTATACTATACTTCCTATTTTCAATATTAATTGAAATATTAATATTGAAATAACTTATAACACTTCAAATTTTATCCCAGATCCTAAATTAACTGAAATTAAAAATTGTCTTTAATCCCAAACCTCTAGACTCTATTTCAAGCAGAAATTTCAGGGCAGATATAGTCTTCTAGTTGAGGAGGAAATGACAACCCACTGCGGCATTGTCACCTGGAAAATCCCACAGACAGAGGATCCTAGCGGCCTGTAGTCTATGGCTTGCAAAAAGTCAGACACTACAGAACAGCACACACACACACACACACACAAAGAGTCTTCTAGTGACTTTCATATTTCCTGACACACGAGAAAAAGGCACACGAGAAGAATAACCAAGCATCAGATACAGAGATGGCGTCCAGGAAGCCAACCGTGTTCAAGAGCAGACCTAAACTAGGGAGCTATTCTGGGATTGAATTCCAAGAGTCATTCCGGCTCTCTTCCTTTCGCCCAGCCTCCTCCTCACCCTCTCAGTCAGCCTCAAGGATTCTGAAACCTGACCAAGCAGTTCTAGTCACAGCGAGCTCATCCTTTAGCTATGGGAAGAGAAACTAGCTTCTCTGGGCCCTCACCCCATGGCATTTGACTGGCAGCAGAGTTTCCAAGAATAGCTATTCTCTGTGGTTTTCACAATCCCTACTCCCTAGGGGAACCAGGAAGTATAAACTTTTTTGGTACTAAGGTTCAAACATCAGCAAAATGTTTACTTTGAGTTTTAGCCAGCATCTTATTTCATCCAAATGAATTCCCAAATCTCAATTTACACAAACCAAAATGTCCACCAGACAGATCAGTGCATTTCTATTCTGTAACATTAATAGGAAAAGAAATAATTAAAAGAAGGCTAAGTGACCTCCAGAAAGAGTATTCTGTTGAGTGGCAGATGGGGTAAGTTAAAGCTGAAAGGCAGTACCTCAGTCTCAGATTAAAGCATTATTTTGAGTCACAGTTGATGTTTATTAATAGTGAAGGGAACTTCTTTGAAACTTAAGAAGGAAACAGAGTATCTCTGAAAATTCATTTGTAATGGAAAATGAACAGCAGGCAGAAACAGGCTTTCCCTTATGGCAGAAAGCAAAGAGGAACTGAAGAGCCTCTTAATAAAGGGGAAAGAGGACAGTGAAAAAGCTGGCTTAAAACTCAACATTCAAAAAACTAAGGGTATGGCATCTAGTCCCATTACTTCATGGCAAATAGATGGGGAAACAATGGAAACAGTCAAAGACTATTTTCTCGAGCTCCAAAATCACTCCAAAATCTCCAAAATTTAATGACTGCAGCCATTAAATTAAAAGATGTCTGCTCCTTGGAAGAAAAGCTATGACCAACCTAGGCAGCTTATTAAAAAGCAGAGACATTATTTTGCCAACAAATGTCTATATAGCCACAGCTATGATTTTTCCAGTAGTCATGTATGGATGTGAGAGTTGGACTATAAAGAAAGCTGAGTGCTGAAGAATTGATGCTTTTGAACTGTTGGAGATGACTCTTGAGAGTCTCTTGGACTGCAAGGAGATCAAAGCTGTCAATCCTAAAGGAAATCAGTCCTGAATATTCTCTGGAAGGACTGATGCTGAAGCTGAAGCTCCAATACTTTGGCCACCTGATATGAAGAGTCAACTCATTGGAAAAGACCCAGATACTGGGAAAGATTGAAAGCAGGAAGAGAAGGGGATGACTGAGGATGAAATGGTTGGATGGCATCACCAATTCAATGGACGTGAGTTTGAGCAAGCCAGGAGATGGTGAAGGACGGGAAGCCAGGTGTGCTGCAGTCCATATGGTCACAAATAGACATAACTGGGCAACTGAACAACAAGAGCAACAAATGAACAGCAGAGCAGGGCACTAAGCAATACATTCCGAGCATCAATCAACCCCAACGTGTAAATAATCTTTTTGAGGAAATTGTTTTCACTACTGAAGTCAACATTAGAGTTATATACAGAACACTTATGAGTGTCTCCATGAAGTTGAAATTTGTCATAATTCTTTTGGTTCCTGGTTAAACAGCCTAAGCTTTCACCTGTCATAGAGTCAGGAGGAGCATAGTATAGCAGGAAGGAGCACAGACTCTGGGGCCAAGATGGTCCCATATCCTCCTCATTTACTGGTATGATCTGGAGAAGCATAGAAAGATTAGGTACTTTTCTCCAGATCACACAGTTACAGTCAAGATGGGATGGCCTTGTTTCCAAACCCAAGCAGTTTCACTGAACTGAAATCATGCAGTCTGTCAGCAAGACCATCCCTGCTTCAGAGACTTTGAGGGAGAATCCATCCCAGCTTTCTCCAGCTTACAGTGACTACCAGCACTTTGGCTGGTGGCCACTTTATCTGAGATCCTAACATCAGTTCATCTTCTGTGTGTGTGTGTGTGTGTGTGTGTGTGAGAGAGAGAGAGAGAGAAATCTTCCCCTGGATCCTCTTAGTAGAATACATATGGTAGCATTTATGGCCCACCTGGATGATTCAGGATAATCTAACCCTCTCAAGATCCCCTCCAAACACAGAATACATAAAGTCATTATTCACATTCCCAACAACAGACATGCCTGACCATCTGTCCTACTGATCACAGGGTCATACACAATATTTACAGCCTAGGGAAAATGTGCATCTGCCTGCGCTTCTATCTTAGGAGAAAGAGATTTTCCACTTCCTCAAAAATTATTAACCCATCCAAAGATACCTAAGGTTATCTTCAGCTTTTCTCTCACTAAGGCAAAGAAAGCAAAACAACAACAACTTTGTGAGACTTATGGACATGGGGAGAGGGGAGGAGAGGGTTAGATGTATAGAAAGAATAACATGGAAACTTACATTACCGTATGTAAAATAGATAGCCAACAGGAATTTGCTGTATGGCTCAAGAAACTCAAATAGGGGCTCTGTATCAACCTAGAGGGGTGGGATTGGGAGGGAGAGAGGAGGGAGGCTCCGGAGGGAGAGAGGAGGGAGTTTCAGGAGGGAGGGGTATATGTATACCTATGGTTGATTCATGTTGAGGTTTGACAGACAACAAGAAAGTTCTGTAAAGCAATTATCCTTCAACAAAAAAATAAATTAAAAAAAAATTTGTGCAATGTCAAAACAAATAAATATGTTCCAATCCATGCAGTGAGGAAGTGTGAAAATCAGAGAGCAGACTATAGAGATCAGCCTTCCCTTCACTCTGATATATTTTAAGGTAATTTTCCTCTTGCTCCCCATTGCAGTACACAGAAATTTAGTCCCCTACCCTCATGGTCGATATGCTCTTTGTTCTAGGTGCGTCCATTCAGTTTATGTTATGGTTCGCATACTTGGTCAGAAGATTAAGGTTCAGAGTTATGCTCAGCATTTTCCTAACTATGTGAAGTGAAGTGAAGTGAAGTCGCTCAGTCATGTCGAACTCTTGGCGACCCCATGGACTGCAGCCTACCAGGCTCCTCCATCCATGGCATTTTCCAGGCAAGAGTACTGGAGTGGGGTGCCATTTCCTTCTCCAAACTATGTAGTCATGGACAAATTACAAAATCTCCTCTCCACACTTGTCTCTGATTAGTAAAACAAAATATCTGCTTATTGTCTATTATGAAGATAAAAAAAATCACTAAAGTGCTTAGAATGGTGTCTAACACATATTAAGCTCACAGTAAATTTTAGCCATTACTGTCTTCTTCCCCTTCTTTGTTCTTTCCATGTAGAAATCTCTCATTCACTGAAGTCTTTGGCACATGGCTGTCAGGCTGCCTTTCTACTTCACGGCCTGGAGCCATGACAGATGACTTTCGCATCTTCAATGAGGACTTGTTACCAAGCTTTTAAATCTCCAGGGGTGAACTTACTTTCAGTTCAGTTCAGTCGCTCAGTCGTGTCCGACTCTTTGCATCCCCATGAATCGCAGCATGCCAGGCCTCCCTGTCCATCACCAACTCCCAGAGTTAACTCAAACTCATGTCCATGGAGTTGGTGATGCCATCCAGCCATCTCATCCTCTGCCATCCCCTTCTCCTCCTGCCCCCAGTCCTTCCCAGCATCAGGGTCTTTTCCAATGAGTCAACTCTTCACATGAGGTAACCAAAGCATTGGAGTTTCAGCTTCAGCATAAGTCCTTCCAATGAACACCCAGGACTGATCTCCTTTAGAATGGACTGGTTGGATCTCCTTGCAGTCCAAGGGACTCTCAAGAGTCTTCTCCAACACCACAGTTCAAAAGCATCAATTCCTCAGTGCTCAGTTTTCTTCACAGTCCAACTCTTACATCCATGCATGACCACTGGAAAAAACATAGCCTTGACTAGACAGACCTTTGTTGGCAAAGTAATGTCGCTGCTTTTGAATACGCTATCTAGGTTGGTCATAGCTTTCTTTCCAAGGAGTAAGCGTCTTTTAATTTCATGGCTACAGTAACCATCTGCAGTGATTTTAGAGCCCCCCAAAAATGAAGTCTGACACTGTTTCCACTGTTTCCCCATCTATTTCCCATGAAGTGATGGGACCAGAGGCCATGATCTTCATTTTCTGAATGTTGAGCTTTAAGCCAACTTTTTCACTCTCCTCTTTCACTTTCATCAAGAGGCTTTTTAGCTCCTCTTCATCTTCTGTCATAAGGGTGGTATCATCTGCATATCTGAGGTTATTGATATTTCTCCTGGCAATCTTGATTCCAGCTTATGCTTCTTCCAGCCCAGCGTTTCTCATGATGTACTCTGCATATAAGTTAAATACTCAGGGTGACAATATACAGCCTTGATGTACTCCTTTTCCTATTTGGAACCAGTCTGTTGTTCCATGTCCAGTCCTAATTGTTGCTTCCTGACCTACATATAGGTTTTTCAAGAGGCAGGTCAGGTGGTCTGGTATTCCCATGTCTTGAAGAATTTTCCACAGTTTATGGTGATCCACACAGTCAGAGGCTTTGGCATAGTCAATAAAGCAGAAATAGATGTTTTTCTGGAACTCTCTTGCTTTTTCCATGATCCAACGGATGTTGGCAATTTGATCTCTGGTTCCTGTGCCTTTTCTAAAACCAGCTTGAACATCTGGAAGTTCACGGTTCACATATTGCTGAAGCCTGGCTTGGAGAATTTTGAGCATTACTTTACTAGCGTGTGAGATGACTGCAAGTGTGCGGTAGTTTGAGCATTCTTTGGCATTGCCTTTCTTTGGGATTGGAATGAAAACTGACCTTTTCCAGTCCTGTGGCCACTGCTGAGTTTTCCAAATTTGCTGGCATATTGAGTGCAGCACTTTCACAGCATCATCTTTCAGGATTTGGAATAGCTCAACTGGAATTCCATCACCTCGACTAGCTTTGCTCATAGTGATGCTTTCTAAGGCCCACTTGACTTCACATTCCAGGATGTCTGGCTCTAGGTGATTGATCACACCATCATGATTATCTGGGTCGTGAAGATCTTTTTTGTACAGTTCTTCTGTGTATTCTTGCCACCTCTTCTTAATATCTTCTGCTTCTGTTAGGTCCACACCGTTTCTGTCCTTTATCAAGCCCATCTTTGCATGAAATATTTCCTTGGTATCTCTAATTTTCTTGAAGAGATCTCTAGTCTTTCCCATTCTGTTGTTTTCCTCTATTTCTTTGCATTGATCGCTGAGGAAGGCTCAGCGATCAATGCAAAGAAGGCTTTGAAGGCTTCTTATCAATGCATTGAAGACTTTCTTATCTATCCTTGCTATTCTTTAGAACTCTGCATTCAGATGCTTATATCTTTCCTTTTCTCCTTTGTTTTTCACTTCTTTTCTTTTCACAGCTATTTGTAAGGCCTCCCCAGACAGCCTTTTTCCTTTTTTGCATTTCTTTTCCATAGGGATGCTCTTGATCCCTGTCTCCTGTACAATGTACAAACCTCATTCCATAGATCGTCAGGCACTCTATCAGATCTAGTCCCTTAAATCTATTTCTCACTTCCACTGTATAATCAAAAGGGATTTGATTTAGGTCATACCTGAGTGGTCTAGTGGTTTTCCCTACTTTATTCAATTTAAGTCTGAATTTGGCAATAAGGAGTTCATGATCTGAGACACAGTCAGCTCCCAGTCTTGTTTTTGCTGACTGTATAGAGCTTCTCCATCTTTGGCTGCAAAGAATATAATCAGTCTGAAATTGGTGTTGACCATCTGGTGATGTCCATGTGTAGAGTCTTCTCTTGTGTTGTTGGAAGAGGGTGTTTGCTATGACCAGTGCATTCTCTTGTCAAAACTCTATTAGCCTTTGCCCTGCTTCATTCTGTATTCCAAGGCCAAATTTGCCTGTTACTCCAGGTGTTTCTTGACTTCCTACTTTTGCATTCCAGTCCCCTATAATGAAAAGGACATCTTTTTTGGCTGTTAGTTCTAAAAGATCTTGTAGGTCTTCATAGAACCATTCAATTTCAGCTTCTTCAGCGTTACTGGTTGGGACATAAGCTTGGATTACCATGAAATTGAATGGTTTGCCTTGGACACGAACAGAGATCATTCTGTCATCTTTGAGATTGCATCCAAGTACTGCATTTCAGACTCTTTTGTTGACCATTATGGCTACTCCATATCTTCTAAGGGATTCCTGCCCACAGTAGTAGATATAATGGTCATCTGAGTTAAATTCACCCATTCCAGTCCATTTTAGTTCACTGATTTCTAGAATGTTGACGTTCACTCTTGCCATCTCCTGTTTGACCACTTCCAATTTGCCTTGATTCATGGACCTAACATTCCAGGTTCGTATGCAATATGGCTCTTTACAACATTGGACCTTGCTTCTATCACCAGTTACATCCACAACTGGGTATTGTTTTTGCTTTGGCTCCATCCCTTCATTCTTTCTGGAGTTATTTCTCCACTGATCTCCAGTAGCATATTGGGCACCTACCGACCCAGGGAGTTCATCTTTCAGTGTCTTATCATTTTGCCTTTTCATACTGTTCATGGGGTTCTCAAGGCAAGAATACTAAGTGGTTTGCCATCCCCTTCTCCAGTGGACCACATTCTATTAGACCTCTCCACCATGACCTGCCCGTCTTGGGTGGCCCCATACGACATGGCTTAGTTTCATTGAGTTAGACCAGGCTGTGATCCATGTGATCAGATTGACTAGTTTTCTGTGGTTATGGTTTCAGTGTGTTTACCCTCTGATGTCCTTTCACAACACCTACCATCTTACTTGGGTTTCTCTTTCCTTGGACGTGGGGGTATCTCTTCATGGCTGCTCCAGCAAAGCGCAGCCACTGCTCCTTACCTTGGACAAGGGGTATCTCCTCATGGACACCCCTCCTAACCTTGAACATGGAGGAGCTACTCCTGCGCAGCAGCGACTCCTTGGACATGGGATTGCTCCTCCCCACCGCCGCCCCTGACCTCGGGCGTGGGGTAGCTCCTCTTGGCCATGCTTCTGTGCAGTCTGTCACAGCCAGCACGCTTAGACGAAGTTTTTGAATTTACCTTGAAACTAATAAAACTGAAGCTTCAGGGTCATCCCTCATTTGCATATGCCTTGTCCAAGGCTTTAGTGGCTGCCTTGTCATTTGTATTTGTAATTTGAATTCTGTATTTTTAAAGATGATCCTCCTCCAGTGGTATAAGGTCTAGGTCCCACAGGACCTGAATCCATGCCTGCTTTGTCGCAGTGATTTTCTGCACCTCGACCACATTCTCCAGTGGCCACTCTGGTAACTGGGAGCAGCCTAGCCTATACCTGCATTGAAATTGCCTTACCCTGACAATAATACCCTAGTTCTTCCAGCTTTCTCTCTAGAGATAAAATCAGTTTTTGACCACATAATCGTTTTGCTATCCGTAAGTTAGTAGTTAAGTTTTCTTAGATATTACAGAATTATGTGATTTTATATTTTTAAATCCACAGATAATGTAAAAATTCGATTATTCTCATATGTAAGTGCATGCTAATTTTCTTCAGTCATCTAAGACTTTTTGCAGCCCTATGGACTGTAGCCCGCCAGGTTACTCTGTCCATGGGATTTTCCAGGCAGCAATACTAGAGTGGGTTGCCATGCCCTTCTCCAGTGGGTCTTCCCAATCAGGGATCAAACCCACATCTCGTGTTTCCTGCACTGGCAGGTGGATGCTTTACTACTAGTGCCACCTGGGAAGCTCATTATCATATGTAATATGCCCTAAAATATTTCAAACATGAGAAGTCAACCCTTATGCTCAAGGGGAACCTTTGGGGAACCTTTCACTGAAGTTATTAAAGTCAAGATACAAACCAGGTACTCAGTTGGAACTGTAGATAATCAATTTCCAGTGTCTCTGTTTATATTTTAGGAATTTTCCTTGCCATGTTGGTGATCAGTGGAGTTACATTCACAAGAAAATTATGTTCAAGGGCCTCTATATCCATAAAACTACCCAGGGTCACCTATCACTAAGAGCTTTGGGTCAGAAAGGCAAAAAGATAGCTCGTATTTTTGTCTATTTTCTTGCCTTGGGCCCAAACCTAATATTTCAGAATCTTAAACTGCAAAAACTCTAAATTCAAATATTAGCAAGGAAAATAAAAGGTGACTGATATTTAATGAGCATCAAAGATTTGTCTGCATTTCTTTGATTGTTCTAGAATAAAGTATTAATAAGGAGGTAGTATAATGTTAGTCATCTTTCAGGATTTGAAATGGCTCAACTGGAATTCCATCACCTCCACTAGCTTTGTTCATAGTGATGCTTTTTAAGGCCCACTTGACTTCACATTCCAGGATGTCTGGCTCTAGGTGAGTGATCACACCATCATGATTATCTTGGTCGTGAAGATCTTTTTTGAATAGTTCTTCTGTGTATTCTTGCCACCTCTTCTTAATATTTCTGCTTCTGTTAGGTCCACACCATTCCTGTCCTTTATCTAGCCCATCTTTGCATGAAGTGTTCCCTTGGTATCTCTAATTTTCTTGAAGAGATCTCTAGTCTTTACCATTCTGTTATTTTCCTCTATTTCTTTGCATTGATGGCTGAGGAAGGCTTTCTTATCTCTTCTTGCTATTCTTTGGAACTCTGCATTCAGATGCTTATATCTTTCCTTTTCTCCTTTGCTTTTCACTTCTCTTCTTTTCACAGCTATTTGTAAGGCCTCCTCAGACAGCCATTTTGCTTTTTTGCATTTCTTTTCCATGGGGATGCTCTTGATCCCTGTCTCCTGTACAATGTCATGAACCTCCATCCATAGTTCATCAGGCACTCTATCTATCAGATATAGTCCCTTAAATTTATTTCTCACTTCCACTGTATAATCAAAAGGGATTTGATTTGGGCCATACCTGAATGGTCTAGTGGTTTTCCCTACTTTCTTCAATTTAAGTCTGAATTTGGCAATAACGAGTTCATGATCTGAGCCACAGTCAGCTCCTGGTCTTGTTTTTGTTGACTGTATAGAGCTTTTCCATCTTTGGCTGCAAAGAATATAATCAATCTGATTTCAGTGTTGACCATCTGGTGATGTCCATGTGTAGTCTTCTCTTGTGTTGTTGGAAGAGGATGTTTGCTATGACCAGTGCGTTCTCTTGGCAAAACTCTATTAGCCTTTGCCCTGTTTTATTCCGTATTCCAAGGCCAAATTTGCCTGTTACTCCAGTTGTTTCTTGACTTCCTACTTTTGCATTTCAGTCCCCTATAATGAAAAGAAAGGCAATGCCAAAGAATACTCAAACTACCGCACAATTGCACTCATCTCACACGCTAGTGAAGTAATGCTCAAATTCTCCAAGCCAGGATTCAGCAATATGTGAACCGTGAACTTCCAGATGTTCAAGCTCGTCTTAGAAAAGGCAGTGGAACCAGAGATCAAATTGCCAACATCCGCTGGATCATGGAAAAAGCAAGAGAGTTCCAGAAAAACATCTATTTCTGCTTTATTGACTATGCTAAAGCCTTTGACTGTGTGGATCACAATAAACTGTGGAAAATTCTTCAAGAGATGGGAATACCAGACCACCTGACCTTCCCCTTGAGAAACCTATATGCAGGTCAGGAAGCAACAGTTAGAACTGGACATGGAACAACAGACTGGTTCCAAATAGGAAAAGGAGTACATCAAGGCTGTATATTGTCACCCCGCTTATTTAACTTAAATGCAGAGTACATCATGAGAAACACTGGGCTAGAAGAAGCACAAGCTGAAATCAAGATTGCCGGGAGAAATCTCAATAACCTCAGATATGCAGATGACACCACCCTTATGGCAGAAACTGAAAAGGAACTAAAAAGCCTCTTGATGAAAGTGAAAGAGGAGAGTGAAAAAGTTGGCTTAAAGCTCAACATTCAGAAAACTAAGATCATGGCCTCTGGTCCCATCACTTCATGGGAAATAGATGGGGAAACAGTGGAAACAGTGTCAGACTTTGTATTTTGGGGGCTCCAAAATCACTGCAGATGGTAACTGCAGCCATGAAATTAGAAGACGCTTACTCCTTGGAAGAAAAGTTATGACCAACCTAGGTAGCATATTGAAAAGCAGCGACATTACTTTGCCAACAAAGGTCTGTCTAGTCAAGGCTATGGTTTTTCCAGTGGTCATGTATGGATGTGAGAGTTGGACTGTGAAGAAAGCTGAGCGCCAAAGAATTGATGCTTTTGAACTGTGGTATTGCAGAAGACTCTTGAGAGTCCCTTGGACTGCAAGGAGATCAACCAGTCCATTCTGAAGATTAGCCCTGGGATTTCTTTGGAGGGGATGATGCTAAAGCTGAAACTCCAGTACTTTGGCCACCTCATGCAAAGAGTTGACTCATTGGAAAAGACTCTCATGCTGGGAGGGACTGGGGGCAGGAGGAGAAGGGGACGACAGAGGATGAGATGGCTGGATGGCATCACTGACTCGATGGACGTGAGTCTGAGTGGACTCCGGGGACTGGTGATGGACAGGGAGGCCTGGAGTGTTGCGATTCATGGGGTCGCAAAGAGTTGGACACGACTGAGCCACTGAACTGAACTGAACTGAAGTAATAATGTTTTTCTTCAGAATTCACACTGCTGGATTTTAAATTCCTGACCTGCCAATCACCAGTTGTGAGACCAAAGTCAAATTAACCAAACTTTCCTTGCTTCAGATTTCTCATTTGTATAGTAAGGATATTATAGTATCTACATAATGGAAATATTTTGAAGTTTAATAAATTAACATTTGAAATAGTACCTGACTCATACGAAACACTGTAAATGTTCACTATTTTTATTGCCATATGTCATTTCAATAAGCAGGCCATTTGTCAGAGTAGAAAAGTATTTCTAATAGTATTAAGATTTTGTGTAGGCTTTTACTATGATCATATTTTTATCTTAGATTTTACCTTCAACATAGATTAGGATTTTTTTCTCCTGAAATAAATCATATGAAGTAAATCATAAATCATATGGGAGGACGGGAGACCTTATGGTCTTGATATCTAACCTTTAGTGATATAACTTATGGAATAAAATTTCTGATTGAATTGTCTTTGAAATATGAATTTACACATGGAATATAAGCCATGAACTTCAAAGACTAAGAGTACATTCAAGATTGGGTGTCTTGCCACAGAAGAATGTTTTTGGAAGGAGTATTCCCTCATCAAATATTTATTAAGGATGACACTGATAAAATTAAGTTAAAATATTAATAAAAATACACTTTTGAGCTTGAAATCTAGTAATATTAATATATAAAGGTAACTAAACACACCTTTAGAACACTGTGAAAAGTATGTGATTGAACATATAGGGTTTTAGAGTATTTGAACTTAAAGTTTCTCTTAATTACAAATAAGCCATGTTACCTATATTAGACAGCTTTACCATTTGTTTTCATGATTGTCTTCATTTTGGGCTCTTTGTTTCCTAATGAATTTACCTTTCTGCCATCACTACCTGAGACCAAGCAAATATGTTCCATTCTGTTCCCTTGATGAAGTTTTAGTGTCAAAAAGTTAATATACTGGTTAATTTGCTCCTTAAAAGAAATTAAATACAGAAGGATTCAATATTACTTAATATAAGTACATAACCCAGAGTCCTGTTAGAACATAATTAAACCCGTGTGTCCTCCTTACCAAATCAGCACCCAGGATGATTGGTGTGAACTTAAATCAGATACACAGCAAATTCTGCTCCCAAGATAGGGATTGTCTTTCAATAAGTCAAAGCACTGTGCCTCCATTTGACACCAAAAGTGGAAAGTCAGAGAACACAGTTAGTTAGGTCTTTGAAGGCTACTGATAAAGTAGAAGTGTCTCATCTGAGTCATTTCTCTGTGCTGTGTCGAGAAATTGAGGATGTTTCCGAAGGTGCTAAAGGATGTGGAAGTCATTCTCTCACCCATTAGGTGTGGATGCAGTGGTGTCTGTCTGATGCTTCACTGGGTGAGGCTGGGTTCTGATGCAGCATAAGCAAAGTTCAAGCCATGGAATTGCTTGGGTAGGACCAAATTCAACCCTGTGTCAGGATCACAGCACTCAGTAGTACCTCTCTCTATTTCCCAAGGGTAGAAATCAAAGAGACTGGTAGAATGCAGGCATTGAGGGTGGGAGGGCAGGAATGTGGGGAAGGGAAGTAACGATCTCCCCTTTATATTCACAGAGGGGTCTATAAGGGAAATGTTCGTGAAATGAATTATACATCTCAACCTCCTTTACTCTTATCTGGAGTAAATAGACTGCTTTGTCATACAGCTGCCCGAGGCTAATCCTCCACACTCCCACAGTCTTCTCAGCCTGAGTACCTTTGAAGCCAGGATTTAAAACCCTAAAAATAGAAGCAGAATTACTGGTTGCAAACTGCTGAGGAAGGGACGGGCTGGGGGCAGGATGGACAGTGGCATAAGGAGGGATGAACGGGGAGTGGGAATGTCAATTTTTAAAAGAAATGATAAACTCTAATCTAGGACAGTATTTGAATAAATCACTTTTCCTGTCAGAAATTTTGTGGATTTTCACAATTAGAAATTACATGCAGTCAATATACATCTTTATTTATAAAATGTCCTATTCTGTTCCACCAATTGAAATCATCTCTACATCATGGCCCAAGCAGGCTTACGATATCCATCCACCAATTCTGCTGGCTCATTTCTTGCCTGGGTTTTCTGGTTGACAACTCTACTCTGTCTACACTTCTAGGATTGCATATACCATCAAGAGGGATAATCACGGCCCTGGAGACAGGGTCTGGCAAGGCACCACATGCTTGTTGAACAGACAAGCCTTATAAACACTTGTATACATCCAGACCTGCTAGGTTAGCATAGCACAGCAAAGGCTAATAAATATATTTTAATAATTACATTTGATACTGGGTCTGGAATTGAGAGTGAATGAGATTCTTATGGGTACCTGAGGTCTTAGGGCTATTCACAAATATTTATTTCCACATCCTGTCAGTTACTGTTAGGGAGGTACTGCTTCATCCTGATGAACTCAAATGTGGCCATGTGGTTTTCTTTAGCCAGTGAATGGATGTTACGGATGTCATTTCCAATCAGAAGTTTTAAGAGACACCATACATATTGTCACATGCTCTATTGCCTCTCCCGCAGTAATTGGCAGTGTTTCAGAGGACAGGATGAGTCACCAACAAAAAGGACAATGGTGTGTGAACAGCGACCACAGCCAACTCTCAGTGGAGACCAATAAACCTTTGTTTTAAGGGAGTGATGTTCGAGGGGTGTTCGTTACTGCAGTGTAACCTCACCTATCCCAACTGATATATACCATACGGTGCTTCTGGGTTACTAAGTTGTTAGATATCATGGTCTTCCACTTTTAAATATATCTGTTAAGGAGGCTTATTTTCATTGAATATCTTCAAAGTAATTTTACAGATCTTAAAAGCAGTCAAAGGAAATGAAAGTTAAATCTAAATCTAATGAAGTCCTGGCAGATTAAGAAACACAACTCAGAGCCTCAGCTGTCCACCAGCTTCTATTATATGAATGTTTTCATAAGAAAAAGGTTTTGCCATAAAAATTAAGCAGTCTTCCCTTTGAATCTTCACTAAGGCAAAAGTAAATTTGGTACACAGCAAGTGTTGGAAAATAAAGCTTATTCTTAGTTCATCAACAGTAGTCTAAACAATATTATCAAGCTGAGATAAATAAACAAAAATGTTTTTGAAAACAGAAAAGGTGAATACACAGAGAGTTCCATTTCCACCTTAAACAATTCAACACTCCAAAGTATTCTAACATAATAACAACTTATTAATATAAAACAACTTTTCTTTTAATCCTAATGGGATTATTACTCTAATCATTTCCCTTGTCATTAACTGAAATATTTTTTTATCTGTTTGCATTTTTTCTCCTGGGTCTATTTTATTTTCAAATTCATCATATTGCAATTTCCTTGTCAAAGTGTTACTAAAGTTAAACAAAACATCATCTGTTCATTTGCCAACTATGACATAAAACTTGAAATTGGTCAATGATAAATATGTCTGTTTCTCCAAAAACAAAAGACTAATTTCAAAATCCCATTCAAAGTTGCATAACTTAACTCCATAGCATTTGAACTTCATTTATGTAAGTTAAGAATAACAACTCTACCTAATCAAGGTCTCTCTAGCAATAGCACCAAGAGCAATAGGTATCTTCAATGTAGCAGAACTTTCCATCTATTCGTTAGGGTAGCTATTCCTCTAGAAATTCACAGAGAAAGGTAAAGACTGGATATTCCTTAGTGATATACAGACTGTGTCACTCAGTCATATCCGACCCTGCAATCCCACCAGGATCCTCTGTCCATGGGATTTTCCAGGCAAGAATACCGGAGTGGATTGCCTAGAGCCAGCTATTTTGAAATAATAAAAACAAAATTGGAGTGTGTGTTACACTGTATATCTCCTGTACACCAGTTGCCTGGTCTCTATGGAACATAGTCAAACATTTTTACAATAAAGGTGACTTCTCTGTTTGTGGGTCCAAAGACAACTAGCAAGACCTTCCACTCATTTTTTTTTTCCAGCTAAGATTGCTACCAAGAAAAAAAAAAAAAAGATACAGCCACAATACTTAACATTTTCCAACTTTTTTTTCACATTTTTAAAAAATATTAAATGAATGACTCCTATGTGATTGTCAATGTACTAGTCTTTAAGAATCTAATGATGAGTAGAATCTACATTGACCCTGTCCTGGAGAAACATACATTGTAGTGAGCAAGACAATCAAATCAGCAATAATATAAAAGATGGTAATATAGAGTATTCCAGAGTAACAAGAACATATAGTATAAACAATTAGTCCTGCACAAGAAGGAAAGAAGAGGGAAATGCAGAAGACTTCCAACATATTACCACCAGAAATGAAATTAGCATGCAAAAGCATGCAAGCATATCTCAGGGTGTTGGGAGTTAGAGAAACCTTCAGCACAAGATTATGACCAGAAGCTTTGGAAAACTAAAGTGGGCCTACTCTGTGCACACGAAAAGCCCTGTCCCATTTTTGGCTCCACAGCTCTAAAAGCATCAGAAATGAAACCAAGAAATGGAGAGAAGGAAGCAGAGGACCATCAAGTCAGAAAGGAAAGAATCAGAAAGAATTGTGGAAGCAATATAAAAATGCATGAGCCTGTTTTCTTGGGCTCCAAAATCACTGCAGATGGTGGCTGCAGCCATGAAATTAAAAGACACTTGCTCCTTGGGTGAAAAGCTATGACAAACCTAGACAGCATATTAAAAAGCAGAGACTTTACTTTGTCAATGAAGGTCTGTATAGTCAAAGCTATGGTTTTTCCAGTAGTCTTGTAAGGATGTGAGAGTTGGACTATAAAGAAAGCTGAGCGCCGAAGAATTGATGCTTTTGAACTGTGGTGCTAGAAAAGACACTTGAGTATCCCTTGGACTGCAAGGAGATCAAACCAGTCAATCCTGAAGGAAATCAGTCGTGAATATTCATTGGAAGGACTGAAGCTGAAGCTGAAGCTGAAGCTGAAGCTCCAGTACTTTGGCCCCTGATGTGAAGAACTGACTCACTGGAAAAGACCTTGATGTTGGGAAAGATTGAAGGTGGGAGGATAAGGGGACGACAGAGGATGAGATGGTTGGATAGCATCACTGACTTGATGAAAGTGAGTTTGAGCAAGCTCCGGGAGTTGGTGATGGACAGGGAAGCCTGGCGTGCTACTGTCCATGGGGTGGTGAAGAGTCGGACACAATGGAGCAACTGAGCTGAACTGAACTGAGAAGTCAGGTGAGCTAGGCACTGGGTATTATGACTGTAACCTATAGCCCTGCCAACATACTAGCTCCTGTGATTAGCCTTCTAGATGCATTAAGTCATTCATCTGTCACTATAAAGCATTAAGGATATCACAGTATCCCATCTTAAAGATGAGTAAAATGACGCTTAAATAGGGTAATAAGTTATCTATTTCTGCCTTCCAGTCCTGAACTCTGAACCTAAGCCACTGCCCTTTCAAATTAGTTTTACATACAAAGGTTTTTTTGAATGCCCGTTTCCAAGCCCACTCAGGCCAACTAAATCAAATTCTCTGGGATAGGACTCAGAAATGAGCATTGTTTTAATCTTTGACTCTAATGTGCAATGAAAATTGAGAACCATTGTGGCCTTTGCTTCTGAGCCAACAGGGAAGCCCTTCTAAGCCACTGCTGCTGCTGCTGCTAAGTCGCTTCAGTCGTGTCCGACTCTGTGCGACCCCATAGACGGCAGCCCACCAGGCTCCCCCGTCCCTGGGATTCTCCAGGCAAGAACACTGGAGTGGGTTGCCATTTCCTTCTCCAATGCATGAAAGTGAAAAGTGAAAGTGAAGTCATTCAGTCGTGTCTGACTCTTAGCAATCCCATGGACTGCAGCCTACCAGGCTCCTCCGTCCATGGGATTTTCCAGGCAAGAGTACTGGAGTGGGGTGCCATTGCCTTCTCCATCTAAGCCACTAGATGGATTTAAAAATATATGCTTTTTTTTTTTTTCCCACCCAGGCTCTTATCAATAAAGCAAAGAACTAAGACTAGATTATTCCTGAGATCCTTTTCAAGTCATTCTTTACTTCTGTACGAAGATATTCCTATTTAAAAAATGTTCGAAAAAGGTTTTAGAAATGAGTAAGGGACTGAACAACAACAAGGGAATTTTTGACCAAAGTAGGTCATTAATTACATAGACCTCATCTTGTCAATAGTTAGAATCTTGATGTATATTTTTGAATCATCAAAATCCAAAGTCTTTCTTAGCAATTAATCTCCTCTCTCCAACCTTAGTCCCTGTCAGCCACTGATCTATGTCACTCTGGTTTTGCCTTTTCTAGCATTTCATATAAGTGGAATCATATAGCATAATTTTATGGCTTACTTTTCCCACTGAACATAATGCTGTGAGATCCAATCATGTTGCTGCATATTGCAATAGTTTCTTTTTATTGCCAAGTAGTATTTCCAAATATGAAATTTCCATATTTCACTGTATGGATTTACCATAGTCTAATCAGCTAACCAACTAGTTGATGGACATTTAATTGGTTTCTGGTATTTGATTATTTTTAATAAAGTTTGTCTGAACATTCATGTACAAATGTTTGTGTAGACATAGTTTCACTTCATTTTGGTCATATGTTAAGTGTGTGCTTGACTTTCTGATTAACTGTCCTCTAAAATGGCTGTAAAAAAATGTGTATTGTTAGCAGCTACATATGAGAGTTTCCACTGTCCACATGCTTAGCATGTACTGTTGTCATTCTTTTTAATTTTAACAATTTTTAATTCTTGTTTTAATTTGCATTTTCCTAATAACTAGTGATACTGCATAAATTTCTATGTGCTTACCAAAAAAAAAAAATCCACCGTCTTTCAGTATAATGATAATTCCACCATTGGAATCCAGTAAGTGAATGAGCTAATCACTCCAGCACTATCTTCTGTGATGAATTAGAGAAGACAGGAAAAACTGAAAGTCAATTCCAGTTAGTGATCTTAGATAATATACAAGCCATTGCAGTACCAATTATGTAAAATTATGATGCTTATTATTTTTAAAATTAGTATGCAGCCTATATGCTTTTCTTTCCCAGAAGATCCTTCTAATGTGCAGTTTCAGAGAACTGCTAAATTGATACAGCTATGAAACAGAGCTGAATGTTTGAGTAGAGAGAAACAGAAACTGGGACCTAGTAATAAGAAAGGGCCTGCTAAGATGAATGGAACATTTTTGCATATTTAGTGCAGCAGTGCAAAGAAGAAAAGAATGAAAAAAAGAGTAGATGAGCTAGAGATAAGTGAGACAGAACTCCATGTGGATTTATAATTTGGAAAATAATAAATTAATGCCTCCAGGGATACTGTTTAAGCCCATGGGAGAGAAAAGTAAAAATAAAAAATCTAGTTTCAAGAACCAAAGAGGAGACTGAATAAGCTGAAAGGAGTGCAGCACTGTGCAATGTTTATTGTTTCAAATTTCCTGCAAGCTTAAGAGCCATGCCATGGCACCGTGTTCAGTAGCCTAATGATGAGGTGGGGTAAAAAAACTGTTCATAAAAAAAATTCAGGCTCTGTTAGTCTCAATAAAACAATAATTGAGCTTTTACGCATAATTAAATGCAATCTCACTAGTTAAAAAATAGCCACAACTGTCTATGAGGCTTATTCATACAAAATGTGTCTGAAGTTGACCTGGACTTTGGATTGCATGTACCTTAGTCATGGGCATTAATGTTGAGTCACTAATAAACAGCTTCTGATGTTTTGAAAGTTTCCTGTGAATGTTGCTTTTTCAGCAGCAAGCTTCGAAAGGCATTAAGGAGTCAACCATGTTCCTCATCATTTGAGCTCAAGGTTAAAAGTCATTATACCCTCTTGCTTCCTAAACAACAGTATACATACATATGCACAAGGGATGAGTGTGGTGTAAAGCCTGGCTTGCCTCACCTCACCTCATAGTAGCTTTGCAGCTCCCATTTTCACCAGCCCCTCAGGCTAACATGCAAATAGAAGAGGCATGGAAAACAAAATATATAAAAGTCATTAAATAGGTAGAAAAAGGAAAAGGAAAACAGAAAAGAGGAAGGAAATGGAGAAGAAGTCGAAAGGATATAGAAGTAAAAGTAAGAATGTGATAAGGGGTGAAGAGATGCAAATATTCCTGAACTAAACTTGGTAAGCATCTAGTTCAGTTCAGCAAATATTTGTTGAGTACCCATCAAGTTGCAGACCCTGTTGGACGGACCTAGAGAAAACAACATACAAGATCCAGTTCATTCCTTAAAGAGCTCACAGCCCCTTGGGGTAGGTAAACACACAGGTCTTTATGCATGTGTACGTACGTATGTGTGTGTGTGTGTGTTTATATAGTAATGTTTTTAATATCAATTGACAAACTATTTACTATGTACCAGACATCATCCTAGGAGCTTAGCATGCAAAATCAATGTAATCTCAGAAGTTCTGCACTAGCAGTAAGAGTAAAATGCCATAGGAAAGCAGAGAAAAGAGTGATGACTTCAATAACGAGGTTATAGAAGGCTTCAGAAGTGTCAGATCGCCAGCGTGGGCGCCTGTGCTTTACACTTACCAGCTCTGTGACTTTGAACAAATTTCAAAATCACCATCTCCCTCCACAGTATTATTAGAAGAAACAGATTATTTTTATCCTATGACAATTCTAATAATAGTGTGTGCACATTCAAATTCACAGATTAAAACTATTGGAAAAACAATCCTTCTCATTCCACTAACCACAAGGGTGACTCAGATTTTTTCAAATTTAAGTTTGTAATTAAGACAGTCTATGCTGATCACATTTCTAGATGAAGTTTAAGACCAAAAGAATATGTGAAAGAAATTGAGTACCTGCTCTTTGCCCATCTGATGGGCAGGTCAAAGGGACATAATGAGTCTGGACACAGTCCCCTAATGCTCACTGTCATAGCTGTCCACTCCCACACTATTTATGGCACACTGAGATGAGTGAACTGAAAATTCTTCATTTTGTGCAGGCATAGAATGCTGAACCTGTTATCTAACTCCTTCCATTAACAAATAAGAAAACTGAGAAAGTAGAAAGAGAGTCCCAAATTATAGAAGTTGTTAATATCTCATGTAAGTAATTCAACTCAGGCAAGACAATGCTTAGATTTTGACAGGGGGTGAAAAATGGTGAGGTTGTACAGGTATGCCTGTTTCTGTTCCGGGGGAAGATGTAGTGATACTGAAGGCAGAATAGAAGAGGGTTACTAAGGAAAAAGTAGCAAATGATGGGAGAACTAATTAGCCATACACACTTAGTATTCAAGGTCCATAACCCACCCATTACTTTGATACTTTAAAGGAAATAGTCCAGAGGGAATAATTCTTATGCCTGACTTTAAATATAACAGTTTGCTTTTCTATCTTAACAACCCAATTTCTTCTATATGCCTGACATGTTACCAGTTCATGACTAAATAACTAATAAACAACTGCAGACAAGTAAAGCTCAAGGGGCCTCCAAGGTACAGCTTGGATGTTTGTGTTAATACATCTAGTCTCAAAGTAGAACTGGCAATCTCAAAAGAAAATTGTCTGAACATTCACATCCCCACCCACTGTTTTGCTAATCCTAACCACCACCTTATAATGCAGAATAGAATTGGGGCATGTTTATCTTGGTTAACAGAGAAGGCAATGACACCCCACTCCAGTACTCTTGCCTGGAAAATCCCATGGATGGAGGAACCTGGTAGGCTGCAGTCCATGGGGTGGCTAAGAGTCAGACACGACTGAGCGACTTCACTTTCACTTTTCCCTTTCATGCACTGGAGAAGGAAATGGCAACCCACTCCAGTGTTCTTGCCTGGAGAATCGCAGGGACAGGGCAGCCTGGTGGGCTGCCATCTATGGGGTCGCACAGAGTCGGACACGACTGAAGCGACTTAGCAGCAGCAGCAGCATCTTGGTTGAATGTTTAAAATAATGGCTGAATATGGCTGAGAATGCTCTATTTCATCTACCAGAGTTCAGTCTAATCATTGCCTCCAATCAAACCAGCTCTTTAACAACACTAATACTAGAATATTCTTTGTCAGTGTCCCTTCCCTCTTGTTTGGTTATGTATTAACAGCTCCTTACCAGTAGATCCTGCTGCTGCTGCTGCTAAGTCACTTCAGTAGATCCTAGCTTATTCTATACATGGTGACAGAGGGGAGAATCAAAGGGAAATTAAGGAATCCCAGTTCCACTGGGATTCAATATAAAGGATACAATAATTTACTTGTTGATTAATATGGTTGTTCATTTCTCCCATCATGTGATATTCAAAAATGGTCTCTGTGTGTGTGTATGTTTATGTATGTATATGAACTGAAGGTGAAGGAAAGAAAATAGAGAGATGGTAATGGTAGAACTTAGAAGTACTATCTCGAAAGGTATGTCTCAAACCATGAAAGTGATAAAACTTGGCCGCCTCACACCCATTTCTAAATGGGTTGGATTAAGTCCTAAATGACTTTACCTGCACAAAATGGACAAATGAACTGATGAGAGTTAATGCTTATTGCCTCCCAGATTATCAACCTCTTTTACATCTAATGCTTTATCCATTTATAATTAACCAGTGACTTTGAAAATGCTCTCTACTTACTTTTGCAGATGTTTCACTATTTCAATTAGATGATAAACTCCTCCAAGTCATAGTCTATATCTGCTCTGCTTTTGCTACCATTTCTCATTACTACTTTGTCCCTTGGCCCACTCACTGCCCCTCCACAACCACTCATAGTCACAGCACCTAGAACATGGGCAGACTCAATACATATCCATGACCTGAACCTAAGTTGTAGCATTTTTTCCCTAATTTTTATATTTGCATTTTGTTTACTGTATCTTATAGCCTCAGAGGTTTTTTGTTTTTTTTTTAATCCAGTTCTGCTGTCTCAATAACTGTTGTGATTGACTCTACTCTTATCAAAATGTGCAATCAGAAAAATCTTCACCTTTCATTCCTAATTATATTCTAAAAAAGAATCCTAAATTTCTAAACTTATTTTCTTTTTACCCTTAGCCTTATAAAATTTTTATTATCTGAGAATACAGTGACAAAACCCTGGACTAGGAGTAAAAAGACATTAGTCTTGTTTCTGTCTTCTTGGTGCTAGAGTAGTTTCAGAAAGTGGATACCATATTCATGGACTGATAAGTGAATTAGTTAACTGAGTGAATGAGTATCACAATTTATTAACCTACCTATGACAAATCACATGGTCTTTTGGAAACTTGGTTCCCTCATCTATATAATAAAAGTGTTATAAGCTATAATCTTAAGAGAAATAATCCAAAAGAAATGAAACCATTATCTCAGAGAGAGATCTATATGCCTCATTCATCACAACGTAATTCACACCAGCCAAGGTATAGAAGCAATCTAAGCCTCTGCCAAAAGATGAATGGATAAAGAAAATATGCAATCATACACAGGGGAATATTATTCAGCCTTTAAAAAGAAGGGAATCCTGTCATTTACAACAACATGGATGAACCTGCTAAGTGAAATAAGCCAGAGAGACAAATACTGCATGGTAACACTTACATGTAGAATCTTAAAAATATAAGTTGAACTCATAGAAACAGAGAGTAGAAAAGTAGTTGCCAGGAGCTGTGGAGTGAGGAAAATATGCCGAGAAACAGACTTCCAGTTACAAGGTGAAAAAGGTCTGAGGATCTAACATGTAGCATGGCGATTGTAGTTGATGACACTGTAGTTTTTCTCAATAACAAAAACAAAAACAATAATTATTACATGAGATACTGAATGTGTTAGGCAATTCAAAGGGAATAATCTTTTCACAGTATATACATCCATCAAATCATCACGTTGTACACCTTAAGTATCTTGTGCTTAGTTGCTTAGTCGTGTCTGACTCCCTGGGAGTTCATGGACTGTAGCCCATCGAGATCCTCTATCCATGGAATTCTCCAGGCAAGAATAGTAGAGCAGGTTGCCATTTCCTCCTCCAGAGGATCTTCCCAGCCCAGGGATCAAACTCACCTCTCTTGCATTTCCTGCATTGGCAGGCAGATTCTTTATTACTAGTGCCACCTGGGAAGCCCTTAAAAATGTTACAACTGTATTTGTCAGTTATGCCTCAATGTTTAAAAACAGTACATATTTTTTAAAGTAAGAGAAATATTAGGTACTTACACTGTACCGGGTATTTTAAAATACATGAAAAGTGAAAGTGAGGTCGTTCAGTCGGGTCGAACTCTTTGCGACCCCATGGACGGTAACCTACCGGGCTTCACTGTCCATGGGATTTTCTAGGCAAGAACACTGGAATGGGCTGCCGTTTCCTTCGCCATGGGATCTTCCCAACTCAGGGATCGAACCCGAGTCTCCTGCATTGCAGACAGACGCTTTACCGTCTGAGCCACTAGGGAAGCCAGCCATAAAGAACTGCAAATATACAGATAATGAATACAGAGACAGTTTAGCCATTACCACCCTAATTCCTAACCCTAGCTCCATTTTGCATGGGAAGAAAACTGAAATTTACTGAAACTATGTAACTCTCTGAAAGGCACACCGTGAGAAAGTGGCAGAACTGATTTTTTAATCTCAGACCTACGTGTCTCCAACATCAGTGTTCTGACCCCTCTGTCATACTACTTCACTTTATTTTCCTAAATTCTCTAAGAACTCCATCTTGCCAGTCTGTAGTTAATTTAGATAAATAATGCCCTGTATCTTAGTAACTTCAGGTGCTTGTCAGTGTCTTTAAAGAAGGCATGCCATTCAGAAGAGATAAGGGCTCTTTCCTATAATTAACAGACCAAAGGAATAGTTGTGTTACAAGGGACACAAATAGGTATCTCAATTTAAAAAAACAAAAATTACATACCTTCTCAATGTTCATTCATGGTGTATACTTTGAAGTCCTTTGTTGAATGACATTTAAAACTGCAGAGTAATACACCATGTTTCAAGAAATGCAAACAGAGCCTTCCCTTTTTCTCTCCCTGGTTTACTGAAAGTTCAATTATTCTAATAGTCTGACATATATCTGGATTTACAAGTAATCTCTTAAGAGTGCCCTGCATCCATTTTGCTGTTCTCTGAAGCTACCCATTTCTGTCTGCTAAAAGAGTGCAGTTCAGCAACTTCATTTATTTTAATGCTTTCTTCAACCTACAAACCAGAAGTTAGTGACAAGAGGGTAATTTAGACTGCAAATTCCTTAATCTTTTCTGCCTCTGCCCAACAAAATGTAGCTTTAAAAAAATGGTGGGTTTTTTTTTTTTAACTTTAAGGAAGGGCTCTATATGCCCCAGTTATAACATTGTGATGATTTCATCATTTTCCAGACTCTGTTCGCTAACTTGCATATTTTCCTTTTTATCACAATGAGTTTAGTAACAAAAGGGAACCCTATTCTACTTCCTCAAAGAGGTGATCTCATGCAAAACTATAACAAATTCCTTAAGACATTCTATTAAAAATCTAGCTTAAATGATAAGTGTTCATTATTGAAGGTTTTGTGGTCAGTTATCAGGAAATTACCCCGAAGCATATGCCCAGGTATCTAAAACAAAACTGTTCCTGCTCTGGTCATCCTTCCCAGTTGCCTCAGTCTTAGCCATCAGCAACTATACTTAGATTACTGATGTCTGGACTGATGATCCAAGGACTTTGTAGGATCAGAATCATCAAGAAAGTCCCGGTGGCATTTGAAAATCATCCTCTTAATGACAGGAAAGCTAACTAACATATTTTAGAATGCCTATTTAATAACAAAGATTGAAATAAAATATAGTCATAGAACTCTTAACCAGAAATCCAACTAAATAGAACAACCCATTTACCAGGAAGTCTGGTTAATCATATATTCTAGTGCATTTTGTACCTGAATTTACAAGGTCAGGAATATACAGCTGTCCCCAAAGTTAATTTTGGGTTGATTCATGTATAAACAGGTATTACAGCAAAACCAGGCCAAGTGTCCCTGCAGAAAGTCGGTGGATTTTTGTGGCTGTTCTTCCCACATGGTGGGAGGCAGGAGGGGATGGAGGATAAAAGGAGGCATAAAGGCCTCTGGGGTCAGATGCCACGTTGCATCAAGGTTCAGTTCCCACTGTTCCACTTATTCGACCTGACGTCATCACAGCAGAGAACACAATGCCATTCGCCAGATGTAAATATTCCCTCTTGGAGCTGTCAGACATTTTTGGTGCTTCACCAGCCTGACCTTCAAAATCATGTACATGACATTTATCTCAAGCCTAAAAGTTTTATGCCAGAGAATTTGAGCTGTGTGAGCATAGAAATAGCAGGTTCTTACATCACAGTTCAATTAAAAAAAAAAAACAACAATAACAACAAAACTTTGTCACTTCATTTCTAGATCCTGGCAAGAGAAGGGAAGATAGAAAATATTGTCTTGTTTCACATTGTTATTTCATGACATCAAATTATACAATTGAAAATTGAAGCTAGAGTCCTAAATAATTAAAATGAATTTATCTTTTCAAGAAAGATTATATAAGATTTAGGTTTTTGCCATTTCAAATGAGGTAGGGTTTTTTTTCTGTGTTTTCCATTTATTTTGTGTTCTAAAAGGCATCTGAAAAACTCAGTCATAAAAGTGAGGTATTTAGTGATATTTTTTCTAAATACCTTGTGTTATAATAATCAAAGCCGTCAGTTGTTCTTTTCTTTACAGAACCATGAACTCTGAGTTAGCCTGTAAATAAGACACAGTTTTCTCTTAAGTGGTGCCATTCTGAGATAATAGGCTACCTTTTGTAAAAGTAAGCAATATAATACATTTGGCAAAAAGAGAGAAAAGGAAAGAAAAAGACAAATTTACCTATACCTCAAGTAGTTAAAGTTAAGCCCTCCTGGAAATTTCTCCACCTAGTTTGTCCTTCTCCAGCTCAGATTTGTCCTTCTTTAACTATGATTATACTTTCAAACAGGTCAACAGTAGACACACAAGAATTTTCTAATGTTCCATAATGGTTCATACGTGCTATCTTCCTAAGCAGCCACATCTTAAGATAGAATTCTTGTCTTTGTCTCCCTTTGCATCTTGCACAGTACTTGGGTGGTAAATATTTAAGAAGCACTTGCTGATTTATTACTTGCTCAAAACTGCACAGCTACAGACACACCAGAAAATTGTTCTACAACAGAAGTGGGGCTTTTTTGTCACAGGACAAAGATGATCCATCCAAAGAAAAAGGTTCAAAGGCTAAGCGTGAATCTAAGGTATACTTCTCCAGACATTAAAAAAACCGTCACAGTGTTCTCTGTAGAGTCAAAAACAATGAGGTTTTAGTGACACTTATTGCAGGCCCATCCCACCAAGTGGGCCAGAGAATAAGGCAATTATCCAGGTGACTCATGGAAATAAGCCATTTTTAGCTGAAATAGCTAAGCCGTTCAGGCTAAAGTAGGCTGTTACCTGGGTCATGCAGGCAAAAGCAGGTTGGTTTAAATTTTCTGGGAGTAGGAGGCAGGGTGGAGGCCAGCAGAACTGAAAGATCAGCCAGGAGCTCTCCCACAGCCCTGGAATTACTGCTTATGGTGTGACAGGCAGGCTCCAGGAACTACTGGGAAGCGGAAGGAACTTACATTTTGGTGATCTCATACTCTACTGTGTGCGTACACCAATGTAGTCTTAATATGAAATCAGGGGCTTCTGGTCTTAAGAAACCTTTTACTATCATTGATTGGTGGGAAGAGAAACCCTTGATTATACAGATCCTGACTCTTCAAGCACTGAAACAGCACATCACAGACATCAGTTCATCTAACAATAGATTCTGACATCAAAACCATAGTAATGTTCCTGGTCCATGTAGAAATAACACTGAAGATCTGTATCATTCACGTTGTACACAATACTGTTTCCTGGCCACGTCACCTGAAGCACATGAGTCCTTTACACATTCTACTGAAGGAGTGATCAGTGCCTGCCATCTGGGTGCTAGCCCAGAGCTCCTATCTGACGTCTGCCCAAGAGCTTTGTTGAAAAGCTACTTCCCTCCACGTCCAGCCCATTTTCAGCCAGGGCCGGGAACCATTTTGCTTTGCTGGCTCTTTGTAGTTTGATCGCTTCTACTGCGTGTCAGTGGGACGTTCCATGTTTTATTTGCCTATTCTGCTCACTGCAGCTCTAAAACCATAGGCCCTGCCAATTAAACTATTGTAAGCCATTGTGTTTTTCAGACCACAGCAAGCTCAACTTCAGTGAAAATGGACAGAGAGTGATGAAACAGGGTGGAGTACAATAGATAAGATGCCCCAAGGAGTAAGGACACTCATACAACCTCCAGGGACATTTCTTAGCCATAGATTAGTTTGCCTGTAATCCCCTTGAGCGTTAGTGGTTCACAGTCCAGCCAGCCCTCTGTATCGTTCATATCACATAGGATCAGAGGGCTGGCTGCCTGGACTGCAACCTGAAACCTTTTTTTTTTTTTTTTTTTTAATTTCAGAAAATTTCAAAAAGCAAAACTTTTTTTTTTAACTGCACCCCAGCAACTATCTACATAGCATTTACATTGTCTTAGATATTATTATCTACAAGTGATTTAAGGTATGTGGGAAGATATGAGTAGGTTATAAGCAAATGCTATGCCGTTTTACATAAGGGAATTGACCCAAGGAGGGGTCCTGGAACCACATTAATCTTGAGTGAAGACTGTGTAGACTCTGGAATCAGGTTAGGCAGGTGTAGAATTTTAGTTCTATTTAATGATGGAATGACTTTAGAAAAGCTGCTTTAATCTCTGTAAATCTCAATTTCTTAATTTCCAATGTAAGCATACATACTAAAATAGCCTTACATAGTTGTTAAATCAGACAATACCTATAAAGCACTTAGCACAAGAACGGTAAAATAATAGTAATAATCAGCTTGCTAACATGGTAGCTGTTTGGTCACTGTCATCATTTGCTTCTACTGCTTTAGGGAGTGTCCAACCTACTGCTCTTATGAGTGACGCTCATTCCCTAGACCATCCCGAAGTGAAACATGATTAACATCGTTCCTTCTTCTTTCATGATCCCACATTAGATTCATGGAATGATCAACATTTTCTAAGATATTTGACCAATATTTAGTATAGGAATGAATTGCCTTCAACATATTGCACAGGTTTTCATGTATTTGGTATTTTGGTTCCCTTAAACACAGTCATAACCATTCATGAATTTGTATACCTGGACAGGAAAGGGCCATCTTCAAAGAGAAGAAAAAAACAGAGGCAAGTTGTATTGGACATTTAGTTCATGAATCAGGGTTCTAGGGATTTGAGTTCAGGTTTTCAGAATGAAATAGAAGAGAATAAATTATAGCTAGTGACAGCAGAGAAGAAAGAAATCCTGATGAGCTAGACATAAGGGCCATATTTCTTAAAACAAGAGTGAATCATGTCATTGTCTAAAAAGCACCAGTGTACCTAACATGCAAGAGAATATTTATAACAAAACTGTCCTGGAAAATCTGGACTTAGTTACTATCAGCTAGGACAACAAGTCTTGGAGAGTCCTTCATATATATTAGAATTTGGACTATTTGTTTCAAATCTAGTATGAAATGCCTTTCTATGGGGCCTCCCTGTCTAATAGTGAATCCCTGTCTGCCTTGAACTGACCAAAATATCCAAGTAACATTATCAGCCTTTGGAAATTTCACTTCTCCCTTAGAACAAAAAAATCTCTGATACATGTTTTTTGGGTTTTTGTATTTCCAGACATTTTTAAATACTCACGTCAATTTCATCCTAGTTAAATATCACTTTTTTATTAAAAAAATAAAATTCTTGGGCTCCATTTCTGATATCTGATGTTTGGTCACTGATAAGAGATCTGGCATCTCTAAATCCCAAAGTGACAGGTAACTAAATTCAGCAGATTTGCTATTTATAAATTCTTACCCATCACAATGGGTTAAATTAATGGTTAAAGTTAAGGAGAATGTGGTCCTTCAATTATATACAAATTATCTTCTTTACTATCTGCAAATCAAATTAGAATAAAATTAAACTGAAAAATGTATTTCTTCAGTAAGGAAAAAAAAACATCCTGAAGAACAATTACTTCCATCGACAATAGTATGTTTTATTAAAATTCCATTAAGTTGCCTTGTTTATATTATCACTGTCCTCTGTGAAGTTGCTCAAAAACTCCTTCCTTCCTTTCTGTTGAGTCCATGATGCCCAGCATGATTTACCCGCTTCCTAGCTCTCCAGACTGACTTTGTGCCCTTCTCCCCTGTTTGCCTTTCTGTAACCATGAAAGCCTCATTCAGTCTTCCAAAGGTCTCTATCCCCTCCTACCCCCGCCCCTTTGCACGTGCAGATCATCTCAACTTGTGCCCTCTCCTTTCTCATCAGCCCCCTACCGCCACTGTTTCTGTATTGCAAATGCTCCCACCTCTACATGCTCATCCTTCAGGGCACTGCTGCTGCTCAGTTGTATCCAGCTGTTTGCGAACTCCTAGACTATAGCCCTCCAGGCTCCTCTGTCCATGGAATTTTCCAGATAAGAATAATGGAGTGGGTTGTCATTTCCTACGCCCGAGCGTCTTCCTGACCTAAGTATTGAACCCACATCTCTTGTGTCTCCTGCATTAGCAGGTAGGTTCTTCGCCACTCGCCACTCGCCACCTGGAAAGCCCATCCTTCATAGAATATGCTTATAATTGTATATAATTAATTCATTATTGCTGTCTCTTTCCTGGCTGGATTTAATTTCCATGAGAATAGACACTGTATCCTTCTTATCATAGCTCTATCTATTTTAATAAAGAAAGCACACAGAATAGGTGCTCACTAAAAGTTGGCTGCTGGAATAAATACTACAGATTTTAGAAAAACTTCTCAAGTTACCACTTTATAGCTTCTTCCTGGCTTAACTAACACTGTTATAGGTCTTCCTAGAAGCTGGCAGTCTTCTGTAGGTTCTATAAAACTACTCAGAAAGCAGTTAATGTCAATAGTCACTTTTTTAAGTCCCGAAGGAAATTAACAGTTTATAGTGGGCAGAATGCCTTTACTCATATCTGCCTAAGATGAAAGTACCTAGTCTTTTCATTAAAATTCCTTACCCGTTTGTCTGTTAATTTCAACTAGAATTCTTCCCTAACCAAGCCTTTTGTAGATAAAAATACTTTCTCTTGAACCATATGGTTTTATCTTTATCTTCAAAAGGAAAATGCTAACAACTAAAAACCTGATTCTTTATCGAATTCTTATCCATTTTCCCTCTTTCATTCTTTTTAATTAGTGTGATGTCACTGATCAACTCTAGTGTCCCAGCAAATGCTACAGACCAAGAACAGAAACTACTCTGCAATTGTCCAAATTATAGTGAACATCAGATAAAAGGTTTGCTATCTCCTGTTCTCTATTTTCAGGAGCCATAAATAACCCAGCACAAGCAGAGCTCCCCTCTGCAAGCAACACAATACATCCTGGAATTTTGAATACAGGGAGAGCAGTCTTGCAGTTTCAGTAATACAAGTGGAAGGCAAACAAATTATCTTCTTAGCAATCCAAGTTGACCGGAGCACCATGACCAGCCAAGCCCCATCTTGTGCTCTGTGTTTCTTCCAAAAATGTCTTAGTATACAATGCTGCCACTATTTGCTATCCACGTGTGGTTAACACTAAAATAGAGAGGTGAAACAGCATTTTTGTTTGTGTTTGAAAGACTTTTTAATAATTCACATAGTAATCAGATAATTCTCAAGCTGGCATGTCCTGAGATTTAAGACACAAGACCCATTCAAATAGAGAAAATAGGAAAGTTACCTGACTGTCCAAAGAGAGGAAGCCTGATACTGGTTTCCTTTGAGCTGTCCTGTGATTAGATGAAGTCTACAGCACAAGTGTCCTCGGGCCTTGGAGAGGGTTAGCTCAGGGAGCAGTACAGTTTACCCAGGATCAGCTGCCAAAATGTGAACTTGGAAGGGGCTCCACTTCCCTTATGACAGTAAAGAATGGAAAGTCTGGTCACACTGGAGATTCAGTTAAACTTGATTCAGGTATTTAGGCTATGACTACCAGGATACAGTACAGTTGAAATAGAGTTAATTTGACTAATGTGTTCCCTCTGGCCCCTGGACCTCATCCCCGCACCCTCACTAACACACACGCACCTAACCTTTAAACTTGACCATCTCCTTCCTTTGCAGTCCTCTTTGACTCCATCTCATGCCCTCAACTCTAGTTAACTCCTGGTCTTCTGTGTTCCCACAGTATCCTGTGCTAACCTCTGCCAAATGACTGACCATTTGGTTTTAATTACCTATTTGTTTGTTTGTTTTTACCTTAAGAAGACCCACGAGCTGCTTAATGGCAAGAATCTTATTTTATTTCTCCCTGTATTCCCAGCACCTAGTTCTGTTCCTGGCCAATAATTATTTGATAAAATAATGAATTAAGGAGTTATACTAAAAGATTCCCTGTGACTAAAAGGAGTCACAAAATGCAAGAACCAAGGAAAATCTTTATCTCCTTACTGTTATTCTGAAATACATAGACTAAAAGTACCAACTCTGAGATTTCCAGAATTGTCCTCAGAGCTAATGCAATGCCTGAGGAGCAGCACAGTTGGCTATGTGCAGTGACAAGTTAGAGGAAAATCTTGTATCCAGAATACCGGCCCCACTTGCACT
This sequence comes from Bubalus kerabau, assembly GCF_029407905.1. Lineage (NCBI taxonomy): Eukaryota > Metazoa > Chordata > Mammalia > Artiodactyla > Bovidae > Bubalus > Bubalus kerabau. The sequence continues at coordinate 102,456,124 of NC_073624.1, forward strand.
TAACGTTTTGAGGATGCTGTCACTTCTCTCTAATCCTGGCATGGGAAAGCCTTCTCCCCTGTAACCAATGAGCCAGTCATATCGAGGAGACAGAAAATGTGTTCTTCTTCCTCACAGTGGTCTTCCTGACTTGTTCCACCAAATTTACTGCTTCTTTGAAACCCTCCATCTAATGAGCTTGCTCTCTTACCCACGCCATCCATCATCTGCTGATATCCATTGCTCCACCCGATATTGATTGAGAATATTGAAAGCTGGCTTATAGTTTTTCTCTTCCTGTAATTCCCCACCCATTATCGTAGGCAACTCCACTACCCACGCTAAAAAATCATTTTAACTTCCTATTCCTTGACCTCCTCTGATCCAGTGTTTGTATCTAAGCACCAGAGTCTCAGTTTTTCAGTTCACTTACCCCACAGGCTGTTTTCTCCTGTGGAGGGTACTGATTAGAAAAGGGGGAGGATGGATGAAGACAGGGGTTTGACTTAGGCTGACAACCCTGAGCAAAAGAGAAATTGTGACCCATGAAACATGGTACCTCATCTTGGACAAGCAAGAGCAGGACAGTAAGGATGAATTCACAATATCAAGCACAACAAAGGAAAGTAAAATTAGTCTGATGGCTAGAATCTAGAATCAAAGTGTTTAGCACTCTCATAGCTGCCTAAAAGGACCCTGTAGTTATTGGTTCATCTTCCCCTCACATTTCCCCATCTTATCCTCATCTCCACCTTTGGAAACAAGCCTGATTCTGCCAGATCTGTTCCAGGTCTTGTGTAGTGCAAATGAAAGAAAAGAAGGGTCTGGGGAGACTAGAGAAGGAAAGGAATGAATTGATGCACTCAGGAGCTGTGCTTAGTCACTCAGTCGGGGCCGACTCTGTGCAACCCTATGGACTGTAGCCCACCAGGCTCCTCTGTCCATGGGATTCTCTAGGCAAGAATACTAGAGTGGGTTGCCATGCCCTCCTCCAGGGGATCTTACCAACCCAGGGATCAAACCCACATCTCCCACATTGCAGGCAGATTCTTTACTGTCTAAGTCACCAGGGAAACCCAGTCAGGAACTGGGGGAGAGTAATAGGAGGACATCATCAGGACAGGCTCCCCAGGACTAGAGTAAGGCAGGGAGGAATGGGAGCTGGAAATAGGAGGCCCTGACTATGCAATTACAAAGGAAAGAAAACAATTCCAAAATTAGATCCCATTTATACCTTCCAAGAAGTACAAATGGAATTCCTGTGTGTGTGTGTGTGTGTGTGCGTGCGCGTGTACTCGCACATGTGTGCATCTGTGCATGTGCACATAAGTTATCACAGAAGTTATAGTCTCAATTGAATTACTTTGGAATTCAATGCGAGTGGTTGATAATAAGACAGTGGACCAACTGAGCAAGGACATTTAGGATGCCTGGAATTCTATGAATGCTACTGACTAGCCCCTGAGTGAGCAGAGAGCTGTGGAGGCACAGAACCAAGATGGGCAGCCTTGAACTCCCACTACTGCTAGTGTGCAGAGTGCCAACTCCTAACCTGGATCAACCCAACCATCTGTTTCTGTGGGCTTGCTCCCAAGCTACCAAACGCAGTCGGAGGAAATTGGCTCTAAAACCAATTTATAATTTACAAGCTCAGCTGGACTGTCAGTGCTGCTCAGCAATTCTTTTACTTACCCATGATTGGTTCCCTTTCTCATTCTCAATAGCAGCTGTGCCAATATCTTATCCTTCTTTTTCAGGGCTCCAAACCATACTCTCCATTCATATGTGCATTCAGCAGTCATTTATTGAGCACTTACTATAATCCAAACCCTTTATAGGGGCTTGTGGAAGACAAAAAAGGGTCACAAATTCATTGAAGTTTCTCTCCATCAAAAATATGGGGCTGATTTTCCTACTCCATCATGCTATTTGATCTGCTTTGGTGACTAGAATAGAGCAGAAATAATGTTGAAGTACTTTCAGATGAGATCTCAAGAGTCCCTGCAGCTTCCTCTTACCCTCCTGGAACCCTGAGACCATCCTGCTCGGAAAAGCCCTAATCTAGTCTCCGTGAGGTTGAACGACCACAAGGATAGAAACGTCTAGTCAGTTCAGCCATCACAGCTCAGCCCAGCTACCAACCAGCCCACCAGCTGAAGGCAGCTATGAGGAAGCCCCTCTGGTCTTTCTCCATTTCCTTCTCTCTCTGCTTGAAAGAAGCCAAATGTTGCCAGTTTTCATTTCTTGCATGTAATGATCATGGCAGCTGATGGTAGCCAATGCACACTCTTACTTTGATTCTTCAAACCTGCCTCCAACCTGCTCTTCTGTATCAATCTATTCCACTATTCGTCACATTCATCAGGCCTATGTCTGGTCCAGGACTCTGGATTGCTCATTATTTTCTAGAGATGCCCTGTTTGTATGTTCACAGTGCCCTTGCCTTTGCTCATCATTGATGATTAAAACTCTAGATGTATTTTCAAGGTTCTGCTTAAGTATATTTTTTGTGAAGTCCACAACCTTATCCATCCAAAAACTTCTGGCAAAGTATCTTCTTCCTCTGTTGTCCCAGAGTAGTTTTTTAAATCCTAGTAGAATGTTCGGAGAAGGCAAGGGCACCCCACTCCAGTACTCTTGCCTGGAAAATCCCATGGATGGAGGAGCCTGGTGGGCTGCAGTCCATGGGGTCACTAAGAGTTGGACACGACTGAGCGACTTCACTTTCACTTTTCACTTTCATGCATTGGAGAAGGAAATGGCAACCCACTCCAGTGTTCTTGCCTGGAGAATCCCATGGACAGAGGAGCCTGGTGGGCTGCCATCTATGGGGTTGCACAGAGTCAGACACGACTGAAGTGACTTAGCAGCAGCAGCAGCAGTAGAATGTTACACTGTTTTTTTTTTTTCTTTTTTATACAGAGCAAAGTAAGTCAGAAAGAGAAAAACAAATATTGTGTATTATTTCATGCATATAAAATCTAAAAAGATGGTACTGATGAACCTGTTTGCAGGGCAGCCATGAAAACACAGACATGGAGAACAGACTTATGGACACAGTGGGAAAGGAGAGGGTGGACAAATTGAGAGAGTAGCGTGGAAACATACATATTACATATGTGAAATAGACAGCCAGTGAGAATCTGCTGTGTGAAACAGGGAGCTCAACCTACTGTTCTATAACGGTGTTTTATAGTCATAGTTTATGTATTTTTGTCACGCAGTCTGCATCTTAACCTTTAGTTACTAGAGAACGGTAATTTGGGATCACAGATCTCTGGTATGTAATATAGAACATAGTGGGGCTTAACATTTATTATAATTAACCATATATATACAAAGCTAACAGTATTCTAGTCAGTTGAATAATTCTGTGCACCCACATCTCACCAATCATCACTGCCAAATTAAGTCTACAACAGTCTCCTGTGATATTAACTCAATCAGAATGACCAAGCTAGCCATGGACAATCATATCCTTTTACACCTAGAGTGCCATTTTAATTTGTTCAGAGCATTGAAAGGGAGATGTTCTTAATACACAGATTGCATAAAAAATCTAATGCACTCTGTTACCAAAGAGCAGGCACTCTATTTTCTTCTTGCCACCAAGCGAAGACTCATTATCTAATTTTGTGCATCAGTCTTAAAGTTGTTTATAAATACAGACCATTACTTTAAAAGGACAATTTTTGGTAGCTGTTTAGAACTACCTCATTTAAATGCATGAAATCCTGAAAATGTAATACAGTTTCAATTCATGAAATCATTGAAAAATACAGAAGCATAGATAAATGATATCTCTTAGAAGATTCTAGTTCACATCGCTTTATATTTCTGCTCATAGCACAAAGCTCTTGAGAAACATATAATCTTATTTTGTGAAGGTTACAGATATGTATGTAAAATATTCTATTACATTACTTTTATTTTCCACTCAAATTTATTTTTATGGTATTTCAAATCTTAAGCATTTCACATATGCTTTCTGGTGGTGTTTTTATATTTTTTTCCCCTTAGATTTGTGGCCTGTTAAAGCTAGAACGGACCTGAAGACATATAGCCCAATTCCTTTATTGTACTGAAATTCAGGAAGGTCGAGTGACTCACCCAAGTTTACAGAGTAAGAAAATGGTGAGGTTAACAAGGTCTCCGGAGCCCTCTAAAAATGGAAGCAATATAGAAAAACTAACGTTTAACAAAGAGCGTATAGGATCTCTGAATTCTACTCTCAGATCAATTAAACATTTTTTCATTTGTAAGAGATTGGGGAGAAAATGTAATTCTGTTTTTTCTAAACTGACAGAGTACCACACAATGCATATCAACTATTATTCTACCAGAGAATCTGTGACTTTTAAAATCCCTCTTCTTGGTCAGTCTGATTAGAGGTTTATTTTATATTTCAACAGTTTGCTTGTACACACACACACACACACACGTGTGCACACATATTCAGTAGCCTAGCTTTAACTGGAAGATGCCTACTTAACTAATGTGTATGTCTAACCTACAGTAATGAAAATCTTAACCATGCCTGAATCCCTCAGATGCATCAGTCACTTTTTTTGTGGTGATTTAATTGCTTCCTTCCATTTAATTACTTTGTGGATTAACTGTGGCAAATGTATTCCAATAATAGGTTAATTTACAAAGAGCAGGAAGCTTTCCTCACAGTCCCAGGGGAAATTTAGCAGGTCCGACTGTAACTCTGCAATACAGATCTCATGTTTCTTTTAGCCCTTAAGCCATGTGTGTCACCTTACTTGTTTGGGTGTAAAAAAAATGTCATAGGATGCACTGTTTACACGCTAGCATTTGTACGCAATTCTGGCAGGAGTAAAGAGGGCTCTTCTTAATCCCAGCCATACAGGAAGCCTTTTCTTCCCAAATCAAGTCGTTAATACTAAACAAGCAAACCATGCAGCCAAGACAAAAATCAATTTGTGAAAAAGGGAAGCTTTTTTTTTTTTCCAGACACTCTAGCAGTCACTGGGGAATGATGCTTTTAAAGATCTAATGCTTGAGAGTATTACAGTATTAGGTTAAGTTGATCCTATTTTTCTAGTTGGATTTATTTTATTTGAGAGTCAAGGTGATTCGTAGTACTGATACTACCAGCACTGTTTTCACTGCTAGAAGAAATACTTTTCCTTCTGAATAATAAGCATAGAATTCAGTCCAGTGACCTTTATTTTACCTGCAGGACACTTGTGTCTGGGCATCTTCCAATGGCTAAAGGCTCTGTAACAGTGGTCCCCAAACTCTGCCACACATTAGAATCACCTGAAGAGCTTTTAAAAATCCAGATGCCCAGGCTGCACTAGTCCCAATTAAATCGAAATATCTGGTGAATGAAGCCAAGCATTAGTACTTTTTTGGTCTTTTTTTAAATTTATTTTTTATTGAGGTATAGCTAATTTACAATGTTGTGTTAATTTCTGCTGAGAAGCAAAGTGACTCAGTTATGCATATGTGTGTATTCTTTTTATGTTATTTTTCATTATGGTTTATCCCATAATAGTTTATCCCAGGATATTGAATATAGTTCCCTGGGCTATACAGTAGGATTTTGTTGTTATCCTATTTATATGTAATAGTTTGCATCTGCTAACCTCAACCTCCCCATCCCATTAGAATTTTTAATAAATCTTTAGATGGATTGCAAAGAGCAGAAAAGTTTGGAAACTACTGTTCCATGATATTTCTGACTCATATTTCTTTCAGTAGATAAAGTCTCAGAACAAATTTGTGTGTGGAATTTCCTTCTCTGTCCTGACTTCTACTTTTGTAAAAACAAGAAATCTTAAAGATGTATGTAGTTGGAGGGTATGTTTATTAAAATAGAGGAAAATTAATGTTCATATTATGAGCTAGGAAACAGTTTATACCCTTAGATATACCTATTTTAATTTATGAATCTATTTTAAAGATAAAATATGCAGATATGTGTAATAGATGTACATGCAGTGTTAAAAATATAACTTTAAAATATTTAAATAAATGTTTTTACTAAGGTATCATAACTTAATGAATTATGAAGCAACTACATGAAAAACATTGTGCTTTCATTCAATATTTTTCATTAAATAAGAAAATCTTTCCAATATGTGAAGTATGAAAGTTTGACCCAGATGTATATATCCATATATAAAAATATTCTCTATATATCAAATATATGTCCATATATGTGCATGTGTGTGCATAAAATATTTGAAAGTATGTACACGGACAAATATGCCTAAATGCAAAAAGATAGGTCTGGAAGGTCACACTTTAAACTGCAAACAGTGTTTACTCTGGACAGGTTAGTAGGGCTGGGTGAAGGAAGACTTTCTCTTTGTATTGCATGTACTTTTTTATTGTTTGTGTTTTTACAATGTTATATGTATCATTAAAATTTTTAAATTAAACAGAATTTAAAAAACAGAAAAGTAAACTCTGATATATATGGAGAAAAAAAGTTCAACAAAATGTAAATATATCTGATTTAGCCATATTGGATGGCATCACCAACTCGATGGACATGAGTTTGAGCAAGTTCCGGGAGTTGGTGATGGACAGGGAAGCCTGGTGTGCTGCAGTCCATGGGGTCGCAAAGAGTATAGACACAACCGAATGACTGAACTGAACTGAGCCATATGTGTGTTTTTTTTTTCCCTTTGATACACTTTCTAGGAATTTTTCCCCACTTTTTTACTAAATATCTAGCATAGTTAGAAAAATTAAAAATGTTAAACCTTAGGAATAGATTATTAGATAAATTGATCTTCAGATTTGACAGGATTAATTCACATTGCAAAGACATTCTCACCTTGCTGGACAGGTGAGGAATGATATTTGTATCTCATTTAGTTTTTACACTGAGTTTAAAAGCCCTTTAGAAAACACTATTCTGATCTTGCTTACTCCATTATCATTTCATATTGTCTTTAATCTATTTCAAGGTGCCTTTAACAGAGCAGTTACTCTGTGTGCTTAGCAGTTTAAAAAAGACGAGGGAAAGTTCTAATTTTATTTATTTATTTTTAATTTTATTTTAATAACAAAGATATCAGCACATTTCAGATCATCTAGATAGTCCCACAGCTGAAGCTTAAAGTTCTTCACGTGGGGAAAATCGTAACTAACACAAGTGCCCACCAAAAGAGGGAAGTGTAAATTATACCACAACTGTTTAACAAGGAAACTAAATAAACAGTCATTTACATGTGGACTAAGTGGGGTAAATGAAGAACAGTGAACATGGAGGGTAGAACCAGAGAAATCGAGCAAAAGAAGGTCCAGAAACTTTTCAGACAAGTAAAGTAATTCATTTGGAATTTATTGGTATAATTTCTATCAGCGAAGCTTGATTCTGAAGACTTTTTCAATAAGGCTGGTTTGAGGAGGTAAAAGTCCTTTGGTTTGTTTGCAAATCTACTTAAAACTTGCAAAGAGGGAAGGGATAAAATTAGCCAAGAAGTCAAACATCTCCGCCCCTCAGTCTGTAGCAAAAGTTACTAAGGATGAAGACTGGGTTTGGTGATAAAATATAAATAAAAGGTTAGAGAAAAAATATTACACCAAAAAAGCAGATGAATCTTTAAGGCTTAAACTGGCTTCATGTGCATGTCATTTTTGCTCAACTAGAAATCCCAAGAAAATGGATTATAGAATCCTATGTCCCCAAGTAACTTATTTTCACTAAAGATTTGAATGCACATAATATTTTTGGTTTTTGGCCATATTGCATGGCTTGAGGATCGATATTTTCCCAACCGAACCCAGGCCATGGCAATGTGAAAGTGTCTAGTCCTAACCACCGGACCACCAGAGAATTCCCATGAATGTAAATAAAAATCATTAAATATATAAGGCACAGTCTACTGCTATAAGGAGAAGGCAATGGCACCCCACTCCAGTACTCTTGCCTGGAAAATCCCATGCATGGAGGGGCCTGGTAGGCTGCAGTCCATGGGGTCGCTAAGAGTCGGACACGGCTGAGCGACTTCACTTTCACGTTTTACTTTCATGCATTGGAGAAGGAAATGGCAACCCACTCCAGTGTTCTTGCTTGGAGAATCCCAGGGACGGGGGAGCCTGGTGGGCTGCCGTCTGTGGGGTCGCACAGAGCTGGACACGACTGAAGTGACTTAGCAGCAGCAGCAGCAGCAGCAGTCACTGCTATAATGGCTGCTATAATTAAACAACCCAGAGGAGTGACTCAACATCATGGAAATGATTTCCTTGTTCAAGAGTAGGTTCAAAGCAGGATCAGTGAGGAGCTAGAGGGATGGCTTTCCAACCCGTGATTCAGGGCCAGACTCCTGTCATCTTATAGCCAAATCCTCTCCTGCAGCCTAGAAATCTTTTACTTCCACTAATAAAGAGTGAGCAGCCCACCAGACCCTGCCGTCCCTGGGATTCTCCAGGCAAGAGTACTGGAGTGGGGTGCCATTTCCTCCTCCAATGCATGAAAGTGAAAAGTGAAAGTGAAGTCGCTCAGTCGTGTCCTACTCTTCGCGACCCCACGGACTGCAGCCTACCAGGCTCCTCCGTCCATGGGATTTTCCAGGCAAGAGTACTGGAGTGGGGTGCCATGGCCTTCTCCAATAAAGAGTGAAAGAGTAGGCCAAGAAGAAAAAGACATCACTTCTGTTCACGTTCCATTAGCAAGAGCTGAACACAAGTCTTCCCTGAGGTGTAGCTGTCTCTGGGGCAGGCGCATCCTAGCAATACTGTCCTATTGAAGAAGGGGAGCACAGGTCTTTGAATGACAGTGAGGCCAGTCATCTGGACCACAAACGCTTTTTCAAATATCAGTGATGGTCTTATCAGAGGTTCACTTCTCAATGGCCTAATCTAAATATATTTCCAGTTGTACCTATTTGCTCTAGCTTGTAATTGTTCTCCAGATACAACAAATATGCATGCTTCTAGTTCCCAACTGGACAATCAGAGTAGGGACAACCTTTTTTCAAATTTTTAAAAAATTCTTTCCTACTCAAAATTCTGAAAGAGCAAAGTTATGCTCAACTAATGGTGACTCTGGATAAACTCTATTAATTTCCGTCTTCACCCCAGTCTGAGAGACATGGAGCAGCTTCGGTTTTCTCTCATACCGCCCATAGGCTCTGAATGAATTATTAGGGTACTTTCACTTTGTAAGACAAACTAATAGCTCCTAAGGAATAAGCCAACCTAGTTTTAAGGTAGGTAGATTTTAAGTTTAATTAAGCTCTTTCCATTGTCATTTATGTCTTACCCTCTTCATTTCATCTTTCTCTGATGCAGCACTTGCTTCTTTCAGCATTTTACTGCCCTTCTCATCAATTTTTTGTTGAAGAGTGTACATTTTTAAATCTCTTTCATGTCAGACTCATGTGTCACCAGGGTTAGTTGTTACATTTAACTAATATTTTGCAATAAATGATATGCAGTTAATGAAAAGCCATTTACTTCATTTCCAAAATTCTGAAGTGGTGACTGTATCTTGCTTTGTGGGATTATTAACCTAGTATGGTAATTTACATTCTTTATATTTTAATTAAAATAACATCTGTATTTAAGATTTTCCTTAATTATAATAATCTCACCAGTCATTTCATACATGCAGAAATAGGCTTCATAGCTGTTCCTTTCCTCCCCATTACTGCCCATAAGTCAGATGCTGCCTGTCACAAATTCCCAATAAACAAGGACATGCCCTCAGGGACTGCTGCTGGGCAAAGAGAGTAGAAATGGATCTGGGCAGACCCATTACTGTTACTGCAAAAGCACATGCCCTCCTGAGGGTGAGTCACATATTAAGCCCAGTCTGTTTTTGTGTCTTTACTTTTATAGCCTAGATGAATCTCGTGTAACTTTATTATAATAATGTGAACCCTGTTGTCTAAGTCCATTATCATACAGTGCTGTTAAGATAGAACTCCTTTGGTGATATGGGAAATATCTAAAAATATTGTCTTTGAATGGTGACCAAAAATATATAAAATAGTTTTCTATTTTTGTAAGACAGCCAACTGTTCTTTGTTATGATCCCTCCCGTTCCTTACTAGTAGCTAAGAAAATTCAATATCTAGATGTTTCTTTGGTCTACTTTGCCTTATGTCCTCTAGCCAGAGCTGCAAGCTTTTCTCAATTGTGTCTGAGAGATAGGAAAAGAAAGAGAAAAACTGTGATCTGTACACGTGCTCTTAAGTGGCACAATCAAAGCTTTGGTACTGCTTTATTTATTACAGAACTCAGTAACAGATCTATTGCCTTTTAATATACCCGTAATATATACCCCTATCCAAAGCCAGGGTGGCTTCCCTGGTAACTCACGTGGTAAAGAATCTGCCTACAATACAGGAGACCTGGGTTAATTCCTGGGTCAAGAAGATCCCTTGGAGAAGGGAATGGCAACCCACTCAGTATTCTTGACTGAAAAATCCCATGGGCCGAAGAGCCGGGCGGGCTATAGCCCATGGGGTCACAAAGAGTTGAACACGACTGAGCAATTAACTCGTTCACACATTCATCCAAAGCCATGTTATGGTCATTATTTAGAACAGTGTTCTTAAAAGTTCATCCCCATTAACAAATGTGTAATCATCACCTCTGATGTGTAAGCCATTAGGTTAGGTAACTGAGTGGCAATGGGATATGGAGAAGACACAAAGAAAATGAAACTCCATTATTTTAGGGTTAACAGTGAATGTGTAATCTGAACATTGTCCTACCTATTAAAATAACTGCAGCTGCAAGAAATCTTGATTTTTCAAGGCCTTTGCTATCTATTAACCTTCTTATCAAGGCCACCAATCCTGATGTCCTTGATCAAATGCAGAGTTTCGGGGTTTGAGGTTGAAATTACCTGTAACTTGAACCACTTGAACCACCTCACATTCTTACCAAACTTTTCTTATATTAGTCTAAAATCATATATAACTCCATCTATATAATTTTGTTCAAGCTATTCTACATAGCACCCTCTTTTCTGTAGTTCTCCTGCTTCAGGATATATATATCATGAGGCATTTTAGTCTGGTTAAATTGTTTTAGTGTAGAAATATCATCATCTTTTCTGACCTATTTATATAGACTGCAATGACACTGTGATAGAAGTCTCTATTCTTAACAGCAGTAGAGTGTTACCCACTCATAATACTAATAAACATTTTTACTAAATATAAAATCAGTTCTGTTATCATGCAGTTAGAGCCATCACTTTATAGATTCATTTGCTGGGTAGAACATTTCCGGGGACTGCTGTTTATTGCTGATAAATATAGCTTGCTTATTTAAGCTCTTTACCTTTTTCTAACCCTGCTGAGAGATCTTCTGAAGCAAGAAGCTTTAGAATGACATAGGTAGGTAATGTGCTGAAAGCATCGGACAACCTCTTATTGGAGGCACCATGATCAGATAATAAAGCAACCACCGTAACTCAAGGTCAAATGATCCTTAATCTAAAAACAATCTCTAAATGACATAAGAAGGGCTTTAACCTTAACATCCACTGCATTTGAGGCCCTATTTTATCTCCCTGCAGAGTAAAGTCAATAATATGAGAATCATAAACCGAACAGGATTGCAAATCCTCTTATCCTACCTGCTAGAAATCAAGCAAGTGGGGAAAAGCACGGTTTCACTAATGCAAAGAAATTAAAAAAATAGTTCATAAGATGATTGTTTTAATATAAGCAGTGGTCAAATAATGTTATTTAATGGGAATTTTTTTCTCTGCTTTCTTCCTGAATTCACTATTTCACATTCTAGAAAGTCATTCTGTTGAGAAAATAGTCAAAGATATGCAAAAATAAAATCAGGCTTATTAATCATTTTGTAATTAGACAACTTAAGAAAACTTTTTATTCAAAGAGAATCTTAATGTGTGGATGTGAGAGTTGGACTATAAAGAAAGCTGAGCACTGAAGAATTGATGCTTTTGAACTGTGGTATTGGAGAAGATTCTTGAGAGTCCCTTGGACTGCAAGGAGATCTAACCAGTCCATCCTAAAGGAGATCAGTCCTGGGTGTTCATTGGAGGGACTGATGTTGAGGCTGAAACTCCAATACTTTGGCCACCTGATGCGAAGAGCTGACTCATTGGAAAAGACCCTGATGCTGGAAAAGATTGAGGGCAGGAGGAGAAGGGGAGGACAGAGGATGAGATGGTTGGATGGCATCATCAACTCAATGGACATGGGTTTGGGTGGACTCTGGGAGTTGGTGATGGACAGGAAGGCCTGGCGTGCTGCTGTTCATGGGGTCTCAAAGAGTTGGGCACAACTGAGTGACTGAACTGAACTGAACTGAACTCTACCCTATACCTTGTGTATCCAGAATCTAAAACAGAAATTAAATTCAACAATTCATATTTCTGTATTGAGTTTTATGCTTCAGAATACTTACATTCATACTTATTCCTACAATAAAAGGGATGAAGCAGTCATTTGGATAATTTTTTAATCGGATTTTAATTTTATTTTGTTAGAGAAAAGATTTGTGGAGTAATGCTTCTGAAACTTTAATAGGCACACAGTCACGTGGAGACCTCATTAAAATGCAGGTTCTAATTCAGGAGGTTTGGGGTGGGGCCTGAGATTCAGCAGTTCTAACAGGCATCTGTGTATGTGGGTGCTCAGTCGCTTCAGTTGTGTCCAACTCTTTGCCACCCAATGGACTGTAGGCCACCAGGCTCCTCTGTCCATGGGATTCTCCAGGCAAGAGTACTGGAGTGGGTTGCCATGCCCTCCTCCAGGGGATCTTCCTGACACAGAAATTGAACTTGTGTCTCCTGTGTCTAGAGGCACCAATTCTGATAATCCAAGGCTCATGCTTTGAGTGGTAAGATCACATAATTTTGTGTTATTCCTGCACAATATTCAAAGAGAAGGTGAAGGGAGACTAGAAGTGAAGACGGATTTTCAAGAAATTCTCATTCTTTGCTTTCCTTTGCACACATAGATATGCCTAACATTTTTTAAAAAGAAAACAGAGAGTACATGTTTTATCCTTTGTAAAACACAATGCAAATGTAGAATTAGCACTATTATGGTATATACTAAACTTTGCGTCAACATCTAATGCACTTCTTATTAATTCATGGACTACTAATTTAATCTTCCCACTTTAATCAGTCAAGAAGTAAACAGCTCTCATATTGGTGAGGAAATATAAATGTAACCAATCAAGATATTCAGTTAGGTTCCACTGAATAGCTTATAAATAATAGTGTAAGAAGAATATTTTATATTAGAAATGCACTAAAAGTAGCATTTTTCTTTGTTGAGCTCAGAAATTAACATATTTACTTAAAATGCTGGCTCAGCTCTTGGACAGGTTCCTTGACTTCACTGAGGAGTTCAAACTACGTTAAATCTTTTAATAAAGCTCTGGGGGAAATTCCACTGCCATACGATGAAATTCCATTACGTATTACTTATTTTTGGCTCTCCAATTGATAATAAAACATATCAAATGGCATTTCCCCTTATTTTTTCCCGAAGTTTGGTTATTGTGCTACTATTTATGTACTCTTCAAGGAGAGTGTTTCTGCTTAAAAGTATTTTTAATTTTATTTTTCAAGAAGTACTAAAATATGTAAATTTTGTTATTGTAATGACATCATAGTGTATTAAAAACTATGAATTAGCAATTACTCTGCTTAATGATTTCCATAAATATTCTGCCATGTATAGTGTTAAAATGCCAAGAGATACCTTTATGGCAGAAAAGATTTATTTTCTAAACATCCTCCACATAGTTAACATCTAATAAATATTTATGTATGAACTGTAGCCTAATTCTTTGATGGCTGAGCAAGAACTGCTGCAATGGGTCTGGACTTTCAATTTTAAAGGAAGGAAAAATGTACATTAAAAAAATAGAGTACTTTATTCCTATCAAGTACCTATCACAAAGCATGTCTTTAATAGGTGTTTGATGATCATGGTATTGATTATAAGTTAACATTTGTAGAAAGTTTTCTAGTTAACAAACTAATTTCACTCACAGAACCCTGTTAAATATGTGAGAAATAGAGATATGTGGCCCAGATCCCTCTTAGAGCAATGACATTTTGCCCCCTTCAGGTCAGATCAATGATATCTTTTGAAACATGGCCTATATCCAGTGACACATAGAGGCAGAGGTATTGCTACAGACTAAATATTCTTGTCTCCCCACCCCCCATTCCTATGGTGAAACCTAACCCCGAATGTGATCATATTTGGCCATGGGATCTTTGGGAGGTACTTAGGTCATGAAGTTGGAGCCCTCATTAATGGGATTAGTACCCTCATAAAAGAGACCCCACAGAACTACCTAGCCCTTCTGACTGAGTCCCCTAGGCTCCCTCTGTCCATGAGGACACAGCAAGAAGACATCTGTCTTTGCCTCAGGAAATAAGCCCTCACCAGACACTGAATTATCTGGCACCCTGATCTTGGACTTCTAGCCTCTAGAGAGATGAGAAATAAATCTTCATGTTTTAAGACACCAAGTCTATGGTATTTTTGTTATGGCAGCCCAAAATGACAAAGACAGGTATAAAGGTCCAAGGCACTTTGGATCAATGAAGGGCCACCTCAAGCTTGATTTTTCCCCTTTATCTAATTCTGATTTTATAACCCTTGTTTTCATAGGAGTTGATCCCAAGAGTTTCCCCAACCTGGCCCAATAGGCATTGTCATCCTTGTCTTATAGATCAGGAAACAAAGGCTCAAAGATGAGGAATGAGTTGCCTGGGTTTGGCAGTTTAGTCAAATCATGAGCTGAGTCCTACTCATTGCAAATCTTACTTCCTCTACCTTGGGACTCTCATCTCTGTGGCCTGTCAGATCTTTGAAATAGATTTTATCTACATCAGGAGATGCACTGAACTAAAGCAGCTGCTTGCTGTTTGGTCTCTTTAGTCGTGTCTGACTCTTTTGTGAGCCTGTGAACTGTAGCCCTCCAGGCTCCTCTGTCCATGGGATTTCTCAGGCAAGAATACTAGAATGGGTTTCCATTTCCTTCTCCAGGGAATCTTCTTGACCCAGGGATCAAGCCCGTGTCTCCTACTTTGGCTGGCAGATTCTTTACCACTGAGCCACCCCAAGGCATCCTGAAGTCCCTTTAGTTATTTTCCAAATGTGTGGTGCCAGATATTCCTTTTCTCCACCTTTATCTCAACAAGTGCAATGGAAACTAGAATGCACTTAACACTGTCTATTCTCGGGCTTGCTGCTCTAAAACTCTTCTGTGAAATTCAGAATGCCCTGGGACCCCAGCCCCTTGTCTGGAAGAAAGGGTCAATATTGAGACAGAAGATTGGCCTAGGGCAGGGCCAAAGATAGGCATAAACCAGTGGAAAGCCAGGATTCACAAAAAAAAAGCAAAGATGGGGTTAGAGCAAGGGAAATGTCAGGGCAGGGAACGGGCAGGAAAACTGGGACAAAGAGGCAAGAGAAGGCAGAAATAGAGGCATTCCTTCCCTTCCTTGCATCTGCTCTGTCTGCGAGCCCTCAGCCCTAGGAGATACTCGGCATGCTTCAAAAGATCTGCCTTTTTACTGATTAACCAGTTTCTTCTTCTCCAGCTAGTCTGTTTTAGCCCTGGGGAATGGGAGAGTCCTTAAAAGCTTGACATGGAGCATGTTCCATAGCTGTGAATAGCTGAGTGTGTCATAGTACTTCAAGTCAAACCAAACACCAGCCATAACTCAAGCATACCATGGGTCTTCATTATGAGAAAGTGAAAGTCACTCAGCCATGTCAGACTCTTTGTGACCCTAGGCCAGAATACTGGAGTGGGTAGCCTTTCCCTTCTCCAGGGGATCTTTCCAACCCAGGAATCGAACTAGGGTCTCCTGCATTGCAGGCAGATTCTTTACCAACTGAGCTATCAGGGAATCCCCTTCATTAGGAGAGTCATTATCAAAGAAGGCATTTTGCAAAACAAATCTATGGTCTCGATTATTTTATTTGATGAGGCTTCCCAGGTGGCTCAGTGTTAAAAGAATCTGCCTGCCAGTCAAAGCAGGAGACACAGGAAATGCAGCTTCCATCCCTGGGTCAGGGAGATCTCTTGTAGGAGGAAATGGCAACCCACTCCAGTATTCTTGCCTAGAAAATTCCATGGACAGAGGACCCTAGCAGACTATCGTCCAGGAGGTTGCAGAGTCGGTCATGACTTAGCGACTAAGCACAGATTTTGTTTGATAGCACACATTCCCAATAGAACAAGGAAAACAATAAGAATTGTTCATTTGCATTTGTTGTAATAGGAATTGATCAGCTTTTCTAAAGAGAAGAAAACGTTCACTGGTCAATTTTTCAGTCTGTTCTTGAGGATTTAAAATTGAACAAAAAGGAGAGGGAGCTCAGGGTGAGACTTTAAGCATCAAACCAGTGTCTAATGTACCTAGTAATTCACACAAGAAAATAATTAAAGAGTCCATAGGACGTAGCTCTTAGGTCCTAGTTGCCTGAATACCAGTTACCAAACATATAATGTGATGTTCATGCAAGAAAACCAGTGTATCCACCCCACAGACGTTACTGCATCTTGGCAAAATAAGAGTCACAGGTGGCAATGCTTATGGAAAGCAGCACACTTCTGTGTCAGGAAGATATATACCTTTGTGAAAATTCCAAAATCAGGGATGGCAGAATGATAAACAACATGTGGGTAGAGATTAAAGGAAAAAACATCAAAACGATATTACTGTTGGAGAGGATGAGATAGGGGTGATGGTTGGTAGATTAGCCATTCCAGGAAGAATGAAAGAATGGATGATCCCTTCCTAACACTGATCACACATCTGGCACAGATACAGAGGCAGGAACAGAAGCGATGCAGAATTGTGCTCATCTTGACTTCTCCAGAAAGTCCGTCAGCTGAAAGTGTAGCAGTGGACACATGTCACTGACAACTTCATCTTTTAGAAGGCAGGAAAGGTAATGAAGGGAATTTCTGCATAGGACCCAATCCTGACAAGCAGAGAAAGTGCTAGTTGGCAGGGTAAAAATGAGAGCATCCTTGAGAAGGAGCAAACCAGTATGAGCACCTTACAGTCTGTGATAGCAAACACTTCAAACCCTGAGTGACGCTAGATATTTGGCCTAAACTAAAAGAAGACAGATTTCCAAAGGTTAAAAAAAAAAAAAAAAGTATGATTGTATGGCCAGAGACTGGGCATACACAAAGGACTCTATGCTTTTTTAAACACCCAGTTCCAAGAATCCAAGGTGAGGGAGAGGTAGCTAAGGAAACAGCTCAACCAGCTGTTACAGAATGGAAGGACCAATGTGTAACCACAAACAAATGAAAACTAATACCAAGGGAATGAAATAAAGCTTATGAAAATTGCCAAAGATAAAAATAGGTTTCCTAAGGATATGACGGGAACACGAAACAGATATGGAAAAACACCACGAAGTTTACCAAAAAGAGTCAAAAACAAAACATTTTGGGTCTTTCCTCTGTTGTAGACGACCTACATTTCTCTGTCCCATATCTCATGAGGTTGCAGTGTGCCTGTCAGCCACATGCCCAGCCTGCCCTGGCCGGGGCCACGAACACGTGATCAAACAGGGCCAGTCAGGTGTTCCCCATGAGATTTGATACACAGATACTGAGAATGTGTTTCTCTTCCTTTTGGATTTGAACAAAGCCCATGAGCTATCTTCCCAACTGTGTGGAAAGCCCATCCACAAAAGGAATCAGAACTCAAATAGGGCAAAAAATCCAGGCTTCTGATGACATCTTCTGAATCCCTGAAGTCAGTCATGATTGAAGCAAGCCTTACCCCTGATTTCCCCAGCTATGTGAACTAAGGTATTCGTTTTTATTATAAGAGTTTAAACTGGGTTTCTTTTAATCAAAAGAGGCCTGACTAATACATTGGTTGAGAAGGTTAACTGTCAGATTAAAAAGGAGAAAGCAAATACTGGAAGGAGGAAATTAAAGTCCAAGCAAGGAAAGAGGTTGAAAAATACACCTTCAAAGGACTTTAGTTCCATTCCATAAGACTAAAAGAAGGCTCAGATGACATCAGTGAACTGTAAATAGTCATCTTTGAAGAACTATGGGAACAGACGTCTTCTGGCAAGGTGGAAAAAGGGCAAATAAATGTTTCCATTTTCAAAAAGGTGAAATAAGTTACAGTCTTTAAACTACACCCAAAGAGATTAGACAGATCCCTAGCAAAATGTTACAATATAAAATGTGGATAAATAGTTAAAAAGCAAAGAGGTAATCATTAGGGACCAGCACAGGTTCATGAAGTCCAGTGCCTGCTGGGATTATATTATTTCCTTTTTAAACTGCATGTCCCAGAGATGTTTGATGGAATTATTCATGATGCCAGGTACTGTGTGAGGCGCTGCTCTGATAGTATTATGTGTGATGTTTGCAGTCATAATTGGTTTCCTTTGTAAAGTATAATAATGTCTGCTGTGTATTGACAATCTAATATGTTCCAAAATATACACATGTACATATGGCACTGTACACATACATTTATTCACACATAACATGCACAGCCATTCATACATATATGCATAAGCACACATATATGTATACACAAAACATGTACCTGTGCACATATGCACAATACACACAGGCATATACACATAAACACACTTGCATGTGCACAAATATACAATAGGTATGATGGGCATACACACATATATGTATGCACACAAATATGTCACACATATACACACATTTACACACATATACACATTTACACACGTCAGTCATAATATAAGTGCAGCATACATACATACATGTAGATACACATACATATATATGCATACACACACCAATGTAAAAATCTAACCTGGGCAATAAAAATCCCTGTGATACAGGGAAAATTGGAGTGAGGCAGTTTGTCCAAGATCACACACTAATAACAGCAAAAATATGTATATGAATCTAAAATTTTCTGATTCTTAAACCAATATTGTTTGTCAACAAGTTATCTATGCACACCGTAAAAATAAAGCTAACTAAAAGAGGGATGGCAAGCTGAGGAAAGGTCTGAAGTATCTTTGACCTCTTCACCTTTCAAAAATTTGAATGACAAATAGGGAGAGCATTACAGTCAAATCTGAAAATAATTCAGAAATACATGTAATATGTTGTTGAAAGAATTGGAATCTATACTGAAAACAAGAAGAAATATATTTATATATTTTATATTAAATATATATATAGTTATTAAGAAATAACAAAAAAATGAGCTCTCAACACAGGCACCTTAAGGAGAATTTCACTTGACTGTCAGCTCAAGGAATTAAAATGAGAAGCTGCTGCTGAAACAATGAACTCATCCCTGGGCTGAATTAACAGCAGTATGAAGTTCAGGAGGAAGGAGGAAATTTTAACCCTCTCTGGACTAAATTAACACAATGACACAGGCCCAGAGGAGACTGTCCATGATAATGATGAATTTAATCACATACTAGCTAGATTAGAGAAAGATGACCACTGTGTTGATGAGAGAAGTAAAGACTTACACCATGAGTGTGTGAGGAGAATTCATTACATATTCCTTTTATCATCCAGAGAGCTTTAAAAGGCAAAATGGGAATTAGTGGAAAATTTCTGTGAGTCAGATTTCAACACAATGTAAATTTAAGAGTTCCTATTACTGCAGAGATTAAATGCAGTACCATGGAAAGCAGAAATCAAAACTTTTAGTAATATGATGCTTTCCTGATGTAAAAGAAGTCAGAGGACCATGGAAGACATCTTTTTGCTCCTGGAAAGAATGACTTGAGTGGTCTCTCATACGACATATAGATAAGGTGGGCATCCATTACCCAATTGTCCTAACAGTCCCCCCAACAAAACCCACTAAACAATCCTTGTGGAAGGAAGTTGATCTATCAGCACAAGAAGTGCAAGTTTCTCTGGGGAAAAAGGAACTCAGATCCCATGGCCTATGTGTCCCTGGACTTGAATTTAGAGAAATCTTTAAGTGAGAGCTGAGGTGACTTTGACCCCAAAGGGAAAACGCATCAGGAGGAAAACAGGAACCACTGACTGCAGTAAGCTCAGCACATAGGACGTTTGTGGGGAAGAGCTAGTTGTAGTTCAGTGTGTGACTGAGGCTGAACGTTGCTTGGGCTGTAGTTTACTGGAGGTTATGTTTGAAGAATAATTAATGAACATGCACGCAACCACCTTGGCATCCAAGCATGGCATACCAGTTTGACATGTGTGGGGATAGTGACCAACAAGGGCATAACCTCGATGAAGCGAACATCAGTTCATCTGTGCAAGTTGAGTCTTCAACAGGACACCATGTGGCAGGCAGCAAACCACAAAAGCAGAAGGAATGGATACTGCTCTCCGTTCTTTTTCATCTCTACTTTCAGTAGCACAAATGACTGCCTCGCTGCTTTCACTGTCTAGTCTCTGGGATTCTTGGACAGGTGAATTTGGATGGTAATCAGTGGAGAGATACTGTGCTTCTGTTATGAAGGATTATTGCTGTTCAGCTGCTAAGTCATGTCTGATTCTTTGAGACCCTGTGGACTGCAGCACCCCGGGCTTCCCTGTCCTTCACAATCTCCCAGAGTTTGCTCAAACTCATGTCCATTGAGTCGGTGATGCCATCCAACCATCTCATCCTTCCCCTTCTGTTCCTGCCCTCAGTCTTCCCCAGCATCAGCGTCTCCTTCTAATTACTAAAAAATGGAGATTACAGGACTGAAGAAATAGGAATTAGTTAAGTATTTTCACACACATTTTTTTTTTTTTTATTAAGACAATGCCAGCCCACTCAAGTGTTCTTGCCTGGAGAATTCAATGGACAAAGGAGCCTGGCGGGCCACAGTCCATGGGGCCACAGAGTCAGACACGACTGAGCGACTAACAAACACACACAATGCTTTGAAACCTGTGCCCGAAACTGTAAATCCTTAAGGGCTCTAAAAATCCCAAGTTCCAAGCCTTTGTATCTTGCTTTTAGTGGCAGAAGAATAGGTAAGGGCACCTGCAGCTGAATTAGCTTCCCATTACCATAAACTTATTAGCTTAAAACAACACAGATTGACTGTTTTATAGTTCTAGAGGTCAGAAGGCTGACGTTGGTCTCAGGAGGACACAGTCAAGGTGTCAGCAAACTTGCTTTCTTTCTGGAGGTCCCAGGAGAGAATTCATTTCCTTGCCTTCTCCAGCTTTTATAGGCTATCTACTCGGTTTGGTTTGTGACCGCCCTTTGAACCTTACTCCAACCTCTGCCTCCAGTGTCACATCTTCTCTCCACTCATATCTCCCTCTCTCCCTTCTGATTACATCGGGTCCACCCAATGGAAACAAAAATCTCCCCATTTCAAGGTACTTAACTTAATCACATCTGTGTCACAGTTACCAGGGACAGGGACACAGACATCCCTGGGGCCATAACTTCACCTTCCACCCATGACAGGAGTTCTGAGCTGTTACTACAGCAGCTGGAAGGACTGTTCTGTTTTCTTTTTTATGGACTTCCCAGATGGTGCTCGTAGTACAGAACCTTTGTCAAAACTGAGAGGACAGAGGTTTTAGTTTATTGATGAAATATCCACAAGCTTAATCCATTGGATTTGGCAGAGGAGAAAGTTTCAGAGAAATACTTAAATGGACAGAGATCCCCCCAAACTTCATGAAGGCAAGTGATACAGAGAACCAACAGAATTGCTTAAAAAAAAAAAAATTTTCCCCCTCAGCGTGTTTCTACAAACACCCTGTAGGAAGATGACAATAATCTTTGGCTTACCTGGTTTGGGGAACTGTTTAATTTTAATATTTTCTATTCCTGCCACCCCTAAATTAAAATCATTATTTAGCAAAGCATCAAGGGACTCAGGGTTTTATGAGAAAAATTCCTCCAAATCTCCCTTACCAGTGCTCAAGAGGTTAATAGGGGAAACCTAACTTGGTGAAACAAGTCAAAAAGCTACATGAAGAAAAACCTTAAATTTAGTACAGTTTCTAAAAACATCTGCCTCTTTCTAGCATGTTTCTCATTTCTGTTTCTGCCAACTTCAGGCAGAAGCCAATCCCCATTTTTTTTTCTTTTCACTTTATGCTGATGCCAAAAGACTAGCCAATAGTGCCTATTCCTTTCTACGGAATCAACTTGCGTATTAGAAACTGTAGTTACCATATCCCATACTCAGACCAACCCAAGTCTAAAAGTTGGAGACAGTTTAACTGGCAGGCACAGAAACTATGTAGGTAAGGAAAAAATTTTTACTTGTTCCCCAACCAGTGCAGGCCAGTCCTTAACCCCTTATCCAGAGGTAACCCAGGTAACTCAGTATCAATAACATGAGCATGAATGCCTAGCAGGGTCAAGATAGACACTCGGAAATGCCCTGTCTGCAAATAAAATTTGATATCTTTCTCATGACTGTACTACCTACAAATAAAACAAAATGTTTTTATTATTGCTATCATATTTTGATAAAGCTAATCTATTTCTTTAGCAGAAAGTTGAGATTGTTAACTTTTGACTTTAGCAGTCATAAAATGGGGAAGTCAATGCAAGGTGCCAAGAGAGAGAAGTGAATCTGTTAGAGACATATTGAATTGCCATAGGTATAATTAATCATGAAGCAATGACTTCTAGAACCTTCTATAATACTTTCATAATTTGTGTTGTATATCTCATGGAGAAATATATTAAGACTGCATGATGTCAGTGCTGTTTATTTTTTCTTCATTAGACATATAAGAATTATTAATAATTGAATTTATTTTTATTTAAGGATAATTTATGAAGATACAAGAAGGGGAATATGATGCCAAAGTTAAATTAAACCTTTGGGACCGCCACCTTCAATTTGGCCAAATTGATTCAGCCTATAACATTGCTGTGACTGGATTTATCTATACTCCCTCCTGGTGTATATGCAACCATGCACATACACTGTCTGCTGTATCTATTACTACTATGGTTTCATTAAGTCTCAGTTTCACAGTCCATAAAATGGAGAAATAATACTTTCAGAGTACTTTTAGATGTCTCCAGACATTGTCAAATGTTTTTTCGGGAGGCAAAACCACCCAGGATAAGAAATTGATTTAAGCAAATTGGTGGTTGTGACTCATTTAAAATGCCCATGTTGCTCAAAAGTTGCTTGATGCTCTTTTTTCCTATACCACTTGCTAATTTACAACATATTCTGCCATTTTGCTTGAATAGATTACAGGGGTTTTTATTTTTAGCTTTTTTGGATAAAGACTCAAGGAAAGAAAAGTCTGTCTAACAGGACAAAGTATCTTTTTAGTTTTCACTTTTTGATTTGTTAAAAAAAAAATGGTTAATCACTATAGCAATGTTGCCTTTTTACCCACAAAATTTCACACACACAGAAAATTCAAGCTAAAAATATTTTGAGTTTAGAATTATTTAAATACTATGTAATTTTATTCTTTGTCTCATTCCAAGAAGAATGATATATCTTTTTAAAAATCTATTTCTTATTAATATTCTTTTCAAATCTTAACTTATAGAAAAATTAGTTTGTAAAAGTGTTTGTCATTTTTATGTCTTGGGTGTTTGTGAGGTAGAAAACAACATTGATATATAAGCTGATGCATTGCACATTTTGACTTTGAAAAATTGTCAACTACAATGAGTTAATTGCAATGTCTCTATCTACAAGTAAAGTGTTATTCCTATGAGACTACTTACCATACACAATCAATTAGTCTATTCATCTACCTGATATTGTTGTTGTTTAGCCACTCAGTCGTGTCTGACTTTTTTGCGACCCCATGGACTATAGCCTGCCAGGCTCCTCTGCAAAGGGATTTCCCAGGCCAGAATACTGGAGTAGGTTGCCATTTCCTTCTCCAGGAGATCTTCCCAAACCAGGGATCAAACCTGATCCCCTGCACTGGCAGGCAGGTTCTTTACCATTGAGCCACCAGGAAGGGCTTATGGTAATAGCATCCTGAGATCCTTCTGCCACCACTCCCCCTCCCATCTGGGAAGCTGTTAACTGCTGATGTTGGGGACACAAAAGCCCAGGCAGGTTCTTTACCACTGAGCCACCTAGGAAGCCCCTACCTGTATACTAGCTTAATAAATAAACATTAAGTTCTTCATTGTTGATAGAATAAAATCAAAGCTTACAATCAACTATTCAAAAAATTGCTTCAGTCTATGTTTATTGATCTAAAATATTTTCCAAAAGATATTAAGTGAAAAAAGCAGTTTCCTGAGGTGTTACCTGTGTCTGTTTGTTTAGAAAAAGATTATGCGTGTATAAGAATGAGCTCAACATTCAGAAAACTAAGATCGTGGCATCTGGTCCCATCACTTCATGGCAAATAGATGGGGAAACAGTGGAAAGAGTGGCAGACTTTATTTGGGGGGGGGGAGCTCCAAAATCACTGCAGATGGTGATTGCAGCCATGAAATTAAAAGATGCTTGTTCCTTGGAAGAAAAATTATGACCAACCTAGATAGCATATTAAAAAGCAGAGACATTACTTTGCCAACAAAGGTCTGGCTAGTCAAAGCTTTGATTTTTCCAGTAAGTCATGTATGAATGTGAAAGTTGGACTATAAAGAAAGCTGAGCACCAAAGAATTGATGCTTTTGAACTGTGGTGTTGGAGAAGACTCTTGAGAGCCCCTTGGACAACAGAAGATCCAACCAGTCCATCCTAATGGAATCAGTCCTGAATATTCATTGGAAGGACTGATGCTGAAGCTGAAATCCCAATACTTTGGCCACGTCATGCAAAGAACTAACTCACTGGAAAATACCCTGATGTTGGGAATGATTGAAGGCCAAGGGAGAAGGAGATGACAGAGGATGCGATGGTTGGATGGCATCACTGACTCAATGGATATGAGTTTGAGTAAGCTCTGGGAGTTGGTGATGGACAGGGAAGCCTGGCATACTGCAGTCCATGGGGTTGCAAAAAGTCGGACAGGACTGGGGGACTGTACTGAACTGAAATGAACTGAACTGAAAGAATGAGCATAAATGGGGAAAAAATACAAACCAGACTTAACTAGGGAAAGGAACTAGAAATAGGGGAGAAAACAAAATAATTTGGTGAAAAGGAAAATTTGTTCAAAATGAGTATTCAAAGTTTCATATGTGTTTGCTATTTATATATAATTCATTTAAATCTAATTATTCCTTTCTTCCATATTCATGGTAAGGAAATATGTAACTATCCAAATGGTCAAAAACTGTTATAGTTGGTTAAAATAGCATTTAAAATATGGTTCCTATATATAGATTAATAGCATATGCATTTAAAAAGAACATTAGAAAAATATTCTATAGAACATTCATAATGTATATCTCTGACTAAATCATAAGTGTACTTTATGTTATTTTCTTGTCTGCATTTTATTTTTTAATGAATATGTAATGCTTTTATAATGAGGGGCTAAAAATAAAGGAGAGGGATCTGAGGAGTGGGGAGTGGGATGAAGAAGCTGTTGACTTTCCAGAACACTGAAAAAGTATGTCAGAAAAGTGCTGTGTGAATAAGTGGTCTTTAAATGTGTAAGATCAGTTTTGAGATTTATCTCTGAGATACTTGTCAAGAACTGCTGGAGGAACTGAGTCATACTTTCACAGGAATCTCTTAGTAAAGGAAGGAATTGAATTCCAGAAGATAAAAACAAGTTGGTGGAAAATGGCTCCTGGGGATTTGTTCTCTTCTGGTTATGGGTTATTTCAGTTCAAGACTTTTTGATTACATATGGATATAGGAATATACCCTCATGTGATTAGAAAGATAATTTCTATGGGATTAAATCCAAGAATTCATTTTCCATTTGAACAAACTTCTTAAGAACTGGTGCCACTCTGCACTTCATCATGTGTAGCCCTTAGTTGGAAAACAGCTGGTGTCCCAGGAATATAAACATAGCCTTTGAAGTTATGTTCTCAGGATTGGAGGTGATGCTTTCCTGGCTTGTTTATTCTCTTGGTTCACGGACTGAAGTTGTCATTCCCTTCCTTGCCTTTAGTTCCTTCTTTTCCTTCTGTTTCTACCTCTGCAGAGCTGGCAAGCTGTTCAAAAATCCATGACTTTAAAGATCGTATATATGTAAGCCTGCAAGGCCTTCAGAGATTTTAGAATGAGCTTCCCCGGTGGCTCAGATGGTAAAATATCTGCCTGCAATGTGGGAGACCCAGGTTTGATCCCTGGCTCAGGAAGTTCCCCTAGAGAAGGAACAGACAACCCACTCCAGTATTCTTGCCTGGAGAATCCCATGGACAGAAGAGCCTGGCAGGCTACAGTCCTTGAGGTCACAGAGAGACACGACTGATCAACTAACACACACACACATGATTAATTTCATATTATTATTGAATTCATATTATTTCCAAATTTTTATTATCTTTTCTTCTAAACACCTTTAGTTACAACAAGACTAAAAGGTGAAGCAATTTCCTCGAGGAAGTATAGAAAGTCATGAAGATGCTAACAAAATTGAATTTAATCTTGGACTGCATTTAAGAGAAGTTTAAGCTGGAAGTTTCGACTGTGGTCAGCCCATAGAGAAGATGTTAGATTCCAAAGTCAGCTGTTAGACCACTGAGTGGAAGTTTCTAACTTAGCAACCCAGGATAGGTTTGAAGAGTTTAACCTCTGCTACATGTAAAGAGATGAGAATACCAGACCATCTTACCTGTCTCCTGAGAAACCTGTATGCAGGAAGCAACAGTTAGAACCAGACATGGAATAACTGACTGGTTCCAAATTGGGAAAGGTGTACAATAAGGCTGTATACTGTCAAGTTGCATATTTAACTTCTATGCAGAGTACATCATGTGAATGAATCACAAGCTGGGTGAATCACAAGCTGGAATCTAGACTGCTGAGAGAAATATCAACAACCTCAGATATGCAGGTGATATACCACCCTAATGGCAGAAAGTGAAGAGGAACTAAAAAGCCTTTTGATGAGGGTGAAAGAGCAGAATGAAAAAGCTGTCTTAAAGCTCAACATTCAAAACACTAAGATCATGGCATCCAGTCCAATCACTTTCTGGAAAATAGAAGGGGAAAAGTGGAAGCAGTGTCAGATTTTCTTTTCTTGGGCTCCAAAACCACTGTGAAAAGCCATAAGATAGACATTAAAAAGTACGCCAGAGACATCACAGAAGAAAGGAGCAACTAGTGATACATCAGTTCAGTCACTTCAGTCGCTCAGTCGTGTCCGACTCTTTGCGACTCCATGAACCGCAGCACACCAGGCCTCCCTGTCCATCACCAACTCCTGGAGTTCACCCAAACTCATGTCCATCAAGTGGGTGATGCCATCCAGCCATCTCATCCTCTGTCGTCCCCTTCTCCTCCTACCCCCAATCCCTCCCAGCATCAGGGTCTTTTCCAATGAGTCAACTCTTCACATGAGGTGGCCAAAGTATTGGAGTTTCAGCTTTAGCATCAGTCCTTCCAATGAACACCCAGGACTGATCTCCTTCAGAATGGACTGGTTGGATCTCCTTGCAGTCCAAGGGACTCTCAAGAGTCTTCTCTAACACCACATATATACATATATTTGGTGAGGTGAAGAAATAACCTTTCTTCATCACATGCGTGAATATACTGTCATGTACACATACTTTGCTGACACAGGTGTGTATAGTCAAAGCTATGATTTTTCCAGTAGTCATGTACAACGTGAGAGTTGGACCATAAAGAAAGCTGAGTGCCAAAGAACTGATGCTTCCAAATTGTGGTGCTAGAGGACTCTTGAGAGTCCCTTGGACAGCAAGGAGATCAAACCAGTCAGTCCTAAGGGAAATCAACCCTGAATATTCATTGGAAGGACTGATGCTGAAGCTGAAGTTCCAATACTTTGGCCTCTTGATGCGAAGAGCTGACTCATTGGAAAAGACCCTGATGCTGGGAAAGATTAAGGGCAGGAAGAGAAAGGGGTGACGGAGGAGGAGATGGTTGGATGGCATCACCGACTCAATGGACATGAATCTGAGCAAACTCTGGGAGATAGTGAAGGACAGAGGAGCCTGGAGTGCTATAGTCCATGGCGTCACAAAAACTCAGACATGACTTAGCAACTGGACAACAACCACCACCACCTCTGCAAGGGAGATATATAAAAAGGTATAGGAGCAGTAAATAGATTCCTGAAGAGATATTTTGGGAGAGAACTGCTTTAGCACGCTGAGTGAACCCCTCTCACCCACACAGCAGGATGCGGGGTACTTAGCCCCAAGGCAAGAGAGCAGGGCATCAGTGCATCCTCAGGGAGCTTCATAGGTGTCCCCAGAGTTGGGAAGCACACTGTGCTGGTATCGGAGGAGCCTGGAGATCCAGAGGTGTGAGAGCAGAGCAAGGAGAGAGATGCCACTGCACTGGGATTGACCTGCACAGCTTGAGTTTTGTCAAGATAAAGAATAAATAATAAAGGATAAGTATCTCCTGGGGACCAAATGTGGGCCAATTTAAATGAGATTTTGCCTAAGAAGGCATCACTCAGAGGGTAAGGGACTTCCATTGAGTGTTTTTATGGAATGAACTCTGGGAAAACCATAGCTCGAGGTTGGGGCAGCAGCTGAGAAAATTATTGTGTCACTTTAATCATGAGTATTCTGATGGATCAGCAGGGAGATATCTGAAGATTCCACCAAACTTTCCAGGAAGGAAAAAAAAAGTTTCACCATCTTTCAGACCCAGAAAGCATCCATTACCAGAGCAACTGTCAAATAAGAAATAATCCTAGGGCTTCCCTGGTGACTCAGAGGTTAAGAATCTGCCTGCACTGCAGGAGACATGGATTCAGTCCCTGAGTCAGGAAGATCCCCTGGAGGAATGCATGGCAAACCACTCCAGTATTCTTGCCTAGTGAATCCCATGGACAGAGGAGCCTGATGGGCTACAGTCCATGGGGTCGCCAAGAGTCGGACATGACTGAAGCAGTTTAGCACAGCACACATGGCACTACCCAAGAAATAACCATACCATCTTACTTCTTTAACCTCTCCCTCCCTATCTGCCCTCGCTATACTGTAGTAGACCCTGAAGAAATCAAAAACAGTAACTAGCAGGCTGATGGGGAAGGAGGTGAGCTGGAGACAAATAGCCAATCACAGTACTTCCAGAAAGTAGCCTACTTACCTGTAGTCAAGCCCTAGGTCAGAGGAGGAAGAGAAACAAGTCTTAACATTGAATGAAGATGTAAAAGTTAAGATTTTAATTACCAAATGAAGATGGACAAAACATAGTGCTAAATAAGGAGACATATATAAGGCACTATTTAAAAACAAGTATTTGTAATTATTTTGGATTGTCTTGTATAGCAATATACTTCTCATTATTGGTTGTTCCAGCTGAGTCTGGGTGGCATTTGTCATGGTTCTTACATGGAGTGTCTAAAATTAATCATTTGGTTCTAGGTCAAATTGCCAAAGACCCACTTGTTTTGAAGCCAGTTTGCCAAATGACCAACCCACCCAATGGCTATTTCACTGAAAACCAATTCACCCAACACCAACTTGCCACATCTACTTGTTTCCTTTAACAGTTTCATTTTAGTTGACTATTTCATTTTGTCTTCATAAGAGAACACTCTTAAGGAATATTTGATTGATTGCTGCCCTCATTCCCTAGGGTCTGAGAGGAGAAAGTGAGGAGCAGAGAATATACAAAGTTTCTGTGTCTATGTGGGCATGTGTATGTAATCTATAAATACAATACATAACATATACATATTATACAATACTACATCATATATAGTGTGTGTATGTATATATTGGGGCTTTCCAGGTGGTGTTAGTGGTAAAGAACCTGCCTGCCAATGCAGGAGACATAAGAGGTGTGGGTTCATTCCCTGGGTTAGGAAGATTACTTGGAGGAGGGCAACCCACTCCAGCCTTCTTGTTGGAGAATCCCATGGACAGTGGAGCTTGGCAAGCTATGGTCCTTGGGGTTGGAGAGAGTCAGACACAACTGAAGCGACTTAGCATGCATGCGTGTATATATTATCATTTATCTCATTCAGTTGACATTATTAGGTTACATATGTACTCCCTTGTTAAATTATAAACTCCTAAACTTTATTTTTTGGGGCTCCAAAATCACTGCAGATGGTGATTGCAGCCATGAAATTAAAAGATGCTTACTTCTTGGAAGGAAAGTTACGACCAACCTAAACAGCATATTAAAAAGCAGAGACATTACTTTGCCAACAAAGGTCTGTCTAATCAAGGCTATGGCTTTTCCAATAGTCATGTATGGATATGAGAGTTGGACTATAAAGAAAGCTGAGTGCTGAAGAATTGATGCTTTTGAACTGTGGTGTTGGAGAAGACCCTTGAGAGTCCCTTGGACAGAAAGGAGATCCAACCAGTCCATCCTAAAGGAGATCAGTTCTGGGTGTTCATTGAAAGGACTGATGTTGAAGCTGAAACTCCAATACTTTGGCCACCTGATGGGAAGAGCTGACTTATTGAAAAAGATCCTGATGCTGGGAAAGATTGAGGGCAGGAGGAGAAGGGGATGACAGAGGATGAGATGGCTGGATGGCATCACCAACTCAATGGACATGGGTTTGGGTGAACTCTGGGAGTTGGTGATGGACAGGGAGGCCTGGTGTGCTGCGGTTCATGGGGTCGCAAAGAGTCAGACACGACTGAGCGACTGAACTAAACTGAACTGAAAGTTAGGAACCACATTTTTAGGCCATCAAGTGCCTAAGTGTCATAACTGGTACGAAGTTAGATAAATTAGTTAATGAATAAATGAGCGAATGAATGAACTGCTCATTGCAAACACTCTCAGCAAGTCCCCAGTGGAAGCTATAAGTCTCATCTGAAAAAAAAAGCAGTTGTCCAGAAACCCCTGGGTCCTCACCTAAAAATCAAACTTATCAAAGTCATATATGGTTTTGAGTCAGTCTTCACCTAGATGCCTGGAGACCCGGGTTTAATCCCTAAGTTGGGAAGATCACCTGGAGAAGAGAATGGCCATGCATATTTATATACACACCCAAAGCTGAAATAGCATCTTCCTAAATGATATTTTTAATCTTACTTCTTTCACCAAATTCATAAGCCCTATATCTTTCCTTCTTTATAATTCTTCTGTAGCATCTTGTAGTTTATCTTCATCACATAAAAATTTTACCCCAGTCTCAATTTTGTTTTTAATGACTCTCATTCCTCTTTTCACCCATTTGAGGTTAATTTATTTTCTCTTTATTTGCTCTAACTCTCTACACTTTCCTGAAATGAATCACCTAAAACTCTGTCAGATTTTTTTTTAAATAATCAAATCAAAAACAGGAGCCAAAAGTTCTGATTTCTACCAATTCTCATAGATCTATTTAACAGAAAAGTCCAATACATGCTGGTACATATCATCTACACTCATAATTTTCCTATGTATTCAAGGAATTATTTTTAAAAATTAGCATTGACATCTTTGTTGTTTTTGTTGTTGTTCAAATGCTAAATCATGTCCAACTCTTTGCAACCCCATGGCCTACAGCTTTCCTGTCTTTCAGCCACCTCCCAAAGTTTGCTCAAGCTCATGTTCACTGAGTTAGTGATGCCATCTAACCATCTCATCCTCTGTCACCCACTTCTCCTCCTGCCCTCAATCTTTCCCAGCATCAGGGTCTTTTCCAATTAGTTGGCTTTTCACATCAGGTGGCCAAAGTACTGGAGCCTCAGCTTCAGCGTCAGGACTTTCAATGAATGATTTCCTTTAGGACTGACTGGTTTGATTTCATTGCTGTTCAAGGGACTCTCAAGAGTCTTCAGCACCACAGTTTGAAAGTATCAATTCTTCAGTGTTCAACCTTCTTTATGGTCCTTATGGCCCAACTCTTACATCAATACATGACTACTGGAAAAACCATAGCTTTGACTGGATGGACCTTTGTTGGAAAAGTGATGTCTCTGCTTTTTATTACAATGTCTAGGTTTGCCATAGCTTTTATTCCAAGGAGAGTCTTAAATCCATCCTCCATTTTACAATGGAGCCAATAAGGTCCAGAGAAATTGTATGAGTTCCCTAATATCACACAGCACATATAGGTAAAACCAGCACTGGAAGCCAGGTCACTTAAAGATTCAATGTTCTTTCTAGTCCAAAATATTGCCCTCCTTACTAAAGACAAAAATATAATGTCTAAGGTTGGAATTCTACCAAGACAACCCCTTCTCAGAGCTACATTACAGGAAGAGCATATTATTGGGGTTCTTTTGTTGTGCATGTGGGACTTTAAGACATATATGACACAACAGTAATATTGGGGCAAAATTCAAAGGTTTCAATCTATTGTTGCTACGTTATGCTTAAAATCAAAAAATTATTTGGTTGAGCTAAATACTATAAAATGTAATTATAGTTCTTTGTAACAACTCAGCAGAACTGGAGCTATATTTTTCTGTCTTAGCTCACCAAAACCCTGGAAGATATTCAAGAAGAGTTGATTTCATTTAGAATTAACTGGTTTGATCTCTGTGCTGTCCAAGGGGCTCTCAAGAGTCTTCTCCAGCACTGCAATTTGAAAGCATTGTATAACTAGTAGCATACATTATTTCTTTTAGATTCTAGCCATCAGTGATCAGAAAATGTGGCCAATTTGGGCTCATTAATAATCAGTGTCAATTGCCAAAGTTTAATTGATCTTGTATGTATTGAATAAAACTGGGCACTAATTATTTCTATATATATATATATCATAAATACTTATGGTTTATCATACTGTAGCCTATATATTTCTGTCTTAGGGAGATAAAACTACTGCTCTGAACCACCAGCTTTTCCAGTTTAATCTGAATCTGACTTTTTGTCATCTTTATTTTTAGTTTATAAACTGCTCGAGAAGGGATTTTTTTCCCTCTTGATTCCTGGCTGGAGTTGAAACTGAGATTACGGAAATACCTCAAGTGGTTATTTCTATCCACAGTGAACGGAGAAATTTAGGGATATTTAGCTGAACATTCAAATGTTTCAGCTCTTATCCTTCACTATTAATAATACCATCATCTGTCTTTCACACAGAAAAAAATCTTTAACTTCAACTTGAGAATTTTATATCTTTTTCATTTCTTTCCTTATAGAGTCTTCCTGGAGTGAGTCATAAAAGTGGAGGTTACAAAGTGTACCCCCAAATATGTGTATCAGTCTTGAAGTGGGATCACTAAAGATCCAAACTGAAGGATGCCTGCCTGGGCTCAGGGTCTTTCCAAAATTCTGTTCCCATTTAAGACAAAAGGAGAGGAACAAATTCCCTATAATCTTAGGCTCTGATCCTTATCTCTACTCTGTACTATAAGAATTCAGTTAATTTGATAATGGTAGGTGGTAGTCACAGAAAAGTGGTCTAAGGCTCCAAAATTAGCTTTTAAAAGCCTTAGGCTTTTAATCCTAAGTGCCTTTTCACTCATCTTAACAAGTTTAAATTCGGATATGAGCAGTTTAAAAAAAAAAAATTGTAAATTACATTGCCAATATGGTGTTACTAGCATTCTACCAAATTACTCACTATCCGCTCATAAAGTGAGGTGATGGGTGGTATCATTTCCTGTGTGGGTGTAGCTAAGTTAAGGTGGGGTTTCAGAGTTTTAGTTTTATCCTTTAATATCCTTCTATCATCATAGATATGTTCTTATCTCACTGTCTTCACAAATTTCACTTTAAACTTCTGAACATAAAGATTATCTTACTAAAAGGAACAAAGAGTTGTCAAGTTTCTTTACTTTCAAGTAGAATTCTGATCAAAATGCTGAGTTTTTGCTGAAACTTAGCAAAAAATGTATTTTGGTTTATGGACGTCTCTGTTGGAATAAATGGATTCAGGTGAGAGTCTCAAATCCTTGTGTGAATTCACAAGCCGCTTTGCCCCTTCACCCACCCCCCTTCTCTTTGCCTTCACCCTTTCCTGTAATAGTCACTGACTCACACAATTTTCAGGCTGACATGAACCTTAAAAATTGGTCATGGAGTCCAATTCTTCACTTTACAGAAAAGGAAAGCTGAAGCCCACAAAGTTTAAGAGATGTTCCCAACATAACCCAATGAGCTAATGGTAATGTCTTTTTTTTAAGAAAACTTTAGCTAAGTTTGACACCTACTTTAAGTTAGCCACTTTCCTATCCATTCTTACAAACTAACTGAATCTTCTAGCATAACATTTATAATACAGCATTCAATCTATTTATTTATTTGATATTATTATTTTCTAGGACTGCTGCAACAAAGTACCACAAAACTGGGGACTTTAAAACACATAAATTTATTCTGTCACAGTTCTGGGTGCCAAAGACCAAAATCAGTGTTTCAGCAGGGCCACACTCCCCATTTCTTGCTTCTTCCAACTGCTGGTGGTTCTTGGTGTTCCTTGGCTTACAGTCCATGTATCTTCAGTCATGTCCAACCCTTTGTAACCCCATGGACTGTAGCCCACCAGACTCCTCTGTCCATGGAATTTTCCAGGCAAGAATACTGGTGTGGGTTGCCATTTCCTACTTCAGGGGATCTTCCCAACCCAGGAATTGAACTCTTGTCTCTTGCGTCTTCTGCATTGGCAGGTGGATTCTTTATCACTGCGCCACCTGTGAATCCTGGCTTATAGTAGCATAACTCTAATCTCTATCTCAGTCTTCACATGGCCATTTTCTCTGTATCTTCTCCTGTTCATATAAGGACATTCTAAACCCAGGAGGACTTCATCTTAAGATTCTTAAATAATTATTTCTGCAAGGACACTATTCCAAAGTAAGATCACATTCTGAGGTTGCTGGTGGACATGAATTGTGGATGGATACTATTATCCAAACACTTTTCAGTTTTCTTCACTGCATTATAAGCTCTATGCGGGAAGGAATTATATCCACATGGCCATCACCACAGAGTCAGCTTGGCACATAGCATACACTTAAGAAATAACTTTGGAAGGAATACTTTCCTTCCTCTCAATTTTTACCAAGATTTTCTATCACATTGTCATTTTCTCCAGCAACCTCAGTGCTCACTTCCACTTAATCCTTGAAAATTGACTCATGCTTCAGCCTGAAAACTAAATAAGGAATATTGAATCACCTGGAAGAAATCCCAGTTCACATTACTATTCACATAGCTTTACCTGATTTGTTAGTAAGAAATTTACATCCTTCTGGCTTATATTATACTTGAATATTTCTTTGATAATTTCTTTAAGATCAAATATTATATCTTTTTCTCTTTATATCCCCCTAGAAGAGAACCACAACTCAGCATAGATATTCATTAAATATTCATTTAATATGTAAATCTGGATTATTTACTGATTTATGTATTCAGCTCTATTAGAAAGAGTTGCTGCTGCTAAGTCACTTCAGTCGTGTCCGACTCTGTGCAACCCCATAGATGGCGGCCCACCAGGCTCCCCCGTCCCTGGGATTCTCCAGGCAAGAACACTGGAGTGGGTTGCCATTTCCTTCTCCAATGCATGAAAGTGAAAAGTGAAAGTGAAGTCGCTCAGTTGTATCAGACTCTTAGCGACCCCATGATTGCAGCCTACCAGGCTCCTCCGTCCATGGGGTTTTCCAGGCAAGAGTACTGGGGTGGGGTGCCATTGCCTTCTCCGATTAGAAAGAGTTAGATTTATTCAAATTCAAAGGAGTTAGCTGTATTCCTTTTTTACTTCAGAAAAGCAAAAGAAA
Organism: Bubalus kerabau; assembly: GCF_029407905.1. Classification (NCBI taxonomy): domain Eukaryota; kingdom Metazoa; phylum Chordata; class Mammalia; order Artiodactyla; family Bovidae; genus Bubalus; species Bubalus kerabau. The sequence continues at coordinate 102,491,717 of NC_073624.1, forward strand.
CCCTAAACTTTCTTCCTCAAAGTGCTAACAGGTATTTCTAGTCTTTGATTTAAATTTTTCTAAGACCTGTAAATGCCAAAATCTTCCAATTTAAATACCCTACAAGTACTTAGTTTCACTTGTTTCCTTTATTCCAATGAATCTGTCTTCATATTCAGGTAAACTCAGCAATGTTATCCATATATATGTGTGTGTGTGTGTGTTTGCATATATATTATATATATAATCAATAATTGTTATCACTAATTTTTTCAAAGCCAATATTAATATTTTTCATGTAGACATGAGTGCTGCCAAGATAATTACACTATTTTCACATATTTACATCATAATGTGTTATCAGCATTTCATCAGAAAAACAAAATATTTTAGGTATTTTAGGCAGGAAGAAACTTAACCAAAATTTTGTGCTTACAAAGCTGATGGAAAGGCAAGAGCCAGAGAAGGCTCCGCTAGCACAGCACTACCACGGATTCAATCAGAAAATTGCTTCTGTGACCCAGGTTAGGATTTTCACTTAACTGCCTCCAGTGTTCACAGATGTCTGCAGGTCTGAGACAAGTGGTGATAAGCAATGGAACATCCAGAGATCATTGCAAAGCCTCACTTCCATCACAGCCCAATTATTTCCCTGCCAATACTAGTAAAATGATAGTACGGTTTCTACCCAGTTGTATGCTAAAATTATGTAACAACTGACTCACTGGACAGGAATAAAATGCTGATTTGTAGTACTTACCAACTTCCTTAAAGTAAATACTCCCACCACGGCTGACTTAAAGCTCCCAAATGCAGAGCTGGATCAGTCCAGTTCAGTTCATTTCAGTCGCTCAGTCGTGTCTGACTCTTTGCGACCCCATGAACTGCAGCACGCCAGGCCACCCTGCCCATCACCAACTCCCAGAGTTCACCCAAACCCATGTCCATTGAGTTGATGATGCCATCCAACCATCTCATCCTCTGTCCTCCCCTTCTACTCCTGCCCTCAATCTTTCCCAGCATGAGGGTCTTTTACAATGAGTCAGCTCTTCCCATCAGATGGCCAAAGTATTGGAGTTTCAGCCTCAACATCAGTCCTTCCAATGAACACCCAGGACTCATCTCCTTTAGGATGGACTGATTGGATTTCCTTGCAGTCCAAGGGACTCTCAAGAGTCTTATCCAACACCACAATTCAGTAGCATCAATTCTTCGGTGCTTATCTTTCTTTATAGTCCAACTCTCACATCCATACATGACCACTGGAAAAACCATAGCCTTGACTAGACAAACATTTGGTGACAAAGTAATGTCTCTGCTTTTTAATATGCTGTCTAGGTTGGTCATAACTTTCCTTCCAAGGAGTAAGTGTCTTTTAATTTCATTGCTGCAATCAACATCTGCAGTGATTTTGGAGCCCAAAAAAATAAAGTCGGACACTTTTTCCACTGTTACCCCATTATTCTGCCATAAAGTGAGGGGACCGGATGCCATGATCTTAGTTTTCTGAATGTTGAGCTTTAAGCCAACTTTTTCACTCTCCTCTTGAACTTTCATCAAGAAGGTCTTTAGTTCTTCTTCACTTTTGCCATAAGGGTGGTGTCATCTGCATATCTGAGGTTATTGATATTTCTCCCAGCAATCTGGATTCCAGCTTGTGCTTCTTCAAGCCCAGCATTTCTCATGATGTACTCTGCATATAAGTTAAATAAGCACGGTGACAATATACAGCCTTGACGTACTCCTTTTCCTACTTGGAAGCAGTCTGTTGTTCCATATCCAGTTCTAACTGCTGCTTCCTGACCTGCATATAGGTTTCTCAAGAGGCAAGTCAGGTAGTCTGGTATGCCCATCTCTTTCAGAATTTTCCACAGTTTATTGTGATCCACACAGTCAAAGGCTTTGGCATAATCAATAAAGCAGAAATAGATGTTTTTCTGGAACTCTCTTGCTTTTTTGATGATCCAGCAGATGTTGGAAATTTGATCTCTGGTTCCTCTGCCTTTTCTAAAACCAGCTTGAACACCTGGAAGTTCAGGGTTCACGTATTGCTGAAGCCTGGCTTGGAGAATTTTAAGAATTATTTTACTAGCGTGTGAGATGAGCACAATTGTGCAGTAGTTTGAGCATTCTTTGGCATTGCCTTTCTTTGGGATTGGAATGAAAACTGACCTTTTCCAGTCCTGTGGCCACTGCTGAGTTTTCCAAATTTGCTGGCATATTGAGTGCAGCACTTTCATAGCATCATCTTTCAGGATTTGAAATAGCTCAACTGGAATTCCATCACCTCCACTAGCTTTGTTCATAGTGATGCTTCCTAAGGTCCACTTGACTTCACATTCCAGGATGTCTGGCTCTAGGTGAGTGATCACACCATAATGATTATCTGGGTCATGAAGATCTTTTTTATACAGATCTTCTGTGTATTCTTACTACCTCTTCTTAATATCTTCTGCTTCTGTCAGGTCCCTACCATTTCTGTCCTTTATTGAGCCCATCTTTACACTTTTCACTTCCCGTCTTTTCACAGCTATTTGTAAGGCCTCCTCAGACAGCCATTTTGCTTTTTTGCATTTCTTTTTCTTGAGAATGGTCTTGATCCCTGTCTCCTGTACAATGTCATGAACCTCTGTCCATAGTTCTTCAGGCACTCTGTCTATCAGCTGGATAGGGATATGCACTTGGCTTCTTTGAGCTTTATGATACAAGTCAGCACACCTCCGCCTCTTTTCTGCCTTACAAATATCATAAAATGTATCTTACTATAGTATTCCCTGGTGGCTCAGTGATAAAGAATCCAGATGCAAATGCTGGAGACATGGGTTTCAATCCCTGGACTGGGAAGATACCCTAGAGAAGGAAATGGCAACCCACCCCAGTATTCTTGCCTGAGAAATCCCATGACAGAGGAGCCTGGCTGGCTACAGCCCATGGGGTTGCTAAGAGTTGGACACAACTTAGCGACTGAACAACAATAACAATCTTAACCGACGGGAGGTAATACAAACTCAGAACCCTGTTGACAAAAAAGAGAGAGAGATGTATGTGTTTTACACTTCCAGCCCCTGCAGTTCAGGGTAAAGCAAACAAGGAGGTACAAAGTGGGGCAAGGGCCAGCACAGATTTTGTCTACTTCACAGTACGGACATACTAAGGTTAGATGCCATTTTTCCTTTTCATACAAACGACAAGAACAAATCCTTGGTGATTTCATCAGCCTCGTGGCTCAGTTCCCAAATGATATTAAAGCTTTGCATGGCTCATTTGAAAATTAGTGTTTAAGCAGGCACATTAACATGAATTTTGGCTAACATTTATGGAGCAGTCAGAATGTGTTGTGTTAGTCACTCAGTTATATCCAACTCTTTGCAACCCCATGGACTGTGGCCCCCCAAGCTACTCTGTCCATGGGATTCTCCAGGCAAGAATACTGGAGTGGATTGCCATTTCCTTCTCTAGGGAATCTTTCATAATGGGCTAGAATAATGTGCTATATATAATATGCTAGGTTTTGTTTTAAGCTCTACATGCATTATTTCATTTAGTCTTCACACAATTTCATGTGATAGGTTTACTGTTATACTAATTTCACAGATGAGGAAACTGAGATTATATAGTTAACCAAAATGCCCCAGATCACAGGTATTGAATAGCAGCATGTTTCAAACTCAACAAGTCTGACTCCAGAGCAGCTGTACTTACCTTATTAAAATATTCTACCTTAAAAATACAGTATTTTATGTACTGTTTTTGCTTCTGAGAACCATGCTTGGTGTGAGATGCTTGAAAGCATCAAGTATGTCTTAGAATCTACATACTGAAATATTTTTAGGACTATGCTGCATCTTAGCAATCATCTGATGCTATTTGGAAATACTATAGTAAGCATCTGTCTAAAATGTAGATGCTTATGGGGGGGAAATGTAGAGGGGGGGAAATGTATAGTTTACAATAATTTGACCATGAAGTATCTTTTTTTTTTTGTTTCTCTCATTGCTACCTAAAAGTTTGATCCTTTTCATTCTTCTGATTTACATGAATATATTCTCTTAGTTCATAAGCTGGGCTTCCCTGGGGGCTCACACGGTAGTAAAGAGTCCTCCTGCAGTGCAGGAGACCCCGGTTCAATCCCTGGGTTGGGAAGATACCCTGGAGAAGGGCATGGCAACCCACTCCAGTATCCTTGCCTAGAGAAGCCCATGGACAGAGGTGCCCGGCAGGCTACAGTACATGGGGTCACAAGGAGTCAGACACGACTGAGTGACTGAGCATGCTTATAATTCTCTTATTAATAGTGTCAACGAGCTTGTAGTACATGAAATGTGCATAATTTTTAAAATGTGCATAATTTTTAAAATGTGCATAATTTTCAAAAGGGAAAAAATATGGTGGAGAAACAGGATTCCATCTTCTTTTTAGTAAATGCAAATTTACTAAAGACATTTTATGTTTCACGTGTAGGGACTGATTTCCATGTACAAATTGTCTTTACACATTACTTAGTCACCTCTATTTTTTCTAGTGCTTTGTCTTGCTTAATTCAGCAAAATATCACTCCGCTTTCATGTCACACTCACATGTCTTGCATTCCCTTTTCTTGATTCTGTTTTGAAAGCAAGCAAGCAAGCATCTCTCTTTATTATAAACCATTAAATGATAATTTAGTCAGTATGCTTTTTACCTGTGTAATTTCAAGTTAATTGGATGGCTGCATGTTTGTTCAAACCAAAGTAATTGTGCTTTCTCTTTCCTTTAGTCAATCTTCAGGTTAAAAATGAATAAATAAAAGGACATATTTGTGGGCGAGGAGCTGTCCTCTGAAGAATGGTGGGCTAATTTCAGGGGCAGGTGCTGTCCACATGGGATGCCATGTCTAGTCTGGCCGTGCTTTTGCCAAGGCATGCAATATTTGTGCCAACTCACTGCCTCTAATGCTCTCAGTGTTTGTCAAACACAACAATGTGTTTCTCAGCTATGCAATAACCTGATTGAGACCAGTTCAGAGTTTCAGATGTACCAAAACATAGCTAGATATTGAGAACCCTGAGGTTGGTTTGTATTTCTTTGACCAACTTCAATTTGATGGTCAACCCAATCGTCCAGTGATAGGCTAAGACAGAAATTCTGAGTGGTCATTACATTTTTTTAAAAAAGGAAAAAACAGCACTGTGATGTTTAATTGACCTGTTTTCCGGGAGACATTCAGAATTTTAAGAATCATAGACACTTTTCTCCTGAGCACTAGAACAAGCAAGCTTTTCTTCTCTTCCAGAGGTATTTAAAATTTACTGGGTTTCTCTGATATCTCAGCTGACTGAGATAATAGCTATTTGGTGTTAAACCAGATTAATTTAATTTGACATTCGTATTATAGATCATTGCTGAAGGTTGAAGAAAGCAAATGTGAACTATTGAGCACGAAAGTCACTAAGACTAAAAAACCTGTTTCAAATGCTAGCAAAAGTTAATCTCTAAGGCAGATGACACCAAGATTAACCCCAGCTGATATTAATGCACACAAACACACACAAAAAATGAAATAGGTTTAATGATGGTAAGTGGTGTCTCCTATCTGCTCACAAACTGCTGTGTCTGGGAATAAATGAGTATTTATCATTTCTTGAATTCTGCTCTGGCCAGTAGCCATTGGAGAATGTACATCAAAATTAGAAGAGATGGGAGGTGGGACTTGGTTCCAAATTGATCTGAATAAGGATAGAAAGCTTAAAAGCTGCCCCCCGCCCCCACTTTTAAGGTTCGCTGTTGTCTACTTTCAAGGGTAAAAGAAAACATTCAGGTAAATAACAGGAAGCCAGACAACAGCTCAAAGGAAATCTTGCTTGATTTGATTCCTTGACAGCGTTGCATTACCATCTACAGAATGCGGAGCTCACCCCTGCCAAACCCTGAAATGCATAAAATGGAAATGAGAAGGGAAATAAATGCCTTTGCCACACCTTTGTTCTGTCTTAGGAAATACCCTCAGTGCTTCTGCTTGCTGTCTTACCTAGAGCCTCTATGTGGCCACATTAAGTAGGGCACATGCCATGGAGAGTCAAACCTGAATGTGTGCTGGCTTGACCCACCTCTTAGCAAATCCCAGATTTGTTTCATCTTAATGAAACACCTACATGAAGGATATCTATGGCTTTTCAAACCCAGAGTCACTTGCTCCCTAATCATGTTGTCTTCTTGGGAATTTTGAGGTGGCTTTCTGCAAGATGCCATCAAGTATACTGTTAGCAGAGTCAGCAAAATGCATAGGTAAAGAAAATCTATTCTGGTGATATACTTCCAAAACACAGTGATAGGACAGATATTGGATAGATATTCTGAGAGGAGAAAAATGGAAGAAATAAAATTTGGAACTGGTCTAAAACAAGCTCCAAACACAGCAGGGCAAATTCTGTTAGGTTTTCAAGGCTTGGAGATGACCCTCTGTGGCTCAATTTTTTGTGTTCTGTTCTTTGGGCCCTCCAGAGTCACTCTCAATGGGCTCCCTGTCTTGGAAGCATAGCACTCCACTCTCTGCTTCCATCAGCACATGGAGCTCTATCTGTGTTTATGTATCTATGTTCACATTTCCCATTACTTATAAAGACACTAGTTGTTGGATTAAGGCCCACCCAAATCCAACATTCTGAAAGAGATGGGAATACCAGACCACCTGACCTGCCTCTTGAGAAACCTATATGCAGGTCAGGAAGTAACAGAACTGGGCATGGAACAACAGACTGGTTCCAAATAGGAAAAGGAATATGTCAAGGATGTATATTGTCACCCTGCTTATTTAACTTATATGCAGAGTACATCATGAGAAACGCTGGGCTGGAAGAAGTACAAGCTGGAATCAAGATTGCAGGGAGAAATATCAATAACCTCAGATATGCAGATGACACCACCCTTACAGCAGAAAGTGAAGAAGAACTAAAGAGCCTCTTGATGAAAGTGAAAGAGGAGAGTGAAAAAGTTGGCTTAAAGCTCAACATTCAGAAAACTAAGATCATGGCATCTGGTCCCATCATTTCATGGCAAATAGATGGGGAAACAGTGGCTGACTTTATTTTTCTGAGCTCCAAAATCACTGCAGATGGTGATTGCAGCCATGAAATTAAAAGACACTTACTCCTTGGAAGGAAAGCTATGACCAACCTAGATAGCATATTGAAAAGCAGAGACTTTACTTTGTCAACAAAGGTTCGTCTAGTCAAGGCTATGGTTTTTCCAGTGGTCATGTATGGAAGTGAGAGTTGGACTATAAAGAAAGCTAAGCACTGAAGAATTGATGCTTTTGAACTGTGGTGTTGGAGAAGACTCTCGAGAGTCCCTTGGACTGCAAGGAGATCCAACCAGTCTATCCTAAAGGAGATCAGTCCTGGGTGTTCATTGGAAGGACTGAGGTTGAAGCTGACACTCCAATACTTTGGCCACCTGATGCAAAGACTCATTGTAAAAGACCCTGATGCTGGGAAAGATTGAGGGCAGGAGGAGAACGGGAAGACAGAGGATGAGATGGTTGGATGGCATCACCAACTCAATAGACATTGATTTGGGTGAACTCCTGGAGTTGGTGATGGACAGGGAGGCCTGGCATGCTGAGGTTCATGGGGTTGCAAAGAGTCAGACACAACTGAGCTACTGAACTGAACTGAAATCCAACATGACTTCTTCACTTGGTTCTATCTGCAAAGGCCCTATTTCCAAACATGGTCATATTCATTGATATCAGAAATTGGGACTTTCACATATCTTTGTGGGGAACACAATTCGACCTACAATAGACAAACACAAAGGAAAGATGAGAATAGTGATATAGTATGCAGCCAAAGAAAAATTGTTGCAAAAAAAAAAAAAAAAGTCAAATTTTTCTTCTACTCTCATAGATAGGCAGTAAACTTAATTATCAACATAAAAAGGAAAATCTGAGCACTTGCACAATCCATAGTGTCCATAAGATTAAGAAAAAAAAATAGTGCTATAAAAAGCACAAGTATTGCTAATACCCAGAGAAGGCAAAGGCAACCCACTCCAGTACTCTTGCCTGGAAAATCCCATGGACGGAGGAGCCTGGTGGGCTTCAGTCCATGGGGTCGCACAGAGTCGGACACAACTGAAGCGACGCAGCAGCAGCAGCAGCAGCATTGCTGATACCAAGACCAGAAAGAAATAAATATCTAATTAAAGAATGTGTAAGATTACAGACATATCTTGGTTTATTGTGCTTTACTTTATTGCTCTTCACACATATTGCATTTTTTTATATAAATCGAAGGTTTGCGGCAGCTCAGCATTGAGTAAGTCTATTAGCACTATTTTTCCCAAACGTGGTTGCTCTCTTTGTCTCTGTGTCACATTCTTTTAAGTCTCGTAATCTTTGGGGCTTTTTCATTGTGATTGTGTTTGTTATAGCGACCTCTTCTAGCCTTCCATCCAGTTGTGGATCATATAGCAGCCATGTTTTTTTGTTTATATTTTTAACTCTTAACCAGATGCAAAATTTCCCTCCATACTACCCAGGGGCCAGTCAGTCATGTTCCTGGCTTTTGTAGGAAATAAACTTAAAAATAATCCATAAGGCAATATGCCTCAAATGCCATAGTTTGTAATCTTTTTTTTTTTAATCTGAATTTCTAGATCCTAGTCCAAAGCTATCTAAACAGCTTGGTTTCTTCTCCACACCAAACTCACCCTAATTTACATCAAATTAGACAAATTTCTAGCAGTTCCCTGGTTTTCAGAGCTACAGTCGCATCTGGGTAAAAAGTGAATTGGACATTACTGCATGTCTTATCCATCCTGCCCCCTGTCTCTCCTGACTCTGGATCTGCTGCCCTGAATCCCTACCTCTGGCCTGGCCAACCTTGAGCCACTGTAAATTAGGCCTCAGTGTGGTCCCTAAGGCCAGCAATCCCTAACAAAATCTTATTCTCTTTGAGATTTACATATGCACATGTACCAAAAAAAAATTTTTTAACAAGTATTTATTCTTGAGGCACAAAACACAGGTGTGCAGAAACCTAAACGTCTTTATATATTACAGTTAAAAGTAACTTAAGCCTTAAGCTTTCATTTCTGCTAATGGTGGAAAAGCCATTCTTCTGTTTTTAAACTCTGTCTCTTAGCAATTGCTCTCTGTGCCCATCCCTGGTTCTTCTTTCTCCTAGGAGAGACAGAAGTTCTCAGGGTTATGTGTCATCCTGGCTTGTAGGGCAGGGGCTTCTGGTCTGGGCCCCTCCTCTGACCTGGTCTGCACACCCTCTTCTTACTGCCTTAGGTGTTTGTCCCTTTCTGCTGCATCCAGAGTAGGTGTTCCCAGCTGGTTATGGGGCTCGATAAAGCATCTACCCAGCTCTGTTCAGGAAACTCTGTGGTCTTGCTGGCCCCTAAGCACTTGCTACAGCTGCTGATTCTCTGAGGCTCTCTCATTGGAGTCTCTGCTAGGCGGCCCCTCCTCTTAGCACCGTGCTAACCCCATCAGAGAGAATGTTCACTGTTCTCAACTACATTTCCTAGTCCCTTGAATACAGACAGTGCTTTGAAATTCCTAAATGCACCCAAGGAGGAGGGGATTTGAAGGTGAGGCGGTGGAAGACATTCTCTGTTTGAATCATTGTCCCACTGTCTCCATCTCCTAAAGCAGCCCCACACAGACATGGGGCCTGAGAGGTGTCCCTTCTAGAATTCCACACAGGAAGTGAGACACCAGCTCCGCCTCTTTCCAGAAACCTCAGCCCTCTAGAGGTCTCAGTCTCCTACCTCTGGCTTTCATGGCAAAGAGAGACAAGAGTAAGACCCTCTCCAGCATCTACACTCATGTTCTTCCTCGAAAATCCTCCCTAAGTGCCTCCCTTCATTAAGACTGAGGAGGGTCCAAAGGCCGTCCATGTCCAGGTGGGGAGGGAAAGCTGACCCTAGGGCTTATGATTCCTCCACAGTCTCTGATTCAAGGTGTAAACTCGATTCTTCCATCCCAAGGTTTTGCTGTTAGTTTACCAAGTCGGATTTTTGAATTTCAGTGAAATCTTTTTTTCCTCCAAAGTGGCTCGTAAAAGTATTATGGCTTTTAGAGTACTGTGTCTGCTGTGGACTGCAAAAAAAAAAAAAAGGCAAAATCTGAAGTCGAGTCAGAACAATCTTTTTCCCAATAGTTATGTCTTGCCTTCCTTTGGAAGAAACAAAATGCCACTGTTTCAGTTACAGTGGGACCATTTACAGCCTTGGACCATGATTAGGAATTACTAAAAATGAAAGAAGCATCAGTCAGCGTTTTAAAGACACTGTATTTTGCAGCATCATATAAAATTGTAATCTAGGCTTATGATACAATTTATAACTTTTTATAATACCGTTATTATAATGGTATTATTTGGAGCATCCTTTAAAAAGATAGCACTTAAATTCCTTTATTTTTGAAAATCAAACCAACACACTTATTTGTTTGGATTTCAAACATTTAAAATCTTCTATAATGTGGAATATCACAGATAATAATATTATTCAAAAAGGCATGTGTATTTTGAAGATTATTATTTTTATATTTCAACACATTTCTTGCTGAAATAATATCATGCAATATTTAATAAAAATTTTTAGAGTCACTCAGCTTCACCATTTTATGTGGCTAAGGGGTACACTGCTGCTTCTGCTGCTTAGTCACTTCAGTCATCCAGCTCTTTGCAACCCAGGACTGTAGCCTACCAGGCTCCTCTGTCCATAGGATTCTCCAAGCAAAGAATACTGGAATGGATTGTCATGCCCTCCTGCAGGAAGGGGGTATGCTATAAGTTACTAAACTAATTCCACATTACCAGATATCAATCCAGTGTTTTTTCTAATTATGCCTGGCTATGGATGATGATTTAATGAGTCATTTTGCAAGCATATGTTTTCTTTATAAGATTACTTGTTTGTGATCAAGTACCAAGTTTTTGATTATTGAGTCAAAGTGTAGAATTGGATCCAATTAATTTGTCTCCACAAGATACAAAGGTTACCTCTGTGCCTCCTCTCCATTCTAAACTCAATGCCTGATAATACTGCCTCTGAGTACTTTAAGATAACTGCAATAAAAATATTTTTTATATAAAAGAAGGCATTGCTTTTTTTTTTTTTTACAAGAAAGTGACCTTTCGCTTTTTTTTCCTGTTTACACAATATATTATAAAACAGCCTCCGAAGTTGAATGAGTTTAAACCCAGTAACCTATAATGATGTCTACAATCATTTTTTCCAATAGTTTCAAGGTTCAAGTTACTTGTTGCCACATAATATGAGTCAGAGTGCAAAGTGAGACAAGTTCTACATGTTGCCTTTTATGTAGATAAAACCCTAAATGAGCATATTGGTGCTACCTGGGGTGCCACATAACTTAAAATAGATAGTAAAATTATAAAATGAGATTACCTCTATAGTTTGTTCTATTTAACTTGTATCACTGTGGTATGTGTTACACCTGAATAAACAGGGGAAGTACTAATAAGTTCTGTGTCCGTTTATCTGTGTGTATTTTCAAATATATAGGTGTCCTGGAAACTTGAAACATAACCTTTTGTGTCAACACTAGGGTTTTCTAGAACTTTTCAGAATGTATTTACTCTTAACTGCATTATGCAAAAAACCATTGCCATATATATATAAACTCATCAGCAGGAAGACCGGTGTCACAATGACCTTGATATTGTTATTTTAGAAATGTGTCTGTTTATTTGTAGTGTTTTATGAAGAGCAAATTTGTCAAAATAGAAAGTTACTACAGCTACTGCATATGCTATATATTTGTATAACTGAGAGACGCTCAATTAAGTTAAACCACGTAAAGGAAGTGTCTCATGTCCAGTGAAATGAGTTCTAGGAAACAACTCTACAAAATCGAATTAACATCTGAGTTCTGCTATGGAAGACAAGACTTTGCCTCTCTCTGGACTTCAGTTTGGACATCTGCAATAAATAAGGAAGAGGCACACGAGATATCTTCTAAGACCTATTCAAAACTTGTAATGCTGTCATGCTATGCAAAGGACATCAACAGCAGCAAAGCTTTAGCATGAAAGGATTCAGTGACATTAACCAATATATTAAGTTGTAATTGTAATTACCAACCAAATGTGCAATATACACAGACATTCCTTTATTTCCTTCTTTATGTGTAGGCAGTATCGGGGTAGCCAAATATTCATAGTATTAAAGTCTGTATCATGCTTTTATACTTAGTGATCAACAAAATAGTGGATGTTGTTATTACACAGCCCAATCATTAAGTTATGGGCCTCTAGGATTGTTTTCTCAAAACCATTCCCAAAAGTAGAGCTTTATAGACCAAGAAGAAGAAAAATAAAAAGCTGACTTCAAAATCAGAAGATCACATCATTTACTTTGCTCATTCTCTCATTATATTTCTGATTCTGCCTCCCTTGTGAAGCCTTTTCTGATGTTTCCAACTCAGAGTTCTCTCTTTCTCTGTCCCTCTCTCACTCTCCCTCTCTCAATTCCTCTCTCCCTCCCTCCTTCTCTCCTTTTCTATATCACTCTGCTATAATTCTACTTCCTTCATGCACCTTATAATTTCAAAGCACTTAGCTTTCCTCTTTTTAATTAGCACTGGGTAATTCTCCTAATATCTCCTACCAAATTTTAAATCCTTTTTGAGGGTAGGATTTTCTTTTATCATCTGCATATTGCTCAAAATACTTAATATCTTAGCAGTAAGCATTATGTTACTTGTGGAATTGAATCAATACTAATCTAATTAATGAGCTCAACATCGTTATTTCCTATGAGAGTATTTATATGAGTGAGTGGTTGATACCAAGCTACCCCAATAGGTCTTAAGTGATGCAATTACACAGGAGCCCAAAATACAATCCACATTTTTTTATTTGATTCTCATGGTACATCTGAATGACATAAGCTGTGTTTATGAAGTCATGGGAACTATGAAAACACTTGTACCAGTGCACAAACATGATCCTGTGACACACCTCTTCAAGAGATTACATTATGTGCTTCTTTCAGATTGTCCCTTTGCAAAATCACGAGTAGACTTACAGATCTACCAGGTGAAAAAAGAGCATACTCCCACATCTGCTGCTCTCACAGAAACAGTTATGTTTACCCTGAACTGTGGGGTCTACCTTTCTTACTCATCACTACTCTGTAATATCTGGATGAGCAGAAACCTTGGATGTGACTTTTTGTGAAAAGCTTGAAAAAGACCATTAAGACCACAGATAGGATACAGATAAAACCAGGGTCACCGTTTTCTAATCACAACACTTCTCCAGGGAATTTGTTATTCTTATACAAGTTGTGGGTTCGATCCCTAGGTCAGGAAGATCTCATGGAGGAGGGCACAGCAAACCACTCCAGTATTCTTGCCTGGAGACTCCCCATGGACAGAAGAGCCTGACAGGCTACAGTCCCATAGGTTCACAAAGAGTTGGACACGACTGAAGTGACTTAGTACATGTGCATACAAGTCAATGCAAATCAGTTATGAAACATTTTAAGTTGCTAAAATTAAACCTGCCTTTAGCTATAATGTTAGGCAAGATTTGATTAAGATATTTTGCTAAATAACTTAATGAAGTCATGACTTAAAATGCCCAACCTGTGTTTTGCAGACAGATGTTTATAATATGCCATGAAGAAGAAAACAATATTTCACATCATATATAAAATGTAATTTTCACAAATCTGAAAAACTGTCTTTACATAAATTAAAACATAATCTATAGAACATTTTAAGTGAGCCAATTCATGGTCTTTTGGACTTTATAAGGTCTCATTTAAACCACTTTGATTATATGTTGTTTTACAGTTAAGTTTCACTTTCAACAAGTCAAATGAAAGCAAAACTCTGACAAACATACCTGCCAAATTTTGCCCCAAACTGAAAATAGTGGAAGTTTTTGGATTGTCCAAAACTTGTTTGGCCTGCTGTGGAGGACTTTCTGAGTTATGAGTAGAGAAAATGTTAGGAAGTTTACAGCCATATGGTTCGCATACCATGGAATGATAAAACAAAGGACCTTACCGTGTATTTGTTGTCTAGGAGTTTGATGAATCTGTATTCTGTTGCTAAGCTAGATCAGATTGGGGAGTTTTATTGCTTTTGAATCTCTCTCTCATGCTAAGTGTAATTATTTGTATATGTTAGAAAATCCTGGTTAAATGAAAGAATGTAATAAAGCTCAGATAATAGGAAGAGAATCTAATTGAGACTAAGTTGGAAACACCTATGAATCATGGGCAACATCTCTGATACCTCACTTTATCTGAATATACATAAACCTTCTTCATCATCAAAATTTAATGCCAGCTTACTTCCTTTACACATCTCTCCTGACCTCCTTTCTCAAAATTTCTACAAAACTATGCCATTCAGACTGTACAACTTAGCAAAATTCAATGGGTATAATATTTCTTCTTCATCTGTTTTGTCTTGCTCCACATTTGGGGGGATTATAAGTTTCTTGAAGAGAGATCGTGTTTCTTTGCTTTGTGTATTTTTCAAAGTGACTCGGAGAAGGCAATGGCAACCCACTCCAGTACTCTTGCCTGGAAAATCCCATGGATGGAAGAGCCTGGTAGGCTGCTATCCATGAGGTCACTAAGAGTCGGACATGACTGAACGACTTCACTTTCACTTTCATTGGAGAAGGAAATGGCAACCCACTGCAGTGTTCTTGCCTGGAGAATCCCAGGAACGGGGGAGCCTGGTGGGCTGACGTCTATGGGGTTGCACAGAGTCAAACACGACTGAAGCGATTTAGCAGCAGCAGCAGCAGCAAAGTGACTACCACAGAGTAGTACCCTGTTAAATATATAAATTCAAACTTCCTGAAAAGAAATCGTGTTTTGGTAAAACGCATTCCAAATTATTAACCTTTTTTATTGGTAAAAATCCATGTACCCATAGGATATCTTATTTACAGTAAATCCTAGTGGAATATTCGTGTGATTTTAATGACTACCTGAGGTCTACGTTACCTCAGATGCATCATGACACAAATACATGGGGTGGGGAGAGAAAGGTAATTATAAGCTTCAGGTGCTTTGTATGCCTTTTCTTGCATCCAGCTACTGTTATCTCTACTTATTGTTGATGTATCATTTTACATTCTGGCGGCAATGATTATTCCTAATTATATACAGGAAAATAAACTGTAATATGTGTTTAATACAAACAGTCTGTAGTTTGGGAAGTCATGTCAAATGGTTAATCGTGTTTAAGACCAACAGTACCATGTTGAGGGGCAGAAATCTCCTGGGAAAAGACAACTTCCTCTTTTCTTAATCTTGATTTAAAATGTAATCTGAAGGTCAGAAAAAATGGCTTCAAGATACATGTTAGCATTTTTACTGAAGATTAGTTTCTCCTTTTATGTGAAGAATTCTTTTGGATTAGATAACACATCCAGCCCTGCTTGCTTGGCTTTCCCTGCAGGTAGCAGTATCTTCCCTTTACTGCTCATCTCCCATATTCAGCCACGTACCTCTTGTCCCTCGGTTAGAACAAGGCAAAAGAATCCAACATTTGTGCTGCAGCTCAACCAGTTTCTAGCTGAGAAGAAATGCTTAGCGGGTTTTTTTTTTCCCCCAATTTCTCTGGTAAGGGTGATTATTCTGGTTTTACCCAGGCTTAACTCTGCCTTGCAAGTAAGAACTATTCCTTCAAATTAGTCCAGTGAAATTACATTTAAATATATATATATATATATATATATATATATATATAGTCTGCAATCAATGTACTAGGAAGAATTATTTACCTTGAGTAAGTGGGCAGGTAGAAATTTTAAAACAAGCTTGGATAATATTCCTTCTTAGCCAAATGTCATAACTGTTAATAACTTTGGAAAAAAAAAGTCAAAGAGGGCACAAAACTAATGGTTACATTTATGGTCCCTCAAAATATTCCCAGACTTGTGCAAATCTGCCTGTGATTACAAGGCAACTCTCGTTTGCAAAAGCTTATATATTTTGTGAGGAAATATTAGGGTTCCCTAATAGAGAAAACAAGGGAATTCCAGAAAAATATTTACTTCTGCTTCATTGTTTGCAAGCAAAGGTCTGTATAGTCAAAGTTACTGTTTTTCCAGTAGTAATTATTATGGATGTGAGAGATGAACCATAGAGAAAACTAAGCACCAAAGAATTGATGCCTTCAAATTGTGGTACTGGAGAATAGCTTGAGTCCCTTTGACTGGAAAGAGATCAAACCAGTCAGTTCTAAAGGAAATCAATCCTGAATATTCATTGGAAGGACTGATGCAGCTGAAGCTCCAATACTTTGGCCACCTGATGCAAGGAGCCAACTTATTGGAAAAGACCCTGATGCTGGGAAAGATTGAAGGCAAAAGGAGAAGAGGGCAGCAGAGGATGATGTAGTTAGATAGCCTCACTGACTCAATGGACATGAATATGAACAAACTCCAGGGAATAGTAGAAGACAGGAGCCTGGCGTGCTGCAGTCCATACAGTCTCAGAGTCAGACACAACTTAACAACTGAATAACAACAATTAGGGTTCCAGTTAACAGCTACAACATTTTCAGCTGGGGAGATTCCTAGAAGGTCTGCTGTTTTTCTGAATCTTTCAGTGACTCCAGTGTCAATTGCAGATCTCATTCATATTTCACCAATACTTTGAACATCATAAAGTCAACTATTTAAAATTTTAATACTCTTTAATAAAAAAAAAATTGGGAATCTCATCTTACTAGAAGCTATGATGTGTAGTGATCTATATCTGCAATGAATTGTTTCTCTTCCATACCAAACTTGAAGAATTCCAAAGAAATATGCATGACTGAATAAATTATCTAGTATTTCAGGAGAATGGGTATACAGACAGAGACTAATTGTGGAAGAACAGGTGAAGGAAAATTGGGTGTGTGTTATGAGAAAATAGGGAGAAAACCAACCACAATTTGGGCTGAACAGAGGAGAATCTAAAGGCTGTCAGCAGGGTCTAATCATAAGTGAACATATTTCCAAGGAATAGAAGACATTGTACATCCCAAGAACAGAAGAGAAAAAAAACAGACGATTATATTCGCATAACATGAAGTTGAGATCCTGATGCTTTTAGTTCAGTTCAGTTCAGTCGCTCAGTGGTGTCCAACTCTTTGCGACCCCATGAATCGCAGCACGCCAGGTCTCCCTGTCCATCACCAACTCCCGGAGTTCACTCAAACTCACATCCATCGAGTCAGTGATACCTTCCAGCCATCTCATCCTCTGTCGTCCCCTTCTCCTCCTGCCCCCAATCCCTCCCAGCATCAGAGTCTTTTCCAATGATGCTTTAGGGTCTTGTTATTCCCCATGACCACTCACCTATTAATAAAATGCCCAAAATAGAGAAACAGAGACCACGTTCTTCATCCCTATAAGTTGACACAGCTATTCATCTTTAATGAGATGAAGGTCCTAGAAAAACCTGGTTTTATGAGCAAGAGGAGTCAAGAAATAAACATTCCATTTGCCATTAGCCATGATGAATAAGGCAGCAAAATTAATTTATTTTAATGTTATACCCAAGAGGCACATGTTTTCCTTTCTATGTGATTATGAAAATACTGAATTCCCCCTGAGGAAAGAAGTGCTTTTTTTAGACTTCGAGAACAGACAACCCAATTTTCTCTGAGTTTGTTCTTTCTCCTTTGAGAGCATACTTAATTTGTTAATGCAGGAGTGCATTTGTCACCAATAAAATTCATCTTCACTCTATAAACAGACTGCCTGAAATTAGTCCTGATCGAGAGAAAGCGAAAGAGAGTGTATTTGGTTGTGTGTTATGAAAACAGAATTCAATGGTTTAATTTGTAATAATTTTTTACCTCCAACCATTGCACAAGTAACAGAAAAAAATATACTGAAAGACCATGCTCTTATTCACCTTTTGACTTTTATGATTATGAATCAAAAAAGCAAACTCTTTTCTTTAATAGGGGTTTCACTGATGTTAAACAGAGCCAAAGGCTGTCAGGGTGTATTGCTTTCAACACTTATTTATCAACAAGTAGTGAAATTGTGGCTGTTTGTAAGGCACTATATTAAGAGTTCAGAAAGAAATAAGAAATGAATGGGACAGGGCAGCTGCCCTCAGGTAATGTACAACCTACAGGGGACGTCCATACTGACATAAATACTGCCTTACAAGGCACAAGGGAGGAAGAGTCATGGTGCATTTGGTTAGACTGCATTTAACAGAAGCCACAGCTAAACTAGCTTAACGATAAGGGAATTTGGTGTAATGCACAAGATGAAGTACAGAGTTGAGGCGGCTGCAGGAGTTCAACTGTGTCACCCAGCATGCACTTCCCCCCATCCCTCTCAAGCTGCCAATCACAGCATTGGTTCATCCTAGGGCCGCTGGCTTTGCTGGAAAATGGCTGCCAGTACCAAGCAGAGCAACATGCTTCTTTTTTCATCCAGCAGGAGAGAAAAACTGAGTTCTTTCTCCCAAATCCCTTTCTTAGTATTCCACTGGCTCATGTCCACACTCATGGCTGATAAGAGGGATGGGATTACCTTGAATGACTTAGACGAATCTGTAGGGTAGAAGAGAGGGTGGGGGGAGCCAGGACAATAGGAACCGGGGTATAGCAAAGGAATTAGACCTGAAGCAGATCCCCAGACTTCTGTAGCTTCCTTGGGGTTTGGTGGGTTATCTTGAAGTTTAGAACTGCCAGCAGAATAGGCAAGAGGCAGTACTTAGTATGGGGAAAATGTTTTCAAAGCCTCTGAAAGATGATGATTCATTATGCCTCTGTGACATTTCTAAATCTGGGTAAGAGGAATACCTCAGTATTCTCCCAAAGTCAGATAATCATTCTAAAGTGGTTGCCAAGCAGTTTTTAAACTGATATTTCTAGCTCCTTCCAAAACAGTCTGTCACTAAACTCACCCACTCTACATAGGAGGGGAAGAAGTTGCAGTGATATTACTTTTTATAGAGACGTTAAATCTTCAGTTTTGTCAGCTTTTGAAGGGTAATACGATGCTTTCAATCTTATTATACCTCTTGTCTGTGGGTTCCCTACCCTATTCTGAGTCCATACCTGGTCCTTTGCTCTGAACTATAAGACTGCTTGTTTGTTTTTTTAAATCTTCAATGTTTACAATGTGCCACATGCTGGTATAAGCTCATTACAGGTGTTAGAAGCTCATTACAGGTAAAACTCATTTGATTTTCATAACCAGCCCTGACATAGGAATTACAGTATTCTAACTTTACAGGTGAGACAACCGAGCCACAGAGAGACTGAGTTGCTAACCCAAGATCACGGCAGTCAGCGGCAGAGCTGGGATTTAAATCTAGACATTCAAGGCCCAGAGTCTATATTCTGACCTAGAATACCACAGAATTACCCATAAACTATCGACTTTCTTTTCCAAACAAGAAGTAAAATTTCAGTGATTGATTCACATTTACCTCAGGTACTGTCAAAATGTCACCATTTTGAACTCTTTAGTCAGAAGACAGGACTGAAAGGAAGTAATTGTAGCCTGTGAGTGAGGGATATGGCAGGGTACAAGAGACTTGAAAAGGGCTATGCTGAAAATTTTAAGCTTTATCCTAAGTGTGGTAGGTAATACTTTCTGAAGGGTAATCAGAAAACTTAGATAACAGCATTCAAATAAGTCAATAATGCAATAATGAGGAAGAGAGTATTGTTTCTGCGAGAAGTTGGAGGAGAAAGGGAATAAACATTTGTTGATCACCCAATATGCGAAGGGATAGTGCTTGGTGCCTTGCATGTGATTTGTCATTCAGCAAGAATTTTTCACGGCTTAATTTCCCCCAGTAGGGAGCTTGGAAAATTTAGGTAACCTGCCTATGGTCTCAGGAAAGACCTAGAATTTGAAATACATCTGATCTCAAAACCAATACCTTTTTTTGCCCACCACCCATTAGAAAGCCCCCAGAGCTTCTCCATGACAAAGACCCAAAGAGAAAGGATTCCTTCCCACACACCATTGTTCATCCTGTGACATGATAACCTCTTTAAAGAAAAATAATAGTTGTAGATTCATTTTGATATTTGGCAAAACTAATACAATTATGTAAAATTTAAAAATAAAATAAAATAAAAATAAAATAAAATTTTTAAAAAGAAAAAAAAAAGAAAAACTAAGTATCATTCTGAGAAACTTCTCTCAGGTCTTTTAATTACAGAACTCAGTGAATAAAGACCTGAATATAAGAGCAAAAGAACAAACAAACGAAAACCACTGGATAGCCAGCCAGGACAGAAACTTGATCACCACTGAAAGTACCTTCTCTGCTTCCCTGAAAAAGGAGGAATTAGACACCACCCCCTACCCCAGGCACCACGTGCCCAGGGAGAGCATAAAATTCCCTGGATCTTCCTTGAGTTGCTCAGGGCATCATTGTATATACTTGTACAGTATGCCAGCCCTAAAGGATGTGAGGTGCATTTCTGTTTCTGACACGGTGACCCTGCACGCCTCGGCTTCTAGCTGGAGAGCAAGCTTCGGGAGAAGAAGGCTCATTACTCACGAGGGCTAAGTCTTTGTTTGTTATGCTCCCATGAATAACTTATAGCTGCGTGGCCTCATGAACAGCGGCCCTGACAGGGCTGACGTGACAGTCATACACTGAATCCTGATCCACCCTCCCAGGAGAAAATGGAGTATTTGCTCGGTTCACGTTTCGCCGAAAGAGGTTCTTCAACTATTTATAAGTTGACTAGAAATTTCCACTACTTCAGCTGACACAATGGCTCTACCTAGCAACTGATAAGAGAGATCCATCTAGAGCCTTTAGGAAGCCAGCTTTGGCAAAGGGCATAGTGGTAGAGAAGGGGACCATTCGGCACCAAGGGAAGTTCTCCTCAGCAGGCTCTGCTCCCCTCCTCCTCACTGTCTTCTGCTCCACCGCAACTAAGACCTCATGTCTACGGCTTGTCTAGAATGGACATTGCCACTAACTTTTTGCAAACATGCCTATAGGCAGGTTCCTCTGCCTTATCAATGCTTATTGAGGGTACACTGAAACTGATACTGATCAGTATCTCAGTGTTCTTTTTCTGGAAGGAGGGCTGTCACCTCTAATTCAGCCCTATCCAATTCAAAACAGATTCGCTGAGGACCTTCAATGTACTGGCTCTGGGATTTTAAAGATTAATAAAATTCAGTCCTTTCCTTCCAAAGGCTTAAAACCTTATAGACAAATAGACACACTGAAAGTATTGTTTGAGATAGCTGTTCTGCCCCAGAAAAATACACAAGGAGCCAAGGAGATCACTTAACCCAAGCTGGAGGATTACTTTATGAATAACATGTGCAGACCCAGTGCTGTGTACATTCCTCACCTTATGTAGTCCTCACAACAGCCCTCCCCATATGTCTAGTCCTACCACTAAACTGATTTTTCTGGTCAGGTCTCCCAGGCTCAAAGATGTTAAGTGGTTTGCTCAATCTGACAAAGCAAGTAGCAGATATAAAATTTAAACATCCCAGACTAACCACAAAGACCATGCACTTACTAATAAAACTGTATTGCCTCTCAACAGCAATTTACAGAGTTTAATGTTCATGACTATATTAATTTATTATTCAAGAAATATTTGCCAAATCAAGGCACTAAAAGGAACAAAACAGCACTATGGGGGGGTTCTGGATCTCTGGTTCTTGCCTTTGAAGATCATCCTAGGTGAAGAGTTTTGAATGACAGCATTCAGTCAATCTGAATATTCTGGAAATATTTGCAGAATACTGTTGTGTACCAGGCACCATGTTTGATTCTGAGAATATAGCTGCTGCTGCTGCTAAGCCGCTTCAGTCATGTCCAACTCTGTGCGACCCCATAGATGGCAGCCCAACAGGCTCCCCCGTTCCTGGGGTTCTCCAGGCAAGAACACTGGAGTGGGTTGCCATTTCCTTCTCCAACGCATGAAAGTGAAAAGTGAAAGTGAAGTCGCTCAGTCATGTCCAGCTCTTGGTGACCCCATGGATGGGAGCCTACCAGGCTCCTCCATCCATGGGATTTTCCAGCCAAGAGTACTGGAGTGGGTTGCTCTTGCCTTCTCTTGAGAATATGGAGTGATCTTAAAAAAAAACCTCTGTCCTCCTGGAATTTATATTTTGGAATATATGCAAATAAACATGTTGAAATATGTTGAAGATGGTAAGGGCTATGAAGAAAAGTCAAACTAAGCAAGGCGCTGAGGGCACAGTGAGTGACTGAATGAAGAGCTTAGCATTTTGAATCAGCTATTCACTGAAAGCTTCTCTGATAATTGGAGGAGAAACCTGAATAAGGTGAAGAAACGTGTTATGTGATCATCTTTGTGAAGAGTATCTATGGCTAGGCAGAAGCAATGGAAACTGCAAAGGCTCAAAAAACAAACAAACAAACAAACAAAAAAAACGGAACAGATTTAGAAGGTACCAGGAATGGCAATGGGCCAGGTCGCAATGAGGGAGAGTGAGAGCATTAGGAGATAGGTGGGAGGTCAAAGGACAGGTTATCCAGGGCTTTGTCAACAGTGTACAAAGTTCCCATTTTCTTTGCAAGAGAAAGGAAAACCACTGGAGAACTCTGAATGGGAGTGGGGGTGTCATGCTCTGATTAAATTTTTAACCTCATTCTGTCCTCTCTGTTGAAAACTGATTATGGAGACAAACAAGCACAAACAGGAAGTCCAATTAGAAGATCATACAAGCCTAAATTTGAGATGATAGTAGGTTAAACTAAAGTGGAAACTGTGAAGGTTGTCATATGGGGGGTATATTTTTCATGGTATCGCTGACAGACTAGATTAGATGTGGGCTGTGAGGAAAAAGACTGAACGTGCTTAAATCACTGGAACAGTGCCTGGGACTGAGTTTGTTCTCAACATGCAGGAAATCTGCCTCCTTACCTAGGGGAAATAGGTCTCAGACTAACTAATCACACACAGGGTCCATAAGAGAAGCCCAGCAGAAGTCTAACCTCATGGCCACCACCCAGCCATGAGCAAGTAGATGATATTCCACCTCAGTTGCTTTGATCAAATTGCTAAGTAGCTTCTGCTGCTACGGCTAAGTCACTTCAGTCGTGTCCAACTCTATGCGACCCCATAGACGGCAACCCACCAGGCTCCCCCATCCCTGGGATTCTCCAGGCAAGAACACTGGAGTGGCTTGCCATTTCCTTCTATTTGGGTTCAAATAAACCAATGTGAAGAATTACTAAAAGAAATTTGGTTTTATCACGTGTAAGGGAACTCCTTGGTGAAACTGTTACTACTGTAAGTAGAACACAGTTCTATTAATTGTACAACTCAAAGATTGCTTTACAAGAGAAGTCTTCCATGGACCTCCTCCAACTAAGTTAGGTCACCTTGTTACAGCCTCTCAGCCCTTCTGTATCTTTCCAGCACAACTCTTGTCAGTTTGAAATTTGGTATCTATATAGTCAATTAATATTTGCCCCCATGCAAACTACCATCCCACCCTTTTTAACTTTGAAGCATTTGCTTAGGGAAAAATATAGTAAGCACTCAAAAATATTTGTTGGAAAATGAATTAGCCCTTCCATGTTCATTGCAACGGTATTCACAACAGCCAAGAAAAAGAAACAAAATACTAAATATCTAGAAACAGATGAATGAATGAATGATGAAAATGAATACACATGCAATGGAATACTATCAAGCCTTTTTTAAAAAAGGAACGTCTGTAGTAAGCAGCAACATGGATAAAACTTGAGAACATTATGTTGAGTGAAACAAGCTAGTCTCAAAAAGACAAATACTACTTGATTCTACTCATATGAGTCATCGAAAATAGTCAAATTCATAGAATCTAAGAGTGGAATAGTAGTTGCCAGGGGCTGGGAGGAAAAGGAAATGAAGAGTTAGTAATCAACAGGCATAAAGTTTAAGTTAAGAAAGATGAATAAACTCTGTACAACATTGTTCCTATGTTCAATAATAATGTGTTTTACACTGACAGTTTTACCAAAAGTATAGGTCTCATAGTAAGTGATTTTATAACAATAACATAAATAATTATTAAAAAAATAATAAAAATGTATTTAAAATGTATTTCATTCTTGACATATATTTTCAAGAGAGCAAATGACCTATGAAGAAAACAAGAATGAAATTTAATAATTATGAGCACTTAATTCAATTTTAAAAATTCTATTTATAATCACTAATTATCCTACTAGAATGTACAGAATTCATTTCAACAGAGCCAGAGCTGCTACAGAGAAATGCTTCTTACAAGCCATCTAGGACTTTAGGCTGTAATAAAAGTTTATGGCTTTGGTATCAGGGTATTTGAGATTGACTGGGTATTGATTCAGAATGACTGGTCTCTATAGGTAGAGACCTATAGAGACCAGTGTCTCACCCTAAATTATAGCTGTAGCCTACCAACTGTTTCCTTGCTTCCATCTTGCCCTGTTAAAATTTTCAACACAGCAGCCAGATTGACTCTTTCAGAATACATCACTCTTTTATTCCTCCATCCCCATCTCTCTCAGAATAAATGCCAATATCCTTATAATGGTCTCCAACATCTTTATCAATCAGGGACCTGGAAGGAAAATAGGTAGCAAAATTAAACTGGTAATAGAAGGGAGTTTAATAAAGAGTCTGCTTACAAAGCTGAGGGTGAGGTTTAAAAAGCTCATTTATAGATAGTGCATTACCCTGAGGCTAGCAGCCCTGGAGAGCTATCACCATCTCTTGTCCTAACGGGGCAAGAGGAACCCAGGGGAGTAGCTTGGAGAGGGCTGCCTGGCAGGAACTGTGGCCTTTGGTAAAAGGGTAAAGTCACTGAGCAGCAACCCAGCAGGGAGGAAGCCAGGGGAATAAATGTCCTGACCCTGGCATTCCCCAGCCCTTGCATCTTCTGTCTGGAACTCACATTGGCTGAGCCCCACTGGAAGGTGACAGGCCAAGGAGTCTGTTGATATAGTCCATACACGTCTCCCTTCCAGGGCACAGGGCATGGTAGAGAAGAGAGAATGCTGGATCTGGAGAAGCAAAGGGGGAAAAGTTCAGTTAATGTCCTGTGTGAGCTTCCCCTTGTCTCTCCTTTGTTCCTCCTGCTGCAGTCATTCTAACCACCTTGATCCTGACACTCTAGGCACTGTGCAGCTTCAGGGTTTTTGTATTTGCTATTCCCTCACTTGGAACACTTTTTCTCTATTATCTGCACAGCTCATCCCCTCACTTACTTCAAGCTGAAATGCTAGCTTCTCCATACTACACACCTAAAAACCTGTTTAAGATTATAAATCACCTCCCCCAGTATCTGAATCTCCTTAACTCTCTTCTACCTTTTCTTTTTCCCATAATATTTATCACAGACTATATTATATATGATCTAGGTTTGCATACCTCATTATGTAAATTTTACTGCACCTTTTGTTGTCAGCCTTTCTTGCTAGAATATATGCACCAAGAAATGATCTTCATTGTGTATTTTTTTTTGGTTGACACATTCTAATGCCCAGAAATAGTACAAAACAAAACACATAAACAAGTAGAGGGAAATAATCGTCTTAAGTGCAGTATTCAAATACTCTCACAAATAGCATGTTGAGTTTGGTTTATAAAGACAGGTAGAAGTAAATAGCTATATTAAAATCAAACAATACTGCTCCCTTTCTAACCTCAAGAGATAGATTAAGGTTAAATCTGGACCTTGATTGAGATTAAGTCTGACCGACTGTTGAATGAATTTTTGTCCCTCTGTAGATAGCTGCACATAAAACCGTTCCTGAGTGGAAGCTCATTCTTTTACAATTCATTAAACTAATTCAAGAAAGGATGGTGAGCAAAAGACTATATTCTCCTGAGTCTGACCTCTTTAAGTGAAGGTGGATGGAACCATATGAAACTCTGGCTATACCCTTTGAAAATACTAAGAATCATCCGAAAAGAATACAGTGAAGTCACTGTCCAGGAGGTGCCTAATTGCGCTGAAGGACAAATAAAATCACTCATACAGTGTGTAATTGTATATCTTGGTAATCTCTCAAAGAAACCTGTAGATTTGTCAAGTGACAAGAGTTCTAGAGAGCATAGAGATAAGTACAGCACTATCACTTTGAAGACAAGGAGACTGAGGTTCTCAAGTCCACTGTCTCGGTCATAATCAGAGAGCATAGCAAGCAAGTCGTTGGAGTGAGATGTAGAAACCAGGTCCCCACTCCCTGGACCAGAGCTCTTCCTACCATATGATTCAAAAACTTTAAAAATCAAGAGACCAAAGGCCCTTGCAGTGATTCTATTTGAGCATGTCTTCAACCTATACTAAACCAGCATGAAAAGATTTAGAACCAAAATAAAATGTTTATCCCCATAAGTGTATGAAGATAGGAACATTCCACCAAATATATATGATTAAACACGAATTATGTTTTAAATTCCTTTATAAGGACACGTGTCTAATAAACATATGAGGGTAATAAAACTGAATATAGCAGACCTACAGTTAGGGAAAGTACTTTTTATTCAGGCTTTTGACAAATTTAAAACAAGATAGGAGTGGGTAATGATCTCATCTTCCCCATCAGAGCTTCCCCCACAAAGCAGGGGACTCTGGAGCTATGCAGATGTACAAATCCTCTAGAGTTCTTAAAATGAAGGCATATTTTTATAGTGTCATCAGTAGCCATAAAAGCTTTGCCAGTAATATTTATGTGCATCATGGTAGCATTTTCAAATGTTACTTCAGACTCTAATAAAGTATAAGTAGGTAGTGTTTAAAAGCAGAAAATTGGTCTTCTTGAGCTAATTTATTTGCAAGCCAAAGGAAAACATTTCTCTTTAAAGACAATATCACAACATTCCATTTAAAGTCACCTGAAATGAGAAAAGGAAAATCTAACTAGGGAGTCATCGACCCTGTAATAGGAAGGAACTTCCTTTAAACTCCCCATTAAAGGAATATTTTAAAGTAGGTTAGGTATATCCTTGAAACAAGAAAGTCTCTTCAGATGTCTGGGTTTTGTACCCTTCAGGCTATTGTGCTGTTTGGCTCGCTTTATCCAATTCACGGAGGTCAGGGCTTCCGAGAGGAGATGTGGTTAGATAAAGGGTCGCTTCTGTAGGTCTTTGCCTTCCTACATTTCCACCTCAGGCAGTTCTTTTACTAGCTCACTCCTTGGATAAAAATCTACAGAATCAACCCAGAAAATATAAGCTGGCTTGAAATTAGGTGTGTTCTTTTTTTTCTTTTCTTCTGGCCTCATAAACCAGACAGTGGTTTTATATGTATGCAAACATCAGGAACTGTGACGTGGCTCATCAAGGTCGGACAATGTAACCTGAGTTGCTAGGTAGGCAAGAAAGTCATAAGAAGAGGAACAGGTGTTTCCGACATGTGTGCAGAGGATCCGGAAAAGCTGGCATTTCACTTGATATGGTGTCAATAGAGAAATCGTAAGAGCAGATATTGACCTATAGAAACCCCTGGAAATTAGAATTTCTTTTCTGCTTTTAGAGAATTAGCCCAGTAGAGTCCTTCCCACACAGGGGAGGAAATATATAGATCTAAATATTTAACTGTGCCTTGACCAACTGTGAAATAAATGTGTTTATTTGAAGATTCATTTTCCTGTCACTTTGACTTGTGTTATGATGCCGAGGGCTTTAAAGTATGAGCCATAGGAGTCCTTGAATTTGGAATGCTCTAAGCTTCTGTGGAAAACTTGAACCATTCTAGAAAAGGAGTTTTATTTGATATAATCAATATTTTGTAAACATTTATGGAAATAAGCATTATAGAATGTAAATAGCAGCACTAGAGCTAAAGTAACAAGAAATGTTGACAGTCGATGGGAAAAGTAAATGCAATTTACTAGCTAAGCTATGACAATTAAGATGCAATTTCCATGCAGAGATAATAATGTCAGTATTGTTCATTATTATATTTCTAATGCCTAGAACAATGTTTGGCCCATTTTGGAGGCTCAATAAATAATGTTTATAAAATAATTGAATAGTATAATAGATGAATAAACAGTCTTCCAAATCCAAATAAAGTATCTCCAGAAAACAGAAGACCAATTTGTCAGAAGGCAGTTCTAGAGAGATGAAACTCTCCTTTAAGAACAAATGTTTCCCTTCACTCTTAATATGCTTTCACCAAGGAACTACATAGACCATAATTAGTTCTCCTGAATTTGCCATGCTCATAGGTATAGTAATTTCTAACTGATTACAAGTTAATAAATTGTCTTTCTGACATAGATTAGTTCCATATCCCGTGAGTTGTAGGTTGCATGAACAGGTCTTCCTAGGGTTTCTTCAGAAGGCTTACCATGTAAGGAAATTTCACAGTTTCTGGCTACAACCTGTAAGCCCTGAGGTAAACAGCCAGCCCACTGTACAATATCATGAAAAGATGGAACTTGGGCCTTGTGGACACTACTTTCAAAGGATATCTGTCATGATTTCAGTGTCCTGATACATTTAGGAAACTTTAGCCAACTCTTATTTTCCCAAATTTTCACCATACAAAGATTCAATGAATATACACTTTATCATCAGTAATACCTGTGAAAGCATGAATTTTGTGTGATCACTACCATCTTTCCTTGAACTTGACATTGTCCTAGAGAGAAAATTGGAAGAATGTTTTTTTAATCATAAATCCCTGTTGAAATCCACCCTAATTGCATGCATGCAAGCATTTATTCTTTCATTCAACCAGTGTATTTGGTGGCCTGTTGACAGCCTATGACACTTAGCTTCAGTTGTAATATTAAGCATACTGAGGTGAAAATGTTGGTTTGTAATAGTTTGTTTGATAAATTCTAGCTCACTGTATTAGTTTTCTAGGGCTGCCACAACAAAATATCACAGACATGGTGATTTAAACAACACAAATTTTTTGTCTCACAGCCCTGGAGGCTGGAAGTCCAAGATCAAGGTACCAGCAGGGTTGGTTTCCTCTGAGCCCCTCTTTCTGGCTTGCTGATGGCCACCCTCTTGCTGCCTCTTCATGTGGTCATCCCTCTAACCATGTGCATCCATTGTGTCTCCTTTATGTCCAAATTTCTTCTTGTAAATTCACCAGTAAAATTGGATTAGTGCCTACTCAGCTTCATTTTAATGTAATCACCCCTTTTAAAGCCCTGTCTCCAAATACAGTCACATTGTGAGGTATTGGGGTTAGGACCACAGGCTATGAACTATGGTGGGGACACAATTAAGCTCATAACACTAACATGATGTTGTGTTAACACAGAATGATATAAAGTTTTTATTAGAAATGTCAGCTTGGAGAAACACTAATAGAGGCACAAAGCAGAGTCATATCTGTGTGAATTAGAAAAAGAGTAGAAATCATTGAAGGCAGATGTGATGGGTTGAAAGATTGGTGTTGGAAGAAAGTGATCAGTAAAGACAAAGTTGGCTCCACCTTGAATACCAGAGATCCCTAAAGAAACACTGGATCAGCAAATGTGGATATGTTTTCACCTTTGTCTTTTATAAAGTAGACCATTTCCCACACACAGATGGATTTACCACAAAATGTATGAAGTTCATTGCTCCTCAAGGCTCTTTTCAAGGCCATGGATATAATTTTATACTCATAGCTTTGTATTTTCTTTAAGAGGATCTTGGGCTCCAAATAATCTGGATCTGTTCCTTACTGCAAGTAATTAATACTTGCAGCCATTTTCAGAGGGAGAGGTTTGGGGCATTTGTTGAGTTAAACCCTTAGAAATGGATGTTTACTTGGAACAAATACCACTCATAAAGTATAACTGTTTAGGAATAGTCTTTTAATAGTCTTTCAAACTGCAATAACAGTTACTACAATCAACACTCTTGGGAATTTGTATCTTCAACTTACTTTTAGATCATAGATCCTGAGAAATCTCTGGTCATGTACTAGTCTATCTCTCTGTCTCTGTCTCTCTCTCTGACACACACACACACCATACACACATTTGTATTTGGGCCAGCAATCCAAATTGGGCAACTAAACTTATAATCAATTTTAAAAGTAAACTGTGTATGTTTAATAATTGTAGAGAAAAATATACTTTTGAAGTCTTTCCATTTTCCTTTCATGGGAAACCATCCTTCTGGTATATCTTCTCATACAGTTGCATTAACAGTTCCCTCTAAGTTCCCTGGCTGTGCACATATCAAAACCCAGCCAGTGTGACATTTCCTTACTTTGACATTAACCACAAAACAATTTCTTTATTTTCTGTGAAAGAAAAAAAATGTATAAACATCTTAAGTGACTCAAAATTCTACTGCCCAGTGTGCCTTTCCAAAGCCATGATATGTGGTGAGAACCGTTTTCGTACTGTTCCCTTTAGAAGATACTCTACATTTCCTTTTTGAGTTTTGCATGTAGCTCTTCCTAGCAACAGCCTTGGAACTGAAGACAGAAAGGTAGCTTTTGGTTGGAAAGCAAAAGAAAAAGTGAGATGAGATCCGTGAAGCAAGACAGTTCAATTTGCCTAACAAAGCAGAATTCCCGAATTGAGTTCCTCTTAAAGCACTGTAATCAGCTGTGCTTCTTAAAACGCCTGGGTTATATCTAGCCCCACTCACACTATGGTAATTATCAGCTGCCACCACACAGAAGTGCTTCATTGCCTGATACTTTTTTTTTTTCCCAAAATGTCAGCTTGTAATCTGAAGGAAAATTACAAACCCTACTTTTTTTAGGAATGTTTAAAATAAACCCACAAAAGCACCAAGTCTGTTACAATTACTGTCCTGCTTTAAGGGAGAAATATCCCAGGTGGTGTTTTATCTCTGCAGCATCTATTTCTGAAGTTTAGCCACAATGAAAGGAGCAATAATGCCTTATATAATAGACCAATGCCAGTTTTTGGGTGAAGCCAAAACTTCTTAAAGGAGCTTTGAGGCTTTATTCTAGGTAAACATAAACAACCTTAAGGATCATCACTCGTGTTTCTTTAATAAAATATCACAGCACAAAAATTTATAGTATCAATCATCATTTGTGTGATGCTGATAATAATGTGTAGAGGTTTGCTCTTTCTTATTTAATAGTAACACGAAACTTTTACCAAGTGGAATGTTTTATGCTAATAGCAGCATTTCCAATTAAATTGTCAATATAAATCCCTGTGACATGCCATTATTCCTTCTTTTAACAACTACTTTTACACCATACACCTTAGAGCCCTTGTATCATTCGACTTGTAAAAGAAACATGAAATATCAGTCAAAACATAATGGGCAGAACTCTACTGAGAAAACTCTTTAGCATAACAAAATCCACACAAGTTCAAGGCACCCGAGGTTTACAAGGAGAGTCTGCTCAGAATACCAAAAATCCTCTAAATAATGGGAGCAAGTCACTGAGAAATCCGTAAATTCATCTTTGTTCATATACATGGAGCTAGGCCAAGGATGAGGAGGCAGATGATCAGGTTGGGGTCCTGGCCCAGCCATGGACAGTCTAGGTGATGCCGAGCAAATCTAGGCTCAGTTTCCAAAACTGAGGTTCCCTGAGGTCTCTTCTGACTCCAACTTTATACAACAACAAGTTCCATCAAAGATGAAGAAAAACTAGGTCACTTCATGAATTCAACGCAATTCAGGACCCAATTTCCAATAATAGCTTCCTCCTCTCCCTTATAAAATATACCTCATCCCTGTGTTTGTCCTGTTTATACATCCAAAAAGGAGAAAGAGTTTGAAAGGAAGAGGTGAATTCATGTGTTCCAGCTGCACTTCTCTGGTAGCTATGTGACCTTGGACAATGTACTTAACTTCTAAAATTCCAGTTTCTTCATTTTTGAAAGCAGGATGACATTTCTATCTTGTGTGTGGGGTGGGGGGGGGGGTGGGTAGTTGCTCTGTCATATCTGATTCTTTGCTATCCCATGGACTGTAGCCCTCCAGGCTCCTCTGTCCAGGGGATTCTCCAGCCAAGAATACTGGAGTGGATTGCTGTTCCCTTCTCCAGGGGATCTTCCTGACCCAGGAATCCAACCTGAGTCTCCTGCATGGCAGAAGGAGTCTTCACCATCTGAGCTACCAGGAAAGGGGGTGATGATTATAGTTAGTATTCCTAATCCATCATTCATCATTCCTTCAATCTAGTAGCATTCAATAACTTGTAGTTATCATATGTGTGTGTGTATATATATATATATTTACACACACGTACACATTCATTCACATGTAATACACACTGTATCAGCCTTGGAAAATATCTCTTTCAACTCTATCCAGAGAAGGGACTCAGAAATTCTCATGTCATTAAATCAAAATTAGAAGTACATGTTGCTGTGGTTCCATCCATAGTGATGATCAGAATGATGCCATAGCACGCCAGTGTAACACTACAATTCTTCATTATTCTGTTCATTACCACTACCAAAAGCCCAGCATGAACACTGTCTGTCCAGCCAAGGTATACTCTCTGTCAGGTAGAATAACTCTCGAGGTCTAGACTGCCATTCCATAGCCAGTTTCAATAATTTAGAAATGGAATTACATCATTTTTCTACAGCAAATCAGAATAGGACCTG
Organism: Bubalus kerabau; assembly: GCF_029407905.1. NCBI lineage: Eukaryota > Metazoa > Chordata > Mammalia > Artiodactyla > Bovidae > Bubalus > Bubalus kerabau. Next base: position 102,524,207 of record NC_073624.1, read on the forward strand.
GTTCAGTGCAGATTAGAATGCATTTGCTTCCATTTCATCTCATTAGCTCACCCAGCTTGTTTGATCTAGCCAAATATAGACCAAAGCCTGAAAAACCTACATACTTCATATATAGATCCTGGCCCAGGTCTCTGAAAAGTCTAAGAAAGTTTACCTTTGCTACTCCCTCAGCCTAAATGATCTATTACCTTGCTCTTTAATTTTGCCACCCAACTTCTCTTCAGAGCAGTCTGTGCTCACAGCTTTTGGTCTGGTCTCCCCCATACAACTTTTCTAAAGTTGTCCTTGTGATGATCATCAGTGATCTCCTATGGCCAAACCCAAAATCCTTCTCAGCTGCCATTTACTTCAAGCTTTCCCAGGAAATTGTAACCATGGTCATCTAGAATCATTGTCCTCCACAGCCATATTAATCCTGCATATTCATGGTTCTTCTGTTTTTCTGACCTCCCTTCTTTTTATCAGAAAAATTTTCCTCTTACCATGCCCCCACACACACACCAAATTTAGAGGGTTCCTAAATTTTCCTTATTTTTCTATAACCCTTCAAAAGTGATTTTCTATATCCCAGCAATCGTCTCCAGCACTACCCACTCTCTGAATGCCTCCACCTGGAATCTCAACATAAGTCCAATTGTAACTCATTATCCCCCTCATGAACCTGTTCCTAATACTGTGGCCCCCAAGTTCTTAAAATCACCCCCACCTTTGTGGTCATCCATGATCCAAATCTCTGCATCCACCTGCTCACTTTCCAATTAGTTATTCTATGTCCATTCTATATACCTTTATAATATATGTTTTCCACCTCTTTCTTCCCACTAAAATAGATGCCCTATTTTATGGTGTGTGTAAAATAAATTTTAAAGAGGACAGAGTCCCCAATTCTAGGTGCTTTCCACTTGAAGCTCTCTGACAAATTAATCCTAGATTAAACACAGAAGACATATCTCTGATCATTTTCATCTCCTGCTGAAACACCTTTTGTAATGCCATTTCTTTTAGATTAAACACTAATCACTAGAGTAGATGATATGTATTAAACATTTGTTTAGTAGGTCCTAGGTAATATGTCAAATGCTATCTACCTATTATCTCACTATTATCACAGGTGTGATTTTACAGTTATTTGTGTGATTATATTGATAAACTATCTCTCCAACCAGACCATAAGCTCCATGAGGAAAAAGACTTGAAAGACAGGCACTCAAGTGATGTCTCCTAATTGATGAATGAATGAGTGAGTGAGTGAATGAATGAATCCCTCTTTAACCATCAAAGCCAACAAAGTACTCTTTTTTTCTCTTTGAAATGACATAGCAATTTCTTATGTCCTTTAGCATATTGTATATTGTAATTACTATTCCTGTATTAAATTTGATTAATGGCAACAAATAAATTCTATCTGGGTGACTTCAGTTCCTACTAAGGAGCTGTGCAGGAATAGTTCAGGATCAGCACAAGCAAACCTGGCAAAATTTGACAATAGAAATATTGATACTATGCACTGGCACGGGAAAAGTAACACTACTTTGCCTCCATATATATATCTAATATTTAATATTTTGTGGAAATCTTTCTCCTGATGCCCTCCCTCAAGAAATTTAAGCAGTTCTGAAGTAATAAGCTTAACCTTCAATCCAAGCATATGCCCAGGTTACAACAACCAGCCCATTCATTGTCTGGATTAATTTATCTGATCTTCCTGTCTAGGCAAGATTTCCCATCCTCTGTCCCCTCCCTTGTGCATCTCTCAAATTCTAGTTCTTTTTCTTTGACCATAACCGATTAATAAGTGTTCTCCCTTGCCAGAACCTGGAAGAAAGCTTGTTCAACCAAGCACTTATTCAATAGAGCAAGATAGGTCCCAATATGAATCAGACATGAATCTTGGCTTCAAAATGCTTACAGATTGAAGACAATAAAGCTAGTGCTTAGGTAACTGTAATTCCAAAAGAATGGTATAGGTGGCATAAGTTATGGACAGCTAACCTGTGATGGAAATTCAAGGCAGGAATGTATAAAGTTGCTGCTAAGTCACTTCAGTCGTGTCCAACCCTGTGTGACCCCATGGACAGCAGCTCACCAGGCTCCTCCGTCCATGAGATTTTTCCAGCCTAGAGTACTGGAGTGGGGTGCCATTGCCTTCTCCAATGCATGACAGTGAAAAGTGAAAGTGAAGTCGCTCCGTGGTGTCTGACTCTTAGTGACTCCATGGACAGCAGCCTACCAGGCTCCTCCGTCCATGGGATTTTCCAGGCAAGAGTACTGGAGTGGGGTGCCATCGCCTTCTCCTGTATAAAGTTGAGAGACTCCCAAAAGACTTTACAGGGAATTTGTATATGATTCAGCTTCTGAAAGATGAGTAGGATTTAGCTGTTCAGGGATGAGAAAAAGAATATATTACAAGAGGAAGAGATTAACAAAGATGTGAAAGTCTGAAAAATCTGGAATATATAAGATTATATATCATATAAAAGATATATAATAAATAAGATTATATATTATATAAAATCTGGGGTATATAATATTAGGTAGCAGAATTTAATCATAATTATATTATTCATGTTACATTTATTTTGAAATATTCAACTATAATGATGGTTCTAGTCTCACTTTTAAAAAGGAGAAAATAATTCTTTATATAGAGTCCATTGATTTGCTGACTTATTACATTGGTGAACTCATATTTTTACTTGGATAACACCACTTTGTAAATGTTAGTCACCGATCACTGTTTTGTGTTCAGCAAGTCTACCCTCACTGCTGCACACTAAGACCGAGGGATGTGGAAATGTCAAATTGTGTTGAGCAAGAAGAGGATGGATTTTGCATAAATATTTAAACCTCAAACACAAATTCATAACTCTGGACACTGTAGACAACTGAGGTAATTGGAATCTCTCTAGGTCAATTTTTAGTCCAAATCTTGTTTTTAAAATAGTCTGAGAAAACTTGACTTTGGGGCTAAACATCTCTGAGTTGATATTTTGCTTTGTTTTCCCTGTTGGGTGAGTTGTTATTTTAGTTGATTTGGTTTAAGTTTCTCCCCCTTGGATATATGCTATAAATCAGGCTTATGGCATTTTGCATTCCAAAGATGCCTTGTCTTGGCTGTACAACTGTTATCTCATCTAAACCCCACAGCTGTGTCACTTCCTAACGACCACCATCTCGGCAAGACAGCTGTTGCTCTTAATTGGCAGGAATGAAACAGATGAGTAATAAGAAACTAGCCTGAGTGACACACCACACAAAGAATCCATTTACATTTTTTTCCCCAACTACTTGAAGCTAGGAAAGGTAGGGCAGGAGCCTCCATCAGAAATACATGGAGTCCCTTGGTCTCGCGTCCAGAATTTTACAACTGAAATTGCATAGAGCCAAGCTGCTTCTTGGCCAGTCCAAACGAGAGTCCCACCCACGAAAACATTGAAAAGTAATTTGAAATCTCTAGCAAATTTTCCTCATGAGTTGCCAAAGAAGAATTCTGGTCATAAATCACAGTGAAGCTTCTTAAAATCCACTTTTTCCATCCAATCTCCCACAGCACACATATTAACCTCAGCTACCGCAGTATCTTAGAACTTGCTCCTCAGAGTGTGCATGGGTGCAACCAGCAGCATTGGCATCACCTGGGAGCTGGTTTAAAAACTCACACTCTTGTTTAAAAACCCACTTCAGACCTATTGAATCAGAATCTGTATATTAGCAAGACCCTACACGGTCTATATGCACATAATATTTCAAAAAACACTGTTTTTGTCAGTTGGTTCTCACACTTTAGTGTGTACATAAGAATCACCTGAAGATGCTATTACAGGGCAGATTTTGGGCATTACTCCAAGAGTCTGAATCAGTAAGTCAAATATTTGGATATCATTGTCGTTTGATAACCAGAACCTCAGATGATCTGAGAACCACAGTTTGATCTTAGTTCATGAAAACTAAAGATCTCATTATCTCACCCTGCACTGTTTTTTTCTCCTCCTTCCTTCTGGATTATCTTTTTCCTGCACTTTTTAAAGTAGGGCAATCTAGCATGTCAGAACTCATGTATGTTTATTTGTTACTCTCTTATAATCGTCCCCTGATAGCAATCTCCCTATAACTATTTTTCTTGTTGCCAGCCTTGTGGTCTGCTAAGTGTATCATCCACTCACTCAGATTTCCTCAATCTTTATATAGTGAAAAGTACTACAAAACTCAAGTCAGAATAAGATGCTCAGCCTTGGAACTCTTTTAGGTGACTCTGTTGCTGAACACTTATCAAAGGTATGCAAAGCAAAGGAAAAGTAGTGAGTAATCTTTCAAAGAATAATAGAACACTTTATTCATTCGGTCCTCCCTTTCCCTATGGTTACTGAATCAGCATAAAAGTTAACGTTTCAATTCAAAGTTAAGCAAGTAGAAGAGGTATCAGCAAAACAAAATAGGAATACAGGGAGTGGTGATGAAGACACAGTCCTGACAATGAGATAAATAGATAGATAGAAGGAAGGAAGGACTGAGGTTTCAGAGAAAGAGCATTGGACTTGGAGTCATAGGATGCAAAATCAAAGTCTTCGTCAAGACTTCCCAAGCACTGTGGCTTTGAACATAAATAACCTCCAGAGAGTTAAGATTCTTCCCTATAAAATGCGAATAACACCTTCACTACCTGCCTCACAAGGCCTTTGCAAGGTCCAGTGATCCTTGATCAAATCAAGTCTTAAATAAGGTATTAATTGCATAAACATTTGCTGGATGAATCAAGTTGATGCTGTAGACATAAAGGAATGAATAGGGCATAGTCTTACTTTCAGGAGACCACTGTCTAATGATTAATACAGATAACAATTAAATGAATGAACATTGTGCTCAAATAGGAAGGAACTCTGAGGATGAACACATTTTAAAAAGGATGGGAGTGGGAGGAGGGTGGGAGGTAGAAATCCCCATCATGAATTTGTAAGTTCTTTCTGGTATTAAGTTGCAGTTCTCTATACCAGCTAATTCTGCTGGAATAATGACAAATATTGGTGATAATAATAACATTTTGAATTAATCTAACAAAATTTTTGTTTTATTAGTTTGTGATGAAGAAAAATGTGCTAGTACGTGGGAAGTGTTACAGTTTGATGTGGGAAGAATAAGACAAATTCTGAGTGGTTGAGAGGTATTTTCTCATTTCCCTACACTCAGAGATATCAACATCAGTGAATGTTTAGCACTCACTCAGGCTTCATTCCAAAATAAGAAAATACTAAGTATTCCATTAGAATATAAACTCTCATTATAAGCAAAGGGATTTTCTATTTTGTTCATTGCTGTGTCCCCAGTGGCTAGAATGTTACCTGATATGTCAGTGGATCTCAATAAGTATTTGTTTCATGAATGAGTGAAAAAATAAGTTCTGTATGAAGCTAATGACTAGCCAGTTACACATGCATACATGTTCTACTCTGCATGTGAACAGTTTATTTGAGGACAATAAATGATATTCTAGGTTTCAAACATGTGACAAATTATGAACATTTCCAAATTGGGATTTGTAATTTAAAAAATGAATCTGTATCTAGCTATAATTCAAGGTAAAGGATGTAGAATTTTAAGGCTCTCTTGCTAAAGGTGTTTACCAAATGATGAGTATTTTAATTGCCTTCATATCTTTTCCCATTTTTCTCCAGAGTGCTGGTAATATACAAAGTTAAATAACATTTCAAAGATAAATGTCTGTGACTTTTCATCTTAACACATTTCTCTAAGTAATAGTTTTTCTTGACTTTTCATATATTGCATTATGTAACTTCCAGAGTTGCTCTCATCTACAGAATAAAGGTGTTGGGCAAAATGATGATGGGCAACTCCAATATTATATGCATCCTGTATTTCCTGTACTTTTAAAAATTCATATTTTTAAAGGGTTCTGGAGAACAAAGAGCTTAAGTAGGCACTTGAGTAATTGTACAGTTGTTTCCTATCTTTCATCTTAATTTTATGTAGCTTTCATTTTTTTTAAAAAAAAAAGAGTAAACTACAAAACAGATTTTTTTTAAAGAAAATTTTATTGTAACTACTTTGGATGGAGAGGAAATAGTTGTACATAATGGCAAAAATGAAATATGGGTGAATATGCCATACCTGTCATTAGTTTTACAGATGCTCTCCTTTACCTCTTATTATAGAGAAACTTCTCTTTGGACCCCAGTTTAAAGGATACTTTATTTCATATAACTTCTTGCAATTTGGCTACTCCCAAAAGTCCAAAGCTAATGGTACACATGTAAGAGAATAGTTATAAAATCAAGGAAGTTATTAGCTCCTCTTTGCAAAAACAAGCTTAACCCAGAAATCTTATCGTAGAAGATTTTCAGAGAAAAGTCAAATAACCACAATTACACTCACCCACACTCACCCTCCACAAAAAAAAAAAAAACTCTGCTCAAATAGCAGAGTCATGAGCAAATAATTGAAATAACCAATAACTAAAACACAGAATAAAAGCTTAAAACAGTAGATAACAAAATCTGTGACAATTCCAGTTCTTCGCTCAGTGAAGTATAGTGAACAGCTATATCCTGACCCTTGGGCTGATGGCAGAGCACAGAAGACTGAATAGGGTGCCTGCCTTCAGAGTGCCCACAAACAATGGGCGTGGCACTCACATAAACAAACTCTGGCAGGGAGTGTGAGAACCACACTCCTGGTGCTAAGGGAGGGTGTGTACCTTCCAAGCAGCTACCCCCACTCCCCACCTCCCAGGGAAGAGCCGGAGAGGAGGTGACATTTCAGCTCTGCTCTGAAAACTGAGTAGGAGTTTCCCAAGCCAGGATGTGTGGCTGAGAGGGAGGTACATTCCAGGGAATCACTTTCATTTGTGCAAGAAATTTAAGCTTCTTAAAGGCTGAACTACTTGTATTGGGTCTGTGAGTACCACCTGCTAAGAGAGTTATGATTTCCCAGAGTCAGACAAATAAGAGGAAGTATATTCTTCTTTGCGGTAGAAACCTATTTGTTGGTTGCCTGAACGCTCACTCTGCTTCCAACCTTATGACCTATAAGTAGCCAAGAGAAAAAAACCCATGTGACAGCCAGACAGACTGTTAAAAAACAAAAATGTGCATGCTGTCTTTCTCTCATCTTGTTCTAAACAATTGTTAAATAAAGGAGGTTGTTTGATTTATCTCTGTTCAAAAACAACTCCCAATATTTTTAACTGAAGGTATAGAAGCAGTTTGCTCTTTATGATGAAAGGGAAAAGAAATCTTTCTACTGACATTTGTGATTTTAAAGGTCAAACATGCAAAACATCTTTTATTAAAGTGGGCGAGATAGATTTATAGCTCATATTCAGTACTAGGTAACCTGGCAGATGAAGAAAACTAGAACTGGGTAAAACTAGTTGGCCCCATAAGTTGCTAGAACGTTTGTGGACATTGGCACTTTGTATTAATTCTTTGTGTATTGGCAACTGCAAAGTTCAAGGTTTTGAAGGCAGCTGCAATCTTGAAGCTTCTGGAAAACTTAGGTACCAAAACCCATCGTTTCGGAAATGAGTACTTTTCCTCCTCTTTTCACACCATATCATACACATTTTCTTATTTCTCAGAATTGAGACATGAGAATCGTGTGGGTTCAGAGCATTCTCAACCTTGCTGGGTGCCTCTTGAAACCAACCAAGGGTCCTGAAGAAGCGCACTGTGTACGGTTTGGCACAGAGTGCTTTATCGGCTTTATCTCACGTCCTTTCAAAACCATTCTGCACTACATAGTAACGTCCCCATTTTACAGATAAAGGAACTAAAGCTCAGAAAGATGATTAAGTGTGTTTCCCAGGAATACGCAGTTGATAATCACACCTGTCTGATTCCAAATTTTATGCTCTTACATTCTGTGCTACAATTTGTCCCTTAGGACATGTGAGGTTCATTTTACTTCTAGAATACTTGTTAAATCTCTGCACTCAAAAAAAAAAAAAAGAGAGAGAGAGAGAGAAACATTTTTAACAAAGACAGAAACATTGGGCCTAAAAGAATATGCAATATTTGACCCATGCTTTAAGATGACTAGAGTATGTGACGAAAATTATCAAAAGCATATACTATAGAGGAGGCAGGGAATCAGGTAGAATAGCATGACTTTTAAATTCTATTTAAATCCCAGTTTTGGCTCGTGCTAGTTTGTGACTTTGGGCCATTTATTTAGGCTCTCTGAGCCACGGTTTCCTGGATTATGAAATAAAAACATTAGCACTTGCTACATCTCTTAGGTTATTAGGAGTACTAAATTACGTAATTTATGTAAAAACACCTAGCACAATACTGCCTCATTTTTGGTACTCAGAAATGTCTGCTTTTTTCCTTCACTACAGAAACCAGAAAAAGAATACAGTTGTCCAATATTGTCACTTGCAAGTAAAAATTTCTAGTTTGAAAGGTGAGCAAGAAATGAAAGATCAGGAAATCTTTTCTATCACCATAAAAATATTTTTCCAGCAATGGTTGAAGGCAGACACTTGCTTTCAAATATGCTGAGACCACACTGAAACATCATACTGAAAGCAGTTTAAGAGAGCATGTTAGTGGATAAAGAAGTCAGATGGGTGGGGTTGGCTCAGGCGAGAAGACTGAGGGGAGCAGGCAGGCCTCGTCAGTGCTCTGGACAGAGAAAAGGAAAATGCGCCACAAGTTAAAGCAATGCATTCCTCTCCTCAGCCAGAGTGGGACCAGCTGCCTCATGGGCACCACCCAGCAGGCCCGAGCAGCTGCCCAGTTGCTCAGGCTACAGCACTAATGGATATTCATCGCACGCCTGCTATGGGTCAGGCACTGTGCTGGACGATAGAGAATCGTGGTGAATAAAACCTAGTCAAACACATCTAGGATGATACGGGTTTCAGTTCACTGAGTGGGTGGAGGTGAGTCATAAGAAACTGGTAAACGTGTGGCATTGATCCCTGAAGTATGGCATTCGGGCAATTTCTTGCATGGCAGCTAGGAAGTAGAATATACCCCCTCTAAGAAATGACAGGTTTTGAACATCTATTATATGCAGGGCATTATCTTCAAGCTCTATGTACATTTCCTCATTTAATACCCACAGCAAATCTATGAAGTAGGTACTCTATTTTATAGATGTGTAAACCAAGTCTTGAGGTTTCCCAGGTGGCTCAGTGGTAAAGAATCTTTCTGTCAATGCAGGAAACACAAGTTCGATCCCTGGGTCAGGAAGATCCCCTGGAGAAGGAAATAGCAACCCACTGCAGTATTCTTGCCTGTGAAATCCCATGGACAGAGGAGTCTGGAAGGTCTGCAGTCCTTGGGTCACAAAAGAGTTGGACACAACTTAGCAAATAAACAACGATAACAATAAATGAAGGCTTAGAGACATGGAGAGGCTTGCCAAAGCCACAGGATCCTAAGTCCTAGAACTCGGGTCTGATCTCAGAATCCCTAATTTCAGAGACTGAACTCATGGTGAAAAAACTAGTTGTAACACTCCAAAGAGATTTTTTTCTGTTTTAATTACATCTGTTTCCTATAAAAGGATTAATTATCTTTTTATTCAGAATCAAGAATTAGCTACTAGCTCTTGCTTAAAGCCTTGGTCAGTGACAGAATGGTATAACAGAATCTGTATTCTCTTTCACACGTTAATTTATAAAGGTCTTCTGGCAAGGCCAGCACGCTTTTTAACGTACATGCTGCTCCTTTGCTGCTCTGTATAAAGGCATTTGTAAATTATTCTGGTTATCTTTAGAAAACTTAAAATTGCTCTCTGGCATTTATGTAATCAGCAAGAGATAATCAGATGATTTTTTTTTTAACAATGAGCTGCTTCCTGTTCATTATACTTATTATGTTTATTTATGGCATAAAACCCATTTTCTCTGTTGAAGGTCACCTGTGGGTTGGTGTGGAGGATTTCTTTCTTCCTATTTAAACCATGTTACCAGTTTTGGGCATCTGTATGACTGCTGATTAATTATGGCCCTGTCTCAATCATTCATCGAAGAAATAATACCCTATGTATCCTTTTACCAACCACTGAGTTATTCACGGCTTAAGAAAATCGTACAAAAATTCTAAACTTCTTACATATTCAGGGTCTTGTAAATAGATAATCCATACCTATGTTATGTACACGCACTCGTCTCAGAGGAAGGCAAAATGTTTAAAGTGAGAAGCTACCTGACATCAGAGGCCCAGAAGAGTTAAAAGACTCAGGTCACATATCCAACTTGTGGTTGTACTTGATTGGGAACCAGAATCCTCCAAAATACCAGTCCAATGACCTCACACCACCTTCCTCTTTATACACTAACTGTTGGCTTTTACATAGGAGAAACAAACATTTCCTTTGTTAGCCTGTAGTGAAAGACTGTACATTTCATTCTACTTGCATCTAATATAAGAAAATGAGGGAACTGTGAGACACATTTCCATCTCAGTGTGAAAGAGCTTATTGCCCATTTCAGAGGATTTTGCTGGGGTTTGATGCCCTACCTCCACTTTCTTTCCCTTGACAGTGGTATTCTGAGTTTTGTTCAAGGGTACTACCCTCTCTCTTTCAATCAATGTGCTTCAAGAAGAAACTAATCCCTCGCTTGTTTCAGGAATAGGCCTAGAATGGCTTCAGCCAATGAAGAGATCCTATTTACATGTGCTTATTGAGAAACCTATATGCAGGTCAGGAAGGAACAGTTAGAACTGGACATGGAACAACAGACTGGTTCCAAATAGGAAAAGGAGTACGTCAAGGCTGTATATTGTCACCCTACTTATTTAACTTCTATGCAGAGTACATCATGAGAAATGCTGGGCTGGAAGAAGCACAAGCTGGAATCAAGATTGCAGGGAAAAATATCAATAACCTTAGATATGCAGATGACACCACCCTTATGGCAGAAAGTGAAGAGGAACTAAAAAGGCTCTTGATGAAAGTGAAAGAAGAGAGTGAAAATGTTGGCTTAAAGCTCAACATTCAGAAAACTAAGATCATGGCATCTGGTCCCATCACTTCATGGCAAATAGATGGCGAAACAGTGGAAACAGTGTCAGACTTTATTTTTTGGGGCTCCAAAACCACTGCAGATAGTGATTGCAGCCATGAAATTAAATGACACTTACTCCTTGGAAGAAAAGTTATGACCAACCTAGATAGCATATTCAAAAGCAGAGACATTACTTTGCCAACAAAGGTCTGTCTAGTCAAGGCTATGGTTTTTCCAGTGGTCATGTATGGACATGAGAGTTGGACTGTGAAGAAAGCTGAGCGTCAAAGAATTGATGCTTTTGAACTGTGGTGTTGGAGAAGACTCTTGAGAATCCCTTGGACTGCAAGGAGATCCAACCAGTCCATTCTAAAGGAGATCAGTCCTAGGTGTTCATTGGAAAGACTGATGCTAAAGCTGAAACTCCAGTACTTTGGCCACCTCATGCGAAGAGTTGATTCATTGGAAAAGACTCTGATCTGGGAGGGATTGTGGGCAGGAGGAGAAGGGGACAGCAGAGAATGAGATGGCTGGATGGCATCACCGACTCGATGGACGTGAGTCTGAGTGAACTCCGGGAGTTGGTGATTGGAGAGGGAGGCCTGGCGTGCTGCAATTCATGGGGTCGCAAAGAGTCAGACACGACTGAGCGACTGAACTGAACTGAACTAATTGATTGATTAGACATGGGACTATGACTCAATGCAAATCAGTAACATGTAAGAAAATATTCTGTGGAAGCCTCTAAAAAAAAAATCTCGTGCTTATCCACTGACACACTTTTCTTGATGCAAATCAGTAACGACACTTATGGCCTCTAGAAGCACTGATAGCCATCTGGCATTGAGAGACGCCAGCTATGGTTGAGCTGCTGGATCCAGCCTTATCTGTTCAATATTTGTGCCTTTACAATCCCAGGAGCCAGTAATTCTTTGCTATGTTAATTATTGAGTCATATTCTCTGTTATTTACAATGAAAAGATTCCCAGCAAATACATCTGTAACCTTGACCACAATTAAGCAATAACCATGCCACCATGCTGCATTATGAAATTTCACTTTATGCTTTCCTCATCTGTTGAATTCTCCTTGCCTTTTATAAAGGATTCTTTGCCCAGCTCATCTGGTAGATGCCAAATACTGCCAATGTGAGATAATTGTGTACCTATTGGAAGACCATACTCAGTATCAGGCCAGAAAATTGTACTCTGGAAAGATAAAATGCAATAACTCTAGACCATTTGTTTTTACCACTGATGTTTAGACTATATGAAACTAAAACAAGAAAGACCATAAAGGTTTTGGCTCATATATTCTATTGGGCATTTCCTTTTGGATTTGTGCTTTCTGGTAGGTTTAAATTCATAAACATTAATAGTTAATTATAACTTTTTTGGGTTTTTTAACAAGAGAATTCAGGGTTAAGCAACAACTAAATTAAATCATACTATTTAAGAATAAAAATCATTTATGATTCATATAAGCCATATATTTGATATGAATCACATATAATCCCATAATCATAAACTGTTGCTTGTTCTTCCCTAGGTTCCAAAAACAAAATGAACTTTGCCAAGAAGCTTATTAGGGAACTTTTTAGAATTTTTTGATATTCTGAAAATTCCATCTTGCTTTCTGTTGTCCTCACACAGCTATAGGCTAATTAGATTCATATTTCAATCATCTCTATGAGCAATAACCTGCCAGCATTCAGTGGAGACCCTATCAGCTCCTAGGCAGAAACGGGGAAGAGGTATGCCTGTTCTGGCTCCTAAGGCTCTCTGGATTTTCCTTTCCCTCTCCTCTTGCACGGCCTTTTTTCTCTATTCTCAGAAACACTGCACACAGTTCTGCCAAGGACATCATCCTGACCTGGAACTACGGATCCCATCCTGGTTTTATGTTTGCTTAACCCAGAGATGGCTGTGAGAACCAGCCCTAGTGTCTCCTCCACACTTGCCTCCCAGATCACTGTGAGGAAACACTGCAACTTTATTATTATGTTCAACTCTGAACGCTCACGGCCTTGGTCTTCAGCAGTGATTTCTGTGTTATCAACTACTTTCCATCCCTTTCCCTCCTTAGAAAGCACCCTTTGTGCCCCCTGTTGAATAAACTCCCATCTTTTTTATTTTTTTATCACCTTCGTCAGAGTCATTTATCACCTCCAGCGTTAGATACATTCACCTACATTACTCTAAGTCCTTTATCCTAACTGTTTTAAGGAATATCAAATTTAAGTTTAAGTTTGGTGTCCTTTTACACTGACATTTTTGTGAGTTCCAGGGCCTAGGAATATTGGGATAGCCAAAAAGGATATTGTAGATTGAGTTTGATGTTCTGAAAATAAATACATACAAGTTGCCATCCTCATATCATTCAGCTGTGTATTTTCATAGGAAATGGCCTTCATGATCACTATCAGTTGACCTTTGGGGATTTCTTTTTACTCTTAAAAAAAACACAGAAATAATCACCAATTATGTTTGCTCTTGCAACACACTCTCAAGCAACACTCTCAAGTTCCTAGCTACTTGTAATTTAACAAATATTTACAGAAACGTCCTACTGAAATGCAGAGACACATTACCTGGGGGTGGTGGGGGCAATGCAGGGGAACCAGCCCTCAAGCCATAAATTCAATGAAGGGTAAATGACACGCAAGCAAGAATTATTTATTTAACAAAAAAGAGCATTTGAGCATCAGCAGATGGCCTATGTATTTTTCATATAAACATATACAGCTGACCTCCATATCCATGGTTTCTGCATTCATGGATTCAACCAACAACAGATCAAAAATATTCAGAAAAAAAGTCCAGAAGTTCCCCAAAAGCAAAACTTCAACATAGCATTTACATTGTGTTGACAAATGTTTATATTATATCATGTATTAGAAGTAATCTAGAGATGATTTAAAATATACAAGAGAATGTATGTAGCTTGTCTGCAAATACTATGCCTTTTCATATAAAAGATTTGAGACCCACAAATTTAGGGGCCCCTGGAACCAGTCCTTTGTAGATAATAAAGGGCTACTGTATTTCTGTTCTCAGATGCCATATTATCACAGTATGGAAATATAGTTGTGTCTTTCCCTGATAGCTCAGTTGGTAAAGAATCTGCCTGCAATTCAGGAGACCCTGGTTCGATTCCTGGGTCAGGAAGATCTGCTGGAGAAGGATAGGCTACCCACTCCAGTGTTCTTGGGCTTCCCTTGTGGCTCACCTGGTAAAGAATCCACCTGCAATGCAGGAGACCTGGGTTTGATCCCTGGATTGGGAAGATCCCCTGGAGAAAGGAAAGGCTACCTACTCCAGTATTCTGGCCTGGAGAATTCCATGGACCGTATAGTCCATGGGGTCGCAAAGAGTCAGACACGACTGAGCGATTTGCACTTTGTTTGTTTGTCTTGTGGCTAAGAGCCTTCTGGGAAGGGGATTCCCTTTCAATGAACATACTGCATAGAAAATCAAATTAAAATCACCCCATTCACATTTCATGCCCAAAGAAGTCTTTACTAATGACCAATCTCTCCCAGAATAATTCAAGCCCCCCGGCACCCCCATCATGTTTCCAAAGCACTCTGCTTTTATCATCAAGCCACTCACTAGATCACTTGTTCAGGGTTTATCCCCCCAACAAGAGAGTGAGCCCCATGGGTGCAGCCACTGCATTTTTCATATCCAGTGCTGCATTCCAAATGCGTGCCATGGTGCCCAGCACATAGAAGACGCTTAATCAACATTGGAAAAAGCAGAGGTAGGAGGGAGGGCAGAAAAGGAGAGGGGAAAGTTTGGTTCTTTTCCTTATATATTACTTTCTGGTGTGTGCGTATTAGTCACTAAGTTGTGTCCAATTTTTGCAACCCATGGACTGTAGCCCACCGGGCTCCTCTGTCCATAGAACTCTCCAGACAAGAATACTGGAGTGGGTTGGCTTTCCCTTCTCCAGGAGATCTTCTCAACCCAGGGATTGAACCCAGGTCTCCCACATTGTGGGCAGAAAGCTACCTGGAAGTTTCTGGGTACTTTGGGAAGCACTTTCTGGTACTGTATACCAAATCACCCCAAAATTAGCAGCTTAAAACAACACACATTTATTACCTCACAGTTTCTCTGAGATATAAATCTGGATATGGCTAGGTCCTCCAGCTCAGGGTCTCTCACAAGACTGCAGTCAAGTATCAGTTATCTCAAGGTTCAGCTAGAGCTGGATCTACCCCCAGCTTACTCAGTGGTTGTCAGAAAGATTGGATCCTTGTAGGTTGTTTGACTAAAGGCCTCTATGACTTGTTGACCATTGACCAGAGGCTGCCTCCCCTCCCCTCCTTGCCACATGGGTCTCTCCGTGGAGCAGCTCAAACCATGGCCACTGGCTTCATTGGAGTAAATGGGATAGCCTGAGAGCAGCAGTTAGAAGTCAGTCTTTATAGCAGAGACAGCAATGGCACCCCACTCCAGTACTCTTGCCTGGAAAGTCGCATGGACGGAGGAACCTGGTAGGCTGCCGTCCATGGGGTCGCTAAGAGTCGGAAACAACTGAGCGACTTCACTTTCACTTTTCCTTTCATGCATTGGAGAAGGAAATGGCAACCCACTCCAATGTTCTTGCCTGGAGAATCCCAGGGACGGGGGCGCCTGGTGGGCTGCTGTCTATGGGGTCGCACAGAGTCAGACACGACTGAAGTGGCTTAGCAGCAGCAGCAGACTTTATAGCCTAGTCTCAGAAGTGATATTCCATTACTGTTGCCACATTCTGTTTGTTAGAAGTCAGTCATTAAGCCCACCAACATTCAAGAACAGGGGGTTACCCAAGGGCATGCATACCAGGACTTGGGAAAAACTGAGGACCATCTTAGAAGGCTACTTAGCACACTTAGCACAAGCAGGGAATCTAAGTAAGAGGAGTTGACCAAAAAAAAAAAAAAAAAAAAAAACTCCTGTTCAATAGAATTGGTCAGACTCTGGTAACTGAAGGAAATCTGGACAGAAGACACACATTCCAGTAGGAAGCAAGTGTGTTTGTTACATTCTCCATATTTCTCCTGATCCACAGGATATGCTGTGTGGTCTGCAAGAGGAAAACATGTAAATGTAGGCAGAAGTCCTGAATAAGCCAAGGAAACTATTTGTGGGTGGCTTAAAATGGGTGAGTCTCTTTCCATGAAGGGATGGGTGTGCCACCGTCTTGACCAGCAAGTACATGCCAATGGAGCCATCCATAGCCCTGCACTCTAAACAGGCAACCAGGATAATATTATATACACCCTAGCCTTACAATCTGTTTAGATCATTTGTTCTTTCATTCTCTCTAGAACCTGTCAGGTATTCAGATGAGGCCAAAACAAGCAGTCACGTGCAAGTCCTCAAAAACTCTCTGATGGCATACCTCTTTAATTATTAAGCTTCTTCAGAGGCTTTAAGCCAGAAAAAAGAATCAGAGCCAGTTACTGTGTGTCCCTGTGGCTCTGAAAATCCTTTGGCTGCTGTAGAGGTGCTTGGAGTTATCCTGAAAGCTTTATCATAATCCAATCATCCTCCCAAATTTGGAGTTGCTTTTATTCAGGCACATTCGGAGGTCAGCCTATAATCAAATGTCACTGCAAAGAGAAAAGGCCTGATCTTCTTTTTAAGCCCCAAACTAAAACCCCAACCTAATAATTCAGGCAGAGCATAAGGACCGTGAGAGGCCATAAAGCAAAATCCAACATCCCAGATAATCTCTCAGGATCTCCGCTAACACATTTGCTGTTTACAAAGACTACATTGCATTTAAATAGTTGATGCGGCACTGTCCATGAGACTGCATCATGACATGTACAGAGGAAAGAGCACTGTTATTTTACTAACAAGCTTGCTTTCTAAAGGGTCCTTCTTACCCATAATTATTGCTGCTCTGCAACAGCATGACTTATAAGCTGACCATCCTTTTATAGGCTCTGCCCTCAGAGGAGCAATTTCACTGATAAATCATAACGTGCCACCCAAGCCATTAACTTAATAACTCAGGGTGACGTTCCTACTGGGTGGAAGCATCTGGAAACAGCTGGACGACAACAGCACACACCAGCCACTCAGATGAGAAAGTCCCACTTTCAAGTCCCAATTTGAGCAGGGTAGACTCCATTTAGTTGAAAACAGTCTTTCAGATACCAGCTTATTCTGTACTCAGATCTGGATTCTGACAATCTATTTACAGATGAAACATGCATTTATCATCTCATCCTGTTTTTTTTTTTTTTCCTTCCCTTACATAGAAGACCTAAGGCATATTTTTAAAAAGTAAGCAAAAAATCAAGGACTATTTGCTTTACATTCAGTACTGCTACTGCTAAGTCGCTTTAGTTGTGTCCGACTCTGTGCAACCCCATAGACGGCAGCCCACCAGGTTCCCTCAACCCTGGGATTCCCCAGGCAAGAACCCTGGAGTGGGTTGCCATTGCCTTCTCCAATGCATGAAAGTGAAAAGTGAAAGTGAAGTTGCTCAGTCCTGTCCGACTCTTAGCGACCCCATGGACTGCAGCCTACCAGGCTCCTCCATCCATGGGATTTTCCAGGCAAGAGTACTGGAGTGGGTGCCATTGCCTTCTCCGTACATTCAGAAAGACATACTCAAATTTTGAGCCCCCAAGGAATACTTTAGAAGGGGTCCTGCCAACCACCATCCAATTCCATATTTTCTCCTATTTCGTAAACTCCTTATCCACCCTGGGAAGGTCACCTTCTTCTGGGATTAAAAGAATCATAAGCACACGTGTATGCACACAAACCAAGTTGTGAAAGCCTAGGCAGTATTACTGTGGCTGAAGAACCCGCAGCTATTTAGAGACTATTACAAAGTAAAAACCTTAGTATAGAAAGTTAAGATATGACTTATTCATGATTTCTAAGCCTCAGTTTATTCACCTATAAATGAGTATGGTAACACTAATCTTGAGCTGGGAGAAGTCAAGGAGATCAAGTGTGTATGGCACACAACACTTAGTTCATCCCTCTCTCTCTTCACAGCCGTATTATAAAACAGAGTGACATGTTGGAGCACTCACAGGCATTGTGGTCAGGAAGCGCTGACTAGAATCCCAGTGCGGCCACTTCCTATTTCTATAAACTTGCACGCTGCACCTTGGTATTGTTACCTGTAGATTGGGGATAATCATTCCTGTACAATTGGATTTGAGGGAGAAGGGCTAAAGAAGAAGCTTACCCTCTGCCTGCCACATAGAAGATGCTCAATGAAAGTAATCTCTTTCTGGCCAGTAAAAGGATTCCATTCCCCACCCCTTGGGATAGAAATTCTTAA
The DNA here is from genome assembly GCF_029407905.1 of Bubalus kerabau. Taxonomy (NCBI): domain Eukaryota; kingdom Metazoa; phylum Chordata; class Mammalia; order Artiodactyla; family Bovidae; genus Bubalus; species Bubalus kerabau. The sequence continues at coordinate 102,542,484 of NC_073624.1, forward strand.
GCCATCAAGGCAGCACTTCAGCTGTCCCCAGGTTATCTCATCTGTTTTGTTCATGTGGCCCTGAGAAGTTCAGGGAAACTGACAAGATGAGAATGCCCAAACGTAACACCATGGTCTGGATCTGGGAAGTGTGAAACCTCTGAATCTGAGGACATTGTTGCTGGGGTAAGATGATACAGGCTTTTCAGCCAGCAGTGATATCTGCTCATCACCCTTAAATACAGAGAGAGGCTGTTTCCATGTTTCTGCATTCCACAGATAATTATCAAGTGCATAGGATGTTCTCAGCATTGTGCCATAGTTTTAAGAACCATATCACCGCTTGTTTTCTTCTCAAGAAAAGGGAACAACAACATCTGTATCCATTTCCACAGCATCTCCCTCCCCTTTTTTGGCTCTAGCTAGATAATGATAAAAATAATAATACCACTTCCTGGTTGGGATTATATTCAAACAATTACTTTTGGCCACACGCATCAATTCCAAGAACCATGCCACAGCCTCCAGGAACCTCAACGTGCAATAGAAATGATCTTCTTCAGATGTCTACATAAGGCCATCCATTCGAGAGCATCTTGGAGTCTGTTTGCATTTTCGTGGGAGTGAGACAAGCCCAGGCAATTAGCTAAGAGTATCCAATCTACTCAGCAAGAACGGGCAAAGAATAGAGCAGCTTGGCCTAGTATAACATAACTCAGGTCTCTGGGTTATTATTCAAAATATTTAAATGTTATAAATGAGTGTCAAAATGATGCTCCCCAGAAAGATTCAGGCATAGTGCTCAGTTTGCAAGCATCTGAAAACTTAGTTTCTTTATGTGATAGATGAGAATAACAAGCTTATTATGACCATCGAAGTGAACGCTCTTTATAGGAAGCTTGTTCCTGGTCTCCTCCAGACTTTACCCCACCTTTATCCTTTTGGAGAAGGGAATGACTACCCACTCCAGTATTCTTTCCTGGAGAATGCCATGGACAGAGGTGCCTGTAACAAGCAGGATGATAGGAATGGTGAGAATGCAGAAGGGGCATGTAGGCTGAGAGATCAGAAAAGAAGACTTTAAAAGAATCTCTTGTTTTATGTCTCTGGAGAAGCCAACCGTTAGTGCAGCTTGTGACTAGGGTGCCAGATTGTCGTGCAAGATTCACATGCAATTTGCGGAGCCACTTCATTAGCCTCCCTAGGTGCCACACTTCTCATTAGTCAGGGAACTAACCAGCCCCGGTGTCAAAGGTGGCCAAATGGCAAGCAGAAGGGGCCAAGGAACTGCGCCAAGGGTGTGCAGCTACCCAAGGTATAGCACGTAACTGCCAAGAAGCAGCAGCCGGGCCATCCAACCTAGTTTGCAGCAGGAAGAAAAAGAAGAGTGTCTTTGGAACAAGGGAAGCCTACAGAGCATGAGGTGAACAGACAGCGTCACATGCGGGAGGTACTCCCGGGAACAGCAGAGAGTCACTCCAGGGCTGGGCCCTCAGTAGGGGGGACACAGAGCACGGGGTGTGCTTTAGTCTTCTCAGTGACACTTGTCCACATGGATGGACACACCATCTGTGGCGGCATTTTTACTGTAGCTGTATTGCTTTCTTTCTTTTTTTTTAATATGAGAAGCAAGGAACTCTATATAGTCTAGATATAGATATATAAATGCATATACATACACACACAGGCACACACCGTGCATTGTGCTATTGCAAAATACAGATTTAATACCTCCACTGAACTCTGCAAAGTGTTTTTTTTTTTTTTTCGTGAATTTATAGCTGATTCCCTTGGCAAGGAATCATTTGCTTTCATAACTTGGTGGAATATTTTCGGATCACAATGTATCCTTTTGTTTTCAGGACCACTTCATTACATACATCGGTGAGGCGGCATGTTTTTACTTTCTGTACTCAACAGAAGCTGAATTTTTAATAGAGAGAAAATGGAAAAGTAGAGCACCATTAAAATACAGAATTCCTTTCCTGACTGGACTCCCATGTTTCTTCGCCCCATCTCAGGAATCGCATTCTGCAAAGGAAAAGATTTCAGTTTCTCTGGGGGGAAACTTAACAACTAGCAGAGATGCAAAAACCAAATAAATATATGATCCTGTTGAAACACAAAAATCAAAATGGCATGTTTCACCCTCCCTTTAAAAACTCACTTCTGCTGAAATACTGCACCAGCCTTTTGCCAACCTTTGTCGGATAAACATATGACATTTCCATTGCCACATAGACACTAGCAATTCTGCCAGATCTTCTGAGGTTCTTGGTAGTATGATAACATTTCGTAACATGATGCTTCATCTCTCTGGTCTTTATTACGCAATAGCAACTTTGAACATTCATTAAATATATATGTCACTGCATATGTTGGCCTATAGATTTGTTTTAGAAAAATACCCTAAAAACTTCTCCAAAGCTTTGTTTCTTTGGAGAAATACCTCTCTTTAATATAATACACACCAAAAAAAGAGAAAAATCTTACTAGAATAATCTAATCATACTAACCTAATTGCCTTTCTTGTCAGATCCGAGTAATCTTAGGAATATAGTTAATGCCTTTATGCTTGCTCAATCTTGATGATGCCAATTTATCTTGACTATTTTATCAAGGCTTCTAGTCTTGCCTCACAAGGCATGTTCTCCAGTTTCCTGGGAAACTGTCTTAGCTGGTGGAACTGATTTTCAGCCCTCTAATCGAGTGGTCCCCGACCTTTTTGGCACTAGGGACCAGTTTCATGTAAGACAGTTTTTCCATGGACCTTGCGGGGTGGGGGTGGTTTCAGAATGATTCAAGTGCATAACATTTATCGTGCTGCCGCTGATCTGACAGGAGGTGGAGCTCAGGCAGTAGTGTGAATGATGACGAGTGGCTGTAAATACAGATAAACCTTCACTTGCTTGCCCGTGGCTCTCCTGCTGCTGTGTAGCCCCATTCCTAATATTCTGTGGCCTGGTACCAGTCCGTGGCCCATGGGGACCTCTGTCCTTATCCTCTGCCATAATGAGATGGAAGCTAAGAAACTAAAACCCAATCAAGGAAATTTTCTTTCAAGAAAATGTCTTGAAAGAAAATTTTGGAGATGCCCCATTTCAGTCTCAAAGATGACTCTAGTATCAGCATCTCTGTTATCACTAACAATGATGGTAATTGTGCACTTGAAATAGCAAGCATGTTTACTGATAGCTGTGTTTCTCTTGGGCCAGTTATTCATTAATTTATTCAACCAACAAGTATTTCCTGAATGAATATTACATGCCAGGTATTGTTCTAAATGCTAGGGGTACAGAGATTAATAAATTACCACTGCCTCCCTTGAGTTGCTTATAGTTTTAGGACAAAAAAAAAAAAAGTGCCGTGGCATTCACGGCATAGATCGATGCTATAATACGTGTATCCAAATGCTTAGGCACTCAGTCATGTCTAACTCTCTGTGACCCCATGGTCTGTAGCCTGCCAGGCTCCTCTGTCCATGGGATTCTCCAGGCAAGAATACTGAAGTGGGTTGCCATTCCCTTCTCCAGGGGATCTTCCAGATCCAGGGATCAAACCCAGGTCAACTTCACTGCAGGCGAATTTTTACCATCTGAGCCACCAGGGAAGCACTCCATTTATAAGAAGGGGACAAGCAGTTGGTCATGATTGCTGGGAAGGCTTCACAGAGCAGATAACAGTCTCATATTCGAGTGGGGATTGCAGGGGTAAATGAGGAGGCAGAACATTCATTTCTTCATTGAACAAATATTTATTGAATGCCTGCCTACTGCATGCCAGGTGGTACAGATATAGCGATGATCAAACAAAAACTTCCTGCCTTCATGAATCTTTTATTATAGTGAGATGAGAGTAATTTTAAAATAAATACATAAATAGGTAAAATATGTGATTTTTCCATGGATCGTAAGACTTATGCTTATGAAAACAAAGGGAAGGTATCAAGAATGGGAGAAATTACTAGTTTTAGTGTGACCAAAGAAACCCTCTCTGAGATAATGACATCTGAGCAGAGCTCTGAAGGAAGTAAGGGAATGTGCCATTCAAATATCTAGGGAAGGAGGCTTTCAGGCAAAAAGAACAGTATGTGAAAAAGTCCCTGCGATTTAGACCCAGCTGCCATTTTTTCAAAACAGAAAAGAAGCCAGTGTGGTTGGAGCAGAGTGAAGTGAGATCCAAGCTGGGTAGCACCCTGGGGATTTCTCTAAGGACTCAGACTTTTGCAGGAAGCCAGTGGAGGTTTGGAACAGAGTGGTACCATTCCCTTCCATTCTGAAAAGTATTGAGAACAGACTGTAAGGGGGCATGGGTGAAGGTAGGGGGACCAGCTGGGCGGCTGCTGCGATAATCGAAGGTGTTCAGTTGCTCACCGACCCCATGGACTGCAGCACACCAGGCTTCCTCGTCCTTCACTGACTCCCAGAGTTTGCTCAGATTCATGTCTTTTGAGTCAGTAATGCCATCTAACCATCTCATCCTCTGCCGCCGTCTTCTCCTTTTGCCTTCAGTCTTCCCCAGCATCAGGGTTTTTTTTTTACCAGTGAGTTAGCTTTTTGCATCAGATGGCCAAAGGATTGGAGCTTCAGCTTCAGCATCAGTCCTTCCAATGAATATTCAGGATTGATTTCCTTTAGGATTGACCAGTTTGATCTCCTTGCTGTCCAAGGGACTCTCAAGAGTCTTCTCCAGCATGACTTAAGGTAGAGGTGAGGTGACTCTTATTCCAGGAAGGCATAGTTAAGGTGGTGAGAATTGATTGGTTTCTGGATATATTTTCAAGATAGAACCAACAGGAGTTCTTAATAGATTGGATAAGTGTTATATGAGGAAGGGAGGCAAGTATGTCTCTGAGGACAGTTTTAGCCAGAACTAGAAGGATTGAGTTGGCACTCTCCAGCTCACCTCAGCTAAGAGGATGAGAATATTTGGAGCATCTCTATGTGTTAGGGTCTGCATGGAGGTGGGAGGATATTTAAACACCACTGTTCAGCATGACCCACTTGCACCTCAAAGAGGCATTTCTCCACAGCTTAATGGAACAAAACTCCATCCTCAGCAAAGACAGAGTGAAAGATCTGCTCAGTGATTCAGAGAGAAGAGAAAATGCCCGAGGATGTCCAGGACTGCCCTAATCCTCCTTCCCCAAATTTCCAAATGCTCTAAAAACTGTAAAAAGTAAGAATCAGAATAGGCATAGCTTAAATAAAGGTAGCAGAGAACAGAATGTATACAGAGAAAAATAATAAATTGGGTTAATTACAATAGGAATGCCTCCAGTGACAAAGTGGGAGGAAAAAAAAAAAAAACTCTCAAAATGGAATGTAATAGCATGGTATAAATACAAAAGATCATTGTGCCTAGAAAGGAAATCACCTTGAACTAGTAGTTGAAAGGTCTTGGTTCTCTTCGTAGTGTTGGTCTTTGGGCAAATTAGTTCACGCATAACTTTCAAACAGGAATATTTTTAACCCCCAGGGTATGTGCCAATGTACTAAAGAGTAAAGGCTAAATATTACATTTAAAATGGTATTTAAATCTCAGTGTGGCTAAGGATAAGAGGTTTTCCTTTTTAAAAAGTCAAACAAGTATAGTTATATAATGCAGTATAAAAATAAATAGGATCCCCCCCAATTTATTCAGGCCTTATTTATTGAGCACCTACTATGAAGCAGTCACTATGCCAGGCAAAAGGTATAGCAATGGACAGGATAGCTGCAGACCCGGATTCCCAGGGCCTGTTTATCTTATAGTGAAGACAAATGCTGGACAAGTAATTGCAGAATGAAGCAGAAGCTCCCCATAAACATCTGAGTTGTGGCAGGCCCCAAACCACCAGAGATGAAGATCACACATCGATTCTCTTCTAAATTAGGAGTGTATTGGGGAAACGTTCGATGAAAACTAACTTAAGGTATGAATCTCCATACCTTGGAATGGAGAAAGTATTTAGAACAGTGTTAATCAGATCCCCTGAAAAACAGTCATCAAGAAGGGAATAAACATGCAAGCTCTTTATTAGGGCCAAGGTCTACAAAAAGAAAACCAGGAGGAAGTAGGAAGAAACATCAGACCACGATGCAAGTCTGAACCCAGTGAAAGAGAGGTAGACTAGATGGAGGGCTGGGTACAACCATGCAGCTTAAGGAATTTTTGTCCTTAAGCCAAATCCGCCTGTGTTATCATCCATGCTGCCCACAGCTACTGGCTGGAGAGTTGCCAATGGGAAACACGGCCTCTGGAAAAGTGGAGATAGCTGTCAGAGTACAACTGACAACGGCAGCTGGGTCTTGGGTCCCTGATGCTGGGCCATGTGGCCTATTACACTCCCTATAGTGGAAGGTCTTTGCAGGGCGTTCTCATGGCTGCTGAAAGATTTCTTTTTTCTTAATGAGGGTAGTCCTTGGAGTCTGAAATAACCTTCGTTGACTCCAGTCTCAGCCACTTAATAATTTTGTGACATTGGGCAAATTACTGATGAGTTTAATTGTAAAGGTTAAATGAAATAACACCTGTAATGTGCAGCATACGCTGCCTAGAGCATAAAAGGTGATCAGTGTTAGACCTGCCTCTTTCCCTCTTAACTGTAAATATGCTAATTGGTTCAACATTCATTTTTGACGATCTTCTGTATTCAGTGTAAGAAAACACAGGGTGAGTATGTGAAGGGCCTAAGATACAGAGAGACTCTTCCCCTCCAGATTGCTCTGTTAAAAACTGTAAACGCATAAAGTGCTACCAAACACTAAAACGGAATAAGAAGGAAGCAGGACCTTCACGGAGAAGGCAATGGCAACCCACTCCAGTAGTCTTGCCTGGGAAATCCCATGAATGGAGGAGCCTGGTGGGCTGCAGTCCATGGGGTTGCTAAGAGTCGGACACGACCGAGCAACTTCATTTTCACTTTTCACTTTCATGCATTGGAGAAGGAAATGAGAACTCACTCCAATGTTCTTGCCTGGAGAATCCCAGGGATGGGGGAGCCTGGTGGGCTGCTGTCTATGGGGTCACACAGAGTTGGACACGACTGAAGCGACTTAGCAGCAGCAGCAGCAGGACCTTCAGGAGGGTAGAGGAACATTCATCTTACTGCTTGAATTGCTGCTGAAGTTGATGGCTCAAAAATTCTTAGAGGAGATTCCACCTTCCCTAATGCTGTGAGTTTTTAATGTTTGGAATAATTTGTTGTTATACGGAGCAGGGTTTATAAATTGGACACTTGGAGCATGGATGGTGCATCTTCATATATGCAGCCACTTGCCATCTGAATGCCTAGCTTTCCTGAACCCTTGTGCTATGCCCAGCAGCCCTCCTCTCAAAGTATCTGCATGCTACACTGGAGGGAGTGCCGTGTGTCACATTGCCGCACACAGTGCTTCCCCAAAGCCCTTTCAGGACCCATTTATTGGCAGGGCAAAGCACTTATGCTATTGCTCCAGGCGTGTAAATTTGTGCTTAGTGCATCCAGATGGTGCCCGATTGAAATCAATTTAGATCAGGTTTGATTATACTTCAGTGGGGCAAGAACTACCTTTCCAAGAATATAGAGAACTCAGTGAATGTTTCAGGAAAATAATTATAATAATGCTTGCTTGCCTGCTAAATCACTTCAGTCATGTCAGACTCTTTGTGACCCCATGGACTGTAGCCTGCCAGGCTTCTCTGTCCATGGGATTTCTGCGCAAAAATACTGGAGTGGCTTGCTGTGCCCTCCTCCCAAGGGAATCTTCCCTACCCAGAGATCGAACCAGCAGCATCTCCTGCAGCTCCTGCATTGCAGGCAGATTCTTTACCGCTGAGGCACCAGGGAAGCCACAATTATAATAATAATTAATCAAATAAGGCTCCATTGGTGCTAAGAGAGCCAACTTCAATTCTTAGTAGGATTACAGACTTGCTGTATGACATCAGCAAAGTGATTTATCTGCCCTGTCTAGGTCTTATGTCTGCACCTGTGAAATCGGTATGTGCGGGGCAGTCAGGGAGGAGGGGGTGAACAAAGCCAACTGTCAGTGACTACACCCCGAAAATGTGCCCAGTGCTAAGAGCTTCGCAGTCATCATCTCAATGAATTAATCATCAAGCAACCTTTGAGGGAGAATCATTCATTCCTTCAACAAACTGAGCAGGTTGCCCGCCTCCGTGTACCGTGATTGCCATTACACAGATTAAGACTTGACACTTCGGGACATGAGGAGCTATGCTGGTAGCTAGTGAGTGAAGACTCCAAAAAGCTTCTGACTCCAAAGAACAGAGCTCCTTCCTCTCCAGCCACCAGAGCTTCTCAACTTTTTAAAAATAATAATGAAAAACTTTCCTTCCCCAGAGAGCCTTTCTAGACATGTTTTCCCCTAATGGCTTCCCCCACACCTATGAAATAAGTACTAATATGTCACGTTGGTCTGAGCCTTGGCAAGTTTAGATTGCAATATCTAAGACATTTCACCCATACCCACAAAAACTAATTTTTATCCAGTTGAGTGTGATATTCCTCCTGTGGAATGAGTGTTCTAAACCACATTTGTTACATCTTTATTAAAGGCAACAACCCTTTTCCAGGTACTATGAGTAACAGAGTTTAAAAAAAAAAAAAAAACTTTTTTTAAAGTATGAGACATGGTCCCTACTCTCAATGAAATTACAATCTCTCTCATGCCATCAGGTTTACAAAGATCCCATGATTGCAATTATTTTTTTAAATTTTTTATTAGAAGATAATTGCTTTACAATATTGTGCTGGGTGCTGCCATACATCAACATGAATCAGTCACAGGTGTACATATGCCCCTTCCGTCTTGAACCTCTTTCCCATTTCTCATCCCATCCCACCCCTCTAGGTTGTCACAGAGCGCTGTGTTGATCTCCCTGTGTCACACAGCAAATTCCCACTGGCCATCTATTTTACATATATGATAACGTATATGTTTCCTTGCTACTCTCTCAATTTGTCCTATCCTCTGCCTCCCACACTGTTTTCACAAGTCTGTTCTCCATTTCTGCATCTCCACTGATGCCCTGCAAATAGGTTCATCAGTGCCATCTTTCTAGAGTCTATATTTAGGATTACTAGATGGAAATTACAAAAAGGAAATGAACTACAGATCTAGCAAACAACAAAACGTTTCATCGACATTGGTTACTGAGTAATTATGTGGGTGATCATGCATGCATGCAGTTAAGTCATTTCAGTCATACCCGACTCTTTGTGACCCAATGGACTATAGACCACAAGGCTCCTCTGTCCATGGGATTCTCCAGGCATGAATACTGGAGTGGGTTACCATTCCCTCCTCTGGGGATCTTCCTGACCCAGGGGTCAAACCCATGTCTCCTGTGTCTTCTGCATTGGCAGGCAGGTTCTTTACCACTAACGCCCCCTCAAAAGACCAGAGTAGATGCTTTCTTGTTTTGGAAATTGAAGAGACTGGATCTGTAGCAACCACTCCAGTGGATTTCCATTTCCTCCTCTCTTTTTATACCCCCACTATCAGCACAAGGGCCTTAGTGAAATCATTTGGCTCACAAATGGGCCCATCATAAATAATATAGACCCCTCTCATATCACTCACCTCCTCCACATTAATGACACTGAATGGGTACCATTACGGGCTCTTCTTTTATTCAGAAGAAAAGATTTTGATGAATCCATTGCTTACAGGCAGAAATTTAAAAAAATTCAAAACCACATTTTTGAAATTAAACCTTCTGTGGTCTGAACAAGCATGATTGTCAGTTCTTTTATGCATTTCCAACATTGCCACAATTAATATTTTACAAGGAGCTTCACCAGTGACATATTTAGCAACAGAAATCTTAATATTCTTTTCCCGGTAGCCACATTCCATTGCTCAGCAAAGTGGAGGGAGCCCTGTCAAAGTGGCAGCAGTCCTGCCAGAGGGAACTGGGTGTAGGACTGCGGGGGCTTACGCTTGAGCCTCTGCAAAGCCCTTCAGCCATTTGCATCTCAGCGAGATGCCCAGGGAGTAGAGGAAATTACCCTCCTCTCAGCCCCTCCACCAGGCTTATGCCCAGCACCACAGTTATTTATAGATAATCCCCTCTTGGAAAGGTCAGATTTTATGATGTGTTTATAACCCTCTTTGACCAAATAAGTTCATTTGCATTGGATTCTGGGAGGGGGGGTTCGTTTTAAGCAGATTCAATTCATTTCTAAAGCTCTGTGCCTCGTAACATCAGGAGAGTTGGGGCTCTGTTGCCAGTATCAAAGGCTTGATGCTTTCAGGCCCACTTTCACCCCTCCTGTCTCTTCTTCCCCCTCATTAGAGTTTACCTGTCTCTACCCATGGCTTCTCATTCCTGCAGGAAGAACCTGAGACAGGACTCTGCACATTGGTTCCTTTCTGTGTCCTTATTGGCCAATGAGGACACCCACTATCACAAATCAACTTGAATACGTACCGGGGATGGGCATGGGATCCTGGTTGGCCAGCCCTTGTCTAGGCTGAGTCAAGAATCAGTCTGTGGGACTGACTGACCCTGTGCTCTACTCATAGATGCCATGCTTATGACTTAGCCCTCACCTCCAGTCAAATGACATCCCTAGGTTTCGCTCCAGTTTCCACCTCTCACTCCAGCTCTGGAGCCACATTTTCAACTCATTGCTCAGTGTTGTGGGAGCATCAAGCTCTTTATGTCTAAACTGAACCCTCAAGTTCATACCCCCTAAAACAAATCTGCATATTAATATCTCTACAAATGGCAGCATCACTTCTCTAATCACCTAAGCTCAAGAATATACAATATTCTTCGGTTCCCCCTTTAGCAGCCTTCCCATCCCTGCCCACCTCCCCTCAGCTAATGGTTTCACTTCCCTCTCCTTATCCTCCAGAGTATCTCCTCTGTGTTGTCCCAGGAAAGCACTTAAGGATCTTCATCTGTACATTTGACCCAGCCCATCTCCCACCTCCTCCGGACTTGAGTCCATCCATTACCCTCCTCTCTTTAAATTCTCCCTTTCCTGCCAGCTCCATATTAAATTGGGTTTTGTATGTCTGTCTGCATCATGGCTCTGTATTTACCATCAGATGTATTTATCATCTTCCTTAAAATTAGAAATAATATCTTCCTCATAGGGGTGTGGTGAGGATAAACCCAAATACCCAACACAAAGCATCTGGCTTATTGTAGGCACTTACATTCACTCATTGAACAAAATCCTTATTAGTTTCCAAACACTGAGCTGCGCACTGGGACTAACAGTCAATAGCATCTACTGGCCCTTGGCTCTCCCTTCTTGCCAGACACTGTTATTAGTGCTTTTCACATATTAATTCATTTAATAATCATAACAAGTCATTACAAGTATTATTCATTGTAGAAAAGTTACAATTGTTATGTTCAGATGAGTTATAATTATTATGTCCTTATATCAAGGTATGGAGAGGGTAAGGATAAGTCAAAGTCAAGCCCAGACAAGTCTTAACCATCACAGGTACTTCCTCGAAGAATGTCATAGTCCCTGGCCTCTCATGTTCTATAGACAAGTAAACAATTACAACACAGCATAATAAATGCTCTAATTCTAGAAGTCCTGGGGTATGATGGGAGCATGAAGTTAAGAACAAATATTTACCAAGAGATCATTATAGTTAAGCTGTGAAAGATAAATATTAGTTTCTTTTCCTTGTTCTATTCAATAACTCTTATCTAATTGCCATAATAAGCAAAGTGCAGCTCTGATGTTATCATTCTCCTGCTTAAAACCTTCAGATTTTCATTGCTTATCCAATAAAGTCCATACTCCTCAAATTGGCTTTGCCGTCTTTTCCTCCCCTGGTGCCCACATCTTTATGTGTGCTCCTGCATCCTCTTTCTCCAGGAGGCCCTTGCTCCTATTCATCCCTGTGCCCAAACCTTCCCTCATTTTCAAAACTCAAACCATTGCTTTTAAGCCTTCAGTAGATTTTCATCTAAACAGCATCTCTCTCTTCTGAAATTCCATGACCTCATTTCTTTCACTTTCGTTTTAAAGATTTTTGTGTACACATATAATCTCATCTACTAGATTTGCATCTCCTTGAGGAAAACGAGCTTCTTTTGCATCTTTACACAAGACACATGCTAAAACTGTGTTAAATGGCAACCGAGAATCTTCCCAGACTCCTGTGTTTCTCATGTCTCTGCCCTTCCCTCCAGTCCAATCACTCATGGAATCCTATCCTTGCTTCCTCCTAAACAGCTCTTGTACCACCTACTCCTTTCTATTCCCACCTCCCCAGCTTTTTAGTTCAAGTCATTAACCTTTATTACCTTAACTCTGGAACTTTTACTGTCAAGAGCTAGAGAGCAGATAGTTTTTCTCTGTGCTGCACACAATCTGTGTAGCAAGTATTCAACTCTGCCCTTGTATGAAAGCAGCTACGTTGTTGTTTAGTCGTGAAGTCCTGTCTGACTCTTTTGCAACCTCATGGACTGTAGCCCACCAGGCTCTTCTGTCCATGGAATTTTCCAAGGAAAATTCTGGAGTGGGTTGCCATTTCCTGAAAGCAGCTATAGACAATACATAAGCAAATGGGTGCATCTGTGTTTCAATAAAACTTTATTTGCAAGAACAGATCCTTGCTGGGCCTGAATTAGCCTGAAGGTAGTTTGGCAACCCCAAATTTAAATAAATACATAATTGTTTCCAGCACTTGCATTCAAATCCATCATCCAGGTAGAGTAAAAATGATGTCTTTAACTGCAAATCTGGTCATGTTCCCAGAGATATAATGCACTGACCCTTGTCTTTATTACAAATCTCGTTTCCTTTCATGCCCTTCCCTACAACCCCACCTCCACTTTCCCTGTTATCCATCTGACAATCTATACTATCTTTGAAAACAGTTCAGTTGCTCAGTCGTGTCCAACTCTTTGCAACTCCATGTACTGCAGCATGCCAGTCTTCCCTGTCCATCATCAACTCCCACAGCTTACTCAAACTCATGTCCATCAAGTCGGTGATGCCATCCAACCATCTCATCCTCTGCTGTCCCCTTCTCTTCCCACCTTCAATCTTTCCCAGCATCAGAGTCTTTTCCAATGAGTTAGTTCTTCCCATCAGGTGGCCAAATGGAGTTTCAGCTTCAGCATTATTCCTTCCAATGAATATTCAGGACTGATTTCCTTTAGGATGGACTGGTTAGATCTCCTTGCAGTCCAAGGGACTCTCAAGAGTCTTCTCCAACACCACAGTTCAAAAGCATCAATTCTTCAGCACTCAGCTTTCTTCACAGTCCAACTCTCACATCCATACATGACTACTGGAAAAACCATAGCTTTGACTAGATGGACCTTTGTTGGCAAAGTAATGTCTCTGCTTTTTTAATATGTTGTCTAGGTTGGTCATAGCTTTTCTTCCAAGGAGCAAGCATCTTTTAATTTCATGGCTGCAGTCACCATCTGCAGTGACTTTGGAGCCCAAAAAAGTAAAGTCTGACACTGTTTCCACTGTTTCCCCATCTATTTGCTATGAAGTGATGGGACCAGATGCCATGATCTTCGTTTTCTGAATGCTGAGTTTTAAGCCAACTTTTCACCCTCCTCCTTCACTTTCATCAAGAGGCTTTTTAGTTCCTCTTCACTTTCTGCCATAAGGGTGGTATCATCTGCATATCTGAGGTTATTGCTATTTCTCCTGGCAATCTTGATTCCAGCTTGTGCTTCATCCAGCCCAGCATTTCGCATGAGTACTCTGCATATAAGTTAAATAAGCAGGGTGACGATATACAGCCTTGATGTACTCCTTTTCCTATTTGGAGCCAGTCTGTTTGTTGTTCCATGTCCAGTTCTAACTGTTGCTTCCTGACCTGCATACAGGTTTCTCAGGAGGCAGGTCAGGTGGTCTGGTATTCCCATTACTTGAAGAATTTTCCACAGTTTATTGTGATCCACACAGTCAAAGGCTTTGGCATAGTCAATAAAGCAGAAGTAGATGTTTTTCTGGAGATCTCTGGCTTTTTCAAAATGTAGCTCAGAGCTTAAGTCTTCTAGAAAGTCTTCCCTGTTCACACTGTGTTGTTTGTGTTGTTAGTCACTCAGCCGTGTCCCACTCTTTGTGACCTCATGGACTGTAGCCCACTAGGCTCCGCTGTCCATCGGATTTCCTGGGCAAGAATAGTGGAGTAGGTTGCCATTCTTTTCTCCAGGGGGTCTTCCCAGATCGAACCTGGGTCTCCTGTATTGCAGGCAGATTCTTTGCCAAAGCTGATTACATATTCTTCTCTATCTCTATACGTAACATGAGTTTCTTTGAGTTTGAGAGTCTCACAAATGGAAATGACCAAATTTACTCTCATGGTAGTCTTACCTACTAGACAGAGAGCTCTATGCAAAGAGCATGATTGTCTCATCTACCTGCATTTCCTTTCATTCCTGGTACATAGTACACACTCAACAAGTGTTCTCTGCTTGTACAATGACTGTTGCCAATGGAAAAATGCACTCACTTCCTCAGACCCAAAGAAATGTTTGTCTCAATGTTGGTCAGATAACATCAAGCCAAGAAGCCAGGGAGTGGCTGAGGATAAAAGGCAGCAGCCGAGGCTTCTGTTCAGGAAGTGGATAGCAGTTCTTTGTGGAACAGCATGAAGCAATAATTGCCTTTTCATTCGTTTTCAAAAAGAATGGAAAATCTCATGTCTTGCCAATTGGCCTTGTAGATATTTCTTCATTCAGATTACCCTCTCAGAGAAACCAAATTGTTGGGTGGGCACTAAAAGAGGTTAACTTCAATGGGATTGTATGCAGATCACATTTGTTGGTGCCGAGTTTATAAAGAGAGGAAAGAGGGGAGTCAAGGAAAGTACAATGAGTTAATCCAAGGTAAAATAGAATGGAAGGAAAGCAGTTTGTTCCTTTCTAAAACCTGTGACTTTTGTCATGCATATCCATAAAAGAGCAAGACAATCAATTAGAATTAGAAGTGATCTTAGTGATTTCTTCCTTTTATCCATAGTATATATGGGAATCTCATTCAATCTGTGTGTGTGTGTGTGTGTGTGTGTGTGTGAATGTGTGTGTGTGAGAGCATATGTGTTGAAACAGTTAGATAAGGACATGATGGCATCTCTTTGGCAGAAAGGTCAAATATCTTTAAGTATAAGATGCGTGTGTGCATGCTCAGTCACTCAGTCGTGTCCAACTCTATGTGACCCCATGGACTATAGCTCTCTAGGCTTCTCTGTTCATGGGATTTTCCAGGCAAGAATACTAGAGTAGGTAGCCATTTCCATCTCTAAGGGATCTTCCCAACCCAGGGATCAAACCCGCATCTCCTTGCATTAGCAGGGAGATTCTTTACCACTGAGCTACCTGGGAAGCCCTTAGGTATAAGATAGATAAATCATCAATTTATCACAGACATATTTCTTTTTACTCTAAACAGCGCCGCTAAAGAAAAAAGAGCAGGGGCAGTAAAGAGCCAGCTCAGCAGCTTTCTCATCAATTAACCAGGACAGAGAACTGTATGGAGAATTCAAGCAAAAGGAAAACCTACTCAACTGGCCTGATATAACCAGATTGACTTTCTATAGTGGTTCAATTACCCAGATGACTCTCTAATCCCTTGTCTAAATGCTATGATTATAGAACTGTGGCACCACTTTATCCAGCTATAAAAGAGAGGTCACTCATTTAAATAGGAAGCCCTTGTGCCTTAATCTTCACTGCAGGTCTGGGCATATGGTCCAAATGCCAGGTAACTGACCTGAGACGAACCATTGCTCATGGGTCATCTCCACTGAAAGATTCAGCCCCGTGGGCCATCTCTACTAAAAGAGTCAGTCAGAGAAATGTAAATCTAGAATGCATTCTTTGAGGATTACTGCAGAGTTGAAGAAACAAGTTTTATCCAAAAAAATGAAAAAGAGGGAGACACTAGAACCCAATATATATAATCACCTGTTAATGGTACTGTGACTGAGAGAAGACTAGGAATCAGAGCTGATTTTTTTCTTATCACCTCATGAATCCATCTCTAAGGAATCTTGGGTTAATTTCTATTAACCACACTAAGCCTCTGTTTGCTTATCTACAAAATGGAACACTTATTTCTTTGCCTATTTCACAGGTTATGGAGGCAATTAAATTATAAATATGTGTGAGAGTGCTTTGAAGCTTGTGACATGTCATAAAGACAATACAAATATGTGAATTATCCTTGCTTTTAGTGATACATTATAGAGAGGAAAGGATTGACATAAACAAGAAAAGTCAGGTGTTTCATAGACCTCTAACCTCAGTGATATCAGAAGTAAGCCTCTTGTATATTTGGGCAAGTGTTGGCATGAGGATACAACCAAGTTCATCCATTATGTAAGACAGAGACTAAGCAACTTCTGAGGTTTTTTCCAACTCAGATTTCAGTATCATTGTCTCCCAAAATCTATTGTTCCCATTAGGGGACCACTCTTGTAAGAATGTTTTTATAAAGTTGAGTGAGACGTTTTTTTTGTCACCATGCTGTATGGCTTGCAGGATCTTAGTTCTCTGACCCAGGACTGAACCCGTGACCCCTGCAGCAGAAGGACCAGCAGTAAATTCCCGAGAAGCTGCTTTTCAATCATACCCAACCCCTGCCACTCATCACTTACTGGACTACAGCAGTAATAGGGATGGGGTAACCTACATTATTGAAGCTTGATTAACTGTTACTTTCTCCTGAAACATTTGGTACCCTTAACTATCATGGGTACCAGGCCCTCCCTGGTGGCTCAGACAGTAAAGAATCTGCCTGCAATGTGAGAGACCCAAGTTCTATTCCTGGGTTGGAAAGCACCCCTGGAGAAGGGAATGGCAACCCACTCCAGTGTTCCTGCCTGGAGAATTCCATGGACAGAGGAGCCTGGTGGGCTACAATTCATAGGCTTGCAAAGAGTCAGACACAGCCAAGTGACTAACACTTTCACCATGGCTGTGTTGAAATTCTGAACTCTCTTGACTTCCACCTCACCAGCCTTTTTTGGTTTCTTTCCTAATTCTTGGGACATTCTTTAGTTTCCTTCTTTGGCTGTTTTCTTCATAAATCCCCCTAAACTTTATATCCCAAAGCTTTGTTTGGGCCTTCTCCCTTTAAACCCTAAAATTATCACTGAATGATTTTAACTGCATATGTGATGAATACAACCAAAAGGATGATAACGGACAAAATTTTTGTCACCATCTAAATAATCTCAGCCTTGTACTTCCAACTCCCTATTGGATATCTCCATACTCTTTAAGTATGGGGCTTCCCTGTTGGCTCAGATGGTAAAGAATCTGCCTGAAATGCAGGAGACCTGAGTTCAATCCCTGGGTTGGAAGATCCCCTCAAGAAGGGGATGGTAACCTACTCCAATATTCTTGCCTGAAAAATCCCATGTGCAGAGGTACCTGTCAGGCTACAGACCATGAGGTTGTGAAGAGTCAGACATGACTGAGCAACTCAGTACACACATACTCTATAAGATCCAAATTTCTTAGTAAGGAACACAGGTCTCCTCATATCTGACATCCCTAAATTTTAAGCTTTATCTCCTGCTGTGGCCTCTGTGTGCCCTAAGATTCAGATAGGCATCACATTTTAGTGAGAAGGACCTGACTATCAACCCCAGACTAATCCATATTCAAATCCTAGCTTCACTGTTTACCAAATGTGTAGAAATAACCAAATCACCAAGGCTACTTGAGCCTTCTGTTCCTAATCTATGAAATGTTTGTTGTGAGAATTAAATAAGATCATATATATTAACCTAGCTCAGGCCCTAGCAGAACTTAGTTGCTTAGCAAATATTGATTTCTTTCTGTTCCTCTGCAGAAATGTTCCAGTATTTAGATTTTCTTAAACATACCACGATTTATTTTCCACATAACTCTTTTTGCACATGCTATTCTTTTGGCCTAGAATGCAGCCTCTTCACCACCCCAGTCCTCATGCTTGCCAGGCAAACTATTACACAACTCTTAAGAATGTTATTATCTGGAAATATTTTCTCGATAAGGCCACACTGCAGTCAAATCCAGGTGCTCTTTTCCTCCAGGCCTTGGGAGCATTTTATTCCTAAGTCTATTACTTTATATCATAAATGGTTATTTATATCTGTCTTCCCCCACTAGGCTGTGAGCTCACTGAGAGTTCCATGTATTCAAAATCGAGCAATCAAATGTCACAATTCTAAAGAGACTGCAAACCACTGAGCTCATATAGGCTATATGCAGGTGACATAAGGGACACGGGTTGGATCCCTGAGTCGGGAAGATCCCCTGGAGGAGGGCATGGCAATCCCCTCCATTATTCTTGCCTAGAGAATCCCATGGAAAGGGGGGCCTAGCAGACTGCAGTCCATAGTGTCGCCGAGTCAGACATGAACATAAGTATGGTATTAGTTAAAATGCATGTGGTAGAGACACTATTTATATGGGATAATTCATTTATTCAATTTCCATTTTATGTACTGGGAACACAAAGGCACTTTAGATACTGACCCTTCCTCTCATGAGTAAAATCTTAAATGGCAAAGATTTAAATTTTAAATTAAAATTAAATTTTCATTTGTACTTATTTGTTTTTCACAGAAAGAAATGTAAACATTGCATGAATTTTAAGTTTCTCTCTGTATCCCCAGTGTTCATCACTGAGAGTAAAGACTTACAGTATTTCAGTTCAGTTCAGTCACTCAATCGTGTCTGACTCTTTGCGACCCCATGAATTGCAGCAGCCAGGCCTCCCTGTTCATCACCAACTCCCAGAGTCTACCCAAACCCATGTCCATCAAGTCAATGATGCCATCCAGCCATCTCATCCTCTGTCGTCCCCTTCTCCTCCTGCCCCCAACCCCTCCCAGAATCAGGGTCTTTTCCAATGAGTCAGCCCTTCACATGAGGTGGCCAAAGTATTGGAGTTTCAGCTTCAACATCAATCCCTCCAATGAACACCCAGGACTGATCTCCTTTAGAATGGACTGGTTGGATCTCTTTGCAGTCCAAGGGACTCTCAAGAGTCTTCTCCAACACCACAGTTCAAAAGCATTAATTCTTCAGCACTCAGCTTTCTTCACCGTCCAACTCACATCCATACATGACTACTAGAAAAACCATAGCCTTGACTAGACAGACCTTTGTTGACAATGTTTCTGCTTTTAAATATGCTATCTAGGTTGGTCATAACTTTCCTTTCAAGGAGTAAGCGTCTTTTAATTTCATGGCTGCAATCACCATCTGCAGTGATTTGGGAGCCCAAAAAAGTTAAGTCTGACACTGTTTCCACTGTTTCCCCATCTATCTGCCATGAAGTGATGGGACCAGATGCCTTGATCTTAGTTTACTGAATGTTGAGCTTTAAGCCAACTTTTTCACTCTCTTCCTTCACTTTCATCAAGAGGCTTTTTAGTTCCTCTTCACTTTCTGCCATAAGGGTGGTATCGTCTGCATATCTGAGCTTATTGATATTTCTCCCAGCAATCTTGATTCCAGCTTGTGCGTCTTCCAGCCCAGCATTTCTCATAATGTACTCTGCATATCAGTTAAATAAGCAGGGTGACAATATACAGCCTTGATGTACTCCTTTTCCTACTTGGAACCAGTCTGTTGCTCCATGTCCAGTTCTAACTGTTGCTTCCTGACCTGCATACAGGTTTCTCAAGAGGCAAGTCAGGTGGCCTGGTATACCTATTATTTGAAGAATTTTCCACAGTTTATTGTGATCCACACAGTCAAAGGCTTTGGCATAGTAAATAAAGCAGAAATAGATGTTTTTCTGGAACTCTCTTGCTTTTTCAGTGACCCAGCAGATGTTGGCAATTTGATCTCTGGTTCCTCTGCCTTTTCTAAAACCAGCTCGAACATCTGGAAGTTAACGGGTCATGTACTGCTGAAGCCTGGCTTGGGGAATTTTGAGCATTACTTTACTACTGTGTGAGATGAGTGCAATTGTGCAGTAGTTTGAGCATTCTTTGGCATTGCCTTTCTTTGGGATTGGAATGAAAACTGACCTTTTCCAGTCCTGTGGCCACTGTTGAGTTTTCCAAATTTGCTGGCATATTGAGTGCAGCACTTTCACAGCATCATCTTTCAGGATTTGAAATAGCTCAACTGGAATTCCATAACCTCCACTAGCTTTGTTCATAGTGGTGCTTCCTAAGGCCCACTTGACTTCACTTTCCAGGATGTCTGGCTCTAGGTGAGTGATCACACCATAATGATTATCTGGGTCATGAAGATCTTTTTTGTATAGTTCTTCTGTGTATTCTTGCCGCTTCTGCTTCTCCTTCTGTTCGGTCCATACCATTTCTGTCCTTTATTGAGCCCATCTTTGCATGAAATGTTCCCTTGGTATCTCTAATTTTCTTGAAGAGATCTCTAGTATTTCCCATTCTGTTGTTTTCCTCTATTTCTCTGCATTGATTGCTAAGGAAGGCTTTTTTATCTCTCCTTGCTATTCTTTGGAACTCCGCATTCAAATGGGAATATCTTTCCTTTTCTCGTTTGCTTTTCACTTCTCTTCTTTTCACAGCTATTTGTAAGGCCTCCCCAGACAGCCATTTTGCTTTTTTGCATTTCTTTTCCATGGGGATGATCTTAATCCCTGTCTCCTGTACTATGTCACAAACCTCCGTCCATAGTTCAGCAGGCACTCTGTCTATCAGATCTAGTCCCTTAAATCTATTCCTCACTTCCACTGTATGATCATAAGGGATTTGATTTAGGTTATACCTGAATGGTCTAGTGGTTTTCCCTACTTTCTTCAATTTAAGTCTGAATTTGGCATTAAGGAGTTTATGATCTGAGCCATAGTCAGCTCCCAGTCTTGTTTTTGCTGACTGTATAGAGCTTCTCCATCTTTTTCTGCAAAGAATATAATCAGTCTGATTTTGGTGTTGACCATCTGGTGATGTCCATGTGGTAGAGTCTTCTCTTGTGTTGTTGGAAGAGGGTGTTTGCTATGACTAGTGCGTTCTTTTGACAAAACTCTATTAGCCTTTGCCCTGCTTCATTCTGTACTCCAAGGCCAAATTTGCCTCTTATGCCAGGTGTTTCCTGACTACCTACTTTTGCATTCCAGTCCCCTATAATGAAAAGGACATCTTTTTTGGGTGTTAGTTCTAAAAGGTCTTGTAAGTCTTCATAGCACCATTCAACTTTATGTGTCAAAATGGTTTTAGAATCAAGTGCCTGAAAACCTGCAAAGACGTGTATTGGTTCAAGTATCTGGCTGTCTGGTGAAGAGCAGACACCACAGTAGTTTAATCCAGCAAGTTGATGATGTCATCAAGGACCTAGATCCTTTCCTTCTCCCCAGCCTAATGACTGCAAAGTGAGTGTTAGGTAGTTAGAATAGGGAAAAGGCGTCCAGAACGGTGGTGGCTAAAAGGTAAGGAAGAAAAAATCCCGCCAAAATAGAACAAAGGAAGGTCCAAGGACCAGAGTGAAGACCTCAGGTAAAACAACACTCCTGGCTGGTCCAATTTACATAGGACAGGCCCAGGGAGAGAAAAACATATAAAAAGAGGAGCCAACGCTCTCTCTCGCTACCCCTGCCCTGCCCTGTGCACTGGGGCGCTCTTCTCTTCGTGTCTTTGGGTCGACATGCCCTCATGCCCTGACGATGGATTTTCCTGCTATTATCTAAATAAAATAGAGCTGTAACACTGAGCTGTAACACTCATTTGTCTAAGAGCTATAATAGGGTCCATTTGAGACCTGAGAGCTATAACACGGTCTGTCCAAGACCCGAGAGCTGTGACATGCCGAGGGCTTTAATGTCCGTCACTCCAAATCTTTGTTGCGGAAGAGACAGAACCAAGGAGCATACACTCACCTAAAGTTTTTTACTGGTTATTTATTACAGAGGAAACTGAAGTGCATTTATAAGTTCTTTTACTTGATTAATTGTCTCAGTGTTTCTTCTTTCTCATAAAATACATTTTCAGAGTATCTGGAGTTTTTCTTTTTCCTTTATTTTTTAAACTGAAATCCACTTTGAGTGCCCAACATCATTTTGGCTCCAGCATTATCGCTTTATTAATTGTCAAATGTCTGCATTAGCTATCTTTATCAAAAAAAAAAAAACCCTCAATGTCCCAACCAGTCATTACAGATTATTCGCTGGAAGTGCTTTTTCAAAAACTTTATAAAGTTTTCTGTTTAGTGAGGGAAGTGCTTTCTCTTTTCCACCCTTCTCTCATGTCAATAACTTTGAACATTTTAAAAGTATGGTTCATCTGTTACTTTGATTCCTAAGAAACATTGTTAGTGAGAAGGAAAACTATATGCTTAGAGAAATAAAAGATAGATCAAAAAATAAAACTTACTTTTATGTGGAGAACTATCTTTTTTTCCTACTCTAATTCAAACCCACCCTTACTTTCTTCACCACCAAATAACACACGTGCGCATTCACACACAAAGTTCCAATAATAGGAATAGAATGTTCTGTTCAAAAAAACAATGTATTGATATTCTAAACTCAAAACATGGCATTTGCTGGATGTGAAAGTGTTAGTCACTCAGTCATATCTGACTCTGCAACCCTATGGACTGTAGCCCACCAGGCTCCCCTGTCT